>NC_140939.1:135719252-136319252 GCF_014529385.1 Adiantum capillus-veneris
GATAAGAGTTGCAATGGAGAGCCCACATTGTGGTTGGGAGAGGAAAATGTGTAGGTCTAACTCATGGCTAAAAATCTACGGGAAGCAAGTTTGGATGTGATCAAAAGCTGAGCACTCTAGTAGTGTGTGGTACTCAGACTCTTGAACTTGTAGTGAGCATAATGTGCACAATTGATTTGACTCTTCTTCATTGCCCCAACACCCTATCTCACATCGAAGGGAGTGGGAGCCAATCCAAATGGCTACGATAGTGCGTATTACTGACAAGGAGATAGGCTCAAGCATGTAAGTGTGAGTACGGTTTCCCCTTTTAGTGAAGAAAATGGTTTTGTAGTTGGGGGCAATATGGGTGGTGTAATGTATGAAGCGTGACCCATCGGATTCCTCCCAAGCCGTAATACATTGGTGTTGTAGAAAAGCTTTGTTCACTTGCAAGTCAATGGAGGTAAGTGTAATGCATCCCATCTCCCAAACCACTTCTTTATGTCTTGCATCCATTCCGTGCTCAAGATCTTGCTTTCATGCGTCTTTTGAAATTTATTTTTTTGCTTCCCATGCAAGTGTAGGAAGTCGATGTGAGGGGTTTTGACGCATTTTCATCATGTACTCCACAACCCTTTCCGTGCCTCTTTGCTACAACTTGTTGGGTGGCCTCAATAGAATCCTAGTGGCTTGATTATCTTTAAGTAACATTCATATATTATGTTGCCAATGCTCACCATTGGTCCAAAGATCTTGCTATCATATGTGAAAAATCCTATGTAGAAAGCCTCTTTAAAGGCTTGCATGTGAAAATTGGGCAAAAACATCAACCGTTGGTAGAAGTAATGTAATATTTGAGAGGTCATAAGTCAACTTGAGGAGAGTGTTGCTAGACTTGAATTCGTAGCTTTGTATGGCACGAACACCTCGATGCAAGCTATCAATATCTTGCAAATCTTCTTGGGCATCACACACGTCAAATCAAGAGATCCAGTGAAGAGCTTAATGACACCCATTAGGGTTTTCACCATGTAAGTCCCATTTATCTCTCTCCTTCTTTGGGTGGTGGGAGCTTAGCATAATTCTTCCAGGTTTGAGTGCCTCTACAAAATCCTCGTGTGGTCTTTCCATGTCCGCATCCTTGGTACTAGGTAGAAGGATACAACATCTCTTATAGACTTTGCTGCATCAACCAAGCATACTAGGTATGTTGGGTACTTTGTAAGTGAGCCTTTTCTCCACTTTGTCTGTGAGTCCACTATCTTCTTGGAAATTGCTTGATCTTTGATGTCACTTTCAAAGAGCAGTGTCATATCCTCTGCTTGAATTTTTTTCTTCGTAGTGAGCACTGCATACTTGAGCAATGGATATGGGAGGGATGGCTGCATCCACTCTTCTTTGATTACATTTGCATCTATTATTAGCACACCCATAGAGTGCAACATCCTTTGCTCCCAATCTATGGCTGCCCTGACACCCTCTTCAGTGTATTGCTTTATTAAACTCCGGAGACGGGCCTCCTCCTCTATCGTCAGCTCCCGCCCTTCTTCTTGAATTTATGGAGGTATCTCCATCAATATGGGTTCCTCAAAGCTGTCTGGAATCTGCATTGACTCTTGTTGGGCATTGACTCTTGAGTCACGCGAACCCGGATCAATGGCCTGATCCCTTTCTCTCTCCACATTCTGTCTCATTTTTGTCAGTTGTTGTTGTACCAGCTCCTCTCTTTTTGTGGCTTCTTCTGCATTATTGACTAAAAGCTCTTGTAGCGTCTGGCACTTCAGCCAGTTTTTCTTTTCTTGCAGCTCTCCCTGCTGTTCTTTAAGTCTTTCTTCAGCTCCCAAGGAGTTCTGCAATTTGAACTCTTTGTCTTTGTTCTAACTTCAACTCCTTTTGGAGCGTTGTGATCTGAGCTTCCAAGGCCTATATACCTGGGTTGTCCGCACCCGCACTTGCTTTTGCAACCCTTGGGGTTGCTCTTAGCCTTTGTATGGTCAATTCTTGGATATCTAATTTGTCTTTAAGCTCTATTAACTCATCACAAGTTGCCTCCAATTCATCTTTAGTCTTTTCCTTTGCATCTTGCATATTGACAATTTCTTTAGATACCTCATCCATTTGGAGGGTGAGTGTATTCCTTTCTGCTTCAACTTCTTTCAATATTTTGCCTTGTGATTCCTACTCTCTTTCTACCCTCTCTGCTCTCTGAATAGCTCTTTGTAGTTCTTCAGTGAGGTTGTCATGATCCTCGATTAAATTTCCTTCTCTTGTTATGAGCATGTTGTTTTCCTCAACCACAAAGAGAGACCTTGTCCTGATTCTATCTAAGATTTGGTGAGCTACCCTCACATCTTCATTCATTGTTATCATAATTTTTGCAGTTGTCCTGAGAAGTTTTCTAGCCAGGGGAATTTAGTGGCCCATGCTTAGTAGAGCTCCCACTGGACGAGGGCACCACGGGTTCTCCAAATGTCTCCCTCTTGGCACTAGTGGAATTGGCACTAATCCTAGTACTCCAAGCTGTGATAATTGCATCTCCAATTGCCTTCTTGGAGTGTCTTGGCCTTGTTTTTGTCTTTTTACTGGTAGCTTGGAAGTGGCCTATCTTTTGGTTTGTCTTCCATGGCTTGGTCTTGTGGCTTCTCCTACACTTTTCCTTCTTTCTTTGTAGCCCATGGCGGATACTACCTTGGAAGCATCTCCATCTTTAATGAGGTCTTCGTAAGTGCACCTGTTTGACTTTTCCTTATCTTCTGGTATTGGCTCAGCCTTTGATGCCTTCTTTGGTGAATCTTTTTGTTGAGATGTTGAGGGTTTTGAGCTTGGAGTTTGTTGGGTGGACCCCGGGGGAGATGATGGTGGTATTGTGCTACCTCCATCCACCTTGGACTCTCTTTCTTGCTCTCCTTGTTCCTTATGTTGCTCTTGCAGCTTCCTCTTGATATCCTGAAATTCTTCACCGATGAAGGGCTCCAGATTTTACCCCGGGGGAGATGATGGTGGTATTGTGCTACCTCCCTCCACCTTGGACTCTCTTTCTTGCTCTCCTTGTTCCTTATGTTGCTCTTGTAGCTTCCTCTTGATATCCTGAAATTCTTCACCGATGAAGGGCTCCAGATTTTTCTATTCTATAACCTTCTCAGACTCCTCATAAGCTCAGATATAATGGTCAAATTGATATTCTAATGGTAGTGAGGAGTTGCCTTCCATTTTCTTTGAATCTGGCACCCAATACTCCTCAAATTCACCCTTTAGTGCTCTCTCAGCCATGAACTGCTCAATCAGTCTCTCAATGCGGGCCGCCTTTTGACTTGTGATCTCTTTCAATTTCTCTTCCTTGGTTATCACGGTCTTTCCTTTCTTTTTTGGTGGCTCTTTTGTCTTTTCTTCTTGCACTGCCTCCAACTTTCTTATGAGTCTTGTCGAGACAGGCGGTGCCACTGGTGGTTCATCTTCTGCATGCTCTTTAAGCCTTAGCCACTCATTTTGAGTTGGTGGGATTGGACACTATCCCTTGGCTCCAATCATTTCATGAGCTATTTTTGTTAAAATGTCCACTCCACCAATGTACTTGGGTTTATCACTTCCCAAACCCACTACCTATTCATGTAGATACTGAGTATAAATTACATCCTTTGGCACGCTGCTTCTCAGTGCCCAAGTGAAGGTGGTGGCAATGGCATGAGGTGGTGTAGAGTACTTTTGTGGCCTTTTGTTGCAAACATGGAAGAATTGGTTGTACAATTTGCAGATTCTGATGGCTCTTGGGTCCACCATGTCTTCAAAAATGGGGTTGGTTTTCTTTTGAGAGTATACTTCCACCGTGTCTCTTCTTTCCATGACTAAGCCGCCATCATTGTGTAACCCCAAGGCATCTGCAATGAGTTGAGGTGTACTTGTCACTCCTTTACTTGCCCCCTCAAGTGTAGTGAGAATTGCCTTGCCATCTTTCTTTATTGTAGTAGCCAGCTCATAGACTCTTTGAAAATCAACACCTGTTGGCACTGATATAACAAATCCATGTAGATCTACCCTTTCCAGGTGATTGATGATGCCTTCTTCGTTTGCATATTCAATGAGTTTTCATGGAATCATTTGGTACATCCACTATATTTCTTTGTGGATCTCAGAAGTCCCTTGGTATAGCTTGATACCCTTCCCTTCTAGAGTTGCTTCATCCATCCATGCTTTTGTCGGCTTCAATGTTTCATTTGGAATTGTGAAGGGCTCCGTTGGTGTAATGATGTCTTTTAACTCGAGTCTTTTCTTCTTTACTGGTGAATTACCGACTTCCATTGATCCTGCGCACACTCCAAGTCTTAAGAGTTGCTTCGTCCATCCATGCTTTGTCGACTTCAATGTTTCATTGGGAATTGTGAAGGGCTCCACCGCTGTAATGATGTCTTTCAAGGTGAGTATTTTCTTCTTTATTGGTGATATATTGGCTTCCATTGATCTTGCGCACACTCCATGTCTTAAAAGTTAGCATCTTTTACTAAATTATGCAATTGATCAGCTTCTAGCTATCCAAATGATTTCAAAATTAAATCACAAGATAATTAGGGCCTAAGGATGCTATGCAAGTTCACAAGTGTGCATTTGGATGTTGAAATTATGATGTGGAACATTATCCGCGTATGATGTCTATGTATTCAGAAGAAGGTGAAAGTTCACAGGTGCATAGCTCATAGAATTATATCACACATATATGGTTGGAATTGGATTTGAATATGTAATGAGCAAGATATTGGCTTATAATCTTTGCATACTCTAGAATGGCTATATTTGGGGCATGTGAGGTGTTCACCCTCATGGCTCACGGACACCATATCACCTACGATGGACGTTGTATTATTTACCTGGTAGAGTCAGGTACCGGGCTTGTCGGTCCAATAGGAAAAGGGTAAGAGTGATCGCCGATGAGAGGCGCACTCTAACTGGAACATTCAAGGGATTAGTTGGCTAAGCATGGGCGCCCAAGTGTAAATGGGGCGAGCTCATATAAAAGTCAACTAAACCTAAAATTCACTTATTCTCTCATTTGTCCAATTGAAGAGTGCTCTTGCTCCATCTCCATCTTCTTCTTCTTCATCTCCTTGTGTGTGTGTGTATGCGTGAGAGAGAGAGAGAGTGTGTGTGTGCGATCAAGCATTGTGGCGGCACAATGGCGGCGAGGCGGTTGAGCGCGGCGTAGCGACATCTCTCTCTTCTTTGCGGCGAGGAATCCTCCACGAAGAAAGCGTAGAGCGGTGAGTGACACACCATCGTCATCTTTGAGCTTACTAGTTTAGGCTTGTTGTGTGCTTGGAGCCATTTGTGGCTCGCACGCGGTGTATCGGCAAGTTCCTTGCATTGACACGTGCGACATACGCGCACATTTTTGGCGCTGCTGCCGGGGAATGCCGTGCATTAAGCTCAAGTAGCACTCTATGCTTCACTGTGGTGCAATTTCTATTGTAGGAAAGGTAAGGAAGGAGTGTGTGTGTGTGTGTGTGTGTTGGTAAGAAGGATTTGGTGTTGTACTGTGTTTTTTTTTTTTGTTAATGGAGTTTTCAAAGGTACTGTGTTTATTCTCTGTGTATTAAGATTGTTAGTTTTCTTTGTTAATGGAGTTTTCAAAGGTACTGTGTTTATTCTCTGTGTACTAAGGTTGTTAGTTTTCTGTGTTCTGTGAGAGTTAATAGAGTGTATTAGTGTGTAACAGCAGGTAGATAGGGTGTGTGTGTGTGTGTGCTCTCGCGCAGGTCACGGCGACCTTATCCTTTTTTTTAAAATAAAAAAAATAAAAATATATATATATTTAAAGGTAGGACCGGGATTGGGAATATCTCCCAGACCCAAGCCCAGACCCATGCCCAAGCTCACGCTCAGGCCTAGGCCTTAGTCGCCTTTTAAAATTACGAATTTTAGCTTCACACGTAGCTAAAAATTGATTTTTTGAGGACAACGGAACTTCAGATGCTCGAAAATTGTGTTGTAAAGCACATGGTGACCCTCTAAGTGATACGCTCATTTCGAGCTATCACAAACTTTAATCAAAAAAATCAAACATTAAAAAACATTGAAAAAACATTAAAAACGTAAAAATCACGAGTGAAAACGGACACTTAAAAAAGGTAAGCGGTTAACCTTCGAAGTTATTCGCCGACGCTTGTAGGGTGCCAAAGGCACATGCATCTGCGCGCTGGTCGTGTGCTAGAGACGGAGCAGCTAGAGAGAATTTTGACTTACGCAAGTTCTCAATATCCACCTACTTTAGGTTCCGGGCCCTCGGCGGGGACCCAAGCCAGTACAAACCAAGACCCGAACATAGCGGCTATTGACTCTTCCTCTAACTACGACGTCATGGAGGGTTTCCCAATGCCTAATCCCGATAGCTCAAGCCAAGACATGCATGCAATGGGCCCACGGTCCGGGCCGAGCGTGCTTAGCCGCCTGAAGGAAACCTTTAGCAGAGCCACTCGCTCCAAACATGGAGCTAATGATGTAAATGAGGGGGGTGGGGAAGTAAATTCTCCATTCGTCACCAACGTAGACCCTATACCGTTAGAGAATGTGCACGTGAATACTTCATTCACTGCACCTCCCGACTCTTCAGAGTTATTTTCCTCCGAGGTCATATTACCCGATGGTAGAAGCCTTGCTAAAGTGCAAGAGGTTGAGCGATATATCCTTGCAGCGAGGGAAAAGGAAGTCGAGAGCTTACGTAAGGTGGAGCAACGAAGAGAGTTAAAAGCGAAAGCCCCTATGTCAATATCCTTGCTAAGAGAGCAATCAAGTGCTCCTGACTTAGCAACTGCTAAAGGGAAACCTCTAGAAAGCAACATTGCATCTAGCTCAAAGGACACCCCTAGCACCTCAATCCTAGATAGAGTGTTCTTAAATGAGAACTGGGAGTACGAACTACAAACGGAAACTCTAACCGACCTATACATAGATCACACCTATCACGTGGGTTGGTTAGATGTCCTACAATCCACAATGGGCGCTACTAGTGTGGAGGATCAACAACAAAGAGTTTGTGAGGTCATCCATAGGGTCATTGATTTAGAGAGACAAAACAAGGGGATCAACATGCCTTCAACGGGTCTCATGAGATTCTTGGATACAGGAAAGGCTAAACAACCGACCTTATCGCAAATGGAGACTCCCTCGGTAAGTCCGATGGATCCCCCATATGTTGTTTCGCCAGGGGTCTCGGTGCAATCTGAGCCCACAAGTGATAGCTTTACCTTTCCAAGTCTAGCTCATATTTCCCTTGATGACACCACGGCTACCATGCCTACCCCAATGATGGGCATGCCAAGAAACACGCCATGGACCTCATTTGTTAGTAAAGCACCACTACATGGTAGCTCAATTCCTGCAACAGTACCTACAAGTGTGTACCAATCGTATGCACCTATGGGTCATCACACTCATGTAGTCCCTACCCCTCCCATTGTTTCAACTACCTATGCTCCACAACCACAACACCCAAGTTCTTATTTCCATGGGACTATACCGGCTAGTATTAGCATGTCACATCCGACATCTGCTATGCCTAGGGCCACACATATGAACTTTGGACCACCACATGGCACAACATCGTACCCAACGTGGAACCCAAGGGCTTCCTATGCGCCAAGCCCGATGCCAATACCTACTCCACATGTAGTCTCTGGAGCGCCTTCACCCACGGTGTCTACTCACTTACGTGACTTGGCAACATTTGCTCAAGCTATTGGTCGATCTATTGCTGAGAATATGCGTAACACGCCTAATAGAGAGCCTAGAAGTAAGGCAGTACAAATAGCCAAGCTCACACAAAAATTTAGTGGAGACGGGGATGTGAGAAATCATATCAAAGTGTTTAAACAAATATGCGATTCTCTAGGAGAACACAATGACCTGCATAAGAGTAATGCTTTAAGCCTAACCTTAAGTGGGAAGGCAGGGGATTGGTATAGAACCCTAAGGGTGGAAGAAAAAAAGATTTACCCTACTCTTAGGAGACTGTTCTTGAAAGAATACATACAAGAGGGAGTGCTTTGGGGTGTAGCCTCTCAGCTCCAAAAAGCCCAACGAGAGGAAGGAGAGTCGGTGAGAGACTTTATAAGTCGCTTGAAGCATTTGAATTCTCATTGTAATCCAAATGAGAGCTTCAACAATAACCAATTGCTTGATAGATTCATTAGGGGATTACGACATGAGAGAGAATTAGTGCTCCCCACCGTGACTAGTGCTCCTATTCTACGAGTGCCCGATTGGAATGTAATTTTTCACGTGCATATTGATGCATCGAACTTTGCTATTGGGTGTGTTCTAGCTCAACTAGGAGAACATAAACTGGACTACCCCATTAGCTTTGCAAGTCGTCATTTGAATGATGCTGAGAGAAACTACACCACTACAGAGCGAGAAGGTTTAGGTATGATTTATGCAGTGAAGAAATTTCGCTACTACCTTCTGGCCAACAAGTTTGTGTTCTATGTTGATCATCAAGCATTGTTGTATCTAGTAAATAAACCTTGTTCCATGGGAAGAATTACACGATGATTGTTAATTCTCCTTGAGTTTGATTTTACCGTTGTGGTGAGACCTGGTAAAAGACATGTCATGGCGGATCATTTGTCTCGCATACCCAATGGTGAAGCCCCGATGATGAGTTGCCCGATACTTCTCTATTCCTAGTCGAAACCATACCTGAATGGAGTGAGAAGATTGTGAACTTTCTAGTTAATGGTTTTCCACTCAAAGAGCTTCGTAAAGACATAGCTTGAAAACTGTTAAAAGAATGCGAACCTTACTCTCTCATTACAGGAACTCTCTATAGGTTAGGGAAGGATGATATTCTTAGACGTTGTGCCCGTGAGGATGAGTATTTATACATACTGCAAGAAGCCCACATGGGTATAGCCGGAGGACATTTCTCAGGGGAACTAACAGCTAGAAAGGTGTTGCAATCAGGCTATTTGGTGGCCAACCTTATTTAAGGATGCATCACTTTTTGCGAAAGGATGTGATGAATGCCAATGTTACAAGATCACACAACAAAAGGATAGGATGCCCTTACATCCTGTTAAAGTGACTCAACCATTTGAAAAATGGGATTTGGACTCGTACCACTCAATCTTGATATATTATCGTTGCCACTGACTATGTGACAAAGTGGACGGAAGCCAGGGCGACACGTAAGGCTGATTCGAGGTCAACTGCCAAGTTTCTCTTTGAGAACATTATTACAAGATTTGGTTGTCCCTTTGAGACTTTGAGTGACAATGGTATTCATTTTATAAATGGAGTAATAAAAGAACTCACTACCAACTTTGTGATAGCTCACCATAAGTCCACAACTTATTATCCACAAGCAAACGGCCAAGCTGAGAGCACCAACAAGACCTTAATCTCTATCTTGACCAAAACGGTGGAAGCTCATCGCACAGATTGGGATTTAAAGCTTACATCATCTCTATGGGCTTATCCTACTGCGTAAAAAGTTGCCATTAACTGCACACCATTCAAGATGGGTATGGCTAAGAAGCGGTTATGCCATGGGAGTTTGTCGTTCCTAGTCTTTGAGTAGCTTCTCAAGAAGGTTGGGATGGTAACCCCTTAGTTGAGCAATTATATATCCTTGAAAGGTTAGATGAAGAGAGGCAATTAGCTGTGCAAAATGCACTTGTGAAGAAAGATAGGAGGAAAAATGGTTTGACCGTCATCTAAAGAACAAAGATATCAATGTTGGTGATAAATTCCTTATGTATGGAGTGTGTAATGAAAAGAAAAAGTTGAAATATGCGAAAAAAAGGACCATATAGAGTATGTGAGATCACCCCACAAGGAACCATTCGTGTGGAGACTCTTGATGGAGTTGAAACCATTGGATTCCTCAATGGGAGCAAATTTAAAAGATACTATTATCCTTTAAGCCAAGAGGAGCTGCGTGCCATCCATACAAAAAAGGTAGCCAAGGCACAAATAGAATTGAAGAAGATACAAGCTCAAGCTGAGGCTAAGGAGCAACAACAACGTATAAGACAAAAACGAGAGGCTAACCTTGGAGTCACACATGCATTCCACGTTGAAACCGACGAGGATTGGTTGGACTCTGACACACCTCTACGATACCCTATTGAGCTAAACAACACCTATGGAAAAGTTCTATATAATGCCTTATTGGACACGGGTGCCAAATATAATCTGCTATCATATGGGGTGTGGTGTCAGTTAGGGAAGCCACCTCTGTCTGAGAGTATTATCCAAGTCAAGGGTGTCAACAAGAAAAAAACTTTGGTTTTTGGAATCTGGCACACTTCTGTCAGTTATGACAATGGGGTTGTAGCTCAAGACTTTTTGGTCATGCCTGTTGAAACTATGAAGGGTAATATAAATCTAGGACGAACGTGGATGATAGCCACCAAATGCACTATTGATTGGGGGACAGGGGGTGTCACAACACAGAAACCAACTCTTAACCCTGCCACTCAAGCCATAGTCCTTGAGATATTGCCTCTTAAGGATATAAAACCCAAAACATTGCATGTCCAAGAGGTTAAACCATATGTCCCCATAGCCCAACTCTCTAGAGCTTCAACTAATGTAGCTGAAATAAAGCTTGAGACATACAAGACCCATCCCCATATAACAAAGAAAACATACAAGTGGGTCCATAAAGCTTCTTTAGTGACCATAGCCAATGCTAAAAGATAGGAGCCTGGTAAGAGACGTCCCATTCGCCCCAAGAAATGTAAAGAAATGTTGCATTGGATTCCTAAAAAACTATTGGAAGTCCAAGGCTACTATGAAGGAAATGATCAAATCTGGGTGCAAAAACGTAGATTGTGCTCTTACTTGTCACCGGGCCCATGTGAGCTCAATCCTGTGGCTCCAAAACGAATTGAAGATCGCGGAAAGGAAAAAATCACGGAATGTTACACACTCGCTCTAGAGCTAGTTTGGGTACAGAAGAAAGAACGATTTGTTCCCCCTAGCTCAGGAACAGCGAAATCAAATGAAGCTTCTTGCTCTTCATGTAGTTCCTATACAGAAATAGAAGCTTCAACACAACCTCCACTTACCATTGTACATATCCATACAAGAAAGAAAGAGTTTGCACCTCCCGTTGTAAGTTCACCGCCTACAACAATGTTGCAAATAAAATCATGGGAGAGTACCTTACCACCCTTGTAACTAAATGATATGCATAGGGCGGTCAAAAACTATTGGTTAAATCCTTCACCCATAACAACTTGGAACAATTGGTTTCAAAAGGTGACGACATCATTCCAAAAGGTATGATCTACCCAAGGAAGGGGGGAGTGTTTGCTGACATCCATCATTCACTTGCTTCCCCCTCAACCTTCCTCCCTCACCTCTCAATCTCCAATCTTAGGGAATGTATATATAAAGCCTTATACTCACAAAAACAAGATAAAAAAGTAAAAGAGCAAGAGCCATAACACAAAATCATAAAAACACATTAGGCACAAGAACACGACCCTTGTAATATTTTCACTCTAACCATCATCTATTTGCATGTACAGATATGGCTAGTACGCTAGAGTCATCCACTCCTACCTTGGGTGAGAGGTACCCTCGTTACTTTTCATAAATGTTCCACATGGTCTTTCCGGTGCTTGCATGTGAATGGGATTTGGTAGGTACGCTAGCATGTGAGAGGAATTTGGAGGAGTTAGAATGGTTGATACGTCTCTTGACCACGAATGATCCATACTTAGTAGAGAGTGTATCTCCCATTGCACAAGCCTACCCTTTTGACCAAGCTGACTATACGCGTCTAGTAACCTTCTTAGTAAGCATGGGTACTTATGATGAAGAAGAAGATTTACATGACTATACGGATGGCACATATGGTCTCATGGATGATGACTTTGTTTATCTCGACGATGAGGATAGGGGTTTAGCCTTAGGGTTTCCCCCCAATCTCTACAATACCCTATTCCCTTGACTCTCTAGGGGGAGTGCAAATAATTAGGTTAGGGTTCCTTATGTTTTCTTTTTGTTGTGTTCAATAAGTGTTGGTACCTTTTCCCACTGACGTGCCTCCTATAGGGATTCCTTGTGTTTCCTAGTGTGTACAGGAGCGTGTTGCTGTTGTTAGGATTTGGACCTTCATGGAATCTTTATCTCGACTCACTCTTCAAATCAAGCGCGACCATCAACACAAACAGGTGTTTCTTGTCCATTAGCATCTATGTTTTTCTGCTTTGATTGTGATTGGTAGCATAATATTTAGTGCCTTTGTTTAGTACCAAACATTAAATTCAATGTAATTTTTTGTCATAATCACCTGTCTAGGTTTAAAAATCAAGCAGTCCGACTAAGCTAGTTTGATCAAGCTAGGTGTTAGAGATCTTCTCTTAATACCATGGGGAATGCCTTCCTAATAATCAATGGTTACTTAGGTTCTTAATCCGATTTAAGCAGCATTGTGTGAAATGTACTAGGGCTTTCTAGTGGGCTTGATCCTATTGACCTTTAGCTTAAGTATTATAAAGGGAGAGCCTGGGGAGGTGTAACAGTGTTATATGACCCCCCAAAGTTACAAAATTAAAATGCTGAAAACGAACAAACAAAAATTCAAAGTGCCACAATGTAAAACTCTTAAGCTGGAAGAGAAATCTCAACTTGATTTGGTACTTCACTCACATGTATCGCCTATGGTACTAGAGCCCTAGAGGTTCCCAGTGTGGGCGCTTTTCCTTGAAAAGCAAAATACCCAAGGCATACAAAATAAGCACACACATCAAAATTGAATCACTGTGAAAAGACTTTGAGGGGTCAAAGAAAAAGTAATCAGTCAGGCGATGATTTCATGAGAAATTCCTTTTATCGTAGCTTAACTACAAGGTCTTCTAGGTATAGCCTCTAGTCAGCCCTCGAACATGAAATACTTGGCTCTCGCGATTAAACAACTTAATTGACCAGAGAAAATTAAGAAGCTTACCATGGTATTAATAGTCGATCTCTAGTGCCTTTCGACCGTTAAATTAGCGATCCCAGACTTGTTTAATTTTTACCTTTACAACTGTTTATGTGTTTGATCATATTGCAATTTAATATTTATTGCTGACAAATGGTTTAGAATTATGCTACCAATCAATTTGTCTGCCTAAAATTGCAAATGCTTTTTAATTTTTTATAAGAATGCAATTACTGTGCCAATGTTGTTTGATTTTGTAGTGACTGAAGAAGGCTAAGGACATTCATCTCAAATGATCTTCCACCTCGATGAACGAGCTTCAACTCAATAGCTTTCGAGGATGGAATCTACATCAGGAAGGGGGGCATGTTAACCCTCACGGCTCACTGACACCATATCACCTACGACGGACGTTGTATTATTTACTTGGTAGAGTCAGGTACCGGGCTTGTCGGTCCAATAGGAAAAGGGTAAGAGTGATCGCCGATGAGAGGCGCACTCTAACTGGAACATTCAAGGGATTAGTTGGCTAAGCATGGGCGCCCAAGTGTGAATGGGGCGAGCTCATATAAAAGTCAACTAAACCTAAAATTCACTCATTCTCTCATTTGTGCAATTGAAGAGTGCTCTTGCTCCATCTCCATCTTCTTCTTCTTCATCTCCTTGTGTGTGTGTGTGTATGCGTGTGAGAGAGAGAGAGAGAGAGAGAGAGAGAGAGTGTGTGCGATCGAGCATTGCGGCGACACGACGGCGGCGAGGCGATTGAGCGCGGCATAGAGGCATCTCCCTCTTCTTCGCGGCGAGGAATCCTCTACGAAGCAAGCGTAGAGCGGTGAGTGACACACCATCGTCATCTTTGAGCTTACTAGTTTAGGCTTGTTGTGTGCTTGGAACCATTTGTGGCTCACACGCGGTGTATCGGCAAGTTCCTTGCATTGACACGTGCAACATACGCACACATGAGGTTCAAATGACTTGAAGCTTGGTGTATGGACTCATGAGCACATGATAAGAGCATAGGGTAGGCCCAAATTACTTCAAGTGGCAAATTTGTCACTTTGGGACATCATACACGTATGATGTCTATTGTGCCCGAATAGCATCAAAATTGAATGTGAGCTTGAAAATGGATGTCAAAAGCCAAGAATGGGATTTGTACACTTAGATTTTCATCATATGGATAAAAATAGGTCAAATGATATCCAAATACAGAAAAAATTTGTTGGCAAGCTAATGCAGATGTGATAAAAGTACTAGGGGTGTCAAAAATAAAGTAGAATGTCAAAATAAGGGGCCTAGATATTTTACATGTATAATGTCTAGATTGGCTTTTTTGGCTCAAATTTGATGTATAGCTTGTTTATGATGTGCACCTCTCTGATGTGTTCAAAGAGGTGTACACATCTCTGATGTGTTCATACTTGAAATTTGATAAATACTCATGTACCCAAGACCATAAAAAGTGTTTTTGGCATTTGAATCTGTGAAAAGAGGTGCATAGTGACCAAACATGTCCATTAATGCTCAAAGTTGGTGCAGAGGCTATATATGAGATTATATTCAAGTAAGTCTAGATAATCAAAATGCTAACAAAACCTCTGTTTAACAGGTTTAAACATCATACGCATATGATGTCTATTCTTTGAGAATTGATGTGAGAGCATTGTGGTATAATGTTTATGCTGCTATGTGCATGCATGCCTTGTGTCAAATTTCCGTAGTTTTGGAGCACTCTTTCTATGGATAATCTCGACATCCCTTGATTGTGCTAGGAAAAATGGCATCGGTGGAATGTTGATTCATACTTCTGCTTTTGCCCTTATCCTTAACCTTCTTATGCAATGTTGCAAGTCCAAAAAAACGTGAAGACGCTATAGACCAAACACATTAGTTAAACAAGAAAAACATTACTTACCGTTGTATGCTTTAGCTTCCTCTTCGGGACAGTCTCTCCATGTTTCCTTACCATGGAGCTTCTCTATCCAATCGTCGGGATAGAGACCACTCTCCTCTCTCTCAGACTCCATCTACGCATCACTAGGGTACTCAAGGTATCGACTGCAAAGACCTATCTTCAGGGCGCCCAACCACCATCTACATATAACAAGAGGAATAACTCCATCATTCAAAACACAGGATTTAATATTGCATCCTAGTAAAATTGTATAGTTCAATACCTGTAAAGCAAGCGTCGCAAACAGTACATGCAAAATGCAACTGCTCCTCTTCCCTGTGTGTGGCTTGTGTGGCTTGCTTCCACTGCACAAAAGCCTTGCCAAAGTGCTTTTTTCAAAAAGCCTACAGTGCCTCGCCAAGAGACATGCCACAATTATGTGCGGCGCGTACATGTAGCTTCTTAAGCGTGGAATTCTCGGCCTCCATCTTCTCCACCACACTCAATACACCCTTGCACTCTAAGTATTAGTAATGTGGCATTCTTAGGTTAGACCCCGTACTCTAATTTTACTATGCCACCTTTCAAGATGCCACCAATATACAACGTGAGTGACTGGGGGGCTACACTAAAATTTTGATCGGGATCATTTGCCCAAGCCCAAGCCCAAGCCCAAGCCTCAGTCCTCAGTCTTATGATATATACTAGACTCACTCTTATATATATACCCTACCCCCTCAAGAGGGAATGAGAGCATGTGGGGCAAGTCCTCCACTCTCCTCCCTTCTCTTCCCACTTGCACCCTTAGACTTTCTAATTTGGGCCTAGTTCCCTACTAGAAATTGACAGTTTTAGGGATTCCGAGGGCATAAAGTGACCAAACGGAGGGCTGTAAAGCACGGCACGTCCCTCTGATCGAGACGCTCGTTTTGAGCTATCATACGTTCTATTCTATAGCTGGGTCAGAAAAAAAGGACAAAAAAATCAAAAAAAATAAAAAAATTTAAGAAAAGACTTGGGTTGCAAAACACCCAAAAATACAAGGTGAGCAGCCTTCACGGGCACTCACTGACACTTCTAGGGGATCCAAGTCATATGAACCTACGCTCTGGACGAGTGTTAGAGCACGAGCATATTGGTAGTGCCTCCATTTACGCGGGCACCCATTATTCCTCCACCCTAGGTTCTGGACCTTCGGCCGGGACTCAAGGTAGCGCGACCCAAGATCCTCATATCGCATCTAGTGATTCTTCCTCTGACTATGAAGTCATGGAGGGGTATCCTACACCAAACCCTGATAGTTCAAGTCAAGACATGCATGCCATGGGCCCACGGCCCGGGTCCAGCGTGTTTAGCCGCTTAAAAGAGACCCTTAGTAGAGCTACTCGCTCCGAACATGCAGTTAATGAAATAAATGAACGGAGTGGGGAGGTAAATTCATCATTCATGCCTAAAATAGACCCTATGCTTCTTGAGAGTGTGCATGTGAATGTTCCATCTACTGCACCTCCTGATCCTTTAGGACTATCTCCCTTTGAGGTTTTACTACCCTATGGTAGAGGCCTTGCCGAAGTACAAGAGATCGATCACTTTATGCAAGCAACAAGGGAGAGGAAAATTGAGAACCTACGAAGGCTAGAACAAAGTCGAGCCCTGAAAGCAAAGCCTCCTATGAAAACAATCATGCCAGCCGAGCAACCGAGTGCTCCCAAGGTAGCAGTCACGGAGGAGCAAGCAATGGGGAGCAATAATGCTTCCACTTCGAGGGAAACCTCCAGCACGCCAGGCCTAGATGGGATATTCCTAAACAAAAATTGCGAGTATGACCTACAAGCAGAAGCTTTAACTGATCCATACACAAGACACACCTATCATGTGGGTTGGTTAGATGTTCTACAATCCACATCGGGTGCTACTAGCATAGATGATCAACAACAGAAAGTCTGTGATGTCCTCCATAGGATTGTCGAGTTAGAAAGACAGAACACAGGGATCAACATGCCTTCAACAGGCCTAATGAGATTCTTGGATACAGGAAAGGCCAACCAACCAACCCTATCACAAATGGAGACTCCCTCAGTGAGCCCCATTGATCCTCCATATGTTGTTTCGCCAGGAGCCTCAGTACAATCTGAGCCCACAAGTGGCAACTTTACCTTCCCAGATCTAGCTCACCTTTCTCTTAATGACACTACGGCTACCATGCATATCCCAGTGGTGAGCATGACAAGAAGTACACCATGGAGTTCATTTGTTAATACTGCGCCGATGCCTAGTAGCACAGTGCCCCAACTATACCTACATGTATGTATCAATCATGTGCACCTGTCGTACCTCAGCCTCATGTAGCTCCTACACCTCCGATTATTCCAAGAGCATACAATCCACAATGGCATTATCCAAGCTCTTATACAAGTGGGGCCATGCCATTTAGTAATAACATGCCATATCAGGCACCCCCTATGCCTAGGGCCACGCCTGTAAACTTTGGACCACCGTCTGGTACACCATCATACGAAATATGGGACCCAAGAGCCGCGCGTATGCCAAGGCCAAGGCCAACTCCCATCTCACATGTGGTTCCTAGAGCACATACACCCATTATACCTGCTCAAATAGGAGATTTGGCAGCATTTGCTCAAACTATCGGTCGCTCTATTGCGGAAAACATGCGTAGTGCACCTGATAGAGAGCCTAGGAGCAAGGCAGTTCAAGTAGCTAAGCTCACACAGAAATTCAGTGGAGACGGAGATTCTAGAAAGCATATGGAAGTATTTGAACATGTGTGCGATTCCTTGGAAGAGCACAATGAGCTACATAAGTGTAAGGCTTTGAGTTTGACCCTAAGCAGAAAGGCTGGAGATTGGTATAGAACCTTAAGAGTAGAAGAGAAAACGATCTACTCTACTCTTAGGAGAATGTTCTTAAAAGAATACATACGAGAGGGAGTACTTTGGGGTGTAGCCTCTCAGCTCCAGAAAGCCCAACGAGAAGAAGGTGAATCCGTGAGAGACTTCATTAGTCGCCTAAAGAATTTGAATTCTCGATGCAATCCAAACGAGCGATTCAACAACAACCAATTGCTCGATAGATTCATTAGGGGACTACGACATGAAAGTATCTATAATGGCCTAGTCATTAGAGGTATCACTACTTGGGAAGCAGTCACCATGAATGCAATTCATTTGGAGGATAATTTAATGATTGCAGGAGAAAGAGTGTCTGCCGAGCCGAAGTCTAGTAGCTCGCAAGCGTCAGGGCATGAGCCAATGAAGATAAAGCCAATCGTGAAAGAGAAAATGATATCTGAGATGACTTTGGCAGATCTCACCAAGGCCATCCAAGAAAGCCTTAGGGGTAATCGTGCTCCACAAAACACTCATATGTATCCAAGAAGGGAGCAACAATGGTGCTCAATTTGCTTGGGCCCACATACTACGAGTGAATGCCCTACTTTTAGAGTAAAGTTTAACGGGACCTGTAACGCGTGTGGTAGGTATGGCCATCAAGCGAAGGATCGCCTAATGCTTAAACGCATCATGGAAAATAGACCGCCTATAGCTTGGGCAGACTCACCTCGAGTTCCTGCATTGATGCCTACCCCACCCATGGAGAAACAGTTGCCATTACAGCACATGGTCCCTAGAACCCAAAATGTAGTCCAAACCACACTGTTGCCACCTCCAGTGCTAGGACCGCAACCCCCTCATCCAAGAGTTACACCTATGAACCAAATAGGTTGCGAGTCATCTAGTACTTATGTAGATTGTGAAGAGGACATAGACTCTAGTATCACCTATGGGGTCGACATGCTTGAGGAGTGTCCCATGTACTATATGGAAGACCATTGGGGACAAATCAAACCGGTATATCAAGCTACTGCGCTAGCAGCAAGAGGCCAAAACATTAATAGTTTTGCCAGGAGACCACCTCTTCAGTGCTACGAATGTGGTGGACCACATCGAGTAGCTGAGTGCCCCATTAGAATGCAAAAGAATGTTGCACTAATGCAAACAAGTCAAGGGAGTGCATTGGCAATGCCAATACTCACTTGTAATCGTTGTGGCATAGATCATTTGATCGCACAGTGTCCTAACAATCCAAACGCACCGAAAATCACACCATTGAACTTAATAGAGATTGTTGATGGGACACCACCAACTATAAACATAGCACCAGTGAATGCACTCACACGGTCGATGCTCCAAAAGCAAAATTACATCCTCGAAGAGAGAGATGCTGCATCCATTGGCCGAGCGAGAAAGAAGAAAACACGAGAAAGAAACCCTTAATGCTTCTAGTTCAAAACCTAGTTCAAAGACTAACATAGGGACAGGAGAGGATCCCGTGTATATGAATGACCCTGAGGATGACTCAGATTCGATAGAGACCACGGAGACCAAAACTGTTACTACAAAGGAAAAAGCCAGTGAGGAGGATCACGAGAGGGAATTACGACGAACACCAAAAGAGTATTCAAAGTTAAACCACCCAGTTGCGAACCCCCAAGATAAGCCACGAGAGACAAAAAATGAGGATTGCAAGAGAAAGATTGGAACCTATCCAAACCCAACAGTGGAAATTGAACGAGTCCAACAACTGAGGGGTTTGGTGGAAGAAACTCAACGAACATTAGAACCTGAACCCAAACATATCCAGATGTCGGACACAGTGTTTCCCACACAAGTTCAACCTCACAAGAACTATAGGCCGTTAGCTATACCCAGTATCATTCGGGAAGAGAGTGAGGGTAGGACATCTGAAAGTGGACACACACCTTTCCTACTAGAGAGAATGTTTGGTGAGGGAATGCCCGACCCCCTTGAGGAAGTGGAGATTCCATCTTCACCATTCTCTTGTCAGGGTCCTACGTCCCACAAGATGCCATTAAATGTTGCCAAATTGATGGATTTCATGTCTTCAGAAGTTAGAACCACCATCATGTCCAAACTATATAAAGACCCCGAGCTAGTCTCAGCTCTTTGAGCCTTCCTCAATGGAGAATTACAGCCCGGATTACCACAGTTTGCACATATGAACAAACCTGACTCGGTAATGAATGATGAGGAACATTTAGCACCACCATCTGACCTAGCAGGACATGAATCTGTAATTGAAATACCCGTTAACAAGTTGGGGCAATACTTTGAAGGTGGTGAATCTAATGCTACTCTACCAATCACTACTAAAGGATTAACTGTAAAGGGGGTCCTTGACGGTGGTGCGGGAGTCAGCATGGTGACAAAGAGTTGTTGGGAGTCTATGGGGAGACCTCACCTTGAAGCCACAAGCATAGTGGTAAAAATGGCTTATGGATCTATTGTTACGCCTATTGGAATGCTAAAGGATCTCAGGATCAAGGTCTTGGGACACAAGGTAAGGCAGACCTTCATTGTTATGGATTTTTCCAAGCATCCTATGTCATTTGAGATGATCTTAGGGCGTCCATTCATGAGGGAAGAAAAAATGGTGCATGACTGGTCCAAAAACCACGTCTACTTACAGTTTCAAGACTCTGTCATTCGAGTTGATCTTTTAAGTGGTCGAACGCATCCTCTAGGAAATAAATTCATCATTGATAATCGATCAGACACAACAATTCACTCAGCTCCATTACAGTATTGTTACACGTGTAACGAAGACACGGATATTGGGGAGAACTATCCTTATAGGGATATCCTACCCGGAATGGCTGAGTCAGACAATGTCAATTGGGTGCACCTAGCGGCAACTATAGATACATGGGGAGCTCGAGGAACAACCTGGGTAACACCAAATGGGGAAGAGATACCACACATTGCACCAGTAAACATGTTAGGTGTAGTGCATGTAACATCCGATGATAAGAAAGAGGCACACCTACCTGAGAGTGAAACTGATGATTCCTCAAAGGCTTCAAGCCAATACACATCAGAAACGGAATCTCGGGGAGAAATGGATTCAAAACCTACGGAAACATCGAGTGAACCAAGTATAGAAACTAAACACTCAAGGCCTAGTACGACCATCTATGGTAATTTATATGAGAGTGAAGAAGATACAAGCGAAGACCTATCAGGCGAGTCGAGTTCAACCATTTACCAAAATCAACACCTTAACAAGAAACAAAGGTCATATAAGAGACGACGATATCGAGCAAATGTGAGAGCTAGGATAAACAAGGAAAGATCTACTGTAGAATGGCTTAGCTATCTAGGGGCATGTAATGCTCATCGAAAGCTAGTAGACAATTGGGGTGAACATCTCCAGAGTGTCATGTGGTGCAGCCCGCGACCCATTGACCTCGCTCAATTGGAGGTTACAGAGCCGAAATTGAGTCGAACTATAAGAAGACGTCAAAACCGAGAGTTAGCACAACAACAAAAGGAGGCAGAACTAAAAGAAAGGTCTCCGTCAGGACAAGAGCCTGCTGACTTACATACGGCTCCTGAACATTTTAAATCTTATACCACGGGGGAGCGAAAGGTTGTGTATGCCAAAGCCCAATGAATACCTACCAATGGAAGCAGTGGAATCTATGATGGTCCAGCGGTAGTTTAAGAGATAGAATTAGCAGAACCAGGTGAGGAGTTTAAACCAGTCTTTATTTCTCAAGACCTTACAGAAACTGAAGAGGTTGTACTTAAGGAGCTCCTCAAGGAATACAAGGATATCTTTGCTTGGAAATATCATGACATGAAGGGCGTTCCACCTTCTGTGGTGCAACATACAATTCCCATGATCAACATTGCTAAACCCGTCTAGCAACAACCCTATCCAATGAATCCTAAGTACGCCAAAATTGTACAAGAGGAGATTGAAAAACTTATCCAATGTGGATTCATATACCCTATTGAGCACTCAGAATGGGTTTCTCCAATAGTCATTGTGCCAAAAAAGAATGGGAAACTAAGAGTGTGCGTGGACCTCAAGAAAGTTAATGCAGCTACTAAGAGAGATCATTATCCCTTGCCATATTCAGAACATGTGCTTGAAAGAGTTGCGGGCAAGGAAGCTTATAGCTTTTTAGATGGGTACTCTAGTTACAATCAAATCACAATTGCATTAGAGGACCAAGCTAAAACTGCTTTTATCACAGAGTTTGGAGTGTTTGCATTTCGTGTTATGGCTTTTGGCTTAACAAATGCCCCGGCTACATTCCAATGATTAATAAACACTGCGTTTAAAGAATTTCTAAGGGAGTTTTCTGAAGCTTTCCTAGACGACCTTTGTGTTTATTCTTCTTGAGAGAAGCATTTGTTATATCTATGAAAAATATTTGAAAGGTGCAGATTTTATCGCATCTCATTGAACCCTTTCAAATGCCAATTTTGGGTTAAGCATGGAGTCATTCTAGGGCATATAGTGTCCAAGAACGGGATATCCACAGATGAGAGTAAGATTAAAACCATTGCCGATTTGCCACGACCTACTAACTATAAAGGAGTTCAAAGATTTATGGGCCATGTTGGTTATTATCGAAGGTTTATTTTAAACTTTGCCGAGATAGCGCATCCATTGTACAAGCTTCTTATCGAGTTTCACTGGACGGAAGAATGTCATCAATCTTATGAGTTATTAAAGAAGGCCCTAACAAGTGCTCCAATCCTGCGAACACCTGATTGGAATGTACCTTTTCATGTGCATATTGATGCATCAAATTTTGCTATTGGGTGTGTTCTAACTCAACCAGGAGAACATAAATTGGACTACCCTATTAGCTTTGCAAGTCGCCAATTAAATGATGCCGAGATGAACTACTCTACTACAGAGCGCGAAGGTCTAGCTATGATTTACGCAGTAAAGAAATTTCTCTATTACCTTCTTGCTACCAAGTTTGTGTTTTATGTTGATCATCAAGCATTGCTATTTGGTAAACAAGCCGTGTTCCACAGGTCGAATTACACGATGGTTGTTAATTCTTCTTGAGTTTGACTTCACCGTTGTTGTGAGGCCTGGGAGGAAACATGTCATGGCGGATCATTTATCTCGTATCCCTAATGGCGAAGCTCCTACTGGGGTTGATGATGAATTGCCTGATGCTCCTTTGTTCATTGTTGAGACAATACCTGAATGGAGTAAAAAGATTGTTAACTTCTTAGTTAATGGTTTTCCACCCAAAGAGTTGCGAAAAGATATAGCTTGAAAATTAATCAAGGAATGCGAACCATATTGCTTACTGGTTGGAACTCTCTATAAGAGAGGAAAAGATGATGTTCTTAGACGTTGTGCCGGCGAGGATGAGTATTTATATATTCTACAAGAGGCACACATGGGCGTAGCTGGTGGTCACTTTTCAGGAAAGTTGACTGCCCGAAAGATCTTACAGTCAGGCTATTGGTGGCCCACTCTGTTTAAGGATGCATCACTTTTTGCAAAGGGATGTGATGAATGCCAACGCTTCAAGAAGCCACAAAGAAGGGATAGGATGCCTCTACATCCCATCAAGGTAACCCAACCATTTGAAAAGTGGGGCTTAGACTTTGTAGGACCGATTAGTCCGGCTGCACGTAACACGCAATCACGTTATATCATTGTGGCTACCGACTATGTAACCAAATGGGCTGAAGCAAAAGCAACACGAAAGGCGGATGCAAAAACAACAGCTAAGTTCCTCTTTGAGAACATTATCACACGTTTTGGATGCCCCTTTGAACTTGTGA
Organism: Adiantum capillus-veneris; assembly: GCF_014529385.1. Taxonomy (NCBI): domain Eukaryota; kingdom Viridiplantae; phylum Streptophyta; class Polypodiopsida; order Polypodiales; family Pteridaceae; genus Adiantum; species Adiantum capillus-veneris. Next base: position 135,742,696 of record NC_140939.1, read on the forward strand.
GTGACAATGGAGCTCATTTTATAAATGAAGTAATAAAAGAACTCACATCAAACTTCATGATATCTCACCACAAGTCTACACGCTATTATCCCCAAGCAAATGGCTAAGCTGAGAGTACCAACAAAACTCTCATCTCCATTTTGACAAAGACAGTTGAGGCTCATCGCACTGATTGGGACCTAAAGCTTACATCAGCTTTATGGGCTTATCGTACTGCGTATAAAGTTGCTATTAATTGCACACCGTTTAAGATGGTGTATGGCCAAGAAGCAGTTATGCCATGGGAGTTTGTCATTCCTAGTCTTCGAGTAGCTTCTCAAGAAGGTTGGGATGGTAACCCCTTAGTGGAGCGATTATATATTCTGGAAAGGCTAGATGAAGAGAGGCAATTAGCTGTGCGAAATGCTCTAGTGGAGAAGGATAGGAGAAAGAAGTGGTTTGATAGCCATTTAAAGGATAAAGACATCAAGGTTGGTGATAAAGTTCTTATGTATGGGGTACGTAATGAAAAGAAGAAATTGAAATACGCTGGTAAGGGACCATATCGAGTGTGTGAAATTACCCCACAAGGTACCATTCGTGTGGAGACTCTAGATGGAGTTAAAGCCATTGGATTGCTTAATGGGAGTAAATTCAAAAGATATTATGATCCTCTAATCCAGGAAGAGTTGCAAGCCATCCATCAAAAGAAGGCTGCCAAGGAACAAGTAGAGCTTTAAAAAATCCAAGCAAGAGTTGAGGCTCGAGAACGACAACAACGTCTTAGACGCCAACGAGAGGCTAATCTGGGAATCACGCAAGCATTTTTCAAGGACACAGATGACGACTCACTAGAATCTGAGCCACCCCTACGATACCCAATTGAGCTAAATAGCCCCTATGGAAAAGTACTATACAATGCCTTATTAGATACGGGAGCTAAACACAATTTGTTGTCCTATGGATTTTGGTGTCAATTACGGAAACCGACCCTATCCTTGAGTACGATGCAAGTCAAGGGCATTAATAAAAAGAAAACTGCTATTCTTGGAGTCCTTCGGACCCCTGTTGTCTATGACAATGGAAGCATAGTGCAGAGGTTTCTAGTCATGCCCGCGCGAGCTATGGAAGGCAACGTAAACCTGGGACGCACGTGGATGTTGGCAACCAAATGCACTATTGATTGGGATACTGGTAGTGTCACGACGCGACCACCGACTCTTACCCCTATCATTCAAGCAAAGTCACCTACGTTGCAAACTCTAGCAAGGTTGAAGGATAGCCAACATTCACAAGCCAAGGTGGTTAACTCGTTTTTGCTGGCTATCCATGAACCTAGCACTTCAACACTTGTAGTTGCAGCAAGCAGTAATATTGCAAGTACTCAACCTGCACGACCTAAGAGTACATATCAATGGGTCCCCAAGGCCTTACTTCCAACTACCTCAACCCTCCCATCCATTCCAAGAAAAAATTTCCCTGGAAAACCAAGAGCGCGCTCTAGGAGGGTCAAGACCAAATCACGATGGATTCCAAAACGACTATTAGAATCCCAAGGCTACTATGATGGAAATGAGCAAATCTGGGTACCTAAACGTAAAATGTGTCCTTCCCTATCGACAACAAACCCATATGAGTCAAACAGTGTAACGCTAAAGCCAATGGCAGACCGTGGGAAGGAAAAGATCACAGAATGCTACACACCTAATCCAGAGCTAGTTTGGGCTCCAAGGATAAACTAATTTATTCCACCTAGCTCACGAAGGGGGGAATTCCATGAAGCTTCTAGCTCCTCATGTAATACATCCATAGAGGTAAAAGCTTCTACACAGCCTCCACCTACAATAGTGGACCTCCATGAAGCTACAAAGGAATCCACACCTTCTAGTGTTCAAGAATCACCTGATGAATCACTTCAAGTTCGATCCTGGGAGAGTACCTTACCACCCTTGCAACTCGACGAGGCACCTAAGGTAATAGAAAACTACTGGCAAAAATCTTCACCTATAACAACTTGGAACAACTGGTTTCAAAGGGTGACGACATCATTTCAAACGATATGATCTACCCAAGGAAGGGGGGAGTGTTTGTGGACATCCATTATTCACTTGCTTCCCTCTCAACCTTTCTCCCTGACCTCTTAATCCCCAATCTTAGGGAATGTATATATAAAGCCTTATACTCACCAAAACAAGATAAAAAAGTAAAAGACCAAGAGCCATAACACAAAATCATAAAAACACATTAGGCACAAGAACACGACCCTTGTAATATTTGCACTCTAACCATCATCTATTTGTGTGTACAGATATGGCTAGTACGCTAGAGTCATCCACTCCTACCTTGGGTGAGAGGTACCCTCGTTACTTTTCATAAATGTTCACAGGGTCTTTCCGGTGCTTGCATGTGAATGGGATTTGGTAGGTACGCTAGCATGTGAGAGGAATTTCGAGGAGTTAGAATGGCTGATACGTCTCTTGACCACGACTGATCCATACTTAGTAGAGAGTGTATCTCCCATTGCACAAGCCTACCCTTTTGACCAAGCTGACTATACGCGTCTAGTAACCTTCTTAGTAAGCATGGGTACCTATGATGAAGAAGAAGATTTACATGACTATATGGATGGCACATATGGTCTCATGGATGATGGCTTTTTTTATCTCGACGATGAGGATAGGGATTTAGCCTTAGGGTTTCCCCCCAATCTCTACAATACCCTATTCCCTTGACTCTCTAGGGGGAGTGCAAATAATTAGGTTAGGGTTCCTTATGTTTCTTTTTGTTGTGTTCAATAAGTGTTGGTACCTTTTCCCACTGATGTGCCTCCTATAGGGATTCCTTGTGTTTCCTAGTGTGTACAGGAGCGTGTTGCTGTTGTTAGGATTTGGACCTTCATGGAATCTTTATCTCGACTCACTCTTCAAATCAAGCGCGACCATCAACACAAACAGGTGTTTCTTGTCTATTAGCATTGCCCCTTATCTTTTTTGCATCTATGATTGTCTACTTTAATTGTGATTGGTAGCCTAATATTCACCGCATTTGCTTAGTATCAAACATTTAATTCAATGTAATTTTTTATCATAATCACTTGTCTAGGTTTAAAAATCAAGCAGTCAGACTAAGCTAGTTTGACCAAGTTAGGTGTTAGAGATCTTCTCTTAATACCATGGGGAATGCCTTCCTAATAATCAATGGTTACTTAGGTTCTTAATCCGATTTAGGCAGCATTGTGTGAAATGTACTAGGGCTTTCTAGTGGGCTTGACCCTATTGACCTTTCGCTTAAGTATTATAAAGGGAGTTTACTAGTGTGATGAGCCTGGGGATGTGTATCAGTGTTATATGACCCCCCAAAGTTAAAATTAAAATGCTGAAAATGAACAAACAAAAAATCAAAGTGCCACAATGTAAAATCTTAAGCTGGAAGAGAAATCTCAGCTTGATTTGGTACTTCACTCACATGTATTGCCTATAGTACTAGAGCCCTAGAGGTTCCCAGTGTGGGCGCTTTTCCTTGAAAAGCAAAAAACCCAAGGCATACAAAATAAGCACACACATCAAATTGAATCACTGTGAAAAGACTTTGGGGGGTCAAAGAAAAGGTAATCAGTCAGGCGATGATTTCATGAGAAATTCCTTTTATCGTAGCTTAACCACAAGGTCCTCTAGGTATAGCCTCTAGTCAGCCCTCGAACATGAAATACTTGGCTCTCGCGATTAAACAACTTAATTAACCAGAGAAAATTAAGAAGCTTACCAATGGTATTAATAGTCGATCTCTAGTGCCTTTCGACCGTTAAATTAACGACCCCATACTTGTTTAATTTTTTACCTTTACATCTGTTTATGCATTTGATTACATTGCAATTTAATGCTTATTGCTGACAAATTGTTTAAAATTATCTTACCAATCAATTGTCTGCCTAAAATTGCATATGCTTTTTAATCGCTTATGAGAATGCAATTACTGTGCAATGTTGTTTGATTTTGCAGTGACTAATGAAAGCTAAGGACATTCATCTCAAATGCTCTTCCACCTCGACCTAAGAGCTTCAACTCAATAGCTTCCGAGGACGGAATCTACATCAGGAAGAGGGGCATGTTAACCCTCATGACTCACGGACACCCTATCACCTACGAGACGGACGTTGTAACCTACGGTGGACATTGTATTATTTATTTGGTAGAGTCAGGTACCGGGCTTGTAGGTCCAATAGGAAAAGGGTAAGAGTGATCGCCGATGAGAGGCGCACTCTAACTTGGACATTCAAGGGATTAGTTGGCTAAGCATGGGCGCCCAAGTGTGAATGGGGTGAGCTCATATAAAAGCCAACTAAACCTAAAATTCACTCATTCTCTCATTTGTGCAATAGAAGAGTGCTCTTGCTCCATCTCCATCTCCATCTTCTTCTTCTTCACCTCCTTGTGTGTGTGTGTATGTGAGAGAGAGAGAGAGAGAGTGTGTGTGATCGAGCATTGCGGCGGCACGACGACGGTGAAGCGGTTGAGTGCGACGTAGCGGCGTCTCCTTCTTCTTCGCGGCGAGGAATCCTCCACGGCAGGAGCATAGAGCGGTGAGTGACACACCATTACCCTCTTTTGAGCTTACTAGTTAAGCTAGTTGTGTGCTTGGAGCCGTCTGTGACTCACACACAGTGTTAGGCAAGTCCCTTGCTTCGACAATGTGGCAAGGAGTGCACATACACGTACAAGGGTACTCCAATCTCTACTTGCTTCCATACAAAAATGATGCCAGAGTACACATCAGAGAGGATTCCACCAGGATTTTCTCCAAGACTAGAGGAGAGCATGAGAGACGTCTTTCCAAGAGACCATGGATTGGTTAGATTGGTGGCTGGACCACAACAGTTAAGACCATATCAAGTGGATCAATGTGTAAAGACAAAGTATTGTGGGTCAGGAGATCCATATGCTCATGCCTCACTCTTCAAACAAGTGTTGAGAGCTGAACAAATTGCAGATTTCCATACTCAATATGAGGGATTTGGGTTGACATTAGAAGGGAAAACCTTGACTTGGTTCCAACCACTAAATAGAGATGATTTTCCCAACATAGCACAACTCTTACACGAGTTTGTAGAGGAGTTCTCAAAAAGGGAAATCAAGCACAACACAGTGTCACAGATCTACACTTTCAAACAAAAAAAGAATGAAAGAGTGAAGGAAGCTTCGCTTTAAACAATACATCGGGAGATGTCCTACAAGAGAGCTACCACAAGATGAGAGATTATCAGTTCTCTTCATTGAGGGCTTAAAAAATGAAACTCTCAAAAAGGACCTACATTTGAAAGGATGCACGAAGTTTGACCAAGTCACTACAGAAGCTCTATATCTAGTTGACAATTGCAAAGCCTACGGAGAGGTGAGTGAAGATACAGACAACACGACTAGTAATGCCTCATCCCTAAAGAGCGAATCAATAACAAAGAGAGATGTTCAAACTCCTTGGGAACCAATCATTGATCAAGTGGTCAAGGGGATAATTAGAAGAATAAACCAAGGCTACAAAAAAAACCCGATTGTACGACAACCTCAATTGAGAAGATGTAATACTTGTGGAGGGGATCATCCCACTCCATGGTGTAGCACTCAGCCAAAGCCACATTGTGTGCTAGGGCAGCAAGCACCTCTTTTGAATGATGGTAGAGTAGTAGTCAACTACGCTCAACCAACGCATGTGCCACAACCCATGAAAAACCAAAACTCCATGGATGCAAATACGCTCATGTTCATAGACAATCAAGAATATGGTTTGAAGAACGTTCTTATAAGGCCAGAACAACCATTGGCTGGATCACCAGCTTTGAAACAAGAAGGTCCATGCTATGAGTGTGGAGGTGACCATTGGGCACAAAGTTTTTCAAAAAAGGGTCCACAAATAGAATTATTTATATTCTATGAACGTTGGTGGATAGACCATCTACGCCAACACTGTGCTAAAAATCGAGACTACAAAGGGAAAGAAAAAATGAATGTTGTAGGCGTGATTCCTTCTTCAAGCGGATCCGAGGTAGAACCCGCCATTCATTTAAACATGATGACTCGATCTCAAGCTCAAGAAGATGCTAAAAACGCAACCGTTGTGGAGGAACCCACATTGCCCCCTCAAACAGAAATCGAAAACATATCGGTGAGAACAAGAAGAAAATCATGAAAAGCCAAATGAGACAAAATGAAAGCAAAGAGGCTGCAAGAGAAAGCTGCTTTGGAAACTAAATTGAATAAAATAAGAGAGCAGCTTAGACAAGAGCAAGAAAGGAACAAAAACAAAAAGGGACCTAAAGAGTCAAAGACTAACTCGGGAGTTTCAGTCTTGGTCAACAAAGTCTTTGAGCCTTTAGATGCAATTTTGAAAGCTTATGATCCTAGGTTAAAGACCAACCAAACCTAAGAGGATAGATGGCTGACATATCCTCATCCAAGGTATGAAAAAGAGAGGTTACAAATGTGCAAGGAGCTCATTGAAGATGCCCGAGCTCTTATGGAACCAGTTTCAAATGCTCCAAAAATGGAGGTGCTAATCCGCGAAAAAATCCAAGAATTGGAAAGTCGTGGTATGCAAAAAAAGAGGAAGAGCCAAGAGTTGAGGCACCTTTAGATACAAGGGAGGTAGCCAATACCACAAATGGGGTGGAGTCACAAGTAGTGATTCCTTTCTGAAGATAGAAGAACCGTGGCCACAATCCTTATGGGAATCAATCAGAAACCAAAAATATTGTAGTGCTACTTTACAGTTAACACCTATCCCTGAGATAAACATGGATCACGAATTTTTCCCAAGAGATATACTATCTCTATACGGGGATGTCGGGTATGTCGCATCTGAAGAGAGTAAACCACGCTCTCTAAAGACTTTGCTATCTTTCATAGGAGAACTTGAAACAAAATCGGAGGTTAAATTGGTACCTTCTTAGTGGAAAGCCACACCAAAAATGATGGATACCAAGAGCTTGCATGAATTGATGTCTTCTCCTATACAATGCACACTTTATCTCTCATAGCTACTAAAAATTAGACCGCACTATGGGACCAAATGGGCAAAAACCTGGAAAACATGGGGTTGAAAATCCCTTTACATGACCAACTTGCGGACAAAAACATGGATGACACCTCGTCGAAGAAGCCACAAACAAAGTCAGTACCAGTAAATAAGGTGGGTGACTACTATGAAGGAGAAGAAGGAAACACCACCTTACCACTTGAGTACAAAGGAGTAAAGATGGTTGCTATATTAGATAGTGGGGCATGAATTGCCATTGCAACCAAAGAAATATGAAAAAAATGAGGAAAGCCTGCTCTTACGAAAACTCAGATGAAACAGCAATTAGCAGATGGATACGTTGAGAGACCAATAGAAATACTAGAAAAAATCATTGTATCCTCGTGTGGCATAGAGTATGAGCATACCTTTGCCATAATGAATTTTGACAAGATCAGCAACTTTGATATCATATTGGGAAGATCATTCATGCATTAGCTCAAAATGGTACAAGATTGGGGTTATGACTATATCTACCTAAGAAACAAGGATGTCACTACAAAGATCAGTGTCACGAACCATAGGTATAGAGATGTGGAACGAACCCCTGGAGAGGAATTAAACTCCACAACTGACCAAGAAGGAGAAAACCTGCTTGGCTACAAAACAAAGCTCACAATTGGGCATGTGGAGCTTTTGAGGGTGGTAGTTTGAAAAAAGAAGATTCATTCATGACAGGTCAATACAAGACGAGGCATATATACCAGAGCCTTTTCTAGAGGAGTTATTTGAATCCTTTGGATGGGATCAAATACTGTCCATTCTTATGTTTGCGTGAATGAGGTGACCCTGACTAAATTTTGTGATGAAGATGGGTATGATATAACTCCCTTATTTACGATAAAGGTGTTGAAGGAAGCTAATGAAGTGTAATGTACCCAACATTTTTCAATAAAAGTATTTTATTTACTTTGCAAATATTTAAGGTTTGCATTTTGTTAAGTCATAATGCGTTCAAACAAAATGATCGGATCGAAAATCAGACTTTGGAACTATTATTTATGGTCTTTATTCACTTGAAAACTATAGGTTGATGGGAAACTTAAGCCTCAAGATTGCATATCATGATAAGAGTTGACCTTTTAGAAAAGAGAGAGCAATTTTAGGAAAGGAGGAGTATTTTTAGGAAAGAAAGAGGAGGGAGTTAAGTTTAGAGTTCTTGTTTTGGAAACCAAGCTTCTTCTAATACTAGAGAATCGAATTCACGCATCAAAATTCATGTCAAAAAAAAACTAAAAAGTATTTATTTATTTATTTTAAGAAGCCATGAACATATGCAAACTTATCTCTCTTTGCTTCCCTCTATTCTTAGCTGGCCTTGAGAGCCTATATAAAGACCCCTCTCCCTTCACTTTCAAGGAGACAGACACACACCCTCAGAAGCAGAACCTCTCTTCAAGCCATCTCCATTTCCAAGTATTCTCTACCATCATCATGTTGCCCTTTGGATTCTTGAGTTCTCTCTCTCTCTTTTCCTTTTCTAACTCGTTACGATGGCCCCAAAGCGAGTGACCCGAAGCTCGAAGGATGCTCATGTCGCTCCACCTCCAAGAAAGGTGCAAAGGAAGGCATCAACTACATCAACTATAGCTCAAGCGGAGGTACCAGTTGTGGAAGAAGTGGAAGCCGTTCGACCTCAAAAATATGGGAGGTAATCGAACTTGTCGCTAATCTGGTAAGAGAAATTTATAATTCTGCATTGTTATTCATGTTGACTTGGGAAGCTAAGCATGGGGAATCCCTTAAACCTTCCAAGAAACGTGATTCTATCACAAGAGACAAGCATACGTTTTCATAGATTAGTGAAAGAACTGTTTGATAAACTGTCACTGTTACTGTTTGTTAAATTGTTATTGCTTGATAAATTGTTATTATTTGATAAGTTAATACTGGTTGATATGAAGAGTTGGTTGATCATGTTTGAAGAATCAATTAAAGAGAAGAATTATTGAAAGAATATCTTTTGTGCCTGGCGAGATTAGCGAGATGATTCCACGGTTAGCGAAGATTAAGTTGAGGTTATCAGCTCTCTTTTGTTCCTCGCGGTTAGTGGGATACCTCGTGGGTAGCGGGATGCCTGGAGGTTAGCAAGATGCCTCGCGATTAGCGAGATGAGAAGGTTGCACAATTTGTAGTTAGCGAATAAATCCTTTGCAAAGGCTCGGTTAGACAGAGGAAGTCCACGGGTAGTGGCAACTCATGAGAAATTAGAAAATTTATTCTTGTTAAATTATAGGGATGTCTTCAATAGGCCTTGTTTAAATTGTTTTGGTATTGTTTGAAGGACTGTATAAAAGAACCTGTGTCTAAAATTAATTAAGAAACATTGTGCGTATGTGTAAAACAGTGTGGTAGTAATTAAAAAATAAGATAAAAAGTGTGAGTGTGGGGTGGAAAGTGGGGCTGGCACAGATTGCCAGTCAAGGATGGGTGGTCTCGATTAGTCGAGAAACTCTCCATTGCCTCTTATTGAGAGAAGTGAAATTAGAGACTCATTGTGTCAAGAGTCAAGACATCCAAATCTACATGCTCCTGAAAGCTATGGACCTAATTAGTCGAGTTAATTTAGACTAAGTCTCATATCATATTTATGGTTTATGGATGACGGCTGTGCCTCTTACATGTGGGGAAAAAGGCGTTGTTTATGGACTCTAAATATGTCAATGGGATTTCATCTTTATGTTAGGAAACAACTTTCATTAGAATCCTTGATTTATCGACCTGGCTTGTCACGTATGACCCTTATAACCACAAACACGATGGATAGAGGACTTCCTCTCTTCTGTTGCTCGTATCTCTACTTTGTGGAAACAGAGTAGGGTGTCGTCAATGAAAAAGGGGAATAAAGGAAGGCCATCTATCAAGTCACTCCAATCTTCTCGGAGATGGGGACCTCACAATTGGTATCAGAGCCTAGGTTACAAAGATTAAATTGGCTATTTTAAGCTTCCTCATGTGTATGGTTTTCTATACCCATTATCCGACTCACAGAGATATTATGTTATGGTAATTGACGTGTACCATAGTTATGGTTGAAACCTTTATTATGTCTTCTCATGGTGAACGAAAAACAAAACAAAAATAAAAGAAAGCAAAACAGATCTTTTGTAAACCCCTATATGTCATTTGATGACTTTATGAATAGAAGATTGAGTTGTTTTTCTACAAAGAAATTGTTTGACTGGTTAAGTCATGAAAGTGAGTTTTTTTTTGTGGATCGAATGAGCCATGGCTGGTTAAGTCATGTGATTGAGATAATCATGACTGGTTAAGTCATGTGACTGAGTTTTGATGGACTCGATAAGTCAAGATTGATTAAGTCATGTGTGATTGAGTTTTAATGGATCGAACAAGTAATAATTGGACTGGATAAGCCTAAGTTTGGAAACTACCTTAGTGTTTTGAGTTATTATGAACATTAACGTTAATATATGTGTATACTCAGGAGAATCATCAAATCACTCCTATAATGGAAAACCCTCAGAACGATGCTATCTATACGGAGATTCAGGAGAAGAAGTTGTTGCTCAAAAAAATACAACCACCTTCTTTTAAAGGAGAGGGTGATAATATTGAGAAAGATGCGAAAGTATGGATCGAAGCTATGGATGATTATTTCTCTGCTGCAAGAACCACACCTGCAAATCAAGCGATGCTAGGAATGTTTCACGTCTCAGGGAAAGCGAAATTATGGTGGAAACAACATTGTCGTGATATGGGAGTATTAGAGAACTCTCAGTGTTGGTGGGAAATCAAACAAGCAGTGAAGGAAAGATACTTACCCCCTGCCCATGAAACGATAAAGATGAATGAGTTCTTTAGCTTGAAACAATACAATTTATCTTTAGAAGAGTACTACTCAAAGTTTGTAAGGTTTAGATGTTACGCACCATCAATGACCATAGAGTAGCAGCAGGTAGTTTGTTTTTGTCAAGGTTTAAGAGCACCAATTAGATCGCAATTGGAAGCCCTGAAGCCCACCACTGTAGAAGATGCTTTACTACGAGCTAAACCTTTGATGAAGGAACAAGAGATTACAAGAAGAATTGAACAAAATTAAAGATTCAATGATAGACAACCACAAAGAGCTTATGCTGCTAATGTGCAAGATCTTCCACGCTTCAATGTTGGATGCTTTGAATGTGGAGAGTTGGGACATTATCGAAACTCTTGTTCAAAATTGGCTAATGGAGCAGGAGTAGCGAGTGAAGCAAACTAAAGACACCGCTCTTTTGGATATAATGATGATTGAGATAGTAATTAGAGTAGGAGTATCCTCACTTTTTCTTGAGATGAGGACACCTCGAATCCCTAAGTTGGGGAGAATGTAATATACCCAGCAATTTTCAATATAAAAGTATTTTATTCACTTTGCAAATATTTAAGGTTCGTATTTTGTTAAGTCATAATGCGTTTAAACGAAACAATCGGATTGGAAATCGGACTCTAGAACTATTACTTCTGGTCTTTATTCACTTGAAAACTATAGGTGATGGGAAACTTAAGCCTCAAGATTGTATATAATGATAAGAGTTGACCCTTTAGGAAAGAGAGAGCAATTTTAGGAAAGGAGGAGTATTTTTAGAAAAGAAAGAGGAGGGAGTTAAGTTTAGAGTTCTTATCTTAGAAGCCAAGCTTCTTCTAATATTAGAGAATCGAATTCGCACATCGAAATTCGTGTCAAAAAAAACCAAAAAAAATATTTTTTTATTTTTTTAGAAGCCACGAACTACGCGAACTTATCTCTCTTTGCTTCCCTCTATTCTTAGCTGGCCTTGAGAGCCTATATAAAGAACCCTCTCCCATCACTTTCAAGGAGACAGACACACACCCTCAGAAGCGGAACCTCTCTTCCCTTCACGTCGGAATTACCTTTTCTCCCTTAACCTCTCTCCCTCAAGCTCTTATCTTCAAGCCATCTCCATCTCCAAGTCTTCTCTACCATCATCGTACTGCCCTTTGGATTCTTGAGTTCTCTCTCGTTCTTTCCCTTTACGATGGCCCCAAAGCGAGTGACCCGAAGCTCTAAGGATGCTCATGTCTCTCCACCTCCAAGAAAGGTGCAAAGGAAAGCATCAACTACTTCAACTATACCTCAAGCGGAGGTACCGGTTGCGGAAGAAGTGGAAGCCGTTCGACCTCAAATACGAGAGGTAATCAAACATGTCGCTAATCCGGTAAGACAAATTTATAATTTTTCATTGTTATTCATGTTGACTTGGGAAGCTAAGCATGGGGAATCCCTTAAACCGTCCAAGAAACGTGATTTTATTACAAGAGATAAGCATATGTTTTCATAGATTAGTGAAAGAACTATTTGATAAACTATCACTGTTTGTTAAATTATTATTGCTTGATAAATTGTTATTGTTTGATAAGTTGATACTGGTTGATATGAAGAGTTGGTTGATCATGTTTGAAAAATCAATTAAAGAGAAGAATTATTGAAAGAATATCTTTTGTCACTCGTGATTAGCGAGATGCTTTCGCGGTTAGCGGAGATTAAGCTGAGGTTATCAACTCTCTTTTATTCCTCGTAGTTAGCGGGATGCCTCGCGGTTAGGAAGATGCCTCACGGGTGGCAGGATGCCTCGCGGTTAGCAAGATACGAAGGTTGCACAATTCGTGGTTAGCGAATAAATCCTTTGCAAAGGTTCTATTGGTTAGACAAAGGAAGTCCACGTGTAGCGGCAACTCATGAGAAATTAGAAAAGTTATTTTTGTTGAATTATAGGGTTGTTTTCATTAGGCCTTGTTTGAATTGTTTTGGTATTGTTTGAAGGGCTGTATAAAAGAACTTGTGTCTGGAATTAATTAAGGAACACTATTTGTGTGTGTAAAATAGTGTGGTAGCTATTAGAAAACAAGATAAAAAGTGTGAGTGGGGTGGAAAGTGGGGGCTAGCTCAGGTTGCTAGTCAAGGATTGGTGGTCTTAATTAGTCAAGAAACTCTCCACTCCCTCTTATTGAGAAAAGTGAAATTAGAGACTCATTGTGCCAAGTATCGAGATGTCCCAAATCTATGTGCCCCTGAAAGCTATGGACCTGATTAGACGAGTTAATTTAGACTAAGTCTCATATCATATTTATGGTTTATGGATGGCGGTCATGCCTCTTAAAGGTGGGAAAAAAGTCGGTTTATGGATTCTAAACATGTCAATGGGATTTCATATTTATGTTAGGAAACAGCTTTCATTAGAATCCTTGATTTATTGAACTAGCGTGTGGCATATGACCCTCCCTTATAACCACGAACACGATGGATAGAGGATTTCCTCTCTTCTGTTGCTCGTATCTCTACTTTGTGGAAACAGAGTAGGAGAATAAAGGAAGCCCATCTATCAAGTCCCCCCAATCTTCTCAGGGTTGGGGACCTCACATGAAGTTTGTGACTGTGAAAGCAGAAAAGGTGAGACAGATAGCTATGTCATGGAGCATGGTTTCAACGTGCAAACAAAGGAAGCAGAGCAACCGCGAGAATATGTCATCATTGACATACCTGAAGAATCGACAAAAGCTGTTTCAAACAAGCCGACTCAAAAAAAAAGTGCAAATGAAAGCAGATGAAGAAAAAAAGTTCAACATCAAATGTTCAAAAAATGCAAGATCAAAAGAAGAACAAGGACAAAGAAGAAGATCAACTGTCTCTTACGATGATCAAATTCAGCATTTGCAGAGAAACAGGACTTAAAATCACATGCCAGTTGTGATAGATCCAGATGCGACAAAGAATATATTGACTTATGGTACATGGATAATGATGGGAAAGCCGCCAATCATCGAGCTAGAGGAGATCGTGTATACAAGTTCAAAAATATCGATTCCTAGCTTTGGCATCATAGAAGCAGTACCCAAGTTGAGTACTGGAGAGTACAAGGATACTTTTCACATAATTAAATCCCATCATATCAAAGAGAGTCTGATCTTGAAAGAAAGCTGGAGGAACGTCTTCAACCAAAAGCTTCAACAACACACCATCAGAAGCCACAAAAGAACCTCAAATCCATGCGGAGAAGAAATTGCCAACCATCACGGGAAAAGGTAAAGCTAAGGTAAACTCTAAAGAAGATCAACCTCGCATGACGATTTTACCTTCGACTAGCCTCCATTGAACTTCCCACGAAGCCTCTACATCAAGAGCCAAACCATTGACAATGCAATGGAAACCAAAGCACGAAGTCTACCAACCAAAGTTTCCATCACAAAAAAGCATCCAGAAGAAGCCAAAGAATGTCAACCAAGTGTTGGTATCCAAAGAACACATCCAAGTCAAAGACCCATTTTGGATACATGAAGCACAAGTTCAACCACAACAACAAAATGTGACAGGGTGGGTAGCATCAAATGACTCAATCATTGCTCAAGGCTATTTTCGAGGAAACGTTAATGTTTGGGCCAAAAAGCCTAAACTAACAGCCTGGATGTACTCACCTCAAGAAAGAAGCTACAGCTACAAAGACTATCAAGACAAGAAACAACAACAACGAAAGAGAAGCAAAGAAACAACAACGAAAGCGCAGACAAAAAAGACCTTCCAAGCGGGAAACGCAAAAAGTTTGGGTGCCCAAAGTCAGACCTTAGCCAAGCTACCCAACAAACACAGGTGAAGCATCGGTTGATTCCATTCAAGCTACTTGAACGACAAGGATTTTATGAAGGTAACACTCAAATATGGTTACCAAAAGTTGTAGCTCAATTTGGAACAACCACGAGAAATCATGCGGCACAAGATTCTACCCAAAGACAAGCAATGATAACCAGCAACCAAGAGAATCCAATTGCAACCAAGGCTGCTGCAATCTACAAATGGATACCTCATCAGCAACTACATAATCAGGGCTTCTACAAAGGAAATCATCAAATATGCATATCGAAACCTAGTGTCAATCAAGTCATCGAGCAAAAGAAGCAAATGCAAAAGACAGTCACACAAGGACCAAAAACAAGATGGGTTCCAAAATTGCTAGTGGAAACTCAAACACAAAGAACCCACACACATCAACAATCGCTTCTCATGGGAGATAAAGCAAAAGCTCCATCAGTCCCTACAAGAGCTAAAGGACTTGTTTCACAGAAAGCAATGTGAACATATGACAGTCAAGTCAAGAGGAGCCAAAATATGCAAACCTACTCGACAAAATGGTGGCATCCAAAGATCAACACAATGGAAGAGGCCTAAATTTCCAGAACTTATGGACGTGGGTTTCTGGCCTTGAACAGGTAATTAAGTCCAAGTCGCCATTAAAAATACATGGCATAAAATTCAGAGTCGGGCAGCTAAGCCACTAAATGAGCAAGGCGTTAGTCCCAAACCTTCACGTAAAATTCTCTGTGGTCTAAGCGTCTTAGTTATTTTAGGTATTGCTCAAGCTGGAAGAGTTGAGCATAATTATGTTGTGTCGCTCATACTGGTATAGGTGAGTATAAGAGTCGAAGTCATTTTAGTATAGTGGTAAGTGAAGGAGGAAGTCCAAAAGACACTCACGCACTCAACACAGTGAGGAATGAGTGGAGAAGCTTCTAATCAAAAACCCTTCTTGGAAACATGGAAGCTATTGAGACGTTCTTTGATGTCACATGTGCTACATATGTTCCTTGAAGCACCCATCAACTCCATCTCTTACACTACATGCTTTTGTTTGACAAATTTTCATATGCATATTTAGTATCCCATATTTGGCACTTGCATTAGGCGCTCTTCCTTTGTTTCTCCCAAGCACTCACCTTGCATGACAGGAATTTCAAGTCCAAATGCTCAACTCCAATAAGAGCGTATACCAAAGGCACTTTTTTCCCATCAGGTTTTTTTTCCCCTTTGGTCATCCAGGTTTTAAGACCCTAATTTAGAATCACATCATCTTCTTATATATATTCCTTCCACATCAACAATAAGTAAATGTCTACCCAAATCAATCGACAGCGACTTGGAGCAAAAATTCCAGGTCCCCATATGCTTATCAAGAGAATCTTTTACCTCCTCCAAGGTCGACAACAAAGCCCCATCAAACAATGGCAAGTCAAAGAATGCCCTACAACGACAAGCAATGACAAATTATGCAAGAGAGTCAACAACAACAATCAAAAGTAGCTCACACAATGCTTCAACATGGTGACCTATTGCTACTAACTTCTAGGATTAATATAAAAAGCCTTTAAGTAACCACAATTAAGCACTTTCACTCTCATTTTTTCAATCTAGTGCTTATTTTTTCAACTCCACTACCATGTCGTGCACTATAGTCTTCCCTTCTTTTGAAAGAGCTTTTCCTTTTACCAATGGGAAGATTATTTTTTGGGTGAGATATCTACAAGAGCATGTTGCTCCACAAACATTTACTGCTCTACATGCAATTGTAATGGTTGGGAGTGAGGAGCTGACAGTGCCACTAGAGAAAACAAGCAATCACTTGGGAGAGGAGTTTTATGTTGTGGACGAATCTCTCTATTTGAGGACGGGTCCAACAGGCGCCCAACTGGTCGGACACATAGCCGAACACCACATTTGTACTCTATTAGTTTTTCGAGCTAGTGTAGTAATAATCTGTGTAAATCCTAATTCCACAGTAGTGGATCAATTCCCTAAGTTGTAATTTTGTCATGACATTTGTAAGGGTCCATGTGAGTCGGTCACTAGCCATTTAGAATGCCCTAGGTATAAAGGTCAATAACCTTAATATAAAAGGAGGCTTATCTTTAGAGAAGAAGGGAGCTCTAAAAACGTACACTCAAGCTACGAGCTGCTCCAAACTTGTAATGATCGCAGGTAATGATTTGGTAATCCGTTTTTGATTCAAAAACTTGCATTGTGTTCCTCTCTCTTTGCTCTTTAATTCAAGTGTAAGCATTGTCAGTTTTGTTGTGGTTCACGACTACGTGTCTGTGAGCTGTAATTACAGATTTGAGTGCTTAAATGACTGTTTATAGTCGTTTTGACCATAGAAGAGTATTCTTAGACCGTATGACGACCTTTTTGGATAGTTTTGTTGCAGTTTTCACGACCTTTTTCATGAGGGATCGTGATTTTAATACCTTGTTAGATTGCGATCAGACTTGCTAGGATAGTGCCCCTAGGTGTCCTAGACCTCCTCCTAAAGTTTTTTTGCATTTCAAGTCCGTTGAAGTGTCGAAATGGCCTGATGACCTAGAGTTATGAGAAAGGACATAAGCAGATTTCCCTGATCATTAAGTGTTGGTTTGCTTGTAGAGTTTTTGTGTTTTCTTATTAAGGTTCACTTCTTGATATTGACAATCTCAAAGAGTCTCCGTGCCCCATCCGAGTCATTTACCTAAGCATTGACACTATGTTAGTACCAAAAAGCTATGCTGCAAACATCCGTCGTGGCGACCCGCTAACACTCTCTCTGCAAAGTTCGTGGTGCTATTCAAAGATGACACAATCTCAAATTCGAGCAACGTGGCTGCTCCTTTGGTGGATGTTCCATACATAGACCTTACTAGTCCAAGCAAGGAACAACTCTTTGTGGAGCAAACATTGTAGAACTCAATGGAGGTAAGGAGAACAAATAATATTTTGTCATTGTTCAACGCGATGACAAAGCCCAACACCTTGATGAAGCTTCTTTCAAAGATAGTGGAAACCAAACATGTCAAAATCTAATATCTAATATCTAACCAACCAAATGATGATTTCTCATATTAAACTGATCATTTGATGTGGGAGAATAAACAGGAACAAGGGTTAGAATATAGACATGTGCTTATGGATCTATCTCAACGCGGGGCCAAGTTTAAAGGAGTCCAAATGAGAGAGGGTCTTTCAAAGAGCAAGGCTAGCTAATGGAGCTTAAAGAACTAAGGTTAGCTTCATTAAAGACCTCCAAAGGTTAGTGTTTAAAGTCCTTTGACCTTAGGCAAGCTAGGGTTGTGCTTGAGGTGGGAACCCGGCCCAAGCTTTTGAGGTGCTTGTCGTGCTTGTTGACTAAGGTGCTTGAGTGCTTGTCGTGCTTGAGGTGCTAGGGCTGAGCTTGAAGTGAGAACCTTCCCCAAGCTTGAGGGTCTTAAGGTGTTCCATAAAATTCAATAAGATACCTACTCAAGGGGGGCAAACCCTCATTGTAGGAGCTAGAGAGAGAACACACACCCTCACACAAGGCAAGCCTTGCCTAATGCAGCAAGAGGGAGACATGTCAAGTTCCTCTTCATGTTTCCATCATAGGTGCCTAAAGCCTATTGGTTGGCCTCTCAAGGGGTCCAATGATAGTTTAGCTAATTTAATTTATTGTGTGTGCATTTATCAAGTCCTCTCTCTCAAAGGGGAAAGGGACACTTGTCCCAAGGCTAGCATTGTTACTTGATATGCACTCTACATGTGATTGGCTAGGCTTGAAGGGGTCCAATGAGCTTCCACCATGAGCAAGAAGAGGGATCAACCAAAGCAAGCAGGGGCTAGCTTGGGGGGTATACTCTCCCACACACACACACACCATAACTCTCATTGTGTGAGGTGCAAAGTGCAAGGGCCCCATCTCCTTCTCCAAGCTTGTGAGAAGTGGAGAGCCTACACCAACACGCTTGGCATGGAATGCAAATTCAACCAAGAGCCATGCTTCAATGCTTAAGCTTGCCATCTTCTTCATCTTCATTACTGTGCTATTATGTTATGTTAAGCAAGAAGAGTGATGATAAATGAGGAACTATTTCTTAAACATCGCATTTCCTGGAGTGTTTCGCAAAAGTCAGTGTGCAAGTGCCCTAAAGTGTCTTGATGAAAGTTGTCCCAAATTGGTTAATTTTGGGAAGTCAAACACAACGCATTTCAATGGCAGTATGCTAAAATTACATTGCATGGGCGAGTATTGCGACAGACTTGGAGGCAATTTACTTACCACTATTGCGAAGAACCACCCATTTGTTTGCGTACATGTGATTGCTATTCATATATTATGTCATGCCAAGGGATGAAAGAATGAGCAAATTGATGGTACATCAAGGAATTCACCAACATGACATGAGGGATGGTACGTCAAAAGGGCGCATCAATAAAACCAAAGAAATGGTTGCACGAGTTCTAAATGAAGATAGACATGCAGGCGCATAAAAGGAAAAAATGTGTGTGGCAAAGGAGATTCTAACAACAACTTTGATGTAAGAGGGCGGCTCTAGCCATGTACTTGGTGAGCAAGAATTTCTAAAGGTTGTTGAAGCAATGGGTCCCTTAGTGGAGGACAATTGGTGAGGATGCTCACTTGTTTCTCTTGTTTGTGCATATTATTTCAAAGTAACTTAACTTCGTAATATAGGTTTTAAAGGTCCGTAGCAGCAATAAGAAATGAGCCAACAAAGGAGACCTTCAGTGTGGACTCCTTGTTGCGGCTAAAAAGGGATTGCACATATGATTTTTTTCACAGAAGAAGGTAACGTGGACAAGGAGCAGAAGGGGAGAGGTGCTTTGTGTTTAAGATGTTTACAATTGGTCCTGCATCATCTGGATTAGATTTGGTTAATCAAATGCAACAAAGTGGACCTGGAGATCTTCGGCACGCTTGGTTGCAGTTTGATCACGCTCATCGAGTGACAGATTGGGTGACCATTGGCATAATCCTTTTCATAATGGTTTTCTTTCTTGAAATGGTATGGTCTGGTTTTTTGGAAGCCTCAGGTTTCTTGAGAAACCCTAGTCTACATCCTTCTGGGAAGTCCCTTATGGCAGACGGTCGAAGTTTTCCACTGGGTAAGTACTGAAACTTATGCATGTTTGGATTACCATCCTCCAAGGAAATCCTATGCTCTGGGAGCGGAATACACCCCGGGGATTCACTCTATATACAAAACGGGATGCCACCTGCGAGCGAACAACTTTGATAAAACCCCTATATAGGACTCATATTAGGGAATATGACCCCCCTTTCTACGCTTATACGACAATCAATGCAAAAAATATATCATACCCCTATCTTACATATATAGGTCTCATATGATCTAACTGAGTAAAACTAGTCAAAGAGTGTGTAGCATAGTGGATGGAAATGTACTAAGGAACCTTTTATGTTGATAACTAGATGTACCCTCAATTTGTCTTAGTTTGAATTTCAAAGTATGTGCCTGCTCTACCTGCACTCTAGCTACTTGTCCAATTTTGAACCATCTAAATTACTCAGAAAACATGGTTATAAAATTGTGTTCAGTTCTCCATGTAAATTTGCATCTATACAAACTCTTTATAGCTTTTATCCCTCAACAAATGAACTATAATCACAAAACAAGTAATTGATACAACGCAGGGGTAGTTCTTGCATGTATCTTTGTAGCTATTGACTCACAAGTTCAAGGGCAGACTTGTTTGGGATTCCATGATTTTGAAACACAAAAACTTCTCTCATTTTGCCCATTTCTCACTTATCCCCCCCTCCCCTCCCCTAAATATGATACCCCCTCCCTTATTTTTAAGCTTGGGAGATAAGTTATTGGGGGCCTGCCCCTAACTTATACGCTTATGTAACTTGTTAAAAAACTCCCCTCCCTTGCACTTACGTGGTGCGATAAGTTTTCCATGGTGAATCCCACGGGGGAATACATGTATCGTACTTCACATAATAAGTACAATCAGTTTCATGATAAAAGGAAGGGATTTTTTTGTGTAAACAGATTACTAAGGAAGAAGGTGAGGTAGCTAAAGATCATATCAGC
This sequence comes from Adiantum capillus-veneris, assembly GCF_014529385.1. Lineage (NCBI taxonomy): Eukaryota > Viridiplantae > Streptophyta > Polypodiopsida > Polypodiales > Pteridaceae > Adiantum > Adiantum capillus-veneris. Next base: position 135,763,387 of record NC_140939.1, read on the forward strand.
TTCCCACCTAGGCCTCTATATGTGAAAATACCAATGCTTGTGTTTTTTTCTTTTATTTTAAGGGAAGGATCGATTTAAGAACAAACTTTTATACATGTGAGGAACTTTTTTTATTAAAAATTACAAGGTTTCCTAGATTTTTTGAAAATTTTGGCAGAGTTTCCTTGGTTTTTTTATGGTTTTATTAAAAATAACTCCATTTTTCAAGCCCTCCCTTGGTTTCCTCCTCTCGAGGATTTTTCATCTCTTTATACTTTTTATTTATGAATTTTATCCTTATTGTCATTCTTATGATAATGTTATAGTGTCTCAACATCTTGATATTTTTAAACCTTATTGAGATTGTCCACCAATTTGACCAAACCTTTATTATTTTTTATATATGGTTTTATGATTATTTTCCATCTCTATCACTTGATTGTCTTCCAACTATGTACACTAGTCTTATGTTTTGTCTGAATTTTTTATATCAAAACATTGTGTATGCAGACATAAGGCAACTAGCAGAAAAAACTTTTTAAATATGGACATAGTAAAAAATGATGAAGCATCATCGTATAAAGGTATGCTAGAACCAGTTCCAAATTTGCTTGTAGGATACCGATATTTTAAAAGATCACAATCTAGTATTTACTTTTCATAAAATTTTATGTTTGTCAAGCTATTAATTACCACCTTTTTTGAAATATAAGAAAATCTAAAACATATTTGTCGATATATATGTTACTAAAGATCTAAGCAAGTATTATTTTTTACATGATACTAGTTTATGTCATTTTTTACTAAAAAATCTTTCTTAAGTCAAAAATCAAATCCCTGTAGACTAAAAAAGAATACCTGGTTTGAAGTTCCAGCCATGGTAAATATGTAGTATCGATTGTTTCTGGCAGAGAACATTGATGTGCCGAATGTCACCGCAATTGTGTGTGATTTAGAGGGAGACTTCCAAGATTTTGATGCAAAGCCGAATCGATGACGTAGTAGCGTTTGATTGCAGGTGTAGTGTAGTCCACCCGTGTACGTATGTGTGTGTTTGTGAGTGTGTCACCTCCTAACATGCAGCCATGGGTAATTCTTTCAGTGTGTTAAATCAGTAGCCAATTTGTGTGCTAGTGTGTGCGTGTGTATGAGGGCTTGTACTCACTAAGGTAGTTCGTTCCCTACGTGTGTTCGAAGGTGTAGTACTCCTTGCAGTAGTGAAGGTTGAGAGGACGCCGCCACCGTAGTGTAGGTTGGTTGAGAGAGAGCCTCTACGGGTTAGATACAGCCTGCGTAATGTTTTTTGAGAGAGAGTTTTGATGTCGGGATGGTGTGAGTGCAGCTCTGTGTAGTGCTGTTTAGAGAGATATTTTTGCCTCCTAGAAGGTGTGTGTGTGTGTGTGTGTGTGTGTGTGTGTGTGTGTGTGTGTGTGTGTGTGATGGTGTGTGTGCTCCCAAGGGGGTGGATTGAATTATGCTTGAAGCTGTGATAGGGTTTACAGCTAGAGAAGCAACGTAGAGGTTGTCTTCCGTGTGTGTTTCGGTGAACGCAGAGGAAAGGGTTTTTTTATAAGCTATGCTCAATGTATTTTTAGTTTGCGGCTCTTGATTGCGCTCATGTGTTTGTTTAGTTGGAGAACGTGATAGCGTTTTAATTTGGGGGAGGATGAGAGAGAGAGAGAGAGAGAGAGAGAGAGAGAGAGAGAGAGAGAGAGAGAGAGAGAGAAGAGGGAGACTTTTAGGCCTATCCACGAGGTAGGGAGAGATGTGAAAAAAACATTGGTTCAAGTTTTTTTTTTCTTTTTTTCGTTTTTTATTTCGAGTGAATATATATAGCGAGAGATCGAGAAGTCAGGGAGGTAAATACTCGCCTCTTATTCATAGGTTTTTTTGCTAATTTAAATGGTGCGATAGTCAGAGAAATAGTGAGCTGGAGTTAAAGAGATTGCCAGAGAGAGAGATGGGGATCTTTTATTTTATTTTTAATCTTTGGTATCCGTTTGATAGAGAGAGAGAGAGAGGGGGGGGGGGGGGAAAGAGCGAACTTGTGTTGATTTTCATGTCGTGCCTATGTGTTTTTAAGAATTTTTCCAGGTCTACTACATATTGGATTTATAAAATAAAAAAGATAGAGCAAACTATTTATGGGTACTTTTGGTCCGTGTTTATTTAGAATAAGGGGGGTGCGAGGGAGTTGGTAGAAATGAAAAAATCTTGGAGGTAGAGCTTTGTGGAGAAGCTACCCAGTTTAGAGAGAGAGAGAGAGAGAGAGAGAGAGAGAGATAAGTAGAGGGATAGGGAGAACCCAATTTATTTTTGGCAAAAAACATGAGAAAAAGGGTTTCTTTCTTTCATTTTTTGGCCATGAGAGAGAGAGAGAGAGAGAGAGAGAGAGAGAGAGAGAGAGAGAGAGAGAGAGAGAGAGAGAGAGAGATGTGCTTTGCATGAAAAATGTAGTGGGGGAGGAGCGCTACAACCCTTGGGTATGAGAGAGAGAGAGAGAGAGAGAGAGAGAGAGAGAGAGAGAGAGAGAGAGAGAGAGAGAGAGAGAGAAAGAAAGAGAGGTGCTTTGCAAGTAAAATGCAATGGGGGAAGAGGGCTACACCTCTTGGATATGAGAGAGACAGAGAGAGAGAGAGAGAGAGAGAGAGAGAGAGAGAGAGAGAGAGAGAGAGAGAGAGAGAGAGAGAGAGAGAGAGAGAGAGAGGGGGGGGAGGGGGGTGGAAAAGAGGCCGACGGAGGCTTAGGAGAGAGAATAAAGTTGAGGATAGAGGAAAAGAGGAAGGATCCTCTTGGTAGAAGCACAAATTGCAGCTCTTGGGGCCCAGATCCACGAGCTCATGGTAGAAAATGTGGCTCTCAAACAACACTTGTAGAAGCTTGAGAACATGCAGTAAATAGGGAGACAATCTCTTCATTGTGAAAACATGAGAAGTCAAAGCTTCCCTTATCGAGTCCATCACAATGGTCCATAAAGAAGTCCACGAAGTCACACATGGCATCATAAAGAGGATCCACACCAAGCTATAGGTAGCCCTTACAAAACAGAGCATGAGCTATGGGAACCCCTCGGCCTTAAGGTTAGAATTGGGGGGCTTCCATCACCTTGGTGTACCACCAAGGAAACTCCTAAAGAAGCAATCGTCAATCTTAATAAAGTACTTCAACCAATCACCATAGAGCCCAACACAGTCTCCTGGATCAACAACACAAATAGGCACTTGCCACCCAGGCAATGCACCCTTGCCCTTAAGGACAAAGAGGAGCATTTGAATCTATTACACCTATCATGCTTCCTCAAGGGAATGAAGTTCTTGATTGCCAAGGAACTGACGACGAATCAACTCAAACTCAAAGCAAGTGAGCTCAAGAAGATGCAGGATGCCCGCAAACAAGGCAAATGGGCACTCTATCGAGATGGACGAGCTATCATCCACGATTTTTGAAATCCTATAAGAAGACCACACCTCAATCGACTGAAGATACCCCTTAGGTTTCTCTTTTTCACTTCACCCCTCATTATTTTGATTTATATTAGGTGGCTACTGTGTCCTAGAATATGATCCCCCAAAAGCTAGAATTTCCAGTCTATACCCCACCCAACTGAGTTGTATCAATCATATGATGGAGCCACTTTGTAATGTTTTGTGTTTGGTCCCATAGGTCATATATGACCTTTGACGATGATAATCAATCTATTGATCTATCTATCTATCTAACCATCTTCTCTCTCTCTCTCTCTCTCTCTCTCTCTCTCTCTCTCTCTCTCTCTCTCTCTCTCTCTCTCTCTCTCTCTCTCTCTCTAACCTCTATGTGCTCTATCTCTACTCTCTCTAACCATCTCTCTCTACAACCTCTATGTACTCTATCTCTACACACTCTCTCTCATAGTATGACACATATCTTTCAATTACTCACACTTTTGATCACCAAACAAAAATCATAAGGTACTATCGACCTTAGGGTTAAATGCTCTAATAAATGGCCTTTTTCTTCCTTGCTTATACTTTTTAGTTCTTAACCCGAAGGTATTGTCGCCTTTGGGATTATGTACTCTTATAAGTGTAGATTCTTCCCTTGAAATCTACTTGGTCTATTCTCATAGACCCAATTAAATTCTCATGAAGATATGCATCGAATCTTTGAATCCAAAAGCAAAAGAAGTCTCCCCCAAATGCTCCTCAGACAGCACGCCTCTCTCTATGTGTCTCTGCCATTGGCGTCACACAGATAATCTCTCTCTCTCTCTCTCTCTCTCTCTCTCTCTCTCTCTCTCTCTCTCTCTCTCTCTCTCTCTCTCTCTCTCTCTCTCTCTCTCTCTCTCTCTCTCTCGCACAAGGCATCTTTATCTAGCTCCACCTTAGTCCTCATAAATGGTACCTATACCTCTTCACGAGGGCTTCCCTTCACTACATGATTACAAGATGAGGGCTACCATTGCCAGTCCCTGTTGATTTGCTTTCTCCCTACGGGCTCTACTTTTCAACCTGAGAGAGAGACACGCATAGAGAGAGAGAGACGATGCACCTGCGCAATTGCAAAACACCTCTCTCTATTAGCATGCCGCTAAACACTTGGCAACTCCTTATGCCATGCCTGCTTCAATACCCACCCATTCCAATTTCTCCACTCCATTCTGTTGCTTCACGATCTCTGCCTACAGTAGTGGCATTTGCCCCTTCCCTTGCCATCCCTTGCTGCACCTTCGTTGCAGACAAACACACACGAGGGGGGGGGGGGGAGAGAGAGAGAGAGAGAGAGAGAGAGAGAGAGAGAGAGAGAGAGAGAGAGAGAGAGAGAGAGAGAGAGAGACCACCCCTTTGCCTCTATGTCTTGCATGTGTCTTTACCCAGGCCCTCTGTACTCCTCATGCATGAAACAACAATGTGTTGTGTTACTGCCACATTCCCAAATCTAATATCTAACTATCCCAAATGATTTTCTCATATTAAACTAATCATTTAATGTGGGAGAGTGAACGGGAACAAGGGTTAGAATATAGACATGTGCTTACAGATCTATCTCGACACGGGGCCAATGGTAAAGCAGTCCAAATGAGAGATGGTCTGTCAAAGAGAAAGGCTGGCCAATGGAGCATAAAATACCTTAGGGTTAGCTTCATTAAAGACGTCCAAAGGTTAGTGTTAAAAGTCCTTTCACCTTAGGTAAGCTAGGGCTGAGCTTGAGGTGGGAACCCGATCGAAGCTTGAGGTTCTTGTCGTGCTTGATGACTAAGGCGCTTGAGGTGCTTCTCGTGCTTGCTGACTAAGATGCTTGAGTTGCTTGTCATGCTTGCTGACTAAGATGCTTGAGGTGCTTGTCGACTAGGAGCTTGAGGTGCTTGTGGGAACACTACCCAAGCTTGAGGTGCTTTGTCATGCTTTCTGACTAAGGTGCTTGAGGCTAAGGTGTTCAAAAACTCAAATCCGATACCTACTCAAGAGGGGGTGAGCCCTAAAGCTAGGGGGATGAGAGAGAACACACGCACAAGGAAAGACCAAGCCTCAAGAAGCCGCAAGGACACATGTCAAGCCCCTACCCATGTTGCCCTCATGGTGTGCCTAAAGCCTATTGGTTGGCCTCCCAAGGGACCCAATGATAAATTACATAATTTAATTAATTGTCTTTGCATTTATCAAGTCCTCTCTCTCAAAGGGGAAAGGGGGACACTTGTCCCAAGGCTACCCTTGTTTCTTGATATGCCTCTTGCATGTGAATGGCTAGGCCTAGAGGGGTCCAATGAGCTTCAATCATGAGCTACAAGGGGGGTCGACCAAAGCAAGAAGGGGGGCTGCTTGGGGGGAAAATCTCCCACACACACTCACACACACCCTTATTGTGTGAAGTGCAAAGTGCAAGAGCTCCATCTCCTTCTCCAAGCTAGTAGAGAAGTTGAGAGCCTACACCAACACTCTTGGCTATGGAATGAAAATCCAACCAAGAACCATGCTTCAATGCTTAAGCTTGCCATCTTCTTCATCTTCATTATTACTATGCTATTATGTATGCTAGCAAGAAGAGTGAGGACAAGTGATGAACTATTTCTTTCTCCTATGGAATGTTTCTTCTTCCTCTTCCCTACCCTCATTCCCCGCTAGCTCTCTCCACCTTCGAAGGTGTTTGAGGCCTTAGGATAGTTAATGCTTTTTGCAAAGTTTATGTTATGCTCGTGATGCATGAAGCTTTCCATCTTCATTGCATCATGAAGGAGTACCAGTGGAAGTGCGACGCGAGAGAGAGTGCGAGAAGAAGAGCACAACGATATGGTGAACTCGCTCTACTGTAATGTGTAGAGCATAGTGAGTTCTTATTAGGTTTTTACAAAAGAATATGTGTACATACCTGGCGGCCCGCCCACTTACCTGGGCGACCACATTGGCCTTTATACCCCAACAACCTCCCACTTAAAGTCCAATGTGGTACTTTAAGTGTGAGAGAAGCTACTATACAAGCTAATATACAAGAGATGTAGAGAAGTGATGTACTACCCTACACCTAACTGCTTGCGAAAATGCGCAAAGCTCTCTGAGGGAAGTCCTTTTGTAAGTAGATCAGCAGGATTTTCTGTGGTGTGAATTTTGACAAGCTGAAGTTGCTTATCCTCGAGCATTTCCCTGATGAAATGATACTTCACATCCACATGCTTTGTCTTTGAGTGATAAACTAGATTGCGAGCCAATTGTATAGCACTTTGACTATCACAATATAACACAGGCATCTCTTCTTTGATTTCCAAATCTGTTACTAGTCGATTAAGCCAAATTGATTCTTTGCATGCCTCTGATGCTGCAACATATTCAGCCTCTGTAGTAGACTGAGTAACACAATCTTGTAATCTAGAACGCCATGATACTGCTCCACCAGCCAATGTAAAGACATACCCTGACGTAGACCTTCGGTTGTCTAAGTCACCTGCATAATCTGAGTCTGTAAAACCCTTTACACTTATCTCCTGACTCCCATAGCATATACGCATACTCTTTGTAGCTTTCAGGTATCTCAATATTCCTTTCACTGCCTCCCAATGTTTCTTGCCTGGGTTTGACATGTATCGACTTACTACTCCCACTGCAAATGCAATGTCTGGGCGAGTAGCAATCATTGCATACATCAAACTACCCACTGCAGACGCATATGGAATCTTATCCATTTCAGCCTTTTCTTCCTCAGACACAGGACAATCTTGTTTGCTAAGTTTCACATATGGTGGCAATGGAACACTCAGTGCCTTTCCCTTCTCCATATTGAAACGTTGCAAAACCTTGTCAATATACTCTGTTTGAGATAACCAAATCAACTTCTTTGATCTGTCTCTCTCAATGCGCATACCAAGTATATGACTTGCCTCACCCATGTCTTTCATGTCAAACGATTTTGCCATCTTTGACTTCAAAGCTGAAATTTCTTCCAAGTACTTGCCAGCAATCAACATGTCATCCACATACAAAATAAGGATCAGCCAACTGCCATCCTTAGCCTTCTTTGTATATAGACAGTGATCGAACTCACACGTCTGTAGCCTTGAGAAAGCATAAACTTGTGGAATTTATGGTACCATGCCCTCGGTGATTGTTTCAAGCCATAAAGACTCTTTAACAATTGGCATACCCAATCTTCCTTGCCTTTCTCAACAAACCCTTCTGGCTGCTGCATGTAAATTTCCACATCTAAATCACCATGCAAGAACGTTGTCTTGACATCCATTTGGTGCAACACCAAATCTAATATGGCAACCAATGCAAGAAAGCATCTCAATGTAGTCATCTTGACCACCAGAGAGAAGACTTCATCAAAGTCAATGCCTGTTCTTGCTTAAAGCCCTTGGCAACAAGCCTTGCTTTGTACTTTGGCTGACTATCATGAGCGTTGATCTTATACCTGTAAACCCATTTACAAGGTAGAGCCTTTTTGCCCTGTGGTAATTTAACTAGCTTCCATGTCTTATTTTTATACAGAGCTATCATCTCTTACTGCATGGCCAATTGCCAATTCCCGGAGTCCTTCATTTGCACTGCTTCCTTGTAACATGAAGGCTCATTGCAATCAGTCAACATGACATAGTTCATAGATGGAACAAACCTATCAGGAGGTCGCGTGATACGTCCAGATCTACGCACAATAGATGGCTCAGGCTCAGCCACAACCTGTGGTTCCACTCTATCCTGTCCTTGCTCCTCTTGAGCCCTGACATTTTGTCTTGCACGTGCAGGTCCATCTTCTTGGAAGACAACTCTTCTAATCTCCTCAACCCTCTCTGGTTTAGAATGATATTTGGATTCATTAAAGTGAACATCATTGCTGCGGACAACCTTTCTGGATACGGGATCCCAAAGTCTGTACCCCATCTCACCAGAATTACCATAGCCTAGAAAGATGCACTTTCTACTCTTTGGCTCAAGTTTGTTCCTAAATTCCTTTGGAACGTGAGTATATGCCTCACAGCCAAAGACTCTGAGATGCTTGTATGAGGGCATTTTGCCTGACCATACCATCTCTGGCAGTGAATCCTTCCGCAAAACCTTGCTAGGAGATCTATTTACAAGATGAACAGCTGTTGATACAGCTTCAGCCCAAAACCCATTTGGCAGCTGTGCATTAGACAACATACTTCTGACCTTCTCTTGTATGGTCCTATTCATCCTCTCAGCAACACCATTTTGAGGAGGATTGTAAGGAGCAGTAAGTTCACGTTTTATACCTTTTGACTCACAAAAGTCCTGAAAGGCCTTTGAAACATACTCTCCACCATTGTCAGTGCGTAAGCATTTAAGCTTCTTGCCACTCTGATTGTCCACAAGTGTCACAAACGTTTTGAAAACACTAAACGCTTCATCCTTGTGCTTGAGAAAGTAAACCCATACTTTCCTCAAGTAATCATCTATAAATGTCATAAAGTAAGAAGCTCCCCCTAGAGATAGGTTAGGCATAGGTCCACACAAATCACTATGAACAAGTGCCAACTGTGTATCTCTTCTACTGCTTCTATGCTTATGTGGCTGCTGTGTTTGCTTACCATACAGACAATGTTCACAGAATTCAAAATCATTAAATGAAAAGCCAGGCAAATAACCAGAACGAGACAAGATTTCCATTCCCTTCTTGGACATATGTCCTAACCGGCTATGCCACAAAGAAACGTTCGGCTGCTCGGTTACATTGATTACATTTTTAGAGACATTTGATACATAAATCATGTAAAGTCCTCCAGACTTTACTCCATGTGCTACTATCATAGAACCCTTGATATCTTCCACATGTTCTGTCCAAAAGTGGTGACGTAGCCAGCATCATCAAGTAAACCTGTGCTGATCAAGCTCTTTGTAATTGCGGGAACATGTCTCACATTCTTCAGCGTGAAAGAAGAGCCATTCTGAAACTTCAATTGAACATCTCCAACACCTAAGATCTCACATGTCTGCCCATTGCCTAGCCGAACATGATCTTTAGTGGTCACATAAGAAGTAAACCACTCCTTGTTTGGAGACACATGAAGTGATGCCCCTGAGTCTATAATCCAGTCACTCAGTGCATTTCCATCAGATGCTGTAAGAAGAGCTGAGTCCATTGTATTCTTCAAGAAGTAGATGTCTCCTGACACTAGACTGTCATCCTCTGCAACAGTGTTTGTCACATTTATTTCTTGAATCTTCACTGAGGACTTGTTCTTCTCACCATGGTCTTCAGCTTTCTCTTTGCCTTTTTCTGCTTTCCATTCTCTGCAGTCTCTTTTCATGTGACCCTTCTTGCCACAATGGTAGCATTCTATGTCACTCTTGCCTTTAGCACTGCGGGACTTGCTACGAGACTGATTCCTCTTTCCACCTTTGTACTTTTCTTTGGTCCTTCCCCTGACAACTAAGGCTGTTCCTTTGCCTTTGTCCATTGTCTTTCTATTGGTTTCTTCAGTAAGCAGACTTCCTTCTACACCTGCTATGTTCAAACCATCTGGAGGTGCAGAATTACTCAAAGCTGTGCGAAAAGTGTCCCAACTTTCCGGCAATGTGATCAACAGGAACATAGCTCTAACAGGTTCATCAAACTTGACACCTTGAGCTGACAACTGACTGTAGATTGTGTTGAATTCTTTCAGATGATTGGACATAGGTGTCCCTTCTTTCATCTTCAAGTCAACAAGCTTCTTAAGCCAGTATACCTGTGAAGCTGCACTCTGCTTCTCATAAAGATCACTCAGCTTTAACCATGCTTGATAAGCCGACATCTCATCTGCTACATTGAAGTAAACGATTTCTGCCAAAGTCAGCATAATGGTAGAAAGTGCCAATTCATCCATTTCGCTCCATTCATCTTCGTCCATATCTTCTGGTTTTATCCCCTTGAGCTTTATACGTTTTATCTGCTTCTTTTGTACCAGCACGTGCCAAATCTGCTTCTTCCACAATGGGAAATTGGTTCCATCCAGCTTCTTGATATTGTAAAGAGCAGTGTCCTGTGATCCAACCATAGCTACGCTTCACAGTGGTTTACTTTCCTGGGAAAAATTCGGCAGAGTTTCCCCTGTAAACTGACCTCTGAACCAATATCAACCTGTCAAATGAACCAAGAAAGCTTCAGATTCTCCATAAATTTTGGCAGAGTCTCCTTTGTAAAATGGCTCTAGTGTACTCAAAAACAGACCAAAAAACAACTCAAAAAACACTGTCTCTCTGACACTGTAAGCTGTGGGTAAACCTGTCCTGCACCTGTACTGTCTCTCACTGTCCTGTCACTGTCCTGTAAGCATAGACTGTGACAATGCCTCAATGGCAGTAAAGCAAAGATGCAATCCCAATTGTCTAACTCACAGTCAATACATCCTAGCTGCCTATCTAAGGGTGCTCGAGGGATTGCTCCAAGACCTGTATCACCGAAAGGATCTCAACATTCGAGAATCCCCCAGCTCAATAAAACCTCACTCGACCCTCAACAAAGGCTGCAGTAAATCTGACAGTACATAGACTTCCCACAAAGTCATACATCCACAAATTTCCCACTGTATGATGTAACCGCTGCGGCGGTTGTTTGCTGCGTGACTCACAGCCAGCAAACCCTCAACAGATATACATCATCTCTGACAATACATCCCATGTGGAAGTACCTGCAATGTCAGGATGAAATCTGGAATATCAAGCAGCAAACACAAGCTACCTGATGAACTAGTGGATGTCGCCTACAGTCTGTGTGTAGATGCGCCCGTGTCGTATGTGACACGCCTCCAAGAACTGTGAGCCGTCCTTCGATGTGTAGACAACCACAAATCAACACTCTGGGAGTGTCGATATCCTCAGGACCTTCAGTCGTAGGCCGAAAAACCCCAAATTTGCAGAGTCGGATCTGCACCCGTCGAGACCACGTAGTCGAAAATGGCCTGCGCAGACCTTTGTCGAAGCCGAACGGTGACCGAGATGACCTCAGAATGAAATTCTGAGCACACCGAGCCCTATAAGCTCGCCCACAAGATCTGGGGCCGTGTCTTTGCCTGTCGAATTTCACTCCAATCTGAGCTGGTGACTCTAGCCTCCTGCAGTGCTGCCCCGAGCCTCGATCTGAGCTCTGATACCAGTTGAAGGAGTACGAGCGGAAGTGCGACGCGAGAGAGAGTGCGAGAAGAAGAGCACGACGATATGGTGAACTCTCTCTATTGTAATGTGTAGAGCATAGTGAGTTCTTATTAGGTTTTTACAAAAGAATATGTGTACATACCTGGCGGCCCGCCCACTTACCTGGGCGACCACATTGGGTTTTATACCCCAACAATAATGTCAGCCCTTGCTTTGGGGAACAAAGAGGAACTATTCACATTGCAGGATGGTTCTCTTCTCCATAGCAATAGGCTATGTGTTACCCACTTCCTTCATGAGAATGTATGAATCCCATGCTCCTCCCTATGCGGGGCATAGAGGCATTTAACCTACTCTCCGACGTATTTCGATCTATTGGCCTACCATGAAATTGGACATACAAGAGTATGTTTCAAAATTTATGGTATGCCAAATGATCAAGTATGATAGAGAGAAGCAACTTGGATTACTCTAGCCATTGCCTATCCCAAATTCACCATGGGAGATTATATCCATGGATTTTATCTTTGGATTACACAAGTCTATCCATGGGAATACAGGAATATGGACAATAGTCGACAGGTTTAGCAAGCAAGCACACTTTATTCCTATCAAAAAGACTATTAAGGCACCCCAAATGGCAACTCTCTTCATATCTCAGATTTTCAAACACCATGGATTGCCAACATCCATCATGTTAGAGAGAGATTCTAAAATGATCAGTAATTTTTGGAAATGTCTCTTTGAACATCTAGGTACAAGATTGAATTCTCTTCGGTCTAAGACCCACAAACGGATGGCCAAAGTGAGATAGCCAATCTTACAATACTTGATTTACTAAAGACTTATGTTACCAAAGTAGATCAATGCTCACAACGGGAAAAGTAGCTACCTCTTGTAGAGTATGCGTACAATAATAATGTCCATACTTCTACGGGAAAAGCACCTTACAAAATCATTGAGGGAAGACCTAAAAGTCCCTTGCTACTCAAAGTACATGGGAAGATCTTCATTGCCGATGAGTATAGCCATGACCAACAAGAATCTTTTCAAAAGATTAAGGAGGCTATATCCATCTCTCAACAAAGGCAAAAAGCTGCTACTGACAAGCACAGAAGGCCTTAACGTTTAAAGAAAGTGGTTGGGCCTTACTTAAGTTTCCTGAGGCCGGATTGAGGCAAACGACGGGCAAAATTCATACGGGCCATCAAAAGTATTATGTTAAATTAGCAAAAAGATACTATGGTCCTTTTCAAATCTTGAAGCCAATCAATGACATGGCTTATCAACTCAAGTTATCCAACCATTGGCTCATACACAATGCTTTCATGTGAGCCTACTTAAGCCCTACAAAGGAGAGCTACCAAGTGAACCCATTATTGAAGACCCTCCCGAAATCAAAGACCAAGAAGAGGTGCTACAACCAGAAGCTATCCCTCGGCATGTAGACAAGGTACTACGACATGGTAAGATTATCAGATGGTATCTTATTAAATTCAAAAATTGTCCTTTTGAAGATGCTAGATGGATGCAAGGAATACAGCTTAAGGATAGTATGAACCTTGTCAATGCTTACAATGCTACATTAGAGTAAGCAAATGTACAACTTTCTTTCAAATGACCAATGTTTTTGTCTTGTAGGTCTAATTCTCTTTTTATTGTGCACAAATTTAAATAGTATGCATGCTTAGAATCATGTTTGTGATAACGATGTCTCTCAACACCAAGTAGAATTTGCCACTCTACTTGGGAGAATGAAATGGACCAAAGAGCAGACATGCTTGCGGAAGCTATGTCTCCCAAGCACCAAATGGATTAGTCATCCATCTTGGAAAGATGTCGCAGGGTAAAAAGGTATCATCTACCCACTAAGCAAGATTGACTAATGACTAAGGCTTTATCTCTTCTACCTCATAGTCGAGGACGCCTATGATTTCAAGAGAGAGGTAATGCCATAAAATCTAATATCTAACCAACCCAAATGATTTTCTCATATTAAACTGATCATTCAATGTGGGAGAGTAAATGGGAACAAGGGTTAGAATATAGACATGTGCTTACAGATCTATCTCAACACATGGCCAATGGTAAAGGGGTCCAAATGAGAGATGGTATGTCAAAGAGCAAGGCTAGCCCATTGAGCTTAAAAGACCTTAGGGTTAGCTTCATTGAAGACCTCCACAGGTTAGTGTTAAAAGTCCTTTCACCTTACATAAGCTAGGGCTGAGCTTGAGGTGGGAACCCGGCCCAAGCTTGAGGTGCTTGTTGTGCTTGATGACTAAGGCGCTTGAGGTGCTTCTCGTGCTTGCTGACTAAGATGCTTGAGGTGCTTGTCATGCTTGTTGACTAAGAGGCTTCAGGTGCTTGTCGTGCTTGTTGACTAGGGAGCTTGAGGTGCTTGTGGGAACACTACCCAAGCTTGAGGTGCTTTGTCATGCTTGTTGACTAAGGTGCTTGAGGATAAGGTGTTCAAAAATTCAAATCCAATACCTACTCAAGAGGGGGCGAGCCCTAAAGCTAGGGGGATGAGAGAGAACATACACACAAGGAAATCCCAAGCCTAAAGAAGCATCAAGGACACATGTCAAGCCCCTACCCATGTTGCCCTCATGGTGTGCCTAAAGCCTATTGGTTGGCCTCCCAAGGGGTCCAATGATAAATTACTTAATTTAATTAATTGTTTTTGCATTTATCAAGTCCTCTCTCTCAAAGGGGAAAGGGGGACACTTGTTCCAAGGCTACCCTTGTTGCTTGATATGCCGCTTACAAGTGATTGGCTAGGACTAGAGGAGTCCAATGAGCTTCAAGCATGAGCTACAAGGGGGGTTGACCAAAGCAAGAAGGGGGCTGCTTGGGGGGTATACTCTCCTACACACACTCACACACACTCTCATTGTGTGAAGTGCAAAGTGCAAGAGCTCCATCTCCTTCTCCAAGCTCGTAGAGAAGTTGAGAGCCTACACCAACACTCTTGGCTATGGAATGCAAATCCAACCAAGATCCATGCTTCAATGCTTAAGCTTGCCATCGTCTCCATCTTCATTATTACTATGCTATTATGTATGCTAGCAAGAAGAGTGAGGACAAGTGATGAACTATTTCTTTCTCCTATGGAATGTGTTCTTCTTCCTCTTCCCTGCCCTCATTCCCTACTAGCTCTCTCCACCTTCGAAAGTATTTGGGGCTTTGGGATAGTTAATGTTTTTTGCAAAGTTTATGTTATGCTCGTGATGCATGAAGCTTTCCATCTTCATTGCATCACCTAGGTCACAAGGAACACAAAGATTGTATTTTACCAAATCTCTCTTGATGGGAGAAACTATAATACAAATGCCTATTGGAGGGGGGACCGGCTCCACATAAATCCGGCCCTCAACCGTTGTCATGTTCTCTAAACTCTCTCTCTTGCAAAAGTATTTTTTATGCCAAGTTAAGTAAGTACTATGATTATGTTGCTACCGTCAATTAAGTTCACCCTCTATGCTCTCAAAGTAGTCTCACAAAAATGTTCTCTCTAATTCTCTTAATTTCTCTATTCTCAAAGTTCATTGGTCATTTCCATTACAAACAAATCCTCTCTATCTTTGCATGTGTCATTTCCTCCCATTGGGGTAGATTTTGCCAAGGTACTTGACAACAATCCACCCCTTTGCTGCCGTCTGCCTCCACCATCCCTCCCTCCCCTCGGATCCCCAGCCCTGCTTGTGTCCACCAATCCCCCCACACATAAACGTGGCTCCGTGTGTGTGTGTGTGTGTGTGTGTGTGTGTGTGGTGTGTGTGTGTGTGTGTGAGAGAGAGAGAGAGAGAGAGAGAGAGAGCAACTCATCACAGTTGTGGCTGATCGATCTCCCCCCTACGCTCCAGTCCATGCTACATCACCATCTTTGCTAGTTCCTGCCCCAAAAGCCTCATAGCATCACTGATCTGCAAGCTCCCTTAACCTCATGGGTGTGACCCTATTGGACATGTCCAACAATCGGTGTATTGCAACAAACCACTTATAAACAGAAAATGTCAAGACATTCATTCGCCATACATGTATGCCAATCAAAGCAAACAATGCAAAAAAGAAATCTCTCTCTCTTTCTCTCCTGACATCTTTCCAGCTGTGGATAAAAACCTCTTTATAGCTGTCCAACAACCCATAAATATATTCACCCTTCAGTTTTCTACTTGGGGGAAACTTTTTTGAAAAAATGAAAATTAAATTCACCAATTTCAAAGGCTACAGGGTGAACTGTTGGAAACGAAAAAGAAAGAAAAGCTTCTAGTCTCCTCCAAGATTCGCTTTAATACTAATAGTTTCAAAATTGAAATGACATATT
Organism: Adiantum capillus-veneris; assembly: GCF_014529385.1. Taxonomy (NCBI): domain Eukaryota; kingdom Viridiplantae; phylum Streptophyta; class Polypodiopsida; order Polypodiales; family Pteridaceae; genus Adiantum; species Adiantum capillus-veneris. The sequence continues at coordinate 135,779,251 of NC_140939.1, forward strand.
TGCTCCATTGCTTTTGGTGCCATGTCGTGTGTGTGTGTGTGTGTGTGTGTGTGTGTGTGTGTGTGAGAGAGAGAGAGAGAGAGAGAGAGAGAGTGTTGCCGTGCCATGGGCTGCACCAAAGAGGGAGTCTTGCGATGTGAGTTGCCATGGCTCGCATGAGACTAAGATGAACCTGTTGCCATGGCTAGAGAAGGGAGAGGGGTAAACAGAGCCCAGAGAGAGGCGAGGGTGCCTTGCTGTGCAGAACGAATGGGGGAGGGATTTTACCTTCAAAATCTCAGATTCCACGGAATCTGAGGTAAAGTTGAGCGAGTAGGGTATGTGAGTAGTATTAGTAGTAGTAGGGCATATATGTATGGCTGAATACCCCTACCCATTTTTTCTTTATGCAAATCCAGTGAGATGCTTAAATGCTCCCTGTCCATGATGATCGTCATGATTACCTCTACTTGGTAACATGCATGCATCCCCTCATCCCCTTGTTGGTCTGCAAGTTTTGGTCATTGTTAATATGTGTGCCCGTCAACAATAAGAGAGAGAGAGAGAGAGAGAGAGAGAGAGAGAGAGAGAGAGATGGCCCTCTATAGTGCTTCTCCTCGAGAGTCTCAACCATGGGTGAAAATTGCAGGGTGCCCTTGCACTTCCCAAGGAAGGAAAACTTCCATGGTTGCCCGTCTTTAAGGAAAGGCTTTGCTTCTTTTTTTTTGTAAAGGAAAAGCCTTATTCAAATCAATCCCTCAAAATGAAACGCCAAATTTTAGCTTCCCTTCTTAGATATATCCAAAATCACACCTTGCTAAAGCTAGATTATTGCAAAAAAACGTAACAATTTCAAACCTCCTCGAGCTTCACTGTAACACAATCGTAGAAATAGAAAATTTGGCACAATTGTCAGTAGGTCTGTAAGCATGTCTTGTTACGGCGAATCTGGACAAATGCTCTAGGAGTGGGAGGAATTAGCGAAGCAAAATGGGAACTCTTGGCACGTGGTGTGGAAGGAGAGGGTAGTAGAGGAGGCGAAAGCAGCACCTGGCATGGGACTAAGCAAGTGGGCCGAGGGGTGGATTCGACCCAGGCTGGTGGGTGGAGCTGGTGAGAGATGAGGGAGGATGCTCCTCTCTCTCTCTCTCTCTCTCTCTCTCTCTCTCTCTCTCTCTCTCTCTCTCTCTCTCTGTGTGTGTGTGTGTGTGTGTGTGTGTGTGTGTGTGTGTGTGTGTGGACTGGCGATGAGACCCTCGCATGCAAAAACGAGGCAAGGCAGGTGGGGGCTCCTTGCTATGTAGTGCAATCTCTTTCTCTTTTCCTGTCACGCAGACTACTTGATTGGTTAGCTGACAATGAAGCCGGGAAGGGTGAACGATTTTCTTTAGAAACTGTGATAGACAAGTCTTTGGATGCTTTTGAATCCACAATATTACCCTTAGAGCCGGTTGATCCTACTTCAGAATGTCTCGTTATACAACCCCTTGATAGAGGTAATATTGTGGAAAATATGCCCACATTGCATCGTAGGCCTTCCCAGAGGGACAGAGCAGGAATTTTGTTTTAGAAAAGAGATGCTCTGCAGCATGAATGGGCTTTCCAAGCATGAGATTACTAAAGATCTTTAGAAATTGAGCAGTTGATTAAATATGCAACAGAGACAACAAATAGTTGCTAACCCTCTCCTAATGACAAGCCTTTATGAAACCTAGAACTTGGGTCGAATCTACACGACAAAAGTGCATGGGACGTTAGCGGAGTCAATGGCTTGCTTTATCTTCGGGTGTTCAATGTCTCTGTTTCCAGATATTGCTGCAAATGTGGCTTCTAAACATAATGAGGACATGTTTAGGCAATAGCTATACACCCACATGGGATGAGCAACTATGGGAGCACTAGTTGCAAGGGCAATTTTGGCCAGGGAAGCATCCCAATGATCTGTGTGTGTGTGTGTGTGTGTGTGTGTGTGTGTGTGTGTGTGTGTGTGAGGCCTCTAGGGATTGCTTCTATGACATTAAAATATTTGTTCTTCTGCGCTCAGTGAAGTACATCCCCAGGTCTCTCTCTCTCTCTCTCTCTCTCTCTCTCTCTCTCTCTCTCTCTCTCTCTCTCTCTCTCTCTCTCTCTCTCTCTCTCTCTCTCTCTCTCTCTCTCTCACACACACACACACACACACACACACAGACGGTGGCATCAGTAAAGCAAGGATGGCATATGCGATGAGGAAGCGATGTCCCCGCTGCATGAATGTTGAAAGGGGGGGGGGGGGGGGGTTGACTGTTATGGCAGGACATAGACAGTGCTTCATCGCTTGCAGCCTACTGGTCACATTGACTGCGCACGAGAGGATGGGCAAGCTCCTTGCTTGACTTTTCATTTTGGAAAACTTCGGGCAAAAGGGCATCTTATTAGATTCCATCTAATAAGTGTAGACCGAGTAGAACACTTTAGCATGTGCCATCCACCGACAACGACAATTTTTTGAGATATTATAAGTACGTGAAATGGATAGTTTCACAATGAGCCCAACACATGTGCAAATGTGACCCCCATTTAAGACGAGTTTATTTTCGTGGTAGCAAGAAGGCTTCTTAGTGATAGCGGATGGTGATGTTGTAAGGGGTTTGGCTCCCTACTTAGCCTATTTCTATAGCCCTATGGTGTGATTCTGATCTTCGCATACTGGTGATCGATAGTCGTGACTCTTGAGGATTTGGATCTCATCCAAATTCTCCCTTGAGTCAACATGTGTTCTCCTTATGTATCTTATGCTTTTCGTTCCATGTGTTTGGGCATACTTGGCTCCATGTGAGGGAGTGGTTGTGTGGTGGCACCCATATGTGGGGTTTATTGTATTTGTTTGCTATTGTCTAGCCCCTCATGGCACGTTGATTGCATGAGGTTTTTTTGTTGCTGTGTAATCTCTCTGAGTTGCGGCTCTCTATCCTCCCAATTAAAACTTTGAGCTAACTAATTTATACAGATACATACTTCAATGAAGTACGAAAAAACTATTGCTAGAAAACAACACACCAAACACGATGTCGTGCAGCTCCGCTCTCATGCTAAGAAATATACCAGATTACGTTGATTTCCAGATTCAGTTACATCAGTTGTTCTTGTTCTCTCTCTTTCACACCTCCCACAGCTAGAGGCCCGACGCCTGCCCGGCTCACGTAGCGAACACATATCCCCCGACAACGTCTTTATGAGGGACTAGCTCGAGCAACTCACCTTCGAGGGATCTCGCTCGCTCTTACCATGACACACATGGTATTTATAAGGTGTGAGAAAAAACTTTCTCGGGTGTGTCTTGGTCGGACACACCCTATGATGAGTGCAATCCAAAAGACGACATCCCACATAGCAACTTCCCACATAGGAAGTTCATTAAAAGGAGACCATGTTTGGTATACATGTCAATCAAAGCATTGCAAATTAGGGAAGGACAAGGCATAAGTCATAGAGAGAGAGAGAGAGCCGTTTGCGGGGTGGGTATGAGGGTATAAATGAGTTGTAGCAATGCTCAATGAAAAATTTCTAGGTGGTGGGCAAACATGAAGAACATAGGGAGTCAGCTGTCAGTCAGTGGGGAATTGAACTCACCACTTTGGATTTTATCCTTCAAGTCGCAACTTGTGACATGTGTAAATGTTCTTTCTTTGCCATTATATGATAAGCTTAGATAGTTGGAGTCGCCTCCCTATCCTCTCTCTCTCTCTCTCTCTCTCTCTCTCTCTCTCTCTCAAATCCATCAATGTCCAAACTGCAGGAGGTGGTGACTCTTCGCCTCCTACCCGGAGGCTCTTCAACTCCATTCTTGTAGGCCATTCTCCTTGTCCTCTCTCTCTCTCTCTCTCTCAAATCCATCGATGTCCAAATTGCAGGAGGTGGTGACTCTTCGCCTCCTACCCGGAGGCTCTTCAACTCCATTCTTGTAGGCCAGCCTCCTTGTCCTCTCTCTCTCTCTCTCTCTCTCTCTCTCTCTCTCTCTCTCTCTCTCTCTCTCTCTCTCCGTCCAAACATTTTTGCTACAGAGGCCTCATGTGCCTCACCTATGCATGAGCTACAACGTTGTCAATACTCATTACTTCCTTTAATAGCACATTCCATGCCCTCTTGGTTTTCATCTTGAGAACACTCATGGACCTGCACTATTGTGCATTATGATCAGTGTGTGTTTTTTATAGGCCCATGTGCCTGTGTGTGCGCGTGCGGGCATGGGCGTGTGTGTGTGTGTGTAGTTGTTTAAACATAAATAATAACACATAATCGAACTTTTACATTCAAAAGACGGCTAGCTCCGAAGAAAGGGAAATGATAAGTACAAAAACAACTCAGACTTAGAATTATTTCTATACAATGCTTATAAGAATGAAGCCTCATTCCAGTATTCAAATATCAGAAGTACTTCCCGTGCAGTAGGTGTATGTGTAATCATGTGTGGACAATTGCTTTAAGCCAAAAAAAGTTCCAAGATAAGATAGAGTCCTTACTTGCATCCATCCAAACAAGACTTATCCATCTAAGTTTCTTGGAAAGAGAAATGTAGAAGAAACCCTTCTCTCTAGCATTAATAAACACAAGTTTAATAACTTGTGATAGGAGATCTTTAAGCCCAAAGATCTCCTTCTATGGGAATATTCTCATAACACCGAGTAATATTTGCTAAAAAAATATGAAAAATCTGTTTAGGGAGGTTAAGAGACACCTCTATGGAATTTTTTGCTATTCAAAAGGGGTTGTATTGTATTTGTAGAAAGTTATAGTAGACTTTTTGTTTAGAGGCACATACTAGTTCAAACTTTGCTAGTATAAGGTCAAGACAAAGAGTAATATATTTGGTGACATCTGTAAAGATGCCATTCGAGGCATCACATATCCATCTAAATTTATGTTTATGAATTTTATAGGTGGGAAAAAGTACTGGTAGTTTAGTATCCTGAAGAGAATAACCCAGATTATCTAAGTGTCTTGAGATGTTATTGGTAACCTCTTGTAGAGATGTGCTGATTTTTGTCAATTCCCTCCTAGATACTCGGGATTGTGCTGCTTTCCAAGCTAGGTTTTTGCAAATAAGAGTGGGACCATTAGAACTTTTATCCAGCCCTACTATGAACCAATTCTTTGATAATTTTTGAAATTCATGCGCAAGTTGCGGTGTTATCCGAGAGCTATCTATAGATAACCAGGTATTTGTGACATTTTTTTGGAAAAAACATTCTTCCACCACTTTGGTTAAGTCCAGTAGGATTGTCTTCTCCAGTCGGAGAGAACTGACAAGGTCAGTTAAATAGCTCAATAGAGTCGATAAGGCAAGATATGGGTTTTTGGGAAAGTTAGATATGTGATTAAGCCCATTAGCCAAGATTTTCCGGACTTTGATATTTTCAATGATGCTAAGATCACAAGTTCAAACATGCATACCATATGTATCAAAGTCTTTGCAAAATGTGACAAATTGATTGCAGATACATTCAGGAATTGAATTATGTCTAAGAAAATCATTGATGTATACCAAATTCTTGATAGGTTGTTGATACTTTGAGCCAATAGTACATTGTCAAGTAATTTGTGGTTCCCAAAAAGTAGGTCAAACCACTCACAAAAAAGTGTTTTAGGGTGTATCCAGTTGAGAAGCTCATTCTGAAAGAGACAATGTACGAAAATAAAGTCTTGGCTTGGAGCTTTTTGGTTGAGAAACTGCCTTCCACATGGGCTCATAGCAACCTGCATGTTCATCAATGATTATAAATCAAGAAAGTTCCTGATTAAGGTAAGAGCCAAATCATATATTAGTTGGGAAGCATCCAAGCTGTTAATACATCTGAGGACAAGAGATGTTGCCACAGAAAGGGGTTCAGACGATAATTCCAAGCCTTGCGAGAGAGCAAGGGGCTACAATATACAAAAAATTTAGTGAGGCTGTGACTACATTTTGTAGTAAATAGCACAATTTTTGGCTTTTCTAGCCAGGAATATAGATTGGGCCTGCAATCCTTAAACCGGCAAAGCCAAAGACTATGATAGCCATGAGTAGGAAACAAAAAAATTAGTCTATGAAGGACCACCTAACACCAGCCAACCAGTCAAGGGATTACAGACTGTGGGTCCAACTTAGAACTAAGTTACAAAACTAGTTTCTAAAGCCAGCGTCCCGGTTTCCCCATAAGAATGGAAAAACCTTATGTTTAGGACATGTGTGTAGCTGTTTTAATAATAACACATAATTGAACTTTTACATTCAAAAGACAGCTAGCTCCAGAGAAAGGAAAATGATAAGTACAAAAAAAACTCAGTCTTAGAATTATTTTTGTACAATGCTTATAAGAATGAAGCCTCATTCAAGTATACAGACATCAAAAGTACTTCCCCTGCAGTAGGTGTATGTGTAATCACGTGTGAACAATTGCTTTAAGCCAAAAAACTTCCAAGATAAGATAGAGTCCTTACATGCATCCATCCAAACAAGACAACATATACGTTAGCCTTAGATGTGTTTTACAGGTATCAATGGACTGTACCAGTTGTTATCCATGTCCATCTCATAACTTTTTTTAACTTACAAGCTTAGAATAAAGTATTTATGCTGTTTTTCTAAAAAAATGTTTCATTATCCCACAATTTATTTAGTATTTTATTCTTATCAGAAGGCCATAACCCCTCCAAGTGGCATGCTCCCCCCCTTTTTTTTTAAAAAACCACTTCCAAATTAATGAGGCTCCATCACATGAAGTCATAAAGAAGCTTAAAAAATACCATTATGAGTTCAAACTTGTTTTGGTTTATTTAGAACTGACATTGTTTATGTTTTTATGGAATCCAATCCTTCCAAAGTTTATAAGTCACAGTCTCTTAGCAAGCCAAGTGGTTTATGGTAACCTAGCCCGTCCAATGTCAAATAAAAAAGAAGAGCTAGATGTTTATACTTTTTTTTTTTGTACCCAACCATGTGAATGCAAATAGTATATTGCATCATCTTGTCCAAACAACTAATATCAAACAGGTTCAACAATGGTATATAACTGGGCCATATTCCCCCAAAGTCCCCAACATTTATAAAAACATGCAACATCAATGTGCAGATGGGCAAGAAAGACCCCAATATTCACTAAGCCAACCCAAAGTACCAAGTGTAAGAACCAATATACATCCGGGGTATACCCCCATTCCCAAAGCTCCACTATGTACCGATAGGTTACTTACCATCAGAATTTTGCATTGTCAAGCCAAGTGGCAGTTAACATACATTTCTCTCCAAAATCAATACGCAAGAAAAACCGCTTTACATATACTTAGCCAACCCAAAACGGTGGGCTTTACCAGGCCTAAAGCAACAGTGGTAAAGATGCCATGCTTAAGTGACAGTTCTCACTCAAAAAAATAGTACACACCAAGGGTATACCCCCCATCCCAAAACTTTTTGATGAGCAGTATGCGTCGTTAGGTTACTTATCACCAGAATTTGCCAAGCCAAGCAACTTAAATATATATATATATACCTCCTATTCAAAAAAACCAGTGAACCAGTTAAGGCATAGTAACATCGCATTAGAATTTTACCGTGTAAAGCGGCCATATTTCTTATGCCAAACCCCAAATTTTCAGGATCACCTTCATTCAAACCATATAATTATGAAACTTTTACTGAAAAAATCGAAACCCAAAAGACAGGTCTGTGCTTTTTTTTAAAAAAAATCATTCATGCTTATGTATTGTCATGTAAAGCAAACCCATTCGGTGGGCCTTATCATGCATTGAGTTAAGGTGATCAAGATAGCATAGCCTGGTTATGTTTGCAATTTACACAAGAAAGAAAACCAAGTTCAGTAAACAGTGACAAACCTGGGCTGGTTGAGCTACAAGCTCCATGTTTCGTGTAGTAGTGAGTAACGAAAACCAACACACAGTCCTAACTCTCAAGTAAAAACACACCCAAAGCTAAGTGAGGGGCAGAAAGCACCCTCACCTCTTTAAATAGAGGAGGGGAGACCCCACCATTACTCTTGACATGCACAGAATCCTCCCAAGTACTGAGCATAGCATGCCCCCTCTGGGGAATCGACAATATGCAGCCGCCTCAATAGCGGTCCGGCTCAATGGAGCAAATTTACCATAGCGCCTCACAGCACGGTAGGTGAGGTTGAGTAGAGGGACCCACATTTTTTACTTGCCAGCTAATGCTTAAGTGGCAGTTATTAGCCTATAAGGGTTCCCTCCCATGGTAGATTTAAACTTAGTGTATCTTAAAAAGTTGTAGGTTTTACAGTGTAGCTATCTACCCAGGGTGACAACATTAGGGTTTAATAAAGTATTTTCTAATATGTTGAAAACTCAAAAGCAAGTAACAAAGTGAGTGAGTGTGTGTGTGTGTGTGTGTGAGATAGATAGATAGATAGATTTTATTATCGTCCTCGGAGGTCAAATATGACCTATGGGACCAAAGTTACATGTGATGTAGTATGTGTATGGCTGATGAGTGACTCTCGATGCTCCAAAATTGTAGTGATGAGAGTCGCAATGGAGAGCCCACACTTTGGCTGGGAGAGGAAAGTGTGTAGGTCTAAGTTATGGCTGAAAATGTGAGAGAAGCAAGTTCGGATGTGATCAAAAGCTGAGCACTCTAGTAGTGTGTGGTACTCAGACTCTCGAACTTGCAGTGAGCATAATGTGCACAATCGAGTTGACTCTTCTCCATTGCCCCAACGCCCTATCTCGCATCGAAGGAAATGGGAGCTAAGCCGAATTGCTGCGATAGTGCGTATCGCGGACAAGGGAATAGGCTCAAGCATGTAAGTGTGAGTACGGTTTCCTCTCTCAGCGAAGAACATGGTTTTGTAGTTGGGGGCAATATAGGTGGTGTAATGTATGAAGCGTGACCCACCGGATTTCTCCCAAGCCGTAATACATTGGCGTTGTAGAAAAGCTTCATTCACTTGCGAGTCAATTGAAGCATCATGTAGCAAGTGTAATGCATCCCATCTCCCAAACCACTTCTTTATGTCTTGCATCCATCCCGTGCTCAAGATCTTGCTTTTATGCGTCTTTTGAACTTTTTTGCTTGCTTCCCATGCAATTGTAGGAAGTCGATGTGAGGGGTTTTGACGCATCTTTATCATGTACTCCACAACCCTTTCCATGCCCATAACCTCAATTGGAAGAGATCCCGACTCAAGAAGTAGGAGCATATATGGTGTTTGTGTCTTAACTTGGAGAAAGTTTGTAAGAAAACGCTTTTGGACATTCTCAAACTCTTTCCAAGTAGACTTTGAGATGCTCCCACCCCACACTTCAACTCCATAAAGAAGAACCGGTGTCACCAATGCATCAAAAAGATACTTCTTGAGAACCCAACACTTGATGTTTCCCGCATTACACATGTTCTCAAATGCATAATATGCTCTCTTTCCCGCTTCCAAACGACGCATAGCACATTCATGCCACTTGTGATTGGATGGAACCTCAAGGCCAAGGTACTTAAAGCTCTCAACAACTTCAAGTGTCTCGTTGTTGTATACAATGCATGGCTTCTCCTTATGGTTGGTTTTCACAAGCATAACCTTTGTTTTGGATTCATTTACAATCAGCCCACTATGCAAGCAAAAGTTCTCAAGGACAACCATAAGCTTTTGTGCATCTTCTAAAGTGTGTGCTAGAAGCACTACATCATCCGCATACAACAAAAGCATGATTACCGCATTGCAAATAGTGACCTCTTCAATGCCTTCTTCTTGCATAAAGTCAAGTACCATTTGTTCCAATTGATCGATGCATAGACCAAAGAGAGTTGGTGACAATGGACATCCTTGTTTAACCCCAATAGTGCTTACAAAAATTTCTGAAATTTCTCTTCCCATGCGCAATTGACAAATCACCTTCTCATAGATTCGAGAAGCCGCAAGCATAAACTCACTTGGCACTTGGAGTTCTTCCATCCTTCTCCACAAATTGTTACGTGGAATCATATCAAAGGCTTTCTTAAAGTCCACAAAACAACAATACAATCGCTTGCCTTTCAACCGACTTTCCTCCATGAGAACACGAAGAGTGACAAGATGATCAATGGTGCTATGGCATCGACGAAAACCCGCTTGTCCCTTTGCACGCTTTTCATTCTCTTCAGCCCAATCACTCAATTTCATCTCCATTATGCACCCAAATAACTTTGCCATAAGAGACCCAATCATTATAGTCCGGTAGTTGCTTACATTCTTTACATCCCCTCCTTTATGCAAAGGCTTAACCCAATTAGTACTCCAATCATAAGGCATACCATGTTGAAGTGCAAGGTTGAACATATCACACATCCACTCATGGGTAAAATCTCCCGTCCATTTGATCATCTCCAGCTTGATACCTTGAAGATCTCCCGCTTTGCGAGTGGCCAACTTTTCAAGCCCACCGCATACATCCTCAATAGTAAAAAAAGACGGCATACATAGGAGTGAACCATAAAATGGCATTTTTTCAGTATTTTCTTGCTCATATAATTGCCTACAATGTGTGTACATATCTACTAAACTCAAGTTACCAAAATTCTCAACCCGCTTGCCTCTCAAGTTTCTCCAAAATCTTCCACATGCATGTGCCTTTTCTTGGACTTGAAATTCTTGTTGCTTTACTTCCCATCTTCTTCTCTTCTTTTGAATCAATGCCTTGTATGTATGCAAATGACTTTGATAGTTGTCTTTGTCCATAGTTGCATCAAGCTTTATCAAGGACTTTCGAGCATCTTGACATTCTTTATCAAACCACCTTTTGCGTGATCTATCTTTGTTGATACCATGGAGATGCTTTATGGCAAAGCATTCTTCCGCACAAGAACAAATAGCTTTCTTGAAAGCTTCCCATTTAGTTTCCAATGGTGCATCACATTGAAGCTTTGTCATCCATAATTTTTGCTCAACCATTTCAATGTACATTGATGCCCGTTTGAAATCCATACATAGTGATAACTTCTCTTTCCTTTGGCTGAAATTATCATGCTTAGTTGCTTCTCCACATGAAAGGTCAATACATAGGTGCGATGGTCGGATTCCGGGGTCCATTGACCAAACATAAAACTCTTTATGCGATACATGATGGCTTCAGAGAGTAGCATATAGTCAATCACACTATCCCCATTATGTCTTCTACATGTAAATCCACTGGTTCCACTCCACAAAGATACACCATTGGCAATGAGCATACCCGTGCTATTACACATGTGTAAAAGTAACTTTCCATAGTGATCCGGCTCTTTCTCATCCATTGAAGTACGATCATACAAGTGAACTTCCTCCAACTCCCTTGAAATGTATGGCATATCAAATTGTTGAGTATCATGTTGCAATGTTTTTGTGCGAGCATTCATATCCCCAAATACAATAACATCACCTTCACCTTTGAAATAAGCAATGTCCTCTTCCAAATCAGAAAATGGTTGATCTCTATCCATGCAAGCATAAAAGGGAGAATCATGATGAGGAATGTAGCAACCGGCTACAAAAATGGGTGCTCTTTTTGGTGTCATAATTTTCAGCCATACATAACGTTTGTACTTGTCATCTTTCACAATTGATACAAAATCTTCCAATCCTTTCTTAACCATACATGCTAACCCTCCTTGTCCTCTTCGTTGCTTGAGATTCTTTGACCACATCAATGAATGTACATTGTAATCCTCCAAGCCGTTAATCCTTTGTGTATCATGCTCCCAAGTTTCAACAAGAAGTACAACATCAGCTTTGCTTGTTAGTTCATCAATGCCAACCCCCGCATTCCATGGGTATCCATTACAATTCCAAAAGCATATTTTCAATTGTAACTCGGTCTCATAGGTCACACATCCCTATTTGCTTGAGAGACTTGCCTCCTCCTTGGGCACATTTTCTTCATGAGAGATTTCCTTGTTTTTATTATTCTTTTCCTCATATGCCTTGCGACGCATATTTTGTTGCTTAATAGTGCGATCTTCACATACAAAACATTTTGTATTCCTCAAATAGATCCAACTATTATCAAGGATAATCTTTCGCTTGGTCTCATCCGGCATGGTGCATACAATTGGCCGTTCTCCCGAGCGAGGAGCTCCTTGCTTCCCCACTCTATGTGCTCCATAGACCATAACTCCGGACATGCCAAAGTGGGTTTTGAAGAAATCTTCAATAACAATGGCAAGAGAAGGAGGTGTTTCTAACTTCTCTTCGGGAATTCCACGAATAACAATGTTCTTGGAACGTCGCTCCCGTTCCTTCAACTCCTCCACATCTACATTCTCAACATTCTTTGTTTGAACCATAGCTTGCATGAGTGAGGAATTAGAAATCACATTGCTACCACATACATCAGCCCAAGACTTGTTTGTGCATACATTTTTCATGTCGCATACATCCCGGCTCATAGTGTCAAATTTCTCCTCTTTCAATACATGGTCATGCTCTACTTTGCTCATCCGCTCCTTCAAAGCATTCAAGTCCACAAGAGAGCGTTTACATTCCTTGACTTCCTCTTCAAGTTACATCAAACGTGTTGTTTGCATCTCAAGTGTCCTATTGAGATTCTCATTCTCAACCACAAGTACCCTTAGTGTGCCATTCTCCATTGCAAGTGCTCGTAAGTTTTCGCCTTGTTTGTTTACGGTCTCTTGCAATGATACCAAGTACGCCATGATCATGGTTTTCGATGTCGTTGGTTGGGTGGTTGTGTTGCTATCTCCACACTTAGTAAGATTTTGGATCATTTTCCACGATGGTTGTGGACCTTGTTGAAAAAGAAGAACCCTTGCGAGTGCTGGAAGACATTGTATGTAAAATAGGAGATGAGAATCAATTTTGTTGAACCTGTTCACTTCGGAAATGCTGATACAGAAATGCCTTCCATAACTCTGAAAATTTCTGTCTTTACATCAATGCGTAGAGGACTTCGTGCTCTTCGATTCAGGCTATAGATCACCCAAATCGGAGTTTGGATGAAGAAGTTATGATCAAAAGAGTGGACTGCTGTCTACTAGGTCAAAAAACGGCTGCACTGAGAGAGAGAGAGAGAGAGAGAGAGAGAGAGAGAGAGAGAGAGAGAGAGAGATTGGGGAGGGTGTGTGTGTGTGTGTGTGTGTGAGAGAGAGAGAGAGAGAGAGAGAGAGAGAGAGAGAGAGAGAGAGATTGGGGAGGATGCCTTCTGGTGCAAGGTAATGTGGGTGCTCAGGATAGTGCATCACTTGAAATAAGTGGATTGGGTAAGTGCTTTGTGTCTCTACCATTGCTCACCTTTGATATGCTTGTCATCGTGTCGGCTTCACCCTGCTCACTAAGACTGGTTGCAATAGCACCAGTTGGTGGCACAAATAAATGATGATTTCATTTGCCATTTCTAAATATTTTTGTATGCCCTAACTGCAGCCATTCCCTTATATGCCAATGATATCCTTCAATGTCACCACAGTACTTGTTGCCCTCATCCTCCGTCTAAACCCTGCTCGTTTCTTCCTTCATCCTCAGCTTTGCCATGGCAGAATACGCCTACTGTGTGCAGCCTAGGGCCAACGTACGATAAAGCTGTCCGTCATCACAGGTGCCCAACTTGGACTATCTCCTACATATTCTGTTGCATATTAACCTTCTAATCACGAGCCCACAACACTGCCTTCTTAACCACTTACTCATTCCCATGTTCACTAGCCAACCTGCCCGCCTATTTACCACCTTCAACACTCTATGTGTTGCCCTTACCTCTACCCTATGTGTAGTTTGCACCAGCAATTATCTTTGAGTTGGCGACACAAATAGATGTAATCAAATCCTAGGCAGCAGTTTGGAAGGAGAAGTACCCGAAAAACATTGCAGCAAGGCAGCAATTTTGCAAAATCTAGAGGCATCAAGTTCTTGACGTAGTCAAAGTCTAGCTCGTAGTAGTTTGGGAGGGGGTACGCGAAAAACACTACAGCAAGGTGGTGTGGATAGGGTAGAGATGCATCTATATAGGGAGATAGGCTATGATAGCAAGGTCTTCTCTCTCCTCTTCTCTTTCTCTCTCTCATATTGGCATGCTCCAGGAGAGTCAACCTAATCTCTAGACCGACACCTTTTTCACTTCCAACAGTCCTCCCATCCCTTGCACTGAGCAAGCCAACGCCAAGCTCGCATGTAATGCTTTTTGCGTACTTCAACACGACACACGACACACACACACACGAAGGTTCCTGGCACCTGCTCTTCCCATAACCTCGACTCTTGAAGTCTCATCGGCCTCTCTCTGACGGAGCGTTAAGTGCAGGTTGCTAGCTTTCCACCCCTCCATCCCATTGCCCAGATCCTCCTCCTTGTATGTCCAACCTTTCCCGCCATCACCAGCCCCCTCCCCTATCCTCAGATTCCCCTGCTTGCCTTCCTCTTATGCGTTTCCACCGAGCTCGCCTCTCTCTCTCTCTCTCTCTCTCTCTCTCTCTCTCTCTCTCTCTCTCTCTCTCTCTCTCTCTCTCTCTCCCCCAACCCCCTTTTAGGCCTATAACGCATACCCATAAATTTCTTGTAGGGGACTTTTGGACTATAGCTCTTTTTTTTATGATTGTGATAGCATTTTCTTCTATTGCCAGATCCCGAGGGGCTAATTTTGTTGTAGGGTGTTCAGTATTATGCTGAGGGGAAAGAAAGAGGGGGAAAACTTGTGCATGGTGTTGTCACCATATTACAAAAGTGTCTTAGAGATACATGGTGAGCTCCAAGTGTGCAGGGCTACGGAGTTGCACCTCACATCGTTTTCTACTCGCAAACCAAGTTGGACATGCACCCACCTTTTGTTCCAAGGCATCCACCCAAGAAGTTGCTTCACAAGGTAAATGCCACATTGTTGTTCAAGGCTACAACCCACCGTCCAAAGGTTGCCCACCTACCACCTATCAATTATGCTCTCTCTCTCTCTCTCTCTCTCTCTCTCTCTCTCTCTCTCTCTCTCTCTCTCTCTCTCTCTCTCTCTCTCTCTCTCTCTCTCTGGGTAGTAAACGATCTGCACAACGCTTATAAGTCTTATTGACATGCATTGAAATTAATGAAGATGAAGCCCTGGAGATGGCGTTGCAATAATGGAAACCCTGGAGCTGGTATGCTTGCAAGGTCTGCGAGAGCACTGATCAGAGAGAGAGAGAGAGAGAGAGAGAGAGAGAGAGAGAGAGAGGAGTAAAGCAGAGGGTTCATAGAGGCATGGTAGAGGGGGCATGCGTTTGAACGTGTGGCGTTGAAAATGAATGCAAACTTCATGGAGATGGCATTGCAATGGAAACCCTGGAGCCGGAATGCTTGCAAGGTTTACGAGAGCTGTGTGTGTGTGTGTGTGTGTGTGTGTGTGTGTGTGAGAGAGAGAGAGAGAGAGAGAGAGAGAGAGGAAGAGAGAGAGAGAGAGGAGTAAAGCAGAGGGTTCATAGAGAGAGAGTGTGTGTGTGTGTGTGAGAAGAGAGAGAGAGAGAGAGAGAGAGAGGAGTAAAGCAAAGGATTCATAGAGGCGTGCAAAGCGGAGGGGGCTGGCGTTTAAGTACCCCAAGGTCTATACTTCGCACTTCAAGCAACAACAAATCTCATAGCCAATGTTGGTAGATCAGTGATTGATCCAGGAGGTGTGGTATAGAACCAAGTTAAGGATATACCTTCCGAATTCATTCCAAATCCCTCAAGCTGAGTACGAAAGTCCGTTATACGCTCCGCTCTCAGGACTTGCTTGAAGCTTCCTAAATGGTCATAGGGATCCATGGCCGTGACCCGTGAGTGCGCAGGGTAGCCGTTAGCGAGTAGGTGGTGGGTTCCATATTGTAGGGCCGAAATGCTCTCGATGTGCAGGTAGCCAAGGCAACCACTTTAGATGTAATCTATTTACAACTTTGTTGACGTGGCAATTGGGCTGCCCGAGCAGATGCCGAGTGAGCTACTAGCTGTTGGGGTAAAGGTGCTCCGCTTTTTGCCTGCCCGAACGTCCAAGGTTCGATCGCCCACTGTGTATACACACTTCCTTATTCTTTCTATAGATAAGAATAAGGAGCACATCACTCATATACTTGAGTTACTTCTTGAGGCTGCTCCACCCACATCCTTTGTTCTCTCTCTCTCTCTCTCTCCCCTTATCACTCTCTGTATGTGCATCGTATTCGCGGGTTGAGCAGTTTGTCCCAACTTATGCTTGCAGAGTTTGCAGATTGTGGAGTTGTTTTACACGTATGTGAGCATCAATTTTGATGTGATTAATCATGCTTTTGAGCATTGTGTAGTGGTCGAGTTACCTCCACTTTGTTGCCAGTTTGGCATGGTTTATGGTTGAGATTGTACTTGAGGTTTTGCTCAGTTTACAGGGGAGATTCTGTAAGATTTTTCCCAAATTTCTCGCCATACTTTGGTTCTTAGCCATACATTCATGGTATGCTCGTAGTGGTTATAGGTTTCCTTTGATTTTGCTTCATGTTCTCATATCAACGCATATTCCGAGCGTGAGACTACAGCATGCAGGTTACAGATTTCACTATTGAGCTTCTGGTTGGTTTATGCTTGATTAGCGCAGTGATCGAGTGATCTCCCACTTTTGATGCGTATGCATTGACATGATGTGTGACACAATTGAGTCTACAGTGACGACTCATGAGAGACGGAGGTGTCGTTCTTACTGATACTTGCGTTGTTGGCATTATGGTCACATATGGCACATTAGAGGTCGTTGTTTCAAACGTATGAGGCAACAACGGAGATGTATGCATAGTGCAGATACGACTTTGATACAAGTTCCAATGGCAGTCTATGCTAGTGACAGTGATGTCATGCTTGCCTCGAGTGTACTTCTTGCAGATTTGTCTATGGTTTGCACACTTTCTCCACAATGGTTACTAGATAGCGATGCTGCTTTCCACGCCACACCATGTCGTGAGTGGTTTAGTACTTTTTATAGTGAGAGACTTGATTATGTGCACTTGGCCGATGGTTCTAGCTAATACTTGTTGAAGTCATAATAGAAAGTATTATACTCATGTACTTCCTATATCCTTGAAGCCTTAGAGGGCTCAAGAAAATGATTTTATGGAGCTGTCTTTGGATCCTTTTCACTCCTTCGTAAGAAAGTTAAAACCACATTGGAGAAGAAAAATTCCATAAAATTTGAGCTTTTCAACTAAAAATCTCGAAATTTGAGCTGGCTTCAAAACACCCTTCCTTCAACAAGGTTGTGTTACAAACACCCTTTACCCTTTATTGAGGAAGGGCTTCTTGTATGGTTTTTCCGTCATTAGGAAGAATTAAAGAAAGTTCACTAGTTGTGAGTCGGGTAAATCACATAGGAAGGGTGGTAAGGGTTGCAATTGTCCTTCCTTGTCAACTCTCTACCTTCTAAAATCTTAGCCTTTTAAAGTCAAATCTCATTGTGTCAAACTTTCATTTCTTCTAGCTTTAGAGTCTATCTAAGGGGGACCCAAATGAAGGGGGTGCCTAGTATTTGTTAACAACCACCCCCAAACCCCCCCCCAAACAAACACACACACACACACACCCAATTACACCCAAAAAGGATGCAATTGAATATTCTCCTCATACGAGGGGGACACCTAAGAGAGATTCCACACTAAAAAGGGTAAGAGGTAAGAAGTGATTGACAAAACATTTGATACAACTACAATTCACTCACACACAAAATGAAAGGGAGGAAAGAGAGGATAACTCTAAAACAATCACCCCTCCTCATGTGGAGTCCTTGCGACACCCTTAAGGTTTTACATTCATTAGTACGATCGACGGGCTTCGTTCGCGTCTCTCTGTTCACTATGTGCTCGGAGATTGCAAAAAACACTCCCAAAGAGAGCAACTTTTGACGCGTGGCAAAGGGGGGGGATCCCTCCCCCTTTTATAATACTATAGATGAATAAGCCATTAGTATTACTCTTGTAAAAAGATTTTTCCTTTTTTCAAAATTGTGGGAGCCTAACTCCACAACCCAATAGTGCACTCCATGTGTCAAAACGTGGGTGATACTTTTAGCGTAACTTATGGTTGACACAAGTTGTGTCATGAGGTCAATTACAAAAAGCCTGAATTGTCTCCATCACCATATCAAGACTTGTTTGCAACGCTTTATTGGGCGTGATTGATACGTAAGAGCTACTTTTTGAGATTGGAACACAAAAATTCAACGTATGTAAAGCACCAGAAAGGTCTCTTTTAGACTAGGTCCCTTCTATTGGGTGTGAAGTTTTCAAAGATTGCCATATAAGCGTCTTTACACATGCACGAAAACACTCCAAAACCACTATGTTACAACGCATGCTCGCTTAATAAGATATTTTTTATGCTTGATGTCGTCAACACTAGAGATTTTAATAAGATATTTTTTTATGCTTGATGTCGTCAACATGAGAGATTTTAATGCAAGTAGAACATTTACAATTTTTGGTTGCTTCACAAAGAGAAGAGACATATAACACTTGTAACCAAAAGAGTACATTCAATTTCACTAACAACATAGGAAACAAAGTGCTGCCAAACTGGGTATTTTAGCCAGGTATGGTGGTGTAGTTTTAGCTTCAAGTTGCTCTCATTAAGCCTGAGGGGAGTGTGTAAAGTTGATATAGGCAATTTCACCAGTGCCCAACCTATGGTGGGGCATTTTCTAGTTTTAAGCCACTCGACGAAAAGCTTTGCAATAAGTGTCGCGCTAGTTTTAAGCCACTCAACATAAAGCTTTGTAGTAAGTGCCAAATGCTAGCAAACTTTTTTGGAGGCACACTCAAATCACTAGAGTGGGACTTGAGCAACAAGTCCCATTTTTATCCTTGTCAACCATCTCTCCAAACTGGCTTGTGGGATTTGGTTGCAATTTTGTGCTTCTTTGGGGTTGGTAACTTGGTGCTCTTTTTGGGGTCCTGATACTATAAGGATGAGCAGTTAGTTGACTAGTACAAGTTACAAAAGCATCATGTCTTACCCTTCAAATCGAATGGATTACAATATAAACTAGAGAGAAACTTACACGTCAAGGGAGGGTGGGAAGGTTGAAGAGGACAAGCTATACACACACACATATTGTGTAGAAATATACGATAATACCTAAAGTATAGTAAGCAATGCACATACATGAGTATTATTGAAAAACTTTCTTCCACCAAGGGAAAGATAAAGAGAAGAAGCAATCATGTGGCAAGAGACTTTTACAATTTGTGCACCATAAATGCATAGAAGCATCGTACTCACTAGTGTGGCCGGCGGCCTTAGGCAACCTCTCCCTCTCTCCCCTCTCGGCACTTTTCTCGCTGCATTGTCCACTGTGTCGACAGATCTGCAGGGAACACACACGCATAGAAGCATCATACTCACTAGTGTGGCTGGCGGCCTTAGGCAACCTCTCCCTCTCTCCCCCCTCTCGGCACTTTTCTTGCTACACTGTCCATTGTGTCGACAGATCTGCAATGAACACACACGCATAGAAGCATCATACTCACTAGTGTGGCCATCGGCCTTAGGCAGTCTCTCCCTCTCTCTCCCCTCTCAGAACTTCTATCGCTACACTGTCCACTGTGTCGACAGATCTACAGGGAACACACGCCTATTGAAAGAGGTTGCACCACATGTGGGGGGCGGGGGAGGGGGAATCCCTCCCCCTTTTATAATAATATAGATAAAGGAAAGAGAAGGGTCATGTATCCGACACCAATAAAAAACTTTCATGGCAATCACAACCACCCTTGAACATTCTTTTACCCTTTGCACATAAGCCAAGGGTGAAAGATTCCATTGTATCCACCCTCATGCCTCACTAAAATCAATGTAGGCACCTAGAAGGATCCGGAATCGAACACATCACTTGCATTTCAAAGTGAGCATTTTGTTGTAGGCCATCCCACCATTGAATGCTACCTGAGGAGGTAGACATGCAAAACATATAGAAAAGAGATTCTTGGCTTGCTCCTCCTTCGCACCACCACCTGGCACCTGTGAGCTGCACATGCCCCTCTACTCACGTCGGGTTGCATGCCATCTAACAACCGTTCTTCTTTCCCCATGACCGTCCCCTACCTAGCTCCTCCTCCTCCCCCTTGCCATGAGTCGTGCCTCGTTTCCTTAGCTCGCACCCCATTACGCCTTCGCTTTCCATCTCCAAGTGGGTATCTGAAAAGATACCCCTTATTGAGAGCACCTCAAAATGATTTTGTACCACCTACTTTGATGAGTTGGTGTTTTAGAATTTGGCAAGCTAAGGAATCATACCTACTACTCGGTCTAGACTGCTCTTATTAAGCCGAATCTCGTCAGATCCTCCTTTCCTCCTTCGCAAAGAGACCGCCCACACCCCCCCCCCCCCTTCTCGCCTGCGTTTCCTGCACTTGCCTCCTATCTCTGCACCCCTCCTCCTGATCGCCCCTCTGCCACCTGCCCACATGCCCTATTGCGCAAGATAGCAGCAGCCATATGATGCGCAACATCGATCATGATAGGATAGAAGAGAGTCCATTTGCGTGCAGGATTCCATTCAAGGGAGCGAACCTGAGAGCGAGACTGAGACAACAAGACCTCAACAGGCGCAGATCTTCCATGAAAGACAATGCTGCAGTTGTCACCCTTGCCTTGTTCATGCGTTCAACAACCTTTACCAAGTTCCAACACTGCATGAAAACGGACCATTAAGTGGCTCTACTAGTGCGCTGCGTGTACTGCGTAGGAAGCTGCAATGGGATAGGATGCACTCCATCGCAACGAAACAAACACAATAAAAAAATATGCACTAAATCTCTGATCAAAGCGACGCATGGACACACTCTCTCCCTCTCTCTTTTTCTCCACCACGTGCCCTCTCCACTTTACCTCAAGAAAAAACAAAGTATTTCCCTCCATTCGTTTACTTTTTACGTCCCTTTAAAGAAAAGTATCTCCCTAGATTCCACCAAAACTAATGAATGCAAAATTGTGGCGTCTTACTCGTTGAGTAGAGTGGTTTATACACTTATTGCACCGATCCTAATATTGAGTGCAGTGATTCTAATACGGAGTGAAGGAAGGGACTGATCATACTATGGAGCTTCATTCCCATAGTCTTGGCTATGTGCAAGCCATTTCTTTTCTAGCATTTGACGTGGCCATTCAAAGAGGTAAGAAGGCCTTCAAACTCTGTGAGTTGGCCTCAAGAGGCATCACACTTGCTCTCTAACTTTTACATGGCTTTATAAAGTACTCATTGCTCAAGCTAGAGAGACTCTCTCTCTCTCTCTCTCTCTCTCTCTCTCTCTCTCTCTCTCTCTCTCTCTCTCTCTCTCTCTCTCTCTCTCTCTAAGCATCAAATTTCCAAGCTTCTACTGCATGTGTTTTTTAAGCAAGATTAAAGGTGATAAGGAGTCGTACTTAAACTAATCATTATGAAAAGAGGAGAAAGAGAAGAGTTAGCAAGACGTGGACCTAAAAATCATTTTTGATCACACCCAAATATATGAAAAATTGGGTGCAACAAAAAAATTTGCATTCTAAATGGGGGGACTCCAACATCACAATTGATGATCGCAATGGCCTACATAAGAGGATCATAAAGAGTGTATATGACCTGTACTCAATGCCGCTCCTTATAAAAATAGAAAAATATAAGAGAAGGGGGGTATTTGAAATAGAAAAAGGGCGGGGAGGGGGGGGGGGGGGGGGGGGGGGGGGGAAGTAAAGATATGCGTTAGAGGTTCTCTGATATACATGGGCTAAAATTTCCTCGTCATACACATTTGTTTTGTGCCAAAAGTTAGCGCTAACAAATGCCAACTATCTCTCACATTGACCTACATATACATAAAATGACTCTTCGTGAACGCCTACGTACATAAGATAGGAAGAACAAAGATTTTCCATCATTAACTTGCCATGTGGCACTAACCAACTAGCTTTATCCAATGTTCCACAATTGCTCCCATGAGCTACGTAGTTTAGTAAGGCCTTATGTAGGCCCAAAACTATGTTTGAGACTACATCTAGGGCAAACATCACCCAATGAAGCATAACATAACAAGTACAGGCTTTAACAAGGAGCCTCGACCTCATATATAAGAAAACCATAAGGAAGAGCAACTAACCACCTAATATAGCCGCACTCAGACAAATTTGAGAAGTAGATGGGATTTCACCATAGCCATAGGTCTACCACACCACAGGACTATGTCATAAAAGCTCTCAAATGGCATGCCTGTCCAAACACCAACTTTTGTATCCATACCAACAAGTCAGACCACCACCTCATCCCTAGCACCAACTGGGAATGCACACCAACTTTGCCACACAAGCCAAGATAGAGCCAACCTCAATCAAATCAAGGCGCAAAGGCACCACATGCAAGACCCACAAATGCCAACCAAGACCACCATGTAGAACCCCATGAAATGCACCATCAACGTGATCCACAAAAGCCTACAAAGACACCACATGAAAGACCCAGAAATGCCCACCAAGAACACCATGTAGTACCCCATGAAGTGTCACCATCAGCAGGATCCACAAAAGCCTGCAAAGACCACCATGCACCTCCTTTGACTCGAAGCCCTTTTGCTTTAGTAGGACGTGCCTCTTGATTGGAATGAGCCCATGGCGAGGAAGCAGAGGCCAACTTCAACCCGCTTTGTTGTTGTGTGGAAGGTATCTGTGCCATTGAGGAGGCCTCCGTCATCCCAATGATGTTGTCCAACATTGCAAGATAGCCCCTTGTTAGAAGCCGTCAATCGATTTCCTCTCAGAAAGACAACGCTGCATATTTTTATGCAAGTTATCAATTTAGGAAGGCCTCTTGAACCTCATTCTCCTTTGAATAGTGCATATACTAGCCAGGGAGATAGAGACATAAATCATGACTAACTTTGTTGCTCCATGAATTCTATTCTCTAATAATGTCAAACCAAACTCGCTATTAATGGATGTACTTCCTAATCCTTTGGCTCCAAAATAAAAAAATAACTTGGGTCACATTAGTCTTTGGGGAAAGCATGTCTCTAGCTACAATTGTGCCGCTTTGAAATTAAAAAAATGCTAGTTGAGAGAAAGAGGAAAAAGAAAACGCCGTTTAGATTTTGAGGAAAATAGTGTAAAACTAATAAAAAATAGCTCTAATTTTCAAAGTTTCCTTTTGGGAAATACATAAGAAGGAAATGTGTATGGTTGCAAAATTGAATTTTCCTTTGGTCAAATTCACATTCTACAACAAATTTCTCTTGAATGCAAGGACTCTTTTATGAACTAAAATATATCAAAGAGAATTTCAATCAATCAATACTTCACATCATGTATGTAGGAACGGTTTTGGATGTTTCTTTTGGGGAGAATCTCTGCAGATCTCGACTTTGAATGAAGGCAAAAAAGCAAAAGAAATGCCAGCTGTCGTGCTAGGCAGTCAGGACGCAAGGGATAGCCAAGTGGAAGGGCAGATGACGGATCCACATGTCAAAACCGGCTACGACAGGGGGGAGGACATAGCAGGGTGCTTTTTTTTTAATTGTGCATGGCTCACTTCATGGGCAGCACCAATGTCATGGCATATTGGCTTAGCTCAGAGCATTGTCTCGCAAGGCATGAGTGATTAGATCAATCTTGGTGGTTGGTGCTTTTGACTATGACCCAAGCTTGCAAACTAAGTGGAATCTTGCAAGAATCTAGCTATTGGAAGGCGAAAAGTAGGTTGGTATTATTTTTGGACGTAAGTTTTAGTGGGAACATAGCAAGATTCTAATGCAAGTTTTGAGTGAAAAGTGAAGTAAATGAAAAGACAAAGAGGGTTTATAGGTGGTGGCACAATCAGCACACATGCTTTGATCATAGGTTCTAGAAGGTTCTATGATAGGTGGCATTGGTAAGAGCCTCGCGGTGCAAATGACGAAAGGTCAAGGCAGGCCTCAGTTAGGCAAAAAAGCGTAGAATGAATCCTTCTCTCTCTCTCTCTCTCTCTCTCTCTCTCTCTCTCTCTCTCTCTCTCTCTCAGACTCGTGCAGAAACATGGCCAGGTAGTGCTCTTCTCTCTTAGGTGACACTACATGGGCTCATGGTAGGTAGTGCTCTTCTCTCTCATGCTCCTACGGCGGCAGAAACATGGCAAGTGTTGGAATTAGGGTTGCAGAGAAACACACACAGCTTGGAGAAGACGAAGGAAGCTCAAGGCACACAATAGAGAGTGTGTTACTTAGTGTGCAATAGAAAGATAGATAGCACTAGAGTGATGGGCGTATATACAATGCACGGGGGCAAAAACCTCCTAAAGAGGGAAAAAATGCCCCGGAGGTCCTAGTGTGTTCACACACATCACTACCACATGTATATGGTAACAAATCCCCCCAGGAGTGATGCGGTGAACGAGAGCTGGCACATGAGTAAAGGGAGGTGCCATGCCCTGAGGACAGGATCAGTCCACAAAGGGGAGTAAGCCCAAAGCTTTGCAGAAAGCTTCAAGCTTCTCACGAGACAATGCCTTTGTGAAAAGATCTGCAAGGTTGTCCTGTGTTGGCACATAAGTCAAGCTGATCTCTCCTGCTGAGAGCCTCTCCCTGACATAGTGGTAATGCACCTCAATGTGCTTTGTGCGAGCATGAAAAACTGGGTTCCTCGCAACTGCCAATGCGCTCTGACTGTCAGTGTAGATAGTGTTGGCAGTGTCCTGTCCAACACCCAAATCAGCCATAAGGCGTCTGAGCCATACACACTCAATCGTAGCTGTGAAGACTGCCCTGTACTCAGCCTCACAACTCAAAGTGGCCACAGTAGGTTGCTTCTTGCTCAACCATGATATACATGAATTGCCAAGCATGAAACAAAAACCACTTGTGGACACTCGCGTGTCAAAACAACCAGCCCAATCTGAGTCCGAAAAAGCATGTAAGTCTGGCGGCAATGATCCCCCCTTGGGATAAAACAAGCCAAGATGTAAAGTGCCACTAAGGTAGCAGAAAATCCTTTTGACAGCCTGCCAATGCTTAGACCCTAGGCTATGCATAAATCTGCTGACATGTGAGACTGCAAACTGAATATCCGGCCTCGTGTTGCATACATAAATGAGGCAGCCAACAGCAGTTTGGTAAAGAGTGACATCAGTAGGATCACCAGCATCATGTAGACTCAACTTCAAACCTGTTTCCATGGGAGTGGCAGTAGGTTTGCAATCCTCAAGTCCAAACTTACATAGCAATGTCTCTATGTAACTTTTCTGACACAAGCAATACCACCATCACACTGCTTAAACTGTATACCCAAATAATGATGCAACAGCCCCAAATCTTTCATCTTGAAAGTAGCATTCAAATCAGCCTTAAATTCAGCAATATGTCTCTCATTTGGTCCAGTGATCAGCCAATCATCAACATAAAGAACCACAATGAGAAGTACATCACCCTCACGCTTTACATACAATGTGCTTTTTGTTGGACTATTACGAAAGCCTTTGTTTGGCCAAATGAGTGTCAGATTTCTCATACCAAGCACGAGGAGATTGCTTCAACCCATACAAAGCCTTGTTACATTTGCACACTTTGTCCTCTTGTCCTTTTATGACAAAACTGCGAGGCTGCGTTACATAAACTTCCTCAAATATGTCACCATTCAATAAAGCAGTAACAATGTCTGATTGATGTACGTCCCAACCAAAATGAGCTGCCAATGCACATAGAAAACGCAAAGTAGTCATACGACAAGTGGGAGCAAAAGTCTCTTCATAATCTATGCCTTTTTGCTGTGCATAACCCTTTGCAACAAGTCGAGCCTTATGGGGATCGATCTCACCATCCGGCTTGCGTTTCAACTTGTAAACCCACTTCGTACCAATGGCCTTTTTGCCAGGAGGCAAATCACATAAAGTCCATGTGTCATTTTCTATAAGTGCATCATATTCTGATTGCATGGCAGCCATCCAATTTTCTGAATTTTGTGCTTCATCAAAAGTCAGAGGCTCCTCAACATCATGTATGCTAGACACAGCCAAAGCATAACAATCTGATGCATAAGATGCATGGCGAGAGTCTGAACGAGTACGACTAGACAAAGGTGCATGCAATTTACTGTCACGCAAGGTGTGCACCAGCCATTTTGGCATACCTCTAGCCTGCTCATTTTCAGCCCTTTCCTCATCAAGTACATCATGTACATCTACATCAGTAATAGGCTGATCTAGAACATTTTCAGAAGCCCCCATAGGCTGTACATTTGCCTCATTGGAACTTACATTCGTATTTCCACCACTGAAAAGAGGCAACAAAGTGTCATAAATGTCCTGTGAGCTTACATTACTATCTCTAGTACATGACAGCAAGGGCTGAACAGAATCTTCCACAAACACTACATCCCAAGAAACCAGAATACGTTTTTTTTTGCGGATAATACAACCTGTAACCTTTGCTTTCAGCACTATAACCAACAAAAATACATTTGACAGCCTTATCATCCAATTTTCTGCGCTGCACTTGTGGCACCAAAGCATATGCCAAACAGCCAAAAACACACATGTGCTCAATAGAAGGTTTTCTATCATGCCATGCTTCATATGGAGTAATAGACTGCAAAGCTTTCGTAGGACACCTGTTAAGTACATAAGTGGCACACATAATGGCCTTAAGCCAAAAAGAATGCGGCAAAGCTTGAATTTTGACCATACATTGTGCCATTTCCGTCAGTGACCTGTTTTTCCTCTCAGCAACACCATTTTGCTGAGGTGTATAAGGCACTGTACATTGGTGTTTTATCCCACGACTAGCCAGAAATGCATTAAATTCATGAGACATATACTCCCCCCCTCGATCGGAACGGAGGGTGCCCATAGTACATTTCGAGACATTTTCAGCCATAGCCAGAAATTGTTTGAAGCACATAAAAACTTCGGACTTCACTTTAAGCGAAAATACCCATGCATGCCTAGAGTAATCATCTATGAAAGTCACGAAGTACAGGTAATTGCCCAAGGACGGAGTTTGCATGGGCCCACAAACATCACTATGCACAAGCTACAACACCTGCATGTGGCCCTAACTGAACCATCCTTTGGAAATTTAGAACGTTGCATCTTACCCAAAATACGGCCTTCACAAACATGTTTGACAGGTGCTTCAAGAGGCGGCAAAGAAGCAACCATATCATATTTCTGCAAACGCAGCAAACTGGCACAATTCAGATGACCAAAACGTGCATGCCAAAGTTTTGCATTTGAAATAGCCCTTGAATCTGCAATAGCATTTGCAAAATTTTGTCCACACTTGTCATACAAAGTGAGCTTATACAACCCACGGCACAAAAGGCCAGATGCAACAATTTCATCACCAAAACTGAGATCATGAACTGTACATCTGTCATCCACAAATTTGACTACAAGTCCAAGTCTAGCAAGTGCGGATACAGACAAGAGATTCTTCTTGATCCCAGGTACATAAAGTGCATCAACAAGTGTGAAAGAACTGCCATTAGCAGCAGTAAGCACAATCTTTCCAACTCCCTGAACCTAGATAAGAGGCATTGTTGGCACAAGTGACTGAATTCCCATGAGGGATAGACTCGAGAGAGGTAAACAATTCACGATGTGAGGTAATGTGCTTTGTAGCACCACTGTCGAAATACCACACATGTGAATCTGCAGCAAATGACAAGCATGCATCATGGACAGCAGGATTGTAAGTGCACTCTGCGCTAAAAGCCCATTCTGCATCAACATCAACATTACAGTCTCCTTTCACAGAAGACTCAACAATGGCTGCATTTGTAGTGGAACCAGCATTTGCAGTGGAACCACCCTCTTTCTTCTTAGCCTCTTTGGCCTTCAACTTAGGACACGACTTGAGCAAGTGATCATTGGCTTTACAATAATGGCAACACATCTTCTTTTTGCCCTTATCACCATAATTTCCAGACGAAGTGCTGCCAGCAGAAGCATTAGGAACAAAATTTTGCCACTCGCAGCAGAACCATAAGAAGTGGCTGCATTACTGTTACCACCCTTTCTTTGAGAAGCAATAAAAGCCTGTTCAACTGCACGCTGCCTAGTCCTGTTTTTTCTGGAAAGTGACTCTTGCAACAGCAATGTGCATAATGCATCAAACTTGACAACTTCAGGATTTCCTTGGGTCATAAGTCTCCAAGTACTAGCAAAAGTCTGGTAGGAATCTGGTAAGGCATCAAGAACAGTCTGCACAAGGGAACTATCTGAAATGACTTCACCTGCAGAAATAAGCTGCTAATTGATATCCTTGACACTAGCAAGGAAAGTGTCCATATCATCTTCCTCATGCATAATCTTCGACTCCAACTCTTTACGCAGCAAAGCAATTTTAGCCTCATTGCGGCTTGCATAAAGACTTGCTAAAATATCTAAAGCCTGTTTTGCAGATTTTGTTGAACGGATGTGAGGAACAATGGTGCGCTTCACAGACAACGCAATCAATGCATGAGCCTGCGCATCCTTAACATCCCAAAGAGCTTGTTCTGTCGTAGGCAAAACAACTCTAACAGTTGCAATCCTTGCAGCAAGACCTGCAACATCCTCAACATCGCCTACGTCCTCAGAACCAGGACGTACATCAATGCCCTGCACAATGTTCCAGACACCCTTTGACACAAGACCATGTTGCATCATATAAGCCCACATAGGGTAGTTGTCCCCATCCAACCTGTCCTCAGCAGCAAACATCTTGAACACATCTGTGTTGTTGTTGTCAGCCATGGTAAATGCTGCACCTGATGTGAAAACTGCCCGAAAATAGGAGAAACGGAGCGGGAACAACCTGTGCTATATAGCACAAATCGTAGAAGACTATAAGGCACCTGTTATGCAAAAAACGGCACTGATAGAAATTCTGCACAAAATGACGAAATAGCCTGTGCAGTACTGCCTGTAGTGGAAACGGAGGCCGAAATGAGCCCAAATCGAAAATCTGAGCAGACCTGCAAAAATGAGCTCAAATAAAAAATGAGCCCAAAATTTTGTCGACCTGCGAACGCTTGCCAAAGCTCACTCAAATCGGAGAAAGTGAGCAGGCGTGTGCTGGAGCAGCTGGCGACTAAGCCCGGGAGGACGTGACTTGCTCTGATACCAATTGTTGGAATTAGGGTTACAGAGAAACACACACAGCTTGGAGAAGACGAAGGAAGCTCAAGACACACAATAGAGAGTGTGTTACTTAGTGTGCAATAGAAAGATAGATAGCCCTAGAGTGATGGGCGTATATACAATGCACGGGGGAAAAAACCTCCTAAAGAGGGAAAAAATGCCCCGGCGGTCCTAGTGTGTTCACACACATCACTACCACATGTATATGGTAACAGCAAGGTAGTTCTCTTCTCTCTCAAGCAACACTATGTGGGCTGGAGAAGGGGCATGTCAGGTTGAACACGACAGTAAGCAATGTTATTGGAGCTGAGGGTGGGCGCTTGTGCAATAGAGGAGATTGCAGTGAACCAAGGTGGCACAAAAAGGCTGACGAATATGTGAGAAGGGTAGGGTAGGGTGCTATTCCTATGCAAGGTAGCGAAAGAAGGTGAAGCACGGGCCCGCTGGAGGGGGTGCATAGTGTGTAGGCACGTTTGCTTTTGAAAAAGAGGACAGGAGTGAACCTCAAAAGATCCATGCTAACAAAGTTGATATAGAGCCAAAAGAACCTCAGTAGAACAAAAAACTAGGGGAAGGTAAATGAAGAAAGAGTAAATATAGAGAAACTCATATGCACGTTGCAAGTGAGACCACCTCTTTATATATAATGTGAATTGTGTTTTGACTTTCCATTGTCGTAGGCTTTTCATTTCTACTCTCTTATCTTGTTTGGAAAGATTTTGTATTTTTTCAAAATTTTGGCGATTTATATTTTTTATATTCTCTCGTTTTCATTTCTACTAGTAAAACAGCGCCGCCTCCGGCCGCGGCATGGCCGATTGCCTTCGACTCTCTCTCTCTCTCTCTCTCTCTCTCTCTCTCTCTCTCTCTCTCTCTCTCTCTCTCTCTCTCTCTCTCTCTCTCTCTCTCTGTGCGAGTGCTATCCGCCTGTACCGGCTTGCAGGGAACACGACTGGATCAAGCTGCTTGTGATACCCTTTCTCCATGCCATTTGCTTTCCTTCAAGATGCAAGCGAATGTGATTGCATCTAGAGAGACACCCTCGCTTCATAACTGTCGAAAATAGCAGAAAGCTTCTTGACCCTACCCAGTTGGACATATCCCCCAATTAGTGCATTCCAAGAGACGACATCCCGGTTAGGAGGCTCCTCGTGCACTTTTTGTGCTTTATGTGGTGCACCACACTTATTGATACATGTGGACCAAGGCGGTGCTAAGCACGACTTTTTCTTTGAACAACCTGAGTCTAACATTATCATCGTGAATTCATGTGTAATGCCACATGCCTTCAAGGTGCAAGTGTACGTGATAGTGCCCTCTCTCTACATCTGCTCGAAAATAGCCCGGAGCTTCGTGACCCTAACCGTTGCCTTTCCTTCTCCCATTGTAGAGCCCGAGCTTCAGACGTCTCGTCATAGACCCCCCCTTCACCTGTCATGTTCTCCTTTAAGATTCAAGAGAATGTGATTGCATCTGCCAAAATAGCATAGAGCTTGGACATATCCTGCAATTAGTGCTCTATGAAGTACACTACATTTGGGATACATGTCAACCAAGGCAGTGCTAAGCACGATGCCCTCGCTTTGCATCTGCTACAAACAACCCAGATCTTCATGGCCCTACCCTTCTTGGGCATACCCCAAAATCAATGCATTCAAAGACATGTTCTGGATAGGGTTGCATCTGGAGGCACACCCTCCCTTCTCATCCACTCAAAATAGCTATGGAGGCATATGTAGTAATCAATGCACTCCAAGAGAGAACAATCTGGACATGAAGCTCCTTAAGCAGACCACATTTTGCGTACATGTCGACAAAGAAATTCCGAAGTTGGATGTCCTTTTTCAATAGACCTTTTTCTCACATGCCTTGGGAGATGCAAGCATTGATGATTGCATCTAGAGAGACACCCTCGCTTTGCACCAACTGAATATAGCCTAGAGCTTCCTGTCCATGCCCCTCTTGGGCATATCTAGCAATAAATGCATTGTAAGAGATGATGTTCCGGAAAGGGAACCCCTCAAACGTAGGTGATTGCACATGGAGAGATGCCCTCATTTCGCATCTGCTGAAAATAGTCCACAGGTTTGTCACCCTACCCCTCCTCACCGTATGCCGCAATGAATGCACTACTCCAAGAGGTGACATTCCGCAGAGGAAGCTTCTTAGGTGCACCAAAATATTGCATACATGTCGACCAAGGAATTCCCAAGCATGACATCTTTTTTCAACAACCCTCAACTAACAATATCATCGTGAATTCTTTGCCCGTATCAGCATCTTGCATAGTCCCACATGCCTTTAAGATGCAAGCGTAGGTGATTGCATGTGGAGAGACACCCTCGCTTCACATCTGCTGAAAACAACCCACAACTTCCTCACCCTACAGCTCTTGGACATATCTCGGCAATCAAAGCATGGGGATCCTCAAGTGCAGGTAATTGCATCCATAGGGATGTCATCGCTTCACATTCGTTGAAATTAGCCATAGCTTCCTCACCCTACCCCTCCTCGATATATGCCACAATGAATGCACTCCAAGGGAAGAAATTATAGACAGGAAGCTCCTTTAAGCACCATATTTTGTGTACATGTCGACCAAGGCATTCCCAAGACGACGTCCTTTTTTAATAGCCCCTGACTAACAATATCATCTTGAATGCTTTCCCCATTTTAGCATCTTGCATAATCCCCCCATGCCTTGAAGCTGCAAGCATCGGTGTTTGCATCTGGAGATACAACCTCACTTCGCATATCCTACAAACAACCTAGATCTTCCTGGTCGTGCCCTTGTTAGACAACCCTTTAGATAGGAAGCTCTCTAATTGCTTTTTGTGCTTCTGAAGTACACCACAATCAGCATACATTCCGGTATCAGCATCTTGCATAGTCAACCAAGGAATTCCCAAGCAAGACATTTTTTTCCAACAACCCCCAACTAACAATATCATCATGAATTCTTTGCAGGTTCGTCACCCTACCCCTCCTCAACATATGCCACAATGGATGCACTACTCCAAGAGATGACATTCCAAAGAGGAAGCTTCTTAGGTGCATAAAATTTTGCGTAGGTGTTCACTAAGGAATTCCAAGCAAGACAATTTTTTTCAACCCGCGACTAACAATATCATCATGAATTCCTCCTCGATATCAACATCTTGCATAGTACCATATGCCTTGAAGATGCAAGCATAGGTGATTGCATGCGGAGAGAAACCCTCGATTCACATCTGTTGAAAACAATCCACAACTTCCTCACCCTATGGCTCTTGGGCTTATCTCGACAATCAACGCATAGAGATTCTCAAGTGTAGGTAAATTGCATCCTAGGGATGTCCTCGCTTCACATTCACTGAAATTAGCCACAGCTTCCTCACCCTACCCCTCCTAGGCAAATGAATGCAATCCAAGAGAACAAATTCCAGACAGGAAGCTCCTTTAAGCACCACATCTTGTGTACATGTCGACCAAGGCATTCTCAAGCACGACGAGTCAGTATCTTGCATAGTCCCCCGTGCCTTGAAGCTGCAAGCATAGATGTTTTCATATGGAGAAACAACCTCGCTTTGATCTGCTGAAAAAAACCCCTAGCTTCCTCGCCCTACCACTTTTGTGCATATTCCACAATCAATGTGTTCGAAAGGATGGCATTTGGGACATGGAGTACCTCAATCATATGTGATTTCATCTGCCTCAGTTGGGCAAATGCCACAATCAGTGCATTCCAAAGAGATGACCTCCCAGATAGAAAGCTCCTCAAGCACTCCTCGCTTTGCACCCACTAAAAATAGCCCAGAGGTTCCTGTCCATGCCCCTCTTGGGCATATCCAGCAATAAATGCATTGTAAGAGATGACGCCCCAGACAGGGAGCCCCTCAAGCGTATTCATTTGTATATGGAGAGATGCCCTCATGTCGCATTTGTTGAAAACAGCCCACAGGTTTGTCACCCTTCCCCTCCTTAGCATATGCCACAATGGATGCACTACTCCAAGAGATGACATTCTGAAGTGGAAGCTTCTTAGGCACACCATAATTTTGTATACATGTCGACCAAGGAGTTCCCAAGCAAGACATTTTTTTTCAACAACCCCCGACTAACAACATCATCATGAATTCTCTACCGGTATCAGCATCTTGCATAGTCCTAGATGCTTTGAAGATGCAAGCATAGGTGATTGCATGTGGAGAGACACCCTTGCTTCACATCTGCTGAAAACAGCCAATAACTTCCTCACCCTACGGCTCTTGGACATATCTCGACAATCAACGCATAGAGACTCTCAAGTGTAGGTAATTGCATCTTTATATATAATGTGAATTGTGTTTTGACTTTCCATTGTTGTAGGATTTTCATTTTCTACTCTCTTACCTTGTTTGGAAAGATTTTGTATTTTTTCAAAATTTTGGCGATTTATATTTTCTATATTCTCTCGTTTTCATTCTATTAGTGCAAATCTTTGTGAATCCCTTCAAAATTCCTCCACAATTTGGATTAAAAGTTTCACGCAAGAGATAGACTCAAACCAACGATGTTGCGAAGCGATATCATTCTGCACTAATAACCACACCCTTATCTCCTCGATGCTCATCATGTTATGTCTTTAGTAGTAGAAAAGGAGACTTGTCTCTCCTCTCACAATCCCTTCACGCTTGTCTCATGGACCTGCAACTAGCACGCAAGTAGATGCCAGATTTTCTTTCCAGATGCCAGATATCCTTTCGATTGTTGTTGGCACATCACACTTGCGCCCCCTCGCCTTGATAGCCACAAACGTAGCCATCTATTTCCCCTTCATTTCCTTCAAAGTTTTCTTTTCTTTGGAAGTTCAAGAGATTCTACTTAATAAACCACAAAGAAAATTCGTGGCCACCTACTAGGTTCATAGGTTACTCAAGATGTATTTGATTACTTCAAAAGCATTGCCGAACCCAAGTACTAGATTTGATGGGAGAGCAAGCCTTTGCCCAACCCCTTCCCTCAACATGAAAGGGTATGGGGTGCACAAGAGGGTATCTCAAGATGGGGAGATTGTGGTCCAAAAAATTGGCTTGTGGTTGCGCCTTGGAGTCATCAACCTTGGTGATCCCTCTTCAAGCCTCACACTCTAACCAACATGCATGGGCATGTACTTTGACCGTTATGGAAAAATATGAACCTATATAATAATACTAGTCTAGGCAAACAAACTTGGACAAGGGTCACGACATTTGACAGATCGCATGCACCCTGTTTGTAGTTCAATGCGAATGATCCCACCACTGAGGCTTCATTCAAGACCCCCTCGGAATTAAATTTGAAGCCACCCGATCTTGTGGGATCTAAGACATGGTATCAATGACGAGTAGCGTTAGCTTGTATCCTGAGGACGATGAATGGTGGAAAAATAATGACATCCCATGTGACTAGAGTCCATCACCCTTGCGTTAGCAACATGGTAGCCTAAATAATCAACTACATGCATTTGTTGTCCCATAGGATAAACCACAACTTGTCATGAAAATTAATTTCTAACCTCCAAAGCATTATGTCAAGGTTTTGCACAAGAGGTGAAAGCTTTAATGCTCAAAGGGTGAGTTTTATTTTTACCAAAGTTTATCCTAATTTAGGAGGTCCTAAATTAGCACGTAGTTTTGTGCAAAGGTCTTGCGTCCAAGCTAACTAAGCCACATGTCCAAAGTAGCACACACTTGTTTGGGTGAACTTAACAAGTGTGTGTGAGTGTGTGTGGTGTCTCTATTTGCAAAGAAGATTCCAATCTAAGAGGGGATGAGTTCTTTCATGCAAGGCAAGCTATGACAAATCCGTGACATGCTTGAGTTGCATTATGAGGTGTTCCCACCTAATTGGTCAAGTGTGAAGCATTCTAATTCAAGACTAGTTGCATAGTTGCACATAAGCATATAAGGAGGGTCTCGTGGGGATTTTTGGTTCTTCTTGCTCCTCTCACACACTCTCTCAAGTGCCCAAGTTGGCAAAGCTCTCTCTCTCTCTCTCTCTCTCTCTCTCTCTCTCTCTCTCTCATGCGAGCTCTAGGGACGGACTCTATGCTCAAGCTCTTGGGTATGGATGCAATCCAAGCCAATGAATGTTTCTTCTTCTCCATTTGTACTATTCTATTATATAAAGATATGCTAAGCTTTTTTCAAGAGCAAGCGTATACAAAGAATCCATTCTCTTGCTTGAAAAATACTTCTTTTCACCCTCATCTTCCTCTTTCCCTGTAGATCCTTTCTCGCTGCTGGGGTGTTTAAGGTTTGGGAAGGAGGGTTATACCATGGAATCTTGAAGAACACTATCTTCTTGACTCAAGCAAGGCTTTTCAAGAGCACAAACATGCATTGAGAGATATATAATATAAGTCCATTTGGAGGGGGGACAGGCTCTAAGAAAATCCGGTCCTCATCGAGTTGTCAATCTTGATTGGGTGTTCTCTTTGAACTATGTGCATGATTATAGTGTTTTAAATGTGTATTTATGTAAAGAAATAAGCCCGACACAACCTATATTCTCCTTGCTATCTTTATCTTAAGGGAAAACTCCCTCCTTTCATAGTTAAATTTTGCTGAATCTAAAAGAAAATGCTAGATTCTTTGACACAATTCATGCAAACAAAAGTAAGCCAGGACATAAAAAGTGAGCTTGGACTGGGGCCCACCCCATTTAACGGATCAACCACATCGTGATTTTGGCACTCCACTCGGTTGCCCTCGATCTGACTGCTAGATCTTCATTTAATAGGCTGTGGTCTCCCCCCACCCCCCAAAAACCCCCTCCAAAAAAAAAACATTAAATGTGTGGGTACTTGTTTGACAATTCCAAAACAAATTTGAAAGAGTGAATACATGTTCCTACTCTCGCTTTAAGAGGAGTGGCCATGATACAACCGGTTTCCAAGTACTAAAGCAAAGTCATGTCTTTGCTCTACATAGCAAAAGCCACTTGTTTTTCCTCTTATTTCTAACATTTTGCTTTGGATTCATTTTTCTTTGGATCGTCTGTTTATTCTTCTCCTTTTTTTGCAAAACTCACAATATGTGAGTGTATTAAACTATCATATTAGAAAATCACATCAGCTTGGATCAGACGATTGTATTGTATCGAGTCTCTCTTGATGGGAGAATCTATAATACAAATGCCTTTTGGAGGGGGGACCGGCTCCAAGTAAATCTGGTCCTCAACTATTGTCATGTTCTCTAATACTCTCTCTCTCTCTCTCTCTCTCTCTCTCTCTCTCTCTCTCTCTCTCGCAAACGTATTGTTCATGACAAGTTAATTAAGTACTATGTTTATGTTGCTACCATCAAATAAGTTCACCCTCTATGTTCTCAAAGTGATCTCACAAAAATGCTCACTTTAATTCTCTTAATTCCGCTATCCTCAAAATTCATACGCCATTGGTATCAGAGCGTCTGGTTTCTCTTTTCTTACTTAAGAAGAGAGGTCCCTAAGTAGCCTATTAATGGTTGATTTTGCAAAACTCACAATTGTATTAGAATGCCACCCAAAAATTACAAATCAGCCTCAAGCTCATGCCGAGTCTTGAGGGATAGATGGTTACATCAGAGAAGTATCTACTAACGTACTATTACCAATAGCCCAATCCTTCACACCGCAAGGTTCGAGTGGATGGCGAGGGTCGCCCTAAGCCAATCATCCGAGCTTTGCCTTTTTTCTAACACAAATATGAACTCCTTGCTTTCTTGCACTATCTCTGAAGACTGAGAAGCTAGCCACAAAGAGGACATTATCAAAGACACAAAAATTCCTAGCCTTCCATATATTACTGAAGAAACAATATTTGACAATTTACGAGCATATTAGAAGTGCAGGGCTACGAAACTGTTTCCCACCAAGGCACATATCCTTCTTGAAAACTCCTATTTCCACGTTCTTTGTACCGATTTGCACACCTTCCCTGATAGGCCTCTAATTTCTGGGCATTCCATGAAAAGGTCTTTGCTAGCCCATCTGCACCATGAACATCTATCGGATCCAATACCACGTGCGTGAATCTTAATGCCTATCGGCAAAGCCCCCCACAACACCTTCCATAGCAATACCTTCATAAAATACGGCCATTGTGGATTCCAAATGTTCTTCATGGCCTCATCCCATCGAGATTTCAACCATTGTTTCTTCCACTGTTTGTTCAAAGGGGCGAACCAAATAGCCCCGGGCATTAATTTTTGGTAAATAACCGTGGTATGAGGTTTAAAGAAATGGCCACCCATGGGCCATTTCCAAGCTTTCCACTCAAAAGTAGATTCCTAGATCGGCATCAAAACGTTGTCCATGCCTTCTATCGCTGTTGACAAGTAGCCTCTCGATGCCATTGAGTTGAAACTGGCAGCCAACTGGTCACACAATTTCCAGCACTTGTTGTTATTATCTCAAAAGTGGATCAACCACTGGAGTCCTTTATTGTTCAACCTTCTTGCAACTTCTCTTCAACAAGGGTTCAAAATTACACCAGCGGCTTTAGACAACCAAGATGACCAACGCGAGATGGACTCTAGAAGTATCTGGTCAATTCACCCATTCCAAAACCCTTGTTGCCCTATTACAATTTCGCACCAACTCATTCGTATGCCATCCACTAGCTCATCTGTGATGCCACCCAATCTCAAGCTAGACCACCTCGGGGCAAATAGTTTGTTGTGCACATCGATCTCTTTCCACTGCCCACCTTTAGAGAAAACTTTTGCCTTGTTGATCATCTCCTGGATCATGATAGCCCAAGATTGGTCTTGTTTGCGATTGAGACCACAAACTTGGCACACAGGGCCTCAACATGAACACCAGGGTTGAGAATTATGAGGCCACCTTGAACCACCAATCAAGCTATAACTTCCCACTTTGCCCATTGCCATGGCGACAAGGCTTTAGTGATGTTCCTCCATAAGAATCTTTTAACAGGTTTCAAAAACTCCTTCCAGTTATGTTTGGCTATTTTGAGGAGTGGGCTGGTGAAAGTTGACCCGACTCGGGAAGGGGAGCAACACATACTCCCACCTTCTCATTTTCTATGGATCTTCTCCATGACCCACTAGAACCTTTTCTTGTGCATAACGTCCATGCTACCATATACATTCTACATCCCATAGTGCCTTGGTAAGTTCTGTTGCAATGTTAAAGAAAAAAGTAATGTCCTTACTCACCGTAAGGAACTCATGCCAATATAGGGCCATACTAAGGCACACCTCTACTTCCTTCAAAAAAGTGATAGGTGCTTAAGTAGGATGGTTACCCTTCCATCGATCAAACAAGGTGAATCATTGCTAGACAACAATCTTTGTACCGTTCTTGTATCAAGGTTTGGGTTGATATTTTAAGCGCCATGCGTGTTCATTTCACCAAGTTTGGTGCATCCAATGGTCAAACCAACTTGGATGAGCAAATTGCCATGCGTTTGGAGATTGCTTTAAGTTGCATCCACCAAGGTCGGTCGCTGAGGTTATGGACAATCAATCTTCAAATCGAGTGCAACCACAACATCATCTTTGCGTCGTAGACAATTGTGGTTGGCTAATGCCCATCTTTGCCTTTTTTGTGAGCGACATTGGGCAAGGGGCCTCTTGCTTGACTTGGAAACTGGTGAGCACACATCTCCTTGTCTCCATGCCCAAGGGGATCTCACAACTCTACATGGCGGCAGCCTTAAGAAGCAAGTTGAACGACATTCGCAGAGTGGGGGCAACTCATTTGGTCATATGGAAATTGAGTGAGCTCATGGCCATTGCAAAAGCGTGAGACCGACAAGCAGCCTAGCCAATAATTAAAACCACGTGGCAAGCAAGTCAGATTGCGACACGTGGCGCCGTGTGATCTCGACACGTGGCAGATTAGTGGGACCGACCTCCTCCATCTCTCTCTCTTCTCTCTCTCTGACAAAACGCTCCGAAGTCCTGTCCCTCTCTCCGGCTGTTTCTCTACACGCACAACGCAGATATACTTTCTCTGCTACTCGGCTATGGTGGATCTGTTTGACTCCCTAGCTGGGCGCCGCTTCGTAGATCGTCATCATTGACGCAGGTAAGATCACTCCCACACACGGACAAGCGTACCCACATGCGCTCACACTCTCTCCGCTCCGACCCACCCACAGAGCATAGCGCAAGAGCGGGTTGCGACATTTTCTTCGATCAAATTCCCAAATGCGGTTCTCTTGAAGTTTTTAAGGAAGGAAAGGAAAATACTTGAAAGATTGCCTCACATTCACAGCTGCCCTTGCAGGTTTCGCTCGAATTCGGATCCCTTTCCAAAGAGTTGGTGTCGCTGTAATATAGCTAGAACTGAATCGAGAGCTGGCGCGAGCAGTAGCCGTGTCAAAATCTGCTGCAACCCCTGGACTTACCCCTGTGCTTGGGGAAGTATAGCATTTGTCCAGAACACTTGAGTTTGCCTTTTCAGTCTATGCTGGCATGGCTCTGTTCCGTAGATTTTTCTACAGAAAACCGCCTGATGGGCTCTTAGAGATCACTGAGCGCGTTTATGGTAGGGGCTTTCAACTAGCTCATTAGTAAGCTTGGCTTTGACAATGTGCTGACACATTTGGTTTGTTCTTTCTGCAGTCTTTGACAGCTGCTTCTCCACAGACGTTCTTGATGATGACATATACAGAGTCCACATGCGGCAAATTGCCACTCAGTTGCATGAGCAGTTCCCGGATTCTTCATTTCTCGTGTTTAATTTCCGAGAAGGGGAGCGGAAGAGTCAGCTAACAGACATATTGTCACAATATGACATGACAGTTATGGACTACCCTAGGCAGTACGAGGGCTGCCCCATTCTGTCGCTGGAGATGATACATCATTTCATGCGTTCTGGCGACAGCTGGATCTCATTAGAAGGTCACCAGAACATTGTGCTCCTTCATTGTGAAAGGGGTGGGTGGCCTACATTAGCTTTTATGCTAGCAGGTTTTCTCTTATACAGAAAACTCCACACTGGTGAACAAAAGACCCTAGATTTGCTTCATAGGGAAGCTCCCAGGGGCTTATTACCATTGCTCACTCCCTTGAATCCTATACCTTCACAGATTCGTTACCTTCAATACATTAGTCGAAGGAACATTTCATCAGAGTGGCCCCCCCCAGATCGAGCCCTTGCACTTGATTGTCTTATCCTTCGGGTCGTCCCGAGTTTCGATGCAGAGGGAGGTTGCCGACCAATAGTACGTGTCTATGGTCTAGATCCTCGTGACAAGGAGAACCGCACCACAAGGATGCTTTTCAACATGGCAAAGAAAAGGAAGTCAGTTCGATATCTCAGACAGGTTGGGATTCCTTTCCTCCTCCAGTTCTCACTAAGGGTTGTGATGGGGAATCCAGTTTGTTTGGATAAGACTGCTTGCCACATGTTTAGTTCAAGTTATTTTGGAAAAGATTTTAGCTTGTCAAGGTGTATGTTTCTAATTGAAGGCGTCCATGATGGCAACATCTTGGTTGTGTATCGAATCTTGATGTAAGCTTGTTAGTGCGCGCACGCGGATGCAGGTGCGTTTGCGTCTCTGCATTTGCGTCAATTGATGCCTTCTTCTACGCCTACTATTGCACAATATTTAGTGACTAGCACGTATGATGGATCTGATGGTTTATTGTCTTATGGATGAATATTATGATGCATCTATAACTTGCTCTTTAGAGTGACTTTGGACTCGTTGTGTAGATCCACCTAGGTGTAATATAACATCCATTTTGCATTGCAATAATTGCTTACCTCCGCTTTCAGGTCGATTGTGATGTTGTCAAGATTGACATCCAATGTGGGGTTCAAGGTGATGTTGTGCTGGAATGTATCCATGTTAATGCTGATCTTACGCGGGAAGAAATGATGTTTCGTGTGATGTTCAACACGGCCTTCATTAGATCAAATATTTTGATGCTTGGCAAAGACGACATAGACGTGTTGTGGGATGCAAAAGATCGATTCACAAAGGAATTTCGGGGAGAAGTAAGTATCATCAAAATGATGACATTATTTAATACGAGCTCTACTTATGCAGATGCACATGGTTGTCTGTGTTAGGTCCTATTCACTGACATGGACAGTTCTTGTACTCCCAAAGTTCCAGTGCCGATGCTTGGAGGAGAAGAGAAAGGTGGGCTTCCGATTGAGGCATTTGCCAAAGTACAGGAACTCTTCAGCAATATGGATTGGAATGATGAAAAGGGAGATGCAGCTCTTCGCTTTTTGCGGCAGATATCTTCAGCAAATGGATTTGCAGATAGTACAGGGAATGATTCAAGTGACAAGGTCAAAGAGGGCATCGATGGTCAGGAAGGTAAAGAACCTATGAGATTGGACGGCTTGAAGCAACTAGTGGAAGATCTCTCAAACCCATCGCAGACAGTTTCAGCCCAACCAGAATTGCCTTTGCGTTCTGTTCATGGTGCTATGGTGGCTTCTAGCGTAGGAGTTGGTGCAACCCCAATTCTCTCTGGAGAGAACAACACTCCCAAGGCTTTAAGTAAAGCTGCTGCACCGGCCCCACCACCTCTACCATCCTCATCAATGGGGCATCCACAAACAACTGGAGCACCACCGCCGCCACCACCACCACCGCCACCACCATTGTCAGGTGGGCTTTCAAGGAGTACAGGAGCACCTCCACCGCCACCACCATCTCTCTCAGCAAGCACCGTCTCAAAAGCTCCCCCAGCACCCCCTCTTCCATCAAATGCACCTCCCCCACCCCCCAAAACAAACAGTTCTCCTGCAGCTCCATCGTCAGCACCACCTCCTCCGCCCCCGCCTCCTGTATCAAAGGCCCCTCCTGCCCCTCCCCCTCCACCTGGATCGACCGCAAAAGCTCCTCCACCACCTCCGCCTCCTCCTGGATCAACCACAAAGGCTCCTCCTCCACCTCCCCCACCTCCAGGATCAAAAGCTCCCACCTCAGGTGCCAAAGGGCCTCCAGCACCACCCCCACCTCCAGGTGTCAAAGGTCCTCCTAACCCCCCCCCTCCTCCAGGTACAAAGCGCCCTCCAGCTCCTCCCCCACCACCCGGTAGTAAAGGTCCTCCTCCTCCCCCACCTCCAGGAGGCAAGGGACCTAGTGCACCACCTCCGCCTCCAGGTGGACGAGGTCCCCAAAGTAGGGCTCAGGGTGGTCCTTCTCCACCAGCACCGCCCTTGGGAAACTTAAAAGGCTCTGCTTCCACAGCCTCATCTGCACCAGTGGCACCACCTGCAGCTGCCAAGAAGGCATCTCTGAAACCATTCCACTGGGTAAAGGTCACTAGAGCAGTCCAGGGTAGTCTATGGGCAGAGGCTCAAAAGTCAGATGATGTTGCAAGGTAAGCTCATTATCCATGTGTATGAGGACAAGTTCCCCTGTTGAACTACACAGAGTCAATATCTATTGTTGCACCCGTTAATGCTATACCAGTTGATTTCTTAGGGGTCCTGAGATTGATGCATCAGAGTTGGCGAGTCTCTTCTCTGCAGCTGTTCCCACAGCTGTGGCCGCAGAAAGGCCAGGGGGTCGTCGAGCCTCACTGGGGTCAAGGCCAGAGAAAGTTCACTTGGTATGAGTTGCTTCCTTCTAGTGATGCACTGTATCTGGTCAAGTGTTTGTACCTAAAGGTGGGGCCTCACGATGGTTGCAGATTGAAATGCGAAGAGCAAATAACATTGAAATTATGCTTACCAAGGTTAAAATGCCGCTCCCTGACGTGCTGGTAAGTGGGATCACTGCACTCTAATTCTTAAAAGCTGACATGTATTATTAAAAGATTGTCTCCAAGCTGAAAGTTAACTACAGATTGAAAGCACCGCTTTAATTCTTGGAATGTTTGCAAGGAAAGTTATAGAGTTTTGGTGTGAGTTTTTTGTTTTAATGGAGAAACATCACATTGAAGGAAAGTAAAGGTTGCAATAATAATTGGCTTTATGGTACATTTTTCTAACATCATAAAAAAATGTATTAAGTAAGGTTTGTTGTGAAAGCAATAACAAAAGGTTTCAAAAAGGGTAGACTAAATGTTGACTATAGAATCAAGAATAAAGGGTTACCTAAAGCTTCATTAGTTTGCCTTCCATTTTCAGAGTCATGATGGAAATGGAAAACGCTGACCTTTGTATTGATGTTTGGTTAGAGTGTGTGTGTGTGTGTGTGTGTGTGTGTGTGTGTGTGTGTGTGTGAGAGAGAGAGAGAGAGAGAGAGAGAGGTGTTCTGGGTGGTCGTCCTTCCCATGTGTACATTACTTGGGCTGCAGTTTGGTCTAAGCTTTTGCATACCTTCAATGGGATTCTTCAGCAGGCCTCTCTAGGGCAACAGAGAGGAGATATCAGTTTCTTCGACTCTGGGCGCGTACTACAATTCTTTTCAGTATGGATAGAGGCACGATTACGGGGCATTATGCTCCTGCATGATGGTTTATTCATCATTCTTCTTGGTTTCCACCTTGATGTATATACATCCCTGCCACTGATCATCCACAGTTTGTACTTCTTCTAGAAGACATGCTCTCTTGAGCATCTCTAGAAGTCTCTCTGTGCTCAGTATATAGCAACTCTTCTTTATAAAAAAAAAGGAGAGAGAGAGAGAGAGAGAGAGAGAGAGAGAGAGAGAGAGAGAGACCCTGCGTGTCACAGGGTTCGCACCACGTGCCAATGGAAAAGAACACACTGAGCAACTCTAAGCACTTCAAATAACAACTGAACTGAAAGAGAGACGACACGCGATGGGGAGTGGCGGAGTTCCAAGAGAGCACTGGCCCCAAAGGTTGGCAGTACAACGCCGATACTCCAGACTCTGCACCTTCTCCAGGAAGCATGCCAGAGAATGAGGCCTTGGCTCATATTTAAAGGGCCCTTGGCCATGAAAAGTAGTTACATGAAAAGCTACAAACTCAAATGACAAAAGCATCGGGCCCAAAAAAGCGGGTGGAACTTAAAACACGGAATCCGTATACTTGCCACGTCATCAACAACAACGCAAAACGTTGAAGTCTATGTACATGCTGCCACGTGGCACTGTCAACGCAA
Source organism: Adiantum capillus-veneris (assembly GCF_014529385.1). Classification (NCBI taxonomy): domain Eukaryota; kingdom Viridiplantae; phylum Streptophyta; class Polypodiopsida; order Polypodiales; family Pteridaceae; genus Adiantum; species Adiantum capillus-veneris. Next base: position 135,823,246 of record NC_140939.1, read on the forward strand.
TATGCGGAATTTGGTACAGGTCTGCCACATCATCAAGCCTTTACCCAAGGGATTATGGTGTGGGTCTTGATTTATTTAGGTCACTTGGGCCCCATCGAAGGGGGTCCCATAAATTGGTGGGACTCTTCTTTAAAGATAGGCCACTCGGCAAGACTTTGCAAGTTGGTAAAACTTTTTCTGATGCTTCTAGGGTTTAGGTTCCTCGATCGGGATCTGCATGCTGGCTCCTTTCTTTAGTGGCTTGACACGTCAGTAGTTTGTGACACTGCGCACTCTTCTCTTGCGTAATCGACCTGCGCTACGTATGGCCGCATGATGCAGCGATGCCCCTTGGCACCTTACTTGTTTTTGGTTTTTTGTTAAGGCCATGTTGCCCTATTTGTGAGGTAGGACTCCACAATTGCAAGGTCTCTCTATGCCATTGGATGGCTTACCAGATTTGTTGGATTAGGAGTATTTAGATGACACTTTACTCTTTGCATGTTGTGACACACACACTTTGGACAGTTTACAAGATGCTCTAGCTACCTTTTGCTTGGCTAGTGGTGCACTCATCAATTGGCACAAGTCTCTTGGTTTCCTTGTAGGAGTTGATGGGGATTGTCACGAGGATGTGGCAACTGCTAACCTTCGTTGTTGGTTTCTTTCCGATGATTTTCGTTTAATTTTTGAGACCCTCTTTTTGAAGTTACAAATGGCCGGACATTGTATGGCTAGTGTGAAACTGTAGTTTCACCCGCGGACGAGAGGTTGGTCGGCACTGGAATCGGAGTAATAAAAGGGTGTCTAGGCTCAGTTCAAAGTCATTTAGGTCCCCTCGCCGCACTTAACAAGTTGGTGGATACTAGGAAACTAACTCAATGGAGTCACATTGCCAAGAGAAAATCACCCGAGAACTGGGCTATATTGCATTTTTGGACGTGGTCCCAATGGTGGAAAATGGTCAGGTGACCAGTGACAGTCCAATGAAAACATCTCCTAAAATTTAGGGAATTGCTATTTTGGGCCACAAAAGTTTATGCGTCATTAGCTTCAGATTGACAAGGGGAACATTTTATTACTCTGCCGCTAAGTCAATTGAGCAACCGGTTGAGATATTTTTAGATCGGATTATCATCCAATTTTCTGTGTTGCGTTTGTGGCACCAAAGCATATGCCAAACAACCAAAAACACGCATGTGCGCAATAGAAGGCTTTCTATTATGCCATGCTTCATATGGAGTCAGACTGCAAAGCTTTCGTAGGACACCTGTTAAGTACATAAGTGGCACACATGATGGCCTCAAGCCTAAACGAATGCGGCAAAGCTCGACTTTTGACCATACAATATGCCATTTTCCGTAAAGTGACATGTTTTTCCTCTCAGCAACACCATTTTGTTGAGGTGTATACGTCGCTATACGGCACTGTACATTGGTGTTTTATTCCGTGACTTGCTAGAAATGCATTAAATTCGTGAGACATATACTCCCCCCCCTCGATCGGAACGGAGGGTACCCATAGTACATTTCGAGACATTTTCAGCCATAGCCAAAAATTGTTTGAAGCACATAAACACTTCGGACTTAGCTTTAAGCGGATACACCCATGCATGCCTAGAGTAATCATCAATGGAAGTCACGAAGTAAAGGTAATTGCCCAAAGACGGAGTTTGCATGGACCCAGAAACATCACTATGTATAAGCTGCAAATGGTATGTGGCCCTAACCGAACCATCCTTTGGAAACTTCGAACGCTGCATCTTACCCAAAATACAGCCTTCACAAATATGTTTGGCAAGTGCTTCAAGAGGTGGCAAAGAAGAAACCATATCAGATTTCTACAAATACAGCAAACTGGCAAAATTTAGATACCCAAAACGTGCATGCCAAAGTTTTGCATCTGAAATAGCCTTAGAATTTGCAACTACTAGTTCTACACCCACTATTGGGCACTGACGACGTTAGTGGGGATGTCGTGGTATTTAGTCAATACTATGCATGGTGGAGCTGATGGTTATATTGTCTTGTGGGTGACTACCATGGGTCTATACCTTGCACTTTCCTTCAAGGGTGAATCTGGGCTTATCGTGGATTTGTGTTGCTAAATTGGCTTAATCTGACAGAAAAATAATTCTAAATGAATTATTGGATTTATAAGTGAGGGTTTTCTCACTTGGAACACCAAGAAACTAATTCTAAATGAATTATTGGAATTTTAAGTGAGAGGGTTTACTGGACAAAGTATTCCTAGTGCGTCATCAAAGTAATGACGGGAGCACTGTGAATGGGAATATCTGTAAGGCCACCAAGAACGGGTACTTCTGATGCGTCACATCGGATGGGTGACAGGGAGCATCGGGAAGAAGTATCCGACCATCCGGGAATGGACATCTCTGATGCGTCATAGGATGGGTGACATAGAGCATCGTGAAGGGGATTGTACCGTAAGTTCGGTAGGAAAGGACTAGGTGATGGGTATTCCTGATGCGTCACAAGGTGGGTGACGGATGCATCGGAAAGGGGATATCCATAGTCGAGAGGAAATCAGAGGAATACGCGTAAAGACGCAAGCACAAGAATAAAGATGGGTTCTGAGAAGCTTTTCTTAAAAAGCGGAACATTTTAACAAGTTTTTCGGGAAGAGCAGACGCTTTCCCGCGAGGAATCTATGTTTGCATTGCATTCGTGCATGTGGTTGCATCCAGGGATGCCTGGGAAGTGCTGTGAAAGCATTGATTTTAACTTATAAGGTTTTATTGAGTTTTTGGGCAGGTTCAGACCAATTTTAAAAATATGCCGGCCGTCCACTTAATAAGTGGGCAGCCACTTAGAAAATAAAGCAACAAAACCAGCCAGCAAATTCTCTCTCCCCATTTCGGGTAGAACAGGAAAAAAAAAAAAAAAAAAAACGGCCGCGATCTCTCCGCGAGCAGCTATTCGTGCCGTGCTGAAGGAGCTAAAAAAGCACCACATGCCCTCACTAAAGGGAGGTTGCCAGCGCCAGCAAGAGAAGACTCTGCCGCCAGAAGACGCGAGAGATCGCGAGACTACGAAGCACGGCAGTCGCTTTTCCCGCGCAAGAGCGATAGGTATCTATTGTGGATTCGCAATACGAATTGTTGTCGCGTGTTTGCGTGTGTGTTTGCAGGTACTTCATCGCGAAGGAGAAGCGAGAAGGCTTCGGCCTACGCTTGGGAATTCCAGGAATGGAATTTGGAAATTGTCTGTGGAGTCTCGACTCTGAGTACAGACGGAACAAGGATTGAGAGCTCGTCTCTCGGATTTCCCTTACGGGAAGGAACGACCATTGAGACAGAGATTTAGAATGGAGGGGTTTTCTCCGATTCTTGTGCTTGTAAAAAGATTCTCCCTAATAAAGAATACTCTTTAAGGGGGGGGACTTGCCCATCTTCTGGTCCCAGTACTGTGTCGATCTTCTCTCTTTCTCTCTCTATTTATTTCTCTCTATATCCTTTGGCTTCAGTATTAAGTGATAAATTCTATTTATCTGAGTATATTTTATATTGTTATGCGCTCCCGTTTGTGACAGTGGTATCAGAGCATGGTCTCCTCTCTTTCTCTGTAAAGGAGGACGACTCTGGGAAGATACGGGAAGAAGCCATGACAAGCGAAGAGAGAAGTAAGCAGGCGGAACCCTAAGTTCTGCAAGGAAAAGCTCGCAGAGTTGGAATTTTTTTTTCTCTCTGCAAGAAGTCGACACAAGGCTTGGGATTCTCTGAGAAGGCGACAAGAGCATGATGCTCAAGAACCTAGAGAATCCAAGGAGCGGAATGGTGGAGATTCTTCAGAATCCAGAAAATATCCATGAACGTCAATCCAGAACTATAGCCATGAAATCCCGTCATTTCGAGAAGGATATGAAGAAGGTCTCTAGACCTAGGAACACTTCCAGTCAAGTTTGATACTTTTGACGGAAGGGAAGATGCCCCGAAAGCTACTGCTTTGATTCGACAAGTTTGAAGTTGCCTTTGCACACGGCAATTTCTGAAAAAGCGTGGAAGATGAGGTGTCACAAGGCGGGCACCACGTGCCAATAGAAAAGAACAGACTGAACAAACTCTTCGCACTTCAATACCAACTGAACTGAGAGAGAGAGAGAGAGAGAGAGAGAGAGAGAGAGAGAGAGAGAGAGAGAGAGAGAGAGAGAGAGAGAGAGAGAGAGAGAGAGACGACAGGGGATACGGAGTGGCGGAATTCCACCCTAGAGAGTATTGGCCCCAAACCTTGGCGCCCCTTTCGGTATTTCTTTATATTGCATCATCAAAGTACAAGCCGGTACTCTAGACTTTGCACCTTCTCCAGGAAGCATGCCAGAGAATGAGCCCTAGCCTCATATTTAAAGGCCCTTGGCCTGAAAAGCAGTTATAGTAAAAAAGCCTTTAAAACTCAAAAGTTTCTGGTTCAAAAGCAAAGCCAAAAAGCTGCCAGCGCAATTTACGGAAATCAGTACAGCCTGCAACGTCATCATGTCAGCGCAATTTTTGGAATTTGTCTGTTGCCTTAGGGTTCGGGTTAGGGTTTTTGGCAGAAATTAGGGTTGCAGGTTTTAGGGTTAGGGTTTTCAGAATTAGGGTTTCTGGCAGAAATTAGGGTTAGGGTTTTCTGCACTCGGGCAACCACGTCCTCACTATGTGACACTTCTTCTACTGCTTGTTCTTCTTAGGGTTTAGGCCCCTCGGCCGGCATCTGTAAGTTGGCTCCATTCTTTAGGCTTTGACACGTCAGCAGTTTGTTACATCTCCCCTTCTTGAAAGAGAGTAATCGCGACGCGATTACAGCATATCTACAAAACAACTCAAGTTAGCTAAAAAATTTCCGAGGGACATTCCGAGGGACAATCAGTTTACTCTTTTTATTAAGGAGTTAGCTTCTCCTTTCTGCTCTTTTGATCAAGGAGTTAGCTGCTCCTATCGGCTGTTTTGATCAAGGAGTTAGCTTCTCCTTTCGTCCAAATCGGAACTCTTGATATTCCGCCGTAGTAAAATAGCCATCACACCCAGACCGTACTGATCTTCCTTGGGTGTCTTGATGCACTAAAATTACATACCCAGGCAATCTCATCCAATTAGGAATATTCAGTGGTTGGCACATCACAATGCAACACAAATGCTCACATATGTATGTTACAAGACATAGAAACATAAAGCCGCCGATGAACACTCCTCCCGCATAACCTAACAAGGTCCGGGCCGGGAGATATTCAACGACTCCCTCATCACTCCTTCGGCATAACCTAAAAAGGTCCGGGCCGGGAGATATAGAGGCCTTTTACAACCAAACGCCCCCCAGACCGCAGCATGCGTCGTTTGGAGGTGCTGAGAGTAACCACTGCTCAGACTTCTTAATACTCCTCCCGCATAACCATCCAGGTCCAGGCCGAGAGTCACACCAACAATTATTTTACAAGCATACAACCAAACGCTCCCCAGGCATCTGCCTGCGTCGTTCGGAGGTTTTCAAACATACAACGAAACGCTCCCCAGGCATCGGCTTGCGTCGTTCCGAGGTTCAAACAATACCAAAACAGTATTTACCACTTCTCCACCCGGGAGTAAAATCACCAATCATTGAAACCAGTATCAAACCAGAGTCAAACAATTCAAATCGGCACCAAAACAGGTTCAAAACAGATACCATCCATTTCAAACAAATTCCAAACAGGATCACCAAACAAGCTCAAACAGAACTCAAACTTCAAAAGCAATCTCGACATCAGTCGAGCTCGAAAAGTCGACTGACTTTCCATCCTGAAACCTGCACCAAAAATTAGGGTTAGGTTTCTTCCATAAGGTTGTAGCCGAGCACAGCATGGTCCATCAGCTCTTGGACAAACAGTGTTTCTTTGGCAGTGATGGTAGTCCCATGATAGCAATCACACTCGCTCTCCAAGTTCATCTACTCGTGAAGAGACATCTACTGGGAGATGTCGAGAAACTTCAAGTTATAATCTGCTAGGGTTTCCATGGCAAGCATTTCAGGATACCCCACTCTGCCAGAAGTTGCACTCTGAAGGAAGATGTCAGAAACCATATAACTTCGGGCAAAATTTTTTCTTGAAAGCTTGCCAAGTACTTGGAGTATGCTGCTTGGTAGCTGTAGAAATCAACATCTGCATAGCACTGCTTTTGAGAAAAACAGTGACTTGAAACAAATCTGGATCCTTCTCTTGCAAGTGATCTTAATTGGCTTATGCCCTGTAAGACACTGCGGTGAAGACGGGAGCGCGCCCGATGCGCGATGAAGTAAGGGTGGGATTGGCTAATCAGTCCGGGTTGGCTGGCGCAGATATCCTCGAATAAAGCTGTGTCTGCTCTTTAATAAGTCCGGGTTGGAGGGCGAAGATATCCTCGAATAAAGCTCTGTCTGCTCTTTTGTAGGACCGGTATGCTTTCAGAAAAGCACACGCCTGATGCTCTGATACCACTGTCACACGGCGGGCACCACGTGCCAATAGAAAAGAACAGACTGAACAAACTCTTCGCACTTCAATAACAACTGAACTGAGAGAGAGAGAGAGAGAGAGAGACGACACGCGACACGGAGTGGCGGAATTCCACCCCAGAGAGTATTGGCCCCAAACCTTGGCGCCCCTTTCGGTATTTCTTTATATTGCATCATCAAAGTACAAGCCGGTACTCCAGACTCTGCACCTTCTCCAGGAAGCATGCCAGAGAATGAGCCCTAGCCTCATATTTAAAGGCCCTTGGCCTGAAAAGCAGTTATAGTAAAAAAAGCCTTTAAAACTCAAAAGCTTCTAGTTCAAAAGCAAAGCCAAAAAGCTGCCAGCGCAATTTACGGAAATCCGTACAGCCTGCCACATCATCATGTCAGCGCAATTTTCGGAATTTGTCTGCTACCTTAGGGTTAGGGTTAGGGTTTTTGGCAGAAATTAGGGTTGCAGGTTTTAGGGTTAGGGTTTTCAGAATTAGGGTTTGGAGCAATTAGGGTTTCTTGCAGAAATTAGGGTTTGCAGGTTTTAGGGTTAGGGTTTCCAGAATTAGGGTTTCAGCAGTTAGGGTTTTCAGAATTAGGGTTTCTGGCAGAAATTAGGGTTAGGGTTTTCTGCACTGGGGCAACCACGTCCTCACTCTGTGACACTTCTTCTACTGCTTGTTCTTCTTAGGGTTTAGGCCCCTCGGCCGGCATCTGTAAGTTGGCTCCATTCTTTAGGCTTTGACACGTCAGCAATTTGTTACATGAGGCATGTGATTAAACACCTCAAGGGGATTGCAAGTACTTGGTGGTATACCAAAGCTCTGCAAGGAACTTACAACAAGACTTGGATTCAATTCAAGGCTGAATTTTTCAACAAATTTTTTTCCTCTACTCTTTGAGGAAGACATCCAAGAAGATTGGGGTCGGTTTGCCCAATAGGAACACGAGTTATTCCAAGCAAGTAGTGGTTCACTCTCGCCAAGGTAGCTCCACTCTTGACTCTCTTCGAGGAAGGAAAGATTAAGAAATTCAACGAAGGACTTTTGCCCGAATTTTGTAGACGCATCTGCAAAATACTTTGCAGCAGATGGTAGAGTGAGCAATAAAAGCTGAAAGTGTACACCTTAGTGTACATAGAATCCAATCCCCGTAGTGGGACGGGAACCATTGAGCACAGAAACAATGAATTTTTGTTACCTCTCCTCGAAGGATACGTTGCTATCCGGAGAAAGTTTGGAGTAAGGGAATTCAATCTAACTCCTAAGTTTTTGAATAGAAGACCCTCAAACTTTAAGTGAGAGGGCAGGTCTTTGATCAAAGTTAAATCTTTGAGGAACTCATAAATTGCGTATTGCTTTTATGCACGAGATATGCACGTGTCTAACCAGGACAATCACTCTCGAGTGTTTATGAGAGTAAGGTTGAGTCAGAAGATTGTTTTATATGATGAACTGCTTTGCTTAACCATCCAGAAGGTCCATGATTGATCTGGTATCCAGTAGTTCTCCAACAGATTACCTGCTACTGCGGGTAGGAAATTATGAAGGAACCATTCTGAGCTTTCAAGCAAAGAAAAGCTTTCATGAAGCTTGAGTACTCTTTAAGCCCACACCCCCTACCCGGTAAGGGAAGATATGGTAGTGCTTTTCGCACAAGGGAAGGAATACTCTCTTTATGAGGGAAGGAACAAGTGACGACTACGGCGTGTGCTCGAGGAATCCAAGGATTGAAATCCTAGTTTATTTGATGAGCGGGTTTTGCTCTAAGATTGAGCCAAGGGATCGTCAGGTTAAGCGTCTTCTCTCTAAGGATCTTACGAAGGGAAGGTAAATTCCCAGGCTCACTGAAACTTATGTACACCCTTGGGTACATGGATAACACACGAAGATGCAGACCTATACCAAGGAACTGGACGAGAGTTTGTTATACTCTCTTGAGCGCCTTTTTGTGCACAAGGATACTCAGACACGAGAATCTCTATTTGAGATGTGTTCGGTAGAAGGAATTTGAGTTTCTCTACGGAGAAGAGGTTTTTTGATGGTCGTTCATCATTGAGTACGCTATGTGCTTTTACCATTACAGTAGCAACTTTTGGTTGCGGTATATGTTTCTCCATGAGCAGGTCAAGTAGTATTTACACGCTGCTGGAATAAATTCGAACTATTCTGTTCGTAAGAATATAATTCGCCAACCGTTTCAAAATGGTAAGAATTACATATGGGAGAACATCCCTGAGAATCAAAGAAGGTTCGCTCTATTTTGAACTAGGTTTGAACGTACGTTCAGAAAATGCTATGGCTAGAATCCTATGTGCGTGAGATTTTGCAAGGCGTCATTGATGCTTGCAAAGAGGAAAAGATTGGAAGGAAGTGCGCCTTGCACAAGGAATCTTCGGACTGGAGCCGTCCGCCTACGTTGAGCGACGGCCTGGAACAAGAACCTTCTTTAAGGTGATCGCAAATTGTGGAAGAAAGACATTGAACTTAATGCTCTATGACTTGGGCATTCCCTATGTGGGAGGACACAAGAGGTTTAATACCCTCTGGACTAACAACGTAGGATTATGCGCAAGGACAAATACCTAGATTGATTTCTAGGAAGATTATTCTTCTTGAATTTGAGAAGACAGAATCAAGTTAACAAAGTCTTAGATAAGGAAACTTTGGATCAGAACAATTGGCCTACCCAAAGCAAAGGCCCAGAATAAGAACTTACTTTGGTAAGATGACACACTTGTTCTGCCATAGGAAGATTCACATGAGCTTAATGCTCTCGACATGCCCTATGCGGAAGGACACAAGAGGTTTAATATCCTCAGGACTAATAGCGCAAGGTTATGCGCAAGGACATAGACGTCGATTGATTTCTAGGAGGTTTATTCTTCTCGGAATTGAGAAGGTGGAATTGAGTTAATAGATTCTCGGATGAGGAAACTTCCAATTTGTTGGAAAGACGCGAATGACGAGTTCTTACATGGCTCGTAACTTTAATGAAAGGTGAAGGATATCCTCGAGGTTCTAGAGGAAAGACATGAACCGGTAAGGTAAGTATTGAATTATTGAATTTTTGTTTAATTAAATTTTTAAGTTCTCTTTTGAGAAAGGACTAGCTCAACTCACCATTGAGCAAGATTTGGAATCTTTCCGGTTTCTCCCTGGCAATTCAGTTGGACCTCTACAGTTGAGGACAACTGTTTATTAGTGAGAGGGATGTTGCTAAATTGGCTTTATCTGACAGAAAAATAATTCTAAATGAATTATTGGATTTATAAGTGAGAGGGTTTTCTCGCTTGGAACACCAAGAAACTAATTCTAAATGAATTATTGGAATTTTAAGTGAAAGGGTTTTTCTCACTGGAGACATCCGAGTACAGAGTATTCCTAGTGCTTCATCAAAGTAATGACGGGAGCACTGTGAACGGGAATATCTGTAAGGCCACCAAGAACGGGTACTTCTGATGCGGCACATCGGATGGGTGACAGGGAGCATCTGGAAAAAGTATCCGACCATCCGGGAACGGACATCTCTGATGCGTCATAGGATGGGTGATAGAGAGCATCGTGAAGGAGATTGTACCGTAAGTTCGGTAGGAGAAGACTAGGTGATGGGTATTCCTGATGCGTCACAAGGTGGGTGACGGATGCATCGGAAAGGGGATATCCATAGTCGCGAGGAAATCCGAACTGGAAACGAGGAATACGCGTAAAGACGCAAGCACAAGAATAAATATGGGTTCTCAGAAGCTTTTCTTAAAAAGCGTAATATTTTAACGAGTTTTTCTAGAAGAGCAGACGCTTTCCCGCGAGGAATCTATGTTTGCATTGCATTCGTGCATGTGGTTGCATCCAGGGACGCCTGGGAAGTGCTGTGAAAGCATTGATTTTAACTTATAAGGTTTTATTGCGTTTTTGGGCAGGTTCAGACCAATTTTAAAAATATGCCGGCCGTCCACTTAATAAGTGGGCAGCCACTTAAAAAATAAAGTAACAAAACCAGCCAGCGAATTCTCTCTCTCTATTTCGGGTAGAACAGGAAAAAAAAAAGAAAAAAAAAAAAACGGCCGCGATCTCTCTGCGAGCAGCTATTCGTGCCGTGGTGAAGGAGCTATAAAAGCACCACATGCCCTCACTAAAGGGAGGTTGCCAGCGCCAACAAGAGAAGACTCTGCCGCCAGAATACGAATTGTTGTCGCGTGTTTGCGTGTGTTTGCAGGTACTTCATCGTGAAGGAGAAGCGATAAGGCTTCGGCCTACGCTTTGGAATTCTGAGAACGGAATTCGGAAGTTGTCTGTGGAGTCTCGACTCTGAGTACAGACGGAAAAAGGATTGAGAGCTCTTCTCTCGGATTTCCCTTACGGGAAGGAACGATCATCGAGTCAGAGATTTAGAATGGAAGGGTTTTCTCCGGTTCTTGTGCTTGTAAAAAGATTCTCCCTAATAAAGAATACTCTTTAAGGGGGGGGACCAGCCCATCTTTTGGTCCCAAGTACTGTGTCGATCTTCTCTCTCTCTCTCTCTCTCTCTATTTATTTCTCTCTATATCCTTTGGCTTCAGTATTAAGTGATAAATTCTATTTATCCGAGTATATTTTATATTGTTATGCGCTCCCGTTTGTGACAATTTGTCACAAGACGGACACCACGTGCCAATAGAAAAGAACAGACGGAACAACTTTAAGCACTTCAAATAACAACTGAACTGAAATAGACAGAGACGACACGCGACACGGAGTGGCAGAATTCCATCCCAGAGAGTATTGGCCCCAAACCTTGGCGCCCCTTTCGGTATTTCTTAGCTTTAAAAGCAAATCGACTTAGCGAGCGAAATCTTGCTTAAGCAACAAGTTGGAAGAGGATGAGGAGAAGAAACGATGCGAGTTTTTTTTTTGGGGGGGGGGGGGGGGGGGAAGGGGGAAGGGGGAAGAGAGACAGGTTTATACACCAAACGCGTTTCGCTTTCATTAGCTCATCAGTGGTGCAAACATAAAGGAGGATATGGAGGAGGTATAAATAGTGAGGTGTGGTGTGGCTCAAAAAACTGTAATGGTATCTCTTTTGAAGATGGAGAGGCTAACTTAAAGACAAGTTATTGCTCACCTAAAGTGGGTACTTACAAAAAAGGGGGGAAAAGTGGAGAGTTAATGGGGCATTTAAAGGAGTGGAAGATTGTACAGGAAAGGGACTAGTAAAAAAAGGGGGGGAATTTGACTTAGCTTAGGGAATGGGTGGAGTTTATAGGGGCTGCATATATACATGAGGCCAAAGCTAACTGAATTCAGGTTATAGTCAAATTTGGGTGTAATTCCTTTTGGGGGGGGGGGGGGGGGGGGGGGGGGGGGGCTGCTAGAGAGGTTGTATAAATGAGGCCACAATTAGCTATGGTAAGGATTTGTCAATTACGGGTGGAATTCCTTTGGGGGGGGGGGGGGGGTTTCGGGGATTGAAACGGGAAAGAAAAAGGAGAAGGAGGTTTAGAGAGAAGGGTTCCGAGATTAGGCGCATTCATCCAACATATCAAAGGTCTAGGCAAGTGTGCGAGGTCCGTGCTGGTTTTGAGCAGATTAGTGAGGGGTTGGTTAATGGAACGAGATAAGTTGAGATGGCGGATTAGAGGTGAGAAAGGAATCTTGATGATGGTAGGAGAAGGTTTGGTAATTGGCTGTTTTTGAAGGAGAGAGGGTCTTAGATCATAAGAGAGGTAGAGAAAGCAAGCTTTCAACAAGGGGGAGGGATAACCCTTTGCTCTAAGCCTAGTATAGAAGAGGTTACGAATAGAGATGAAGCCTGAAAGAGAGCTTTCCCTAATAATGTACCTCTTTCCCTAATAAAGAGAGCTTTCCCTAATAATTTTGTAGGACCGGTATGCTTTCAGAAAAGCACACGCGTGATGCTCTGATACCACTGTCACAAGACGGGCACCACGTGCCATTAGAAAAGAAATAACGGAACAACTTTAAGCACTTCAAATAACAACTGAACTGAAATAGAGAGAGACGACACGCAACACAGAGTGGTAGAATTCCACCCCAGTGAGTATTGGTCCCAAAGCTTGGCGCCCCTTTCGGTATTTCTTTATATTACTGTTGATTCGCAAAGTACAATAGCCGAGGAGCACCTGCTGTGCAATCTGCGCGCTGAAGAGTGCCAGAGAGGGCCCCCAAGGCTCATATTTAAAGTCCCAACGTCTAAAAGCATCAAATATGAAAAGCTGACCCCAAAAAACACTTTCCTAAAATTTCGGGATTTCCCTAAAAATCCGCCGCGAATTGCGGAACGTCCGTATGGGTGCCACGTCATCATATTTTGATGTACAAAGTCTTTTGAGTGTGTTTTGCTTTATTTTTAATGTCTTTATGTCACTTGGGGCCCCATCGGACGGGGTCCCCATAAGTTGGTAGGACTCCTTCTTCTGTTACTTGTTCTTCTTAGGGTTTCTAGAATTAGGGTTTGCAAGTTTTAGGGTTAGGGTTTCCAAAATTAGGGTTTCAACAGTTAGGGTTTCTAGCAAAAATGAGGGTTTAGGCAGTTAGGGTGTCTGGCAGAAATTAGGGTTTAGGCCCCTCGGCCACATCTGTAAGTTGGCTTCATTCTTTAGGCTTTGACACGTAAGCAGTTTGACACGTAAGCAGTTTGTTACAGGATTCATAGGTATATAAATTAAAATAAAGCAGGACACACACACACACACACACACACACACAAGAATTGCGAAGCTGGTTGATGACGTGGCATGTTGTACGGATTTCTACGTTTTGCGCGGACTGTTGATGTGGCAGGTTGTACAAATTTCCGTGATTTACGTTGGCAGCTTTTTGGCTTTGCTTTTGGACTAGATGCTTTTGAGTTTGAAGGCTTTTTACTGTAAACTGCTTTTGGGGCCTAGGGCCTTTGAATATGAGGTTAGGGCTCATTCTCTGGCATGCTTCCTGGAGAAGGTGCAGAGTCTGGAGTACCGGCTTGTACTGTGTTGATGCAATATAAAGAAATACCGAAAGGGGCGCCAAGGTTTGGGGCCATTACTCTCTAGGGTGGAATTCCGCCACTCTGTGTCGCGTGTCGTCTCTCTCTCTCTCTCTCTCTCAGTTCAGTTGTTATTGAAGTGCTAAAAGTGTGTTCAGTCTGTTCTTTTCTATTGGCACGTGGTGCTTGTCTTGTGACATGTGACATGTTGACATGATTGATGAATGCCTTTAAGATTTCAGATTCATCATTGTTGACACATGGATTTACATATTGTGACTTTGAATGTGAATGGCTTGCATCATACTAACATCAGTGGTCCCATATTGAATTTGCTTTGTAGAGATCATGTAGATTGAGATATGAATATAATTCTTCTGCAGGAGCGCAATGTCACCAGCGTGTGACTACTATCTATCCTTTTTGTTGATTTCTTTCTTATTATCTATTTACTTTCACTTTTTGGAAACACCCCTCGGGAAATCTAACTGCCTTGCATTGCATAGCTAGTGTGGAACTGTCCAGAGGGAGTCCAGGCCTGAGGGCAAGAGAGCACTAAGGTTGGACAAAGACTATGGTTAGCCAAAGTGGGGTCATTGACTAGCCAAAGTGGAATCCTTTGCTACAGAGGCTACATTTCAGTTTTGGGTGTGGCTGCAGTGTACAAAGGGGGTCAGAAGACCTAGAAAGATACAATGGCAGCATCTCCTAAAATTTAGGGAACTGCTATTTTGGGACCTGAAAATGTGTTTGCATCATTACCTCCGGAATGACAAGGAGAACATTTTCTTACTCTGTCGTGAAGGCAACTGGGCAACCGGTTGGGAGATTTTTAGGCGGCAACCCCGAAACAGGAAAATGCTTGTAAATGTGCCAAGTGGCACCTTCTGGTGCACTTTCCTCATGCAACAAGAAGTGGCGCTGAATTTGAAGCTGGGAGAGGCTCATTTTCAGATTTTGTCACAGGTTAAGAGCTATGGAGTGCTTGCTTTCCCTCCTATGTATAGTGCGGTGCCAGGAGTGATGCCCTGGACGCTACGCACTGCCCTCTCTCTCCTCTATGGCAGTATGTTATGCCCCTCTAGTGGGCTTTTCAATTGACCAATGGATAGTTGTGTGGGGTCATGCGCGATTGCCGAGGCAAGAGCCTCTTGCACAGGTACTGGATTAGCTAGCGGCTAATTCCCCGCAGGTACAGGTGAATTCGGAGAGGTTTCACGCGAGAAATCTCGTCCGATTCAAAGGGCAAGTAGCCCTACAGGTGCGGGAGCTTGAGGACTTGCTACGGATGCGATTGGCACGCGAAACGGAGCCCGAAACAGTAAATTACAGCATGCTGTGTATTTTTGCAGGTTTAGGGTTTTGGCCCTAAATGGTCCCTAATACCCCCAGGAGGTTCGGGGACGCGAGGGGACCGCTGTACAGGTGATCTGGCGCATTTTCGGGGCTGAAAACAGAGAATTCAGCATGCTGCAGATTCTCGCCAGGTTTTGCAAAGTGCCCGTATGTGTCGGGAAGGTCATTCAATGCGTGGGAATACTGACTGTGAAGGATCCTAGTATAGTTATGTTGCCGAAATCGGGCCGGAACAGTTGAAATTCAGCCAAGTTTGTGTGGGGCAGCTTGTAGGGAACCACTGCGTTTATTCCCTCTTTTAAACAATAAAGAAATACCGAAAGGGACGCCTAAGTTAGGGGCCAATCTGGTGTCGGTCTACTCATACAGGTGCAATCTAGCAGCCTGTATCCCTCTCCCCTTTGTTGTGTCTTAAAATTACAGGTAGAATAGACGACTAATAATGGGTGAAAGCTAAATCAAGGTTTGAAGTAAAGTCTACCGCCCTTTTTGGATTGAACAGGCCGGTTTCACGCAAGTTATATATAGACAATTATCGTAGGTGTTGCAAGTTGTTACCTAGGGGATTCTCATATATTTTGGGAAATTGTGATTTGACAATAGCATTCTAGCAGTGGTGTATGCATTTTTGTGGGACCCCATTGATGCCATTGTGTACGTGACCATGGTACTTTGGACCTTGGTACATGTAGAGCGATTTGGATTACTCTAGAGATTGATGATTCTCAAGTTGGTGTGATGTGCATCTATGTCCTCTCTTCAACTCGGCAAAGAGCCGAGTTTTGGTAGCAGATTGTAAATGTATTGCCTATTGTGGATTCGTTGGTTGTTTGTTGTGATTTCAACGTTGTAGAGACCAATGAGGATTGGCAAACCGTTCAGCCTCCATCTTTACTGTCATGATTGTGACTATGTTGCAGTATTACATACACTCCTAGTTGTAGAAACACAAAGTGCCATGCCAAGGAGGACCCCTACACTTGGATGTCACACCCCTTCGCCCAAAAGATGTGCCTCTTCGCCAAAAGCCACACTCCTTTGACGACTGGTCACACCCTTTCGCTCTATGGGTGTGACTCTTCGCCCAATGTTGCAGCTCTTCGTCGAAAGGATGTGTCTTTACGTCTAAAGTCTCGTCTCTTCACCATGAGACGTGTCTTTATATTTGTGTCTCTTTGCCTCCTATATAAGGATCCTATTGAACTCGGTTTGAGGCAGTCAATCAATCAATCAAACATAGAGTCTTCTGAGTCTTGTTTCTGAGATCAGTTCAAGTTTCTTAAGTCTTAATCACGAGTAAAAGTACTTAAGTAAGAATTAGTACCTAGATCCTTACAGTGGTATCAAAGCAAATATTTCTCGGGACTCGAAGGTTGTGAGCCTCTCACCCTGGCCGCTACCCTCTCCCCCCCTTCGTGGAGTTGCATGGAAGGAGAAGAAAGATGGAATACATACAAACCAGTATGAGGTAATCTAAATTTCCTTCTGTTCTAGTGTTATAAATACTACACAAGACAAGAGACAACAGCATGGCTATGTGTAAGCGTACCGGTCATGCTTGTGAAATTGCATGGGTCTATTCGAAGAGATGTACTCAGTTTTCAAGCTCGAGTGCGTACTCTTTCATCTGAGTACCCCTTCGTGTGAGCACCCTTTGACGGGAATTTTGAAACGTTGGCTGAGTGCACCCTTTCGCTGGAGACTTCTCGCGTCGCATCCTCTCCCAAGCGTCACATGCTCCAAGCGATGATTCACCAAGCGGTAGCAAAATTTCCAAGCATCAGCAATTTCAAGCCACGCTGGACTTCTTACGCCGGGCAGTTTTTATGAAGGCAGCAAGTCACTTAAATCAACACAAGCTTTTCATTAAAAAAATACCCGGCCATGTGCTTGAGTTAAGTTGGCCGCCCATATCCAATAATTAAAGGCCTATGTGAACACACCCTTTCACAAAAAAAAAAAAACCAAAGCGTAAACCAACAGCAAACGATGCTTTTCATAGAACGTTTGCAGCCAGCGCTCCACTCTCTCCCACTCTCCCGCCCTGGCCTCTTGTGCACTCTGCGCGCGCGGAACTTTTCGCCATCATGGCTAACGACCATAGTTACATGGGACGGCGGGTCGGGGTCGGGAACTGGGTTGGGAACGGGGACGGGACGGCAAAAGTCAGGAAACGGAGACTGGGTCGGAACGGCAAAAAAAAACAGAGTTTTTTTGGCATTTTTTGACCTACACACATGCCACACACATAGAGCATCACTTTGACCATAAATTTACACTAAATAGACCAAAGAACACGAGTCATATAGGTTGAAATGTGCTAATAAAACATCGATGATCGATGGATACAAAATGAGAAGTGCATGCCACAAAAGCCTAAAGGACTTAGGACAAGCCTGAGGCCTCAAGGACAACAAAAAGTACAAAGGGCTATGTAGTAGGTAGAGTCGTAAACTCAAGAGTCTAGACTCGAGAGTCGAGTGATCAATGATCATCAAACTCAAGAAGTGCTCGCCTGCTGAATCTCCATATCATCGTCATAGTTGAGGTCGTCAGCGACGTATGAGGGCTCGGGAGGCTCGCATTGAGGCTCGAAGTCCTCCTCTAGCTCCTCCAAAAGAGTATCGGCCATAGATGGATTCTCTTGTGCCATCTCCCACTCAGTGAAAGGATCTGCCTTGTGTGTGACGCTCTTGGCAAGCATGCGCAAGTTAGCGCTCACAAACACCAAATCTTTGGCCCTCTGAACCCCAATGTGATTCCTCTTCTTAGAGGCAATGTGGCTGTACACACTCCATAGTTGCTCCAAGCAACTAGT
This sequence comes from Adiantum capillus-veneris, assembly GCF_014529385.1. Lineage (NCBI taxonomy): Eukaryota > Viridiplantae > Streptophyta > Polypodiopsida > Polypodiales > Pteridaceae > Adiantum > Adiantum capillus-veneris. The sequence continues at coordinate 135,840,817 of NC_140939.1, forward strand.
GGTACATGCTTGGCTAAGGACACGAACAGCCAAGCGCTGCAAATGTGGGCCATCTCCTCCATAGTCCTCCCACCACAAAATCGAGCCAATCTTGTTGCGATCAAGCTGTGCATCTACACATCCATAGGAGCCCTTCTTTTGCCTGTAGTTGAGTAGCTCATCTCTAATCTTGCGCCTAATGTCACTGCTAGGATCAAGGCGCTCCAATGCAAGCCGCCATCCTTTGCTCACCTCCTTGTCGGTCTCTTGACGCCTTCCATGAAACTCAGGGTCAAGCACATAAGCTGCCGCATGAAGTGAAGAGTAGTATCCATTCTACCTCGACTCACACAAGCCATGAATCTCCGCATACTGAACAGGGTCAGACACAAGCTTCTCAAGTGCCTCTATCATCCGATCCATGGCTTTGTAGACTTTGCCAATGCATGGCTGCAAGCCATCCACCACTCGAAGTAGGTGTAGAATAGGCTTGACCATGGCGTCAAGAGTCTTCACCTCCTCCCACCAAGCGGCGTCGTCAGCCCATTCTCGGCATTTCAATCCTACTGCTGATGTAGACTCCGGCATGGCCTGGAACTCATCACTGAGAAAGAGGCCCCTTAAGGCTCCGCCACATGTAGACAAGCGGCCTAGCATAAGCCAATTGAATGCAAATCTTGTCTCTGAATATTTGAGCAAGGACAAGTGGCTCCTCTTTGAGAATTCATGGCGCACTTTTTGATGGTTGAGCACAAAGGAGACAATTCGAGAGGCGTCACCAATGGTGGGTGAAATCCATGATAAGTTCCCTATGTCCTTGAGGAGGTTATTGAGGCAATGCGCCATGCAAAATGTGACATGGATGCTGGGATACATGCCCTCAATGATAGCTCCGGCTGGCCTATTTGACGCCTCTCCATCTGCAACCATACAAAGGACATTCTCCGGGCCGGTGATCTCTATGGTTCTTGTCCACTCCGCAGCAAGCATCTCGGCGGCCTTGCCACTATCGGATGCATCATGTGACTCCACAAAGTACATCTCCCCCCGAGAGTAGGCCACCACCCCGTGGATGAACCGCTTGCGGGTTTCGCTCCATCCATCTACAAGGAGAGAGACGCCATTGATCTCCCACAAATCCTTTGTTGCTTGAGCCGCTTGCTCCACGGCAAGCTTCTCTTTGTCAAGGAGGGTGGTGCGAAGCCTCTCCGATGAAGGTGGCACATAAGAGGAGCCATATTCCCCTATTTTCGTAACCATGGTTCGAAAGTATGGAGACCTATCCACACAAAATAGAGCATGTTGTGTTAGTATGGAGAGTCGAGAGTTGAGAAGTTATAACCCATTATGAATACAAAATGGAAGATTGCAATGTGCATATGCCAAGGGAAACTCACCGCGAAGCATGGAAGGCAATGTGGTCGTGGAAGAAGAATCGGGCAACCGACCTATCCACCTCTTCCTTCAATTTAGGATTCCAATTTTCGTTGAGAGTGCTTTGGCGATGCGAAACGGAAGAGGACGGTGTAGATGCATGACTCTTGAAGCTTCGAGAGATGTCGTCAAGGTTGGCTTCCCTTTGCTCTCGCGGTGTCGCCGTGGCGGAGGGATCAACGGCTACAAAACGGCCCCTCTTGGCCGCTTCCGCAACCTCATACACCGTGAGCTTCTCAAGAAGATCCAACCTCTTCTCGGGAGCTACATGAGGGCAAAACTTCACCTCGTGACCTGGTTCATGAAGAAGACGAGCTCGCACTTTGTTTGAACCACCCGTTCTCTTGTATGGGCATAGCTTGCATGTCCATGGTCTTGCACCACCACCTTTGCCACGCGTGCTAAAGTCGACTTCATCCCACCACGACCACGTTTGCACCGTGGGCCTCCTTCGAGAAGAACCGGCTTGAGAAGTGGAGTTGGCTTGAGATGACATGATGGTGGAGAGACTTGACTGAGTAGAGCTTAGAAGTTAGAGGAGTTAGAGGAGAGCTTGTGTGGAGAGAGAGTAGAGGAGAGCTTCAAAGTGGGTAGAAGAGGGAGAGGAGAGCTTCAAACTTCAAAGTGGGTAGAAGAGGGAGAGACTTGAGGGTGGAGACTCAACTTTCAAGGGTAGATACTAGAGTGTAGAGTAGTCAATGGTCATGCTTGAGCCTTGAGCAATGACTCAATGAGGCTATGAGGCTTGAGCATTGAGTAGAGAGGAAAGCTTGAGCTTGAGGGAAATTGGAATGAGTATTAAGAGGCCCAAGGGAGCCTTTTATAGCCTCCTAAGGGCCAAGGCCCCCCAAAATGTGGCAGTTGGGCTGCAAACAGCCGTTTAAGACGGTCATAAACGGCTACTTTTAGCCCGCCTGACAGTTGCCGTTCCCGGCCGTCCTCGTCCGACCTCGTCCGATCCGGCCGTCCCCGTCCCCCGGTCGTTCCAAGGCGTCCCCTACCGTCCCGGCCCGGTTACAGCCGTCCCCCGGCCCTAGGGCCCGTCCCCCCCGTCCCCTGTAACTATGATGAAAACGCTAGATGAAGGGGTGTCTTGCTTGGAGGGAAAACGCCACCAAGGGGGTATCTTGCTGAGAAGTTACCTGTTGAGCGAGGTGCTCCTGCTGCCTCTTCTGCCAATTAGTGCTAGCCTAGGTTTGCTTATATACAAACTTACTCAATTTTGCTTATATACAAAAGTCACTTAGTTAATAAGTGAAAAATGTCAAAAATAGGGAAAATAGGTTAAATGCACTAGAAAATTCCCTTGAAGGATTCTGATGGATTCTGATGGGAATGCTTATGATTATGCTGTGTGCAACCAGAGGATATTCATCTACACTAAGTGCCTGGGCATGCATGGTCTGCAAACAGACTCACAGAAGTGCCAGAACACTTCTAATCTAGATTGACTGGACTGACGGAACCCTTGTTATGAAGTAGCTTGTCCACGGACACATAGGGTTGGATGTGTCACGTGACATTTATGGATCCTTTCCTTGTGCAAGAGGATCCTTCAGAGGTCTAAGAGGCAACAACTTCCTCAACCTCCCCCTTGTCAATTGGAAGCCTTAATAACCGCTGAGAAAGCTGAAGATTCAGAAGATTCTAGTTCTTGTGCGACAACTGACAAGCACATAACCACTTCTTTGGCTGTGATCCAAGTAGGAAAATTCGCCTCGTCACCGTTCTTGCAGAATACAGTCTTTGTCTCTAAACAGATACCAGATGCTATGGTGAATGATAATTCTTCAAACTTGAAGACTCCAATGCTTGCCTTCAACGATGCAAAAGAATCAGATGCAGACTCTTGCAGCACGACTTTAGTCGCTACAATTGAATTTTTGGACACAACTTGTTCCACAGATAAACCTCTACATATGGATATACCTTCAAATATTGCTCTGTCTTAGTCTACGACATCCCTTCAGGAGGATTTTATTGTTCCAGACAAACCAATGGAATACCTTACAGATTTCCAACCAGTGGTCTTTACTCAAAAGAAAACTCAAGTCAGTTTACCAATAATTTCACTCGAAGCAGATACAGATTCAATCTTTTATTGGACAAAGCTCGAAGTTAAAAAAGACTTTGACAAAGGCACTTATCAAGTTGTAGATATGATCAGTTTCAGTTTGGAAAAATAGTTATGGTCAATAATTGTGTCATGACATGGGACTTAACAGAAAGAGCTTTGGATGGAGAAGCACAACAACAATACAGTTCCATCTCCCGGAGTTTCTACAACTACCTTGGGTTTTATTTAAAGAGGGAGTGAATGTCACGATTGTGACTATGTTGCACTATTACATACACTCCTAGTTGCAGATACACTGCCATGCCAAGGAGGACCCCTACGCTTGGATGGTCACACCCCTTCGCCCAAAAGACGTGCCTCTTCGCCAAAAGCCACACTCCTTCGACGATTGGTCACATCCCTTCGCTCTACGGGTGCGACTCTTCGCCCAATGGTTGCAGCTCTTCGCAGAAAGGATGTGTCTTTACGTCTAAAGTTACGTCTCTTCACCATGAGACGTGTCTTTTCATTTGTGTCACTTTGTCTCCTATATAAGGAGCCTATTGTACTTGGTTTCAGGCAGTCAATCAATCAATCAAACACAGAGTCTTCTGAATCTTGTTTCTGAGTTCAGTTCAAGTTTCTTAAGTCTTAATCATGAGTTTAAGTACTTAATTAAGGGTTAGTACCTAGAATCCTTACATTTACCATATGTAGCACTGTGTGAGAGATGCTTGAGATTGTTTTTTTTTTTTTTGCAGATCCGGTACCGATGTGTGGCATATGTCATCTGTGGCATGCACGCCACAATCATTGTAGTTTTAAAGGGAGATTTAGGAGGGAGTAAGGTCGTCTGCTAGAGCGACTTGATAGATTTTATGTGAGCGCCTTTGTAGCATCTCATGGTCGGACAACTACGATACATTGCTCTCTCTGATCATGCCCCAGTTTCTTTGCGTTTGAGATTTGAGACTTCCTCTATGTCTAGACTAGGATCATGCATACCTGACTTGGTGTGAGAGGATGCTTCATTGTCTTAGTTGATTTTGGATGTTTGGACACGCACTTGTTCAGCAGATCTCGTGTCCCATCTGGCTACATCCATCATTATGTTTTTGGAGGCTTGCAGATATACAATGCTGAGTGGCGACGAGGCCTGTTCTGCAAGGAACAGGAGTTGCAGGACCGTTTGAGTTGCATATGCCGACGACGCGAGGAGTTTTTTGCAGATGAGTTCTTGGGTGAGCGCGAGGTTGACACCAGAGAGAGACTTAGTCACCTTCAAATTGAGAAATGTGAATTCGCTTATCATGCTTTGGTCTGGGAATGGAGATCCAAAGCGGATAGGATGAATAAGGATTTCTTTGTACACTTCCGGGAGCGTCCCAAGGGGACTTCTATTAGAGCCTTACGTGATTCTGCAGACATGTTACACACAGATCCTGATGAGCCTTGACATAACTTCAAATCATTTTGAGCATTTGTTTATTGCTGATCAGCTTACTAATGATATTTTGGGTCCTAAGAGAAGAGGTTTGGTCTCATGTACAAGCTGTGGTTACAGAGACTATGTGCCATACGTTACTATCCCTCTTCTCTATGCTGGAGATGCATGACACCGTGGTTGGACTAGATGGTGCCTATTGTCCTATAGAGGATTGGTTGACTAGACAGGTCCTTCTGCAGTTCTAGGATGCACTGTTATGCTGTCAGGTTTTCAACTCATATTTGACAGAGGAGGGATGCTTGCATCTACGTGTTCGAGGCTTATTTCTCTTATACCGAAAGGTGGAGATTGCATTGTTCCTTCGAGAGTGGAGACCGATCACTCTCATATCTCCCGTGTATAAGATCATGTGCTTGAAACCCTTGATGCTTGATCTCATCCATGCTTCACAGATAGGTCTTGTGCAGGATTGATGTATTTTGGATAACATTTTCATTTTCTATGAAGCAATCGAGTGTGCTTGTCATACAGATAAGCCTACAACGTTCATACTTCTTGATTTTGAGAAGGCTTGTGATAGAGTAGATTGGGGTTTCTTGGAGGGCACTATTAAGAGGATGGGTTTCCCCTTGCAGTGGATTAGAGGTGTATCCGTATTGCGTCTAGCGTTCTCACAATTGGAGGCCACATTGGACGGTGTTTTCCACTATTTTGTTCTGTTCGTCAAGGATGTCCCGTTGCAGCCTACTTCTTTTTGTTTTTGCTGAGGCTATGTCTCTCTTCTTGCGCCATAGGACCCCACAATTGAGAGGTCTTACTATGCCTTTGGATGACTCACCAAATTTGTTGGATCAGGAGTATACAGATGATACTATGCTCTTTGTACGATATGACACACCCATCTTGGACAGTCTACGAGATGCTCTTGCTACCTTTTGCTTGGCGAGTGGTGCTCTCATCAATTGGTACAAGTCCTTTGGTTTTCTTGGGAATGGATGAAGATTGTCAGTGGGGTGCGGATCCTATGCTGGTTATGCTGGTTCATAGGTGCCCTATCAGTTTCGGGTTTGGTCTTTCCTTTTTGGTTCTTGTTTTGTTTTTGCTTTTGTGTTTGTGTTGGTGTGTGTCTTTGTGCCCCTCTTATGGTTGCTTCTGTGTGTGTGGGGGTTTGAGTGTGTGCGTGGAAGCTTGCCTTTAGAGTGTGTGTGTGTGTGTGTCCTTTAGGTTTGCTTTTGAGTGTGTGCGTGGAAGCTTGTCCGTAAGGTTTGCTTTGTTTTTTTTGCTTTCTTTCCTCTTCTTTTGGTTGGCTTGGGTTGTTTGTTTGGGGTTTTGGTTGTTACTTGTTCGTTGTTGGTTTGTGTCACAAATTGATGATGTGGCATGAGCATTTAGGCAGCTAATGTGGCAAAAATCCCCGAAAACGCGTTGATATGCTGATGTGGGAGGCAATCTGTGTTTCACGCTGACAAGTGTCGACGTAGCACGCTGTACGAATGTTCGTAATTCGTGCTGGCAGCGTTGACGTGGCAGCCCGAAAATTGTGCTGACTGCTTTTGACAGTTTATTGCTTTTGGGACAGTTTGCTTTTGAGTTTGGTGATTTTTGGGGCTCTTTTTTTGGACATCCCTTGTAAGAATAAAAGAGCCCTAAGGGCCTCACTCTTGAGAGCATCTGGACGCAGAGTCTAAGAGCATAGGTCCCTCGGGAGTTGTACTTTGCAATGATAAATGAAAAATAAATACCGAAAGGGGCGCCAGATTTTGGGGCCAATACCGCCGCGCCGACTTACAGGACCATCACCAGACAGAGTACAGCTCGGGGGTCAGGAGGGGTGGCCATACTATTCAAACAGAGCTTACACAACCGGATACAGGTCATGAGTAGAGACGAGGAGGCATGCTATATGTGGGTACGGCTAGAGCTCACCCACGAGAGAGGGCTATACATTGCCATATGCTACTTTTCACCACATGGATCACGATATGCTATCCAGGACCCCTACTCTCGACTGTCGGAGGACATTTCTCACTACACATCACTCGGGGAAGTCCTCCTCATGGGGGACTTCAACGGGAGGACATAGAGCCGACAGAGTGAGATCTATGATATGGAGCAGCCGGAGATCATGAGGGCACTTGATGCAGAGGACATGGGGGTGAGTAGAGTGTCTGCAGATGGGGGACAGGACAACACTGGATATGGCAGACACCTTCTTGAGCTTGGCAGCAGGCACCATCTTGTTATTTATAACGGGATGGCGAGGTGGCCAGATTCTGGGGGATTCACTTGCTTCCCACACAGTGGCGGAGAGAGCACAGTAGACTATTTGTTGGGCTCTACCCAGACAGCAGAGCTTATACACTCCTTCAGCGTTGCATGCACACCGATAGGGGCGGATCATACTTATCTCACATTCTCCCTTTTTGCTACACAGCTTGCTGACCCCCCCGCCTCCCCCCTCACACTTACACTACCATTTCTTTCACTCATGAGCTCACTCCTGTTTATATACATCACCTGCATGAGCACCTTATACACTTAGACCCCACAGCACCTCTGGACACACTCACCACACACATTACATCCATCTTACACGAGTCAGCCACTCAAAGTTTCCCACATCGCATACACACACACCCTCCACGCACTGGCACTATGCCACAAAACAGGTGGTACGACGACGAATGCCGAGATCTACACAGACACCTACATATACTGGAGATCAGAGGGGAGATTACACATCGCTAGGCTCAGCGCAAGATGCAGACACTTACCCGTCGTAAAAGACGGGAGTGGGAGGAGCACCAGTATTGGGACATCTATCATTTACTCATGAGCAAGAATAGTGCTGAGGCATGGCGTCGGATCAGACCTCCCAGGCCATCCACTCCTATTCAGGACCCAGCGACATGGCACAGATATGCCGAGAGCTTATACGAGATCCCAGGACAGCCACCCATACCTACGCCATCGGCTACCCGACCCACATCATCTACTTTCTTCACCACCCACATGGTGAAGAAAGCTATATCCCACCTACAGCATGGGAGGGCTAGAGATCAGGCAGGCCTACAGGCAGAGCATCTTATATATGGCTGTGATGCATTGGCACCACTCATTGCCCACCTCTTCAACCGCGCGCTTTCAGAGGGATTCCCAGAGTCGTGGACAGCGCACACCATCGTGCCTATCCACAAATCTGGGGATGCCATGGATCCTAGCACATATCGCACTATCATGATTGGTCCTATACTGGCCAAACTATATGGCGCGGTTTTAGAGGAGGAGCTCAGTTCTCTAGCAGAGGGAGAGGGCATGAGGACACCAGGACAGGTAGGCTTCCGCCAAGCTTTCTCTACTATTGATCATATCTTCACCCTTCGTTGTCTGATCGACCAGACACGGGTGAGGAAGAGGATATTATATTGCTGCTTCGTTGACTTCCGCAAAGCATTTGACACAGTACCTAGAGAGAGACTTTTCCGATGCTTGGCTGCGCTTGGGATTGGAGAGGAGATGGCATGGGGGATCTATGCATTGTATGAGCATGTATCTGGCAGAGTGAGATGCCCGGGTGGATTATCTGACACCCTTGTGAGCACCATTGGTGTGAAACAAGGTTGCCCCCTATCACCTACACTCTTTGGTCTATACATTGACGAGATTGTAGACTTCATCTTGCACAGGGGTGGAGAGGGTGTGGATGTTGCAGGGACTACTGTACACATACTCTTATATGCAGATGATATTGTCCTGATGTCAGAGATGGCAGAGGGACTACAACTACATTTGCAGGCCCTGGATGATTTCTGCTCACAGAGAGGACTCACGGTGAACCTTGGCAAGACCAAGGTTCTCATATTCCATACATCGGCTCAGATTCGTCGACAGAGTAGATTTACAGTAGCTGGAGGGGATATAGAGGTGACAGGCTCATATGTATATCTGGGGGTTACATTCACCGCAGCATCAGGGACCTTCTCCATGACACAGGCAGCCAGAGATAGACTTACCAGAGGATACGCATCACTAGCTTTGATGGAGAGAGAGTGCCACCAGGCCCACTTCCAGGAGCCCCGGACGAAGGGGTGGCTCTTCGACACACTTGGTCACACCTGCACTCATGTATGCCTCGGCCATTTGGGGACCGAGACTGGCAGACTCAGTATGGACACAGATAGAGAGGCCACAGATTATTATGATCTCCAGGATGATTCGCAGCAATCCATCAGTTCCACACGACATTATTAGAGCTGAGCTGGCTGCACCACCGATGTTGGTAGAGGCACTCTTTCAGACTGTTTGCCTTCTTCGCAGATTCAAAGATATGGATCCAGATAGGATCTCTCATAGAGCCTTCATTGCATCTAGAGAGATGGCACAGGCAGGGGACACTAGCTCATTGTATGCCCAGACAAGAGATTGGCTAGCTCAGCACGGTTTTGATATCGATAGACTACCACCACTCCAGTATGACACCCAGGCCCCGACCTATACCCTCTCACGCTCTGAGCAGAATAGGGTCATCAGATAGGTGGCATACATATATTCAGAGGACATGGCGCAGGCCCACAGACACCCTACCTCCTAAAATGCTATATTACTATGAGCATTTTCTGAGGTTCTCAGAGCAGGGATTCATTGAGATTCCATTATACATGCAAGAGTACATGCCACACCGACTTCGGGTCAACATTGGCCAGCTACGAGTGTCATCACATCAGCTAGAGATTGAGAGTGGCAGAGCCAGAGGCATACCACGAGAGGAGCGTACATGCCGGATTTGCCAGACAGAGGTGGAGAGTGAGGAGCATTTTGTCATGAGATGCCCAGCATATACAGAGCTGAGAGAGAGATATGGCATTGGAGACTCATTACAGCAGCATATGTTAGGCCGAGAGCAGAGGAGGTTTGGCCAGTTCCTGGTTGCGGCTTTAGAGGTTCGAGAGCAGTTGTTACAGCCACGCCAGAGTCAGGATAGCAGGACACAGACTACCATCACACAGTTTTTCCGACGAGCAAGGCCAGACCCCCCCACACTACCTACACAGAGTAGAGGGCTTACCCTTCTGCAGGCAGAGTCTCAGAGGGCACGTCGGAGACCGAGGCTCCCAGGATACAGGACACATGGGTGTCACCAGAGGGAGATCTCGAGGATACTAACCTTACACCATCAGTATCTAGAGCAGAGTCATGTACCAGCACCAGGGGATCCAACATTCCAGAGATACCTGAGCAGGCCACCACCGATGTACCACATTCTCTACCCTACATATGTTGCTTGTTTTTAGATACCCTCCCTATCATCTCATGGTGGTATCACCTTGCAGCCCCTAGTTGAGCCTGATGATGCGTGAGCACACCTCGACACGAGGACCCACACTATACATTGTACACTACATGCACCACCCTACCACACCCTTTTGCATAGTATAGGCTCATTTCAGTTTGTACCCTTTGTTTTTAAATTTTCCGATGCCTAGAGCATCAACACATGTATATGATATTGTCTCATAGGTCGAGTTCGGCCTTTCGAAGATGTTAATAAAGCTTTCTTTCTTTTCTTTCTTTCTCTCTCAAAGTTCAGTGATTATGAAGTTTCTGTTTTGTGTGTTGCTATTGATTTCTCGCTTGAAGTGTCCAAGCTTGTTACAGTTTGTTTGGGGTTGGCCAACTGCACTCTTTTTAGCTCTTTCTATGAAGCTTCTTTAGTTGGTTTCCACATGGATGTTGTGTCAAAGCCTCCTACAGTCTCCTAGACCATCTCCAGCAATGGTCTAGGAGAGCCACCTTCAGCAAGTGGACTGCGTGCTCTTTTGGATGAAAGCTTCTTGTGAACTCGGGTGCAGTGCTTTGTTACCCACCTCGTGCCATACTCTTGAAGTATCTTGGTGATGTCAGTTGCCTCTTCTCTCTCATCTTCGCCACCAACTCCTCTCTTTCTTCTATTCCTCTATTACCTCTTGCGGTTAAATTTTACCGCATTTGCTCGACATCGAGGTTCTTGTAGCTGCTCATTGCCATCTTTATTGTTGGTTGCTTTTGGTGCCTTATATTTTTGATTTTTAGTTTGCTGACTGGGCTTTTGGCCGAAGTGTGTATCTTTCAAAAGCTACGGACATCCTTAGCTTGCTAGGGCACTTTTTACCCTCTTAGGAGAGGTTTTTTAACCTTGGTCTTGAGTCTTTTCTGTTTGGCCATGTGCCTAGTTGTATCCAATTTTCATTTTTCCGTTTGATGCCTACGGGCCTGCTATGCAAACAGTGATGTACTTGCTCTCAGAGTAGGCACTATTTGAGAGAGAGAGAGAGAGAGAGAGAGAGAGAGAGAGAGAGAGAGAGAGAGAGAGAGAGGAGAGAGAGAGAGAGAGAGAGAGAGAGAGAGAGAGAGAGAGAGAGAGAGAGAGAGAGAGAGAGAGAGAGGAGGGGGGAGAGAGGGAGAGAGAGAGAGAGAGAGAGAGAGAGAGAGAGAGAGAGAGAGAGAGAGAGAGAGAGAGAGAGAGAGAGAGAGAGAGAGATGAAATGAAATGAAATGTTATATTAACCTTTTCAAAAGGCCAAAGTGACCTATGAGACCAGAAAGTTACAATGTGGTGGATCTGATACAAAGTCAGAGTCAGAGTAACAAGATGACAACAATGACAAAAATGATGATAATGATGATGATGATGATGAAAATGAATGAAATGACAAATGTCACAATAAAATACTATGGAATCCTAAACTACTAGGTGTAAACAGCAGCTAGCTGGGATAGCTAGATCAAAAGAGATCCAGCATTGGTCGCTGGCGGATCTCATCAATCTCCTCCATGGTCAGTAGTCTGACCGGGCGTCGTGCATGTCGAGCCAAAGTGATCCGAATCCTCTGATGCAGCCTCCGCCGATGCTGTGTAGTCCTCCGCAATCGTGGGCGTCTTGATCTTCCCAGCTCAGTCGCTCGGTCGATCAGTGTGCCTCTTGTGTGAGACGACGAGCTCAGCTGTGGTAGTAACTCCTCCGGATGTCGAGTGGCAGCTCTAAAGAAATCTGTGATCTGTCTCTGGGACTGGCTAGCCTCTCCTCTCATCAGGCTCTCTCTGTGTCTACGAAGCTCGAGCAAAAACAAACCCAAGCATCTCTGATCCTCGTACTGCATGACTCTGGAGAATGGTCCAAAGCCCTCTCTGAACAAGCAATGGAAGCGGCCTCGTATCTCGTAGTAGACGGGGCAGTGGCATGTGTAGTGCAACTTTGTCTCAGGCTCGATGTCACACAGGGGGCATGTCCTGGCCTCTGCTGGTACTCTGCTATATCTCCCAGTCTCGATCCGCAGCTCGTGTGAAGATGTACGTATCTGGCAGATAGCACATCGTCGCCCATGAGACAAGTGGGTGTCCATGTATCTGGGCCTCGTCACAAAACCATCAATCGTAAGCTGGAGGAGATGCTCTCTGTAGAAAGCCATCTTCGTGCCCAGCTCCTGTGCTGGCTGTATCCATGTCCTCCTGGTGTGTAGCTGAGTCAAGTCCTGGCGGATGAGCCTGGTGATCTCGGACTGTGTAAGAGTCAGAGAGGGTGCATCCAGTGAGTACTGGAAGGGAGGCAATCTGTCTATGCTAAACCCATGCGCTTGAAACCATGATGTCATCTCCCCATACTAGCATGCTGTATCTCCGTGCATGGCTAACTGTCGAGAGGACTCAAGTGCAAGGCGGGCATATCCGTCTCTGGGAAGTTCCTTCATGCGGTGTATGAGGGAGACCGATCTAGTGAGTGCCTCAACCACTAGTGGGGGGGCAGCTAGTGTCACGGGGACGTGGCAACTGTTAACTATGTCACGAGGACGTGGCAACTGCTAACTTTAGTTGTTGGTTTCTTTCCAAGGGGTTTTGTTTTATTTTTGAGACCCTCTTCTTGAAGTAGCAAACGGTCGGACATTGCATGGCCAATGTGAACGGTAGTGGTCGGCACTGGAATTCGTATGGTAAGAGGATGTCTAGGCTCAGAGCAAGATCATATAGGTCCCCCCGTCGCACTTAGCAAGTGGTGGATACTAGGAAGTGAACTCAATAAAGGCCTAAAGTCAAGGTGTGACTACCAACTGAAAGTATCCGATAGTTGGGCCACATTGCATTTTTGGATGCGGTCCCAATGAGGATAGATGGTCAGAAGACCAGTGGGAGCCCAACGGAAGCATCTCCTAAAATTTAGGGAATTGCTATTTTGGGCCGTGAAATGTGTTCGCGTCATTACCTTCGGTATGACTAGGGGAACATTTTACAACTCTGCCGCGAAGTCAACTGGGCAACCGGTCATGATATTTTTAAGCGGCGAACCCGAAACGGGAAAATGCTTGTAAATGCGCCAAGTGGCACATTTTTGTGCACTTTCCAATGCAAGGAAAATTGGGCGCTGATTTTTAAGCTGGGAGAGGCCTCATTATGCAATTTGTCACAGGTTAAGAGCTATGGAGTGCTTCCTTTCCCTCTTATGTACAGTGCGGTGCCAGGAGTGATGCCTTGCACGCTACGCACTGCCCTCTCTCTCCCCTACGAGCAGTATGTTATGCCCCACTAGTGGGCTTTTCATTTGACCAATGTACAATTATGTGGGTTCATGCGTGATTGCCGAGGCAAGAGCCTCTTGCACAGGTACTTGATTAGCTAGCGGCTAATCCCCCGCAGGTACAGGTGAATTCGGAGAGGTTTCACGCCAGAAATCTCGTCCGATTCAAAGGGCAAGTAGCCCTACAGGTGCGGGAGCTCGAGGTCTTGCTACTGATGCGACCGGCGCGCGAAACGGAGCCCAAAACAGGGAATTACAGCCTGCTGTGTATTTTTGCAGGTTTAGGGTTTCGGCCCTAAACGGACCCTAATACCCCCAGGAGGTTCCGGGACGCAAGGGGACCGCTGTACAGGTGAACTGGTGCATTTTCGTGGCAGAAAACAGAGAATTCAGCGTGCTGCAGATTCTCGCCAGGTTTTGCAAAGTGTGCGTATGCGTCGGGAAAGTCACCTATTGCGTGGGGATAGTGACTGTGAAGCGTCCTAGTACAGTTATGCTACCGAAATCGGGCTAGAATAGGTGTTTCTTAGCCTAGCTAGTGCGGGGCAGCTTGTGGGAGATCACAGGTTATTCCCTTTGATAAAGAATAAAGAAATACCGAAAGGGGCGCCAATTTTGGGGCCTACAGGTTGTCGGCGTCTGCTCGGAGCATTCTAGCTTCCGAGCCGTGTGTATTCAAGTGTTACTTCCCGTCGTAGGTTCTCTTTGCAAAGTGCTCTGTGTGTGTGTGTCTAAAGTAAAGAATTTCGGGTGAAAGCCAACGCCTACCGCCCTACGGGCCGGTTTCATGGTTTCGTTGCCGGGACATCAATCACTTTTTCCTTAAAGAGTGAGCCTGGATTGTTTAGGGTAATGACACAGAGTGCAGGAACGCGGGGATTACACTATGGCCGACAAGGGGAAGGGAATTATGGAAGAGGGTTCCTCTTCAACGGACAAGTAGGAGATTCCTATGGTTTTTTAAATTGGCGAGAGCTCACGGCCACGTCAGTCTATACCTCCTTTCAACGTAAATGTCCCTCCAGTAGTAGAGGGCTTTATGACTGGGCAACTTGAGGATGATGCATTCAAGACTCAGTTAGTTGCCGGTGAATGTCTTTTCGCAGCTAGTGCAGAATCCGAGGTTTATGGAATTCTTGCAAGCGCCACCAGTGCAACAGCAAAATAGGCAACCTACACCGCGTACGGAGCTTGTTGATGCTCAAGCCCAGGTACTTCATGTGGTGCAGGAGGAAAGGGAACACTCGCATATTGTGGAGTCGGGGGCTCCAAAGCAGGTTCCTCCCGTGCTTGAACAGGTGGCTAGAATGCCTATTCCACAGGTTATGCTAGTTCAGCCCGCCACCTTTCAGAGCCAGCATGCTGTCTTGAATGGACATGGAGCTGGATACCAGGCTATGCACTCAGTTTTTCCACCACCCACGGTACATCCTGGGTATTTCGGGGGTGGATCAGTGTTCCAAAGTATGGCTGGCTATGCGCCTGGAAGTCAGCCGTACATGCCAGGAACAGTACCCCATGTATGGTAGTATCGGCATGCAACAAGGTTTCCACTGCAACCAGGGCCAGTTTGGGGTGCCACAGGGTCATTTTGGCATGGCTGGTTTTTCTGGACAGCAGCCAGATATCGCACCTCTGACGCAAATTGTGAATGGCCAACACGTGATGATCATGCCTACTACAGTGCCCATGTTGCAAACCATTCCGTATGACAACTTGGGGGCACTAGAAAAGCCGAAGGCTACAAAGAAGGTGGTGCAGCGGTAAAGTTAAGTACCTTTAGTGGTTTCGAGGATAAGACAAAGGCCCTCACTTTCCTCCAGCAGTTTGACACAGCTTATGCGGGAGGGAATTTTATAGAGGCCTCGAAGGTGAGGAAAGCTGCCACTTTCTTAAAGGACAATGCGCTTACATGGTGGACGACATTGTTAATGCAAGGACAGACACCCGCCACTTGGGTTTACTTCAAGCAAATGTTTGCATCTGCTTGGCTATCAAATGAATTTGATTCCGACGTCCTGACAGATTGGCACCAGCTTACTTCAGCTTCGTGCAAGAGCATGCTGGAGTACAATAGGAGGTTTTGTAAAGCGTTACTCTGAGTGACCTCCTACAGATTTGTGTCATTGACAGAGCAGATAGAGAAGTACTTTTGTGGGTTGCCTAAAGGGCTTCGCGATTACTGTATAAAGAACAGAGTGGCTACCCTTACTCAGCTTATGGAAGTTGCGAACACTGGTCTTGCCTTGTTGAAAGGAGAGGACAGTGGATTTCCGAGCAGTGACAGAGGAGGGCAGCAAAAGAAAAATTCAGCGAAGAAGCCCTTCGTGAAAACGGCTCTTGATGCGTCACAGGGGTCAGAAAAGGCCACCAAAGACAAGGATTCAGCCGGGACTTCTGGAGCGCAGGCAAAGAAACAGAAAAGGAAGCCTTTTGTGCGCAAGTCGCTCGAGGAAAAGAAGGTCCAAATGGATGAGAACAAATGCTTTATATGCGAGCAGCCTGGTCACTTTTCTATCAATTGTCCACAAAGGAAAAGGCCAGCTGACTCAGAGGATAAAGAAGATCAGAAAGGCAAGAAGCCAAAACCCACGACAGGTTTAGTGCCAGACATGGTGGGTGACAGGCCTAGCACAGATGCCAGTGAGTTATGCAGGGCATGGGGTAAAGTTAGGGATCAGACGACACTCATCTTCTTTGATCCAGGTGCCAAAGCCAACTTTATCTCACCAGAGTTAGCTATGAAGCTGGGCATCAGAGTTGAAGAGATGGGGTACACGACAAAGGCAGGGTTGGCATGTCCTGGCCACTCAGAGTGTGTTACTCCCATCATTGGAAAACTGCGTCTGCATATTCAGTCGTATGTGGACACTGAAGAGTTTTACATCATGCCGTTCGAAGGTTGTGACGCCTTGTTGGGGATCCCGTGGATGTTGCGAGGGCATGGAGTCTTGGATGCCTACAACAAAAAGATCACTGTACAGCATAGGGGCAAAACTCACATCTTGGATGTAAAGCTTAAAGGAGAGTCAATCCCTATTGTATCTGCTTCTGCTATCACTTTTGTAATAAAGAATCATCTTTCTGTGTACTTGATTTTTGCACGTGATGTCTCAGATAGTCATCAATCAAATTTGTCTGTGTTAGATAAAGAAAGGTCAGCATTTTTGCAAAAGTTTAGTGACTGTTTTTCTGATTCATTACCGTGGCAATTGTCGCCAGAGAGACTTGAGGACCATCGGATAGATTTGGTGCCAGGGTGTAGCCCATCAAATAGACCTCCCTACGGGGTTAGTGCGGCGCAACACAAAGAGATTATGGGCCAGGTTGAGGAGTTATTAGAGAAGGGACTGATTCAGCCTAGTTCTTCACCCTTTTGCTCCCCAGTGCTCCTAGTGCAGAAGAAGGATGGCTCATGGCGCATGTGTATTGACTACCGTGCGTTGAATAAGAATACCATCAAGAATAGGTTCCCTATTCCTAGAATTGATGATATTCTCGATCGTTTAGAGGGTGTTGCAATTTTCAGCAGGATAGACCTTAAGAGTGGGTACCATCAGATTCGTATAAGGCCAGAGGATGTGCACAAGACTGCGTTTAGAACGACATTTGGTCTTTATGAGTTTCTAGTGATGCCGTTTGGGCTAACAAATGCTCTTGCCACGTTCAACAGAATGATGGACTGGATTTTCCGCTCGCATCAACAGTTTGTTGGAACGTTCTTCGATGACATGATAGTGTATTCGAAGAATGAAGAGGAGCATAGGCGTCACTTGACCATTGTGTTTGAAGAGCTGCGCAGTCACAGGTTACTTGTCAATCCTAAGAAAAGTGAATTCTTCCTCGAAGAGATCCACTTTCTGGGCCACATAGTCTCAAAGGATGGTGTTGTCACAGGTTACTTGTCAATCCTAAGAAAAGTGAATTCTTCCTCGAAGAGATCCACTTTCTGGGCCACATAGTCTCAAAGGATGGTGTTAGAATGGATCCCGCAAAGGTCGAAGCTATCAAGACATGGCCAGACTTGAAGACTGTGCACGATGTCAGAAGCTTCTTGGGATTGTGTTCCTACTATAGAAGGTTTATGTAGAGATAGCATCGCCTCTTCACGCATTGCAAAAGAAAGAGGTCACTTTCAGATGGACCCAAAAAGAGATTTCAGCTTTTAGTCTCTTAAAGGAAAAGTTGACTTCAGATCCAGTTATTGTTTTTCCAGATCTCAGGAAGTCATTTGTGGTCCAGTGTGACGTGTGTGGTAGTAGCATCGGAGCAGTGCTAATGCAAGATGGACGGGTAGTAGCTTATGAAAGCCGAATTTTGCAAGGGCCAGAGAGGACTATGCAAGTCTATGAGAAAGAGCTCTTGGCCGTGATTCATGCGCTTTCTAGCTGGAAGCACTACCTCTTAGGTGCTGATTTTGTTGTCCAAACAGATCATCAGACCTTGCGATACTTCTTGACACAGTCAAAGTTATCCGAAAAGCATATGCGATGGGCAAACATTCTTTCCATGTTCCACTTCCAGATTATGCATGTGGAAGGCAAGAAGAATGTTGTGGCTGATGCGTTATCAAGAAAGCCACAAATTTCAGCTGTGTCAATTCCTTATCATCATGAGTTAGATGACATGAAGGAACAGTATACTGCTGATGAAGATTTTGCAAGGATCTTTGAACAGTTACAAGAGGGGCAACATCACCAGCACTACCTCCTTAGAGATGGTTTTATGATGATGCATGGCAGACTTTGTGTCACTAGGCCACTGCGACATAAGTCATGGAAGAGAGTCATGTCCCACCGTATGCAGGGCATCGTGGCATTGATGCGACAATTAAAGCGGTAGAGACATTCTTCTATTGGCCTACCTTGAGGAGAGATGTGGATGCCTTTGTGCGAGCATGCATAGTTTGCCAAAAGGTCAAGTTTGACAGGCAAAAGGCACCAGGGTTGCTACAACCACTGCCGATTCCGGATAAGCCATGGGAAAGCATTGCTATGGACTTTATCTTTGATCTTCCAAGGACACCAACAGGGAGTGATGGTATATGGACCATTATCTGCAGGTTCAACAAGCAGGCCTATTTTATCCCTGTCAGGAAGAAGATAAAATCTGATCAGATGGCACGCTTGTTTATGTACAATGTGTTTAAGTACCATGGTATGCCACAATCGATTATCAGTGATCGTGATCCTCGCATGACCAGTTTGTTCTGGAGAGGATTGTTTGAGAACATGGGCACTACGCTCAAGTTCTCGTCTTCGTTTCATCCACAAACTGATGGACAGTCAGAAGAGGCTAATTCTATTGTCTTAGATCTGCTGAAATGCTATGTGTCAAATAATAAGGGCAAGTGGGAACAGTATTTGTCTATGCTTGAGTATGCGTACAATAATACGGTGCATTCGTCTACTGGCAAAGCACCTTTTGAGATTGTTGAAGGGGGCAAAAAGGTTCCTCCCATTTTGCATACAAAGGACAAGATCTTTGAGGTAGATCGATATGTTGAGAACATGGATGAGATGTATAAGAAGATTAAAGTTGCCTTATAGAAGACTCATGCAAAGCAGAAAAAGGCTGCTGATCGTCACCGTCGTGAATTGCTACTATCACCTGGTGATTGGGTTCTGTTAAGGTTCGAAAAGGCAAGGTTAAAGAAGATGAAGGGCAAGGAACGACTGTTTCCTAAGCTCAGCATGCGTTACTATGGGCCTTTTCAAGTGCTTGACAAGATCAGCGATGTGGCCTACAGGCTGAAATTGCCTGATGCATGGTAGATTCATAATGTGTTTCACGTGAGTCTTCTAAGACCCTTCGTGGGTGATGTGCCAGATGAGGATCAGCCAGAAGTTGAGGAACTTGATGAGATCCTGGTACTTGAGCAAGTTTTGGCACATAAGGACAGAAAAGTTAAAGGACAAGTTGCAAGACGCTATTTGGTGAAGTTCAAGAACTATCTGCCTATGGATGCAAAGTGGATGGAAGAGCATGAACTGTCAGAGTCACCAAATGTATTGCAGCTTTACCTTGAAGCCTTTGGGTTACAGCCTACTTATGCCCCAACCCAACGTGTGCAAAGGAGGGCTAATGATAGAGCTAGTACATCAAATGTACATATGAATTCAGTGTAATAGGTGGAAATGACAAAAGTATGAAGGCTTCATTAAGTCATTTGTATCTATATGTTATGACCTTTCTTGCGGATACATGCGATGATAAAAGAGTGTTAATAGCACAAGATCATCAATGACGTGTATTTATGGTACGCAATCGAGGACGTTTGCGATTTCAAGAGGGGGGTATGTCACGGGGACGTGGCAACTATTAACTATGTCACGAGGACGTGGCAACTGCTAACTTTAGTTGTTGGTTTCTTTCCAAGGGGTTTTGTTTTATTTTTGAGACCCTCTTCTTGAAGTAGCAAACGGTCCGTCATTGCATGGCCAATGTGAACGGTAGTTTCACCCGCAGATGGGTAGTGGTCGGCACTAGAATTCGTATGGTAAGAGGATGTCTAGGCTCAGAGCAAGATCATATAGGTCCCCCCGTCGCACTTAGCAAGTTGGTGGATACTGGGAAGTGAACTCAATAAAGGCCTAAAGTCAAGGTGTGACTACCAACTGAAAGTATCCAATAGTTGGGCCACATTGCATTTTTGGATGAGGTCCCAATGAGGATAGATGGTCAGAAGACCAGTGGGAGCCCAACGGAAGCATCTCCTAAAATTTAGGGAATTGATATTTTGGGCCGTGAAATGTGTTCGCGTCATTACCTTCGGTATGACTAGGGGAACATTTTACAACTTTGCCGCGAAGTCAACTGGGCAACCGGTCAGGATATTTTTAAGCGGCGAACCCGAAACGGGAAAATGCTTGTAAATGCGCCAAGTGGCACATTTTTGTGCACTTTCCAATGCAAGGAAAATTGGGCGCTGATTTTTAAGCTGGGAGAGGCCTCATTATGCAATTTGTCACAGGTTAAGAGCTATGGAGTGCTTCCTTTCCCTCTTATGTACAGTGCGGTGCCAGGAGTGATGCCCTGCACGCTACGCTCTGCCCTCTCTCTCCCCTACGAGCAGTATGTTATGCCCCACTAGTGGGCTTTTCATTTGACCAATGTACAGTTATGTGGGTTCATGCGTGATTGCCGAGGCAAGAGCCTCTTGCACAGGTACTTGATTAGCTAGCGGCTAATCCCCCGCAGGTACAGGTGAATTCGGAGAGGTTTCACGCCAGATTTCTCGTCCGATTCAAAGGGCAAGTAGCCCTACAGGTGCGGGAGCTCGAGGTCTTGCTACTGATGCGACCGGCGCGCGAAACGGAGCCCAAAACAGGGAATTACAGCCTGCTGTGTATTTTTGCAGGTTTAGGGTTTCGGCCCTAAACAGACCCTAATACCCCCAGGAGGTTCGGGGACGCAAGGGGACCGCTGTACAGGTGAACTGGTGCATTTTCGTGGCAGAAAACAGAGAATTCAGCGTGCTGCAGATTCTCGCCAGGTTTTGCAAAGTGTGCGTATGCGTCGGGAAAGTCACCTATTGCGTGGGGATATTGACTGTGAAGCGTCCTAGTACAGTTATGTTGCCGAAATCGGGCCAGAACATGTGTTTCTTAGCCTAGCTAGTGCGGGGCAGCTTGTGGGAGATCACAGGTTTTATTCCCTTTGATAAAGAATAAA
Source organism: Adiantum capillus-veneris (assembly GCF_014529385.1). Lineage (NCBI taxonomy): Eukaryota > Viridiplantae > Streptophyta > Polypodiopsida > Polypodiales > Pteridaceae > Adiantum > Adiantum capillus-veneris. The sequence goes on from NC_140939.1 coordinate 135,861,952, forward strand.
GAAATACTGAAAGGGGCGCCAATTTTGGGGCCTACAGGTTGTCGGCGTCTGCTCGGAGCATTCTAGCTTCCGAGCCGTGTGTATTCAAGTGTTAATTCCCGTCGTATTTCTCTTTGCAAAGTGCTCTGTGTGTGTGTGTCTAAAGTAAAGAATTTTGGGTGAAAGCCAACGCCTACCGCCCTACGGGCCGATTTCAGCTAGCTCTGCTCGAACAATAGCACGTGGTACTGAGGCCTTGGCTCTAATGAGCCGCGAGATCATAGAGACTAGAGGCTTCTCCATGTCCCCCCATCCATCACTGCGGCCTGTCCTCCCGTGATGATCTAATGAAGGTCCCCAGATCTCAGCTCCATAAAGCAATGTAGAAGCCACCAGAGTGTCAAAGAGCCAGGGCTTCGTCCTAGGCTCTTGAAACTGAACCTATGAACACATCCTTTCCAATCTACCCAATGCTGCATGGGTTCTCATCAATCTAGTCTTTGCTGCCCTCCTCAATGAAAATGCTGGCCCACTAAAAACCACTCCGAGGTAAGTGTACGCATCTGTATACGCCACAGGCTCCTGGTCGTATGTGAATGCTGACCTCCTGATCCACTTTGGGGTGGTATTAAATACCATGACCTTTGGTTTTACCAAGGTTGACTGACAAACCACTTTCCAGAGAGAGAGAGAGAGAGAGAGAGAGAGAGAGAGAGAGAGAGAGAGAGAGAGGAAGCTATGCCATTGGTCTTCACGTCATCTGTCGTTGGGTGGCCGTGCATTGGTTGCCAACCAGGTCATTCTGGCTACAGTATGGTATACGGCCTCTTCTTGGATGTTACATTCTGGTGTGATAGCTCAGCTCCGCCGACTAGTGCGGAACTTTTTATGGAGTGGCACAGATGGGACTACTCATACTCGTGCTTGAGTTCGTTGGTCCACGATTATTCGTCCGAGGTTAGAGGAAGGCCTTGGCATTATTGATCTAGAGTTACAGAGCCGCGCCCTTCTTACCAAGCTTATTGTTCGGGGTCTTTTTCCCGGCCAAGAATCTTGGAAGATGCTTCTTCAGGCCGCTCTTTGCGCAGTGACTCCACGACTCGGCACTAGAGATGGTCATACTTGGCATACAGGGTATCGTTTTCTCTTTACGGATGCCCCATTGTCCATCACCACCCTCTCACCCTTCATCCGATCGCTCCTTCAGATTTGGGTTTCAACTTTCCATGCGACGGGCTATCATACGCTTACCTCCCTCATGTTGTGAGGAGATTGGGAGCCAGCCTCTCATTTGGAATACTGCAGTTCTTGATTCTTCGGTTAATCCACCCCGTCAGCTTGGAGAGAGGACTCACATTGATTGGGCTGCTTGGGACACTGGCCTTGTTGCCTCTATGCGGTTGTTTCATGAGACACGTATGCTGGATGCTGATTTTGTGGCAGAACATTATGACATTGGTCGCGGGGTGACAGACAGACTGCTTGAGATTGATTCAGCCGTTCCTTCACAGTGGGATGCAGTCATGCGAGGCATGGTCCAGATGCCTCCCCATTGTGGCTGGGAAGGCCTCTTTGCTCAGAGCACTCTCTTATTAGTTCGTTTAGACACCATGCTGTTCATAGTTGATACTGACCAGTCTCAGGGGATTCATGCTAGATTGACATATGATGCCACCTCTCCGCACCTTGTCTTTCGCGGTGCTCGATGGGAGGCCATCAGGGTAGTTGGCTCCCGTGGGAAGTGTCGTTGTGTTGACCCCTGTTTCGCTTCCGCTGATGCTGCACTTTGGAGGCTTTGGGTGTGGGAGGGTGGTGCCCTATCTCAGCTTTATTGGGACCTAGGAGAGTGGCATTGGCCTCTCTCTGACCCCACCGGTGCACCTGTATCCTTCTTTGAGTACATTGTCAGGATTGGACGGTTAGCATTGATGAGACAACAACCAGAGCAGCCCACTCGTATGCGTTTCTGGTTACATTCAGGCCTCTCCCATGCCTATCTGCAGCAGTTTTGGTCCGCCATCTGGGATTTACATGCGGCTCGTCGTATTTCTTTTTTCATGTGGATGATTGCACATGCGTGACTTCCAGTTGGGACTTGGCTAGCTACTATGGATCATGATCCGTTATGTACTCGCTGTCCTTTGCGACTACTTGAGTCACCTGCACACTGTCTCTGGTCATGCGCAGCTTCCCATGTAGTGTGGCTTGCAGTTTGCTTTCTACTTAGCAGAGCAGGTGTTCAACATGGATTTCTTACTTGGGGATCTGTCTCATGGTTGATGTCGATGCCCGACCCGCATCTTTTCTACGAGGGCTCAGACACAGATCCAGCCTTTATGCTTACCTCGACTGGTTATCGGCGAGGGACTTTGGCTATGCTACCACAGATTGCTTGGCAGGGGGATTCTCAGACACGTGATGAAGTTTTTTCAGTCATCACTAGTATTACACTATGGAATGTTTAGAGAGCTCGTTGTCTCCACATTCTAAGTGCGGCTCCACAGCTCCTTCAAGATACCCTCACTGCCATTTGGCTGGACATCATTCACACCCTGATTTGGCAGTGGGATTCTTCCTGTGGTACATCTCGAGCAGCCGAGGCTCGCCGATTTGCCTTCCTTCGGCGTTGGGCCCGATCCCCACTCTTCTTCAGACTTACAGGTGGCCAGATTACGTGGCATTATGCCCCTCCTCGGTGGTTTCTCCTCCACTCATCACACCGACCACCATGAAATTGTTCTAGTCGAGTTGTCACTATAGTGGCTCTCCTCCTTACATTCAGCTTGTACACCCCACGTGATAGGCTATTTTGGCATCCGTTGGGGATTATATTGTACTTAGTAATATAAAGCCCTGACTTTTTCCAAAAAAAACTAGAGAGAGAGAGAGAGAGAGAGAGAGAGAGAGAGAGAGAGAGAGAGAGAGAGAGAGAGAGAGAGAGAGAGAGAGAGAGAGAGAGAGAGAGAGCAACTTCTACAAAGGCCAAGACGAACTTCAAGACCAAAAGTTGCAACCGTCTTTCAAAAGATACAGTTGTGAAACAAAAGTAGACCAGGGATAACCTAATAAAGGGTAAAAGTGGAAGAAATGAAATGTTATATTAACGTCTTCAAAAAAGGCTAAAATGACCTATGAGACCAAAAAGTTACAATTGGTGAATCTGATACCATGTCTGAGTACGGAAATTACAAAGTTACAAAGTTACAGAGAACTAACACTAAAACACTAAGGAGAAAGGAAATGGGGGGGGGGGGGGATGCTTGGGTTCAGATGAAATCTCTCATCGGTCGCTGTCGGATCTCATCGACCTCCTCCATGGTCAGAACTTTGGTTGGGCGTCTTGCGTGTCGAGCTAGAGTGATCTGTATCTTCTGTTGCAGCCTTCGTCGGTAGTGGGAGACCCCCCGAGGTTGTGGACGTCTGGATCTGCCAAGTTTAGTGGCTCGGTCAAGCAGTGTACCTCTAGTATGAGTAGGCTCTGAGATCTGCTGTAATGATTGCTCCGTTGGCTCTCCTCTATCTGGTGTAAAGAAATCTGTGATTGGTGTCTGAGACTGTCTTTCCCCTGATGTCCTCAGCAAGCTCTCCCTAAGTCTGCGCAGCTCTAGCAGGAACAATCCCGAGACACCTCTGATCCTTGTATCTCATGACGCTAGAAAAAGGTCCGAACCCTTCTCTGAATAGACAGTGGAAGCGGCCGCGTATCTCATAGTATGCCGGACAGTGACATGTATAGTGCAGCTCTGTCTCTGGTTACATAGGTGACATATCCTGGCTCCTGCCAGCACCCCTCAAAATCCGCCAGTCTCGAGTGGAGCTGATGTGAGGATGTGCGTATCTGTCCAATAGCGCATCTTATCCCATGAGATAAATGTGTATCCATGTATGCAGGCCTCTCCATACATCTCCATCCATTTGTGTTGCCAGATCTCCCATGGTGGTCTACTGAGGGTCCCCATACCTGAACTCCATAGAGCATAGCTGGAGTCACTATAGTGTCAAAGAGCCAAAGCTTTGTTCTCGGTTCCTGAAACTGAACCTGCGAACACATCCTCTTCAGTCCTCCCAAAGCTGCATATGCTCTCGTCAGTCTAGTCTCTGATGCTCTCCTTAGTGAAAACACCGGTCCACCGAAGACTACCCCAAGATAGGTATATGCATCTGTGTACTCCACAGTCTCCTGGCCATACATAAATGTGGGTAGGGGGCAATCCAAGTAAGGAATTGGGAATTGACAAAAGGGGGAAATGAACGGGAGAGTTGCGATCATGTCACTGCTGATTTGAGAGAGAGATTGATATGATCATGTGAGTTGCGTTTTAAAAGCTACGATTACGTATGTTATAAAAGCCTACTGAAATTGAATTGTTTGTGGCAGAGTGCTATCTTGGCCTTGGATGGATCTATTCTAGATGTTGATCAGGTTGAGAACTTAATCAAGCACTGTCCTACAAAAGAGGAAATGGACACGCTAAAGGTATGTGCCTCTTTTGGCAACTTGCTAGTTAACTCTCTCTCTCTCTCTCTCTCTCTCTCTCTCTCTCACACACACACACACACACACACACACACACACACACACACACACACAGAGTTGAACATATTGAGGGCACATACCCCAAAATAAAATGTAGAATGATGCTGATTTTAACGGAGGAGTATTCCCAATATCTAATCATCCCCCCCGCCCCCCCCCCCCCCCCCCCCCCCCCCCTTTTGTTTTTGAGACAACTAGTTCAATTTTTGTAAGCAATTTTCCATGCCCGCAATCAGATAGGTATTATTATATCTTACTGTCGTGTAAATCTGTTTGGCTTTTTTGAAACTTTCTCTCTTACCCGTACTCTCTCTTTGAGTGTGTACATAGTAGTGTTCGGGAAAGTCTTTTTTCCTAGACGGCTGGGTTTCCTCCTTGCCAAGACGCAAACCGGAAACAGTAGTAGAATTTTCTAAATTTGCAGGACTTTTGAATATTTTCTTGTATATTCTACCGGTTTTTCTTCCCTTTCATTAAATGCATCCAATGAATCTTGCACCTCCAATCCCTAGCCACATTATTGTACCTCGGATTTCTAAAAATTTTGGTCCTTGGTTGTGGATTTGGCCTATGCTACGGCTTACACCCAACATAGACTAAAAATAGCCATAAGCTTATAAGTGTCTTCCAAGAGATCAAAACAACTAAAGAGGAGGCCTCACTTTGAGTCTGCTAAAATAGATGAGAGCTTCTTGGTTTGCCACCGGCTAATCTTGATTTTTAACCTGCTCAAGGCTAAGCTGAGGCAAACCTTTCCCAAACACTGGTACATAGGTATAATATGATATGCTTGCGGAAAGGAACGGAGAGAAAATGGAACAAAAAGAACCCTCAAGTCAATTAGCACCTAAAGCCATGCTACCTCGCATGTTGCCACCACAACACCACACTCTTCTACCTTTCTACTCACATATGGAAATTGTCGATGGCTTTTTTCTGCTCCAAGTGGTGGTAGGAGATTTAATATAAAATCGGAATCTGCTAGGAGAGAATTGCTAGACATATTACCTACCCAGGCCCCAATCTGTACCAGTGTGATCAACCAACTGTAACTCCGTGACAGCCTCATAAAAGAGTACATAAGCCAAAGTCACAGTCACATAATTCCCTGTCAATATTATCAGTGTTAGCCTCATACAACAAAATCGAATCCCTGTAGCTTAGGCTAGAAAAGAAAAGCTGCACCTAAGAAGTTGTAACCCTCAATGAGGCCAGCAAAATCAAGTGTGATATGTGATCAATGCAACTAATCAGGCTTCTATTTCTAGTCTTACAAGCAGCCTTCTTGTCTTCATGTTAGTTGTAACCTGTTCTCAATTGAGTGCTTTAAGGTCGTCCGATCTTCTTTGTCTTTGCACATGCATTTAAGTCAGTTTTGAAGGTCAGAATATATTATATAATGCATGAATGTTTTTGTACTATTTTTATCTTGAGTACTCATATTTCCTCACAATGATTGCAAACCTGCTCTTAATTCTGTGCATACCTGTTGTTTTCATTCTGCAAATATAGTAGAATTGCTTGTGGGCTTACTGCTTCTCTTATTCTCTGTCCAGGGTTACACCGGAGATAAAGAGAAACTAGGGAAGTGTGAACAGGTAAAATCGTTATGGCAAAGTTAATTTGGTGTTTAAAAAGGCTTTCTGGAAGTGCAGTTTTTCTCATGCTTTATCTACATTGTATCTTGCAGTTTTTTCTGGAGATGATGAGCGTGCCAAGAGTGGAATCTAAGCTTCGGGTGTTTGCTTTCAAGTTACAGTTTGCAACCCAGGTCAGAGAAGCAGTTTCTGTGTTTATGCTGTTCGGCTGATAATTTGAAGTGGTTTGGTTGATCGAAAATAGTATATATGGAAATTGCAGGTTGGAGATCTGCGCAAGGGTTTAAATATTGTGAATAATGCTTCCAAAGAGGTAATGGTTGTCACAACTCCTCGCTGCTGAACTTTTTTGCAAGGTGATTTTGAAGCGAATTTCCCTTTCATCCTGGCCAGGTTAGGGAATCTCTCAAACTGCGACAAATTATGCAGACCATCCTTTCTCTAGGCAATGCATTAAATCAAGGAACTGCTCGAGGTACTAAGGTTCACGATATCTACTCCTTTTGAGAAGTGTGCATATGCTGTACATGCAAGTTGGTGTATGCTAGGTCAGACACTGCATTTGTCCGTCACTCGGGTTGCCTGTAGTGTGTTGCGCATCCATGCCTTTTTGTGGGATAATCACCTAGTTCTTTTGATTCAGTTTATTTATTTTTGACTGCTTTCAAGTAGGCTATTTCTGCAATCTATCAATGTGTCTGTTTGTTTTTTTATAGGCTCTGCGATTGGGTTTAAGCTGGACAGCTTGTTGAAACTTACTGACACGCGTGCAAAAAATAATAAGATGACACTGATGCACTACTTGTGCAAGGTAAGCCAGGGCATAACATACCTTGTCTAGGAACGTATGTCTTCCGTGTAAGTTGTGAAACTTCAGGCAATGCCTAATTCTTAATTTTCTATGGTTGCTCCTCATGGGTGATGTGGTCAAGTTGGTCTGTTTTTTTTTTTGGCAAAAAAAAAGATTCTTCCATCGCTTTAGAAACCTGCCCAATTAGCTACAGACTGTCCCTACTGGAGAGGGCTACATCAAAGTGTGGGGGGATTCCCAATGAAAAACAAGATATGTTCAATGATGGCTAAATCAAGATATGAGAGGAGGAAACAACCACATTGGTGGGCGGTACTGCCATCTAGGCGCCCCATGAACCATGATGAAGAAGGGCCTTGGTCGCGAAAGTCGTAAGTAGGCTCCGAGACGCTCCCGCATGCGGTCGGACCGTCGGGGCTGCCTTGGAGCCTCTCAAACTGTCCCTTGAGTGTGTGGATCCGCTCCAACCAAATGTCATGTAGAGTCTTTGCTGTTGGGACGGGTCGAGCCTCGAAAATGTGGAAACATTGGGCTCTCCAAATGAACCGAAGTGTTAGGATGAGATGAGCTCCCAACAACACTCTCTATCTGTGCTCCACTCCTGAGGTACAAGCTCTGTGGTAGGCTAGAGTCTAGGCTGGCCCTCCTGTATCACAACCATCTTGCTAATTGAAGCCATATCAAAACGAAGTGCTAGGCCCATGAGGGTGGACACACGGGGGAGGCTGGACAAGCCCTTCTTTCTTGGGTTTCCTGTCACTCTTCAAAAACAAGATTAGGAATCGACACGCCCAAGAGGACTTGGGTCACGTGCGACCCCAACAAGCAAAAAAAATTCTGTGGTTCTTGTGGTTCTTTCCTTGAGTGATACAGAACACTGCCAAAGCTCTAATACCAATGTAAGGTGCAGCGGAAGTGAATGTTGAACTTTGCTCAAGATGAGTGCTCCGAACTGTGCTCAAGGGTTCCTTTTACTTACGGAAGGGAGAGCCTTCCGTTCCTTTAGTGAGAGAGTGCAATGGACACAAACAAAGTGAATGGACACTGTGAATGGAAGTGCATGAGAGAGAAGAGAATACGACACCAGAGAGGTTGTAAAACCCTTCTCCGAAGGCCCCACTCTCTATGGCGAGAGCGGTCTACTTATGGTTGCACAAATCTCTACAATGCTTGGACTTGCCGACGATGTCGACGACGACGAGACGGGCTGAAAACCTGAAAACGCTAAGGGCTGAAATCTGCAAATCTTTATCTGCTGAATTCTGACTCTATGTCGATGACGATGTCGATGGCGACGATACAATGAAAACGAGATGCTGAAATCTGCGTTTTCCGGGCTGAAACTGAAAACTACACTGGATCTGACCGTGCGGCGAGGATCTGATGCGGGAAGGTGAGATCTGCGAGGTTCGGGACTTCTTCTACGATGTCTGACTGCTGAAAACTGAAAACGCTGGTTCTAGGGCTGAATCTATCAAGAAGATCTGCAAAAACGCTAAGGTTGATCTAAATGCTAGGGCTGAGAACTGACCTTGCGGGGAAATCTGCTAACGCTAGGAAATCTACTGTGTTGCTGTGGGAATTTGATAACGCTAGGGCTGATCTGCTGTCTACTGCCGCTAGGAATCTGCAAGTGCAAAAACGCTGGCTGATCTGGTGCAAAAACGCTAGGCTTATGCTGTGGAGCAAAAACGCTAGGCTATTCGGGGTTGTCCTGCTGAGAAGTTGCCTGATGAGCAAGGTGCTCCTGCTGCCTCTTCTGCCAGAAAGTGCTAACCCTCGTTTGCTTATATATTAACTTAGCAAAATTGCCCTACATACTTTTCAACAAAAGTCACTTAAAAATAATAAGTGAAAAATGTCAAAAATAGGGAAAATAGGTCTATGCACTGTAAAAATGCTAGTGATGGGATCTGACTGGAATTTGATGGTCATGCTGTGTGCAACCAGAGAATATGCATCTAAGTGTCTGGACATGCACGGTCTGCGAACAGACTCACAAAAGTGCGAGATCACTTCCTATTCTAGACTGTCTTGACTGACTGAACCCTGGTCATACTGTAGCTTGTCCACGGACACGTAGGGTTGGATGTGTCACGTGACACTCTCCAACTGGTTGATGCAAGAACTCGAGAAAATATCCAATAAGATGTGATGTATCACATAGTAGCCGAAAAGCGGTTGGTTGGCCACTACAACCCTTTTGTAAGTGACAACCGTGTCGAACTCCAATGGAGCGAATGGATAGGAGGAGAGGAGCAGTTTGCTGCTCTGGTGACAAATCCAAACCAACCTGAAAACCCAAGTATCAAACTGATGTCCCTGGGATGCTCCACACTAAACTCCACACTAAAGCCCTCCCCGGGCGACCAATTGGGCGTGGGAGCATGACCAGCCCAGAAAGCCAGTGTCTTCTGCTAGTTAATCGATGCTCCCAGACGCACAACAGAACACCTCAAGAGACTGCTCAGATGTGTGCAAATTGGCCCCTCAGCCCTCTAGAAACATACCTTTGTCATCATCAAACCCAGCGCCCAAAATCTCATCCCCGCAAATAGGTAATACGCAAACCAACCTCTGTGAAGTCAAAAATCTAGTCATCGCCTCAACATAAAGGGGGGGCAAGAGGGCAACCCATCTGTGTCTCATGTATGATTCTTTCAAGGAGCGGCTGAAATCTCCAACTCAGAGCCTTTGCTAGAATTCTGTAGGCTGAGTTGTGAGTAGTGATGGGCCGTCATAGAACCCCCCTCCTTGGGGATAAGATAGATGAAGCCCTCACTCATGCTATCCATTTCAATTGACTCGTTATTCATGTGCTTCTAAACTGTTGTTACGACCTCGTGCCCACTTGAATTTTTACGTTGTATTTGTCTTTTCACATTCTTTCATTTCCGTGCCATCAGCAGTGGGGTAGTAGGCTCATATTCATCACCTGTTAGCTCCAAACAGGCATTGGAAAACTTTGGCTGACCATAACTTTGCCAAAAAAACCATAACTCTGAAATAGTGCAAAAGAGTAAAACAGAATGCTTTTGAGAGTTTGAAAAGCTTGAAAACCTGGAACACCAGGAAAGAAATCTGGTAAGTGCGGGCAAAATCTGGCTCTTTACATGGATCCTGATACATTGGCAGGCGCCATCTGACCTGAGGCTCGTACCAGAGTTTGCCAGAGTTTGTGATCATCCTGTAGGGCACAGTCCTAGAGTATCAAGCAATTTGGACATCATTGGGATTCTCAAAAAGATTTTGCCTATGATTATACTGTTGGAACTGCTATATACATCCTTATCCGTCCAGCACACCACCTGCATGTAGACTCCCTTATCGATGGTGTATATTTACTAGAGTAGGAAGTAAAGCTGAGGGAGCATGGGATGGTGGGGTGGGTAGGTTTAGTTTTTGTCAAGTGTGTGTATCTGTTCAATGTTGTTCCATGTTCACAAGGACAAGGTCTGTTGGCTTGTTAGGATACTTGGGACTGAGCGTGCTTTCAACCATTTCAGGTCATCTCTGACAAGCTGCCAGACCTCCTTGACTTCCACAAGGACCTGGCTCACCTAGAAGAGGCCTCCAAGGTAAAAGCTTGAATGCCATCTTTGAACGTTAAGGATGCTCTGGGAGACGTGTTAGAGGAGGCTGCCTCCTCTTTTTCCTCTTGTTCTGAACCATTCTTTTAAAGTGTTTCTTTTTATGAGCTTGGGTTATCAGGTGCAATTGAAATTTCTTGCTGAGGAAATGCAAGCTGTGACAAAAAGCCTCGGAAAAGTAGAGCAGGAGCTTACGGCATCAGACAATGATGGTGCTGTGTCAAATGGTTTTCAAAAGGTTTGGGCATTGAGAAACTTTCAACACACTGCCTGTACATCAATTGTGCCTGATGTCAACCTGATGATGATGATGTTGTATTCCTGTTTCTGTGATACAGAATTTGAAAAGCTTTCTCGCCATGGCAGAGGCTGACGTGCGTTCACTCACATTTCTATATTCAGAAGTGGTACGCTTCATATGATTTCGCTTGTCATGATTGCAAAGCGTTTTTGGTCATGTCTGTGACATTCAATAGATCATATCAACAGGGAAGAAATGCAGATGTATTGGCACAATATTTTGGCGAGGATCCTGCACGCTGTCCGTTTGAACAAGGTATCATGAAATTTTTATGTTGAACTCATATTCAAGAAAGAGTTTAGATGAGGCTGAGGCTGGGTGCTTGATGTTAGCAAAAACCATCAAGACAAGGTTTCTATCATGAGATTCTGTCGGATTATGCTAGAGAAGTTCCAACTTTGAGCCTAGGGGGTTTGTTTTTGTTAGTCGTGATACTCTTCAATTTACCTTTAATTGTAGGTTTAGGCTTTAGTGATACGAGAGCCTTCACATGGAATTGAGTTAGCCATGGATGGCTTTTCATTGACTCTGGTATTAGGCTGGCTCTTCATCAGAGCTAATTTAGTCAGAGCTATCATTAGCATTGAACTGTAATCGGTTCCAACCATTATGAGCTACCAATGGAAGTGGGAGCAAAAGTCTCATCAAAATTGATTCCCTTGTTTTGAGCATATTTTGCCACAAGTGTTATCACGGTCAACACTACTGTCAAGCTTATGTTTCAGCTTGTAAACCCATGTGGTGCCAATTAATTAAAAAAGTTTTCTCCTCTTGCAGTCGTGACTATACTTCTTAACTTTGTGACCATGTTCAAACGAGCACATGAGGAGAATATCAAGTTTGCTGAGATTGAACGGAAGAAGGCAGAGAGAGAGGCTGAGCAGGAGAAGCTTAAAAATTCGCCCTCGAAGAAAGAATTGGACTCCGTGAAAAGGGATGCCGAAGGTGGATTGGCATTCAAATTGGCCAAAGTTGCAGGTGCACTAGGTAGTTGAATGACATTGAAAACGAAGGGGATTGACAGAAGCGTAGGGCATTCTTTAAACTGTGTATAATCTTGAAGCAGTGGGTGAAGCTGAGATTGCAAGGATGAAGAAATCTGGAAAGCCGAGATTTTAGCCGTGCCTTGTACAGTTGTATACCTGTGACCACTTTCTGTTTTGAGACTACGTATTGCCATCCGAAATTCATCTACAGTAATTGTGGGTGACCCACATGTTTCTGAACATATTTTTACACGTGGGCCTACCTGATTGCTGAAGGTATGTGTGCTTCGGAGTCGGTTCCCCTTCCCTTTTTCTGCCTTACCTTTTTCTGAGTTATGTCTTAAAACTTACATTTTTTTTGTGGACATGGCAGGATTTTCATCTATATTATTGAAGATGTGGAGCTGACAATAGCTCTATGACAACTAATCTTACTAACCATTTTCTGTCGACCTATATGTGGGCTTGCGGATGCTATCGATTATGGGCATCTACCAAGTTTTGTATATCCATGCACATTCTCATACCAGATACTTGTATGGAATACTAGGAGTCTAGACTGCCATCTGAGGGCACCAATTTTGCAGTTGCAGGTTTTCTTTGTAGAAGTCAGTAGGTTCTTGCGGGTTTTCAGGCTAATTTACTTGATGCCCTGATCAAGAAGCTATGTGAATATAGAAGCCTCCAAAGGCTGTTGTAGTGCTCGTCTTTACTTGTTTCTCTGGATGGGTTTTTGATTCTGTATCGTTGATGACACATCCTTTTGTTTGTATGTTGTGGAAGACGTGATTGCGTGGTGAGGTGTGGGTTTAATCTCCCCTCTCAATTTCGTGGCACCTCAAGTGTGTTGAAACAACCTGCTTGTAGACCACCATTCAAATATATTAGTAGGTTAAAGCGTATTGTTGTGTGAACCTAAACCTGCGTGGTACAAAGACGTAGATAAAAAACCTTAGTTCATGCACAAAGACTAAATCAAGTGTCCAGACATCCGATGGATGGAGGAGAAGAGGAGGAATGCGCTAGGTAAGGGGATGCTTGTTGGGACTACATGCGAGCCACGAATACAGGGGAGGTTTCTACCTCTACTCTCAAGAGTGATGGAAAAATGCTGTCCTGTAACTTGGAAACTCATAAGGGCCTCTTCCTTTTATGAAAGCATGGAGGGTGAAAAGGGATACAAAAAAGACTAGCGCTTTCCCACAATAATACCTAGATGAGAAGGCATGCACTCTGACCCCTCACATGTGAAAAAGATTTTTCCTAGCATGAGCTCATCAGATGCAAGTAGAGCACTAGAGAGCAGGCCGAGCTTTTTCTAGGCGAGGAGGAAGGTTGTTGGGTTGTCGGTGCTGGTCGGCATATAGATTAGTGGTTGTGGTGGTTTGCCGAAGTATGGGGCAGAGGCTTGCAATTGTTCTTGGGGACACTTTGGGTTATTGGAGTGGATGATTTGAGCATGTGATGGGAGAGGAGTGATGTATTTCTATGATGGAAAGAGGACTACCTTTTGTGGAGGGCTATTAGTGGGAGTTTACCTGCCAGAAAACCATGAGACATAGCACCTCGAGAGGCTTACAGGGAGTGATTATATTGAAACAAAATCCCCGTAGGCCATACAAGTGCTTGGTACATGTGAATCAGCTTGCAATTCTCTTAGGACCAAGTCGCATATCTCTCTTTCTCATCGTCAGAATCCTTACTTGCTATCATAGATATAGAAGAGGTAGAGATGGGACTATCACCATATGCATGCTTATTGACGGACATGATGTGCTATTTCATTTTGACTGTAGTCTTCCTCATGGGACACTTCCAACACACAAAAGCTAGAGCAGGCCATGTGATGTATATAATTTTGAGAAGAGGTACTACAGCGGAGGCAAGGGATGTGGGAATGGGAGTTGAATGCGTGTTGAGGAGTTATGGAATCAATTGTTAAATCTAGGGCCACAACACTATCTTGTCATATAATAGGCAGGACCAAAGCCTTGGGTCAGGTCGATGGGGAATATGCCGAGAAAGGAGGCACAATGGAAGATTAGTTACACCTTAGTGTTTTTTTTTTTGCATTCCTTGTAAAGATTGATGATCACAAGGAGTTGTTATCTTGTTGGTGAGTTTATTCCCAATTTGCAGATGGTTTTGGATGCATTGCTGGATTCTTATGAGACTTTTGCCTCCAATTTGAACTTGTGGCAAAGAATAAACCTCATGCTGTGCAGTTCGAAGATATTGTGTCTCTATTGCTACAAGAGGCCCAGCCTAAAAAATTAAGTCTTAAGCTACTAGCTATTGAACAAGCATTTATGGCTACTCAGAAGGAGAAGGCTCATGTCCCCACATCTAATGATGTTTCTTTGAGTAACATGCCTATATTTCTTTCTCAAACCACAGATATAGTGACAAAGGCAAGATGAAACCAAAATGTAATTATCATAAGGTGGTTGATTGTTGATCACCTTATCAAGCAATGACATAAGCTTAAGGCTAAAGAGGTTCATAAGAAAGAGGTAAGTATAACCATTGCAAATGATTCTTCTAGTAGAGAGACTACTAATGTTATGTAACATATAGAATAAGTGTTCCAATTTGCTGTGTTCATAGAAAATGAGAAGTATTTGAGTCTCCCAAGGATGGTTCAATGTGGGCCATTTACAATCTGCACCTTGTTCATAGTGATGTTTGTGGTCCTAATATACAGTGTCTTTTGAGAACCATTTGTACTTTGTCATTTTGTTGGCACTTATTCAAGGTTTGCATGGCTCAAGGCAAAGTTTGAATCATTTGTATACTTGAATTTTTTAAATAAAAAGTATCTAGATGTACTATGTTGACTCCTTTTCTAATCGGGGATGTGCAAAAAGGGGGTGGGGGGGAGGGAGTATATGTCTAAAGAATTTCATGCAATTTTGGCTAGTCATGCAATAAAAATGTGTTGTATACTAGACGACAACACCCCCCCCCCCCCCCCCCCCCCCCCCCCCCCCCCCCCGGACCACAACCAACACACACACACACACACACAACCACACCCAGGCAAATAATGTCGAGTGAAAAAATAGGTTGCTTATGGAGAAGGCCATACATATGGTAAGCTTTAGCACATGCATTTTGGCAAGAGGCTATTGTGTGCTACATGTATACCCATTAGGTGTGCCACTAAAGCTTTGCGGTCTATCACTCCATATGAATCTTGGCATGGCAAGAATCCTTTTAGCTCTCTAGTGTGCATCATTGGCTGTTAATTGCCTGAGAAACAATGCAAAATTTGTGATGACAAGGTTGTCAAATGTAGGTTTTTCTAGCTAATTTCATAAAGCAAGGGCTACAAGTTGTAGCATCCGTAGTCTAAGTGCATGCGTAGTCTATGTAGCATCCGTAATCTAAGTGTACCTTGATTGGCCAAGATGTAGTTTTGGTGGAGGATTCTATGCTATGTTGCTATTGTCATGTACCAAAGAGATAGATGTATGACATGTTGTTGCCTCTCTTTGTAGGTGGTGTCACAGGAAGTTTTGGACAAATTCTCACAATATTTCCCACATTGTGACTTACCTCAACATCATGAGCTTCTACGAGGGAGGCGCTGCATACCTAGCTAGGTATGCGGTGCCTCTCGAGCAGAAGCTCATAATGTTATGCATTGTATGAAAAACACTGAGAAAGACTCTGTTTTCCTACATGAGAAAATTTCTAAATCCTCTTGTGTGTTCAATCACATGTAAAGCATTATGATGCAAAAAAACAGCATGTATAGGTGTCAGATATCATCCCATTACACATGAAGATGTATGTGATGTACTTGAAAACAAAAGGACTAATAATGAACAAGCTAGATGTACGCCACAAGTGCTTGTAGCGATACTTGTATTGGGTTTTGAACATGGCTCTTATTCATTGAATCAATTTGATTTGGCTATTTTAAGTGTGTTTGATGCAGAGGAACTCGTATCACCCTTTTAATTTAGAAATATGGCTGGCTGATATAAAAGTGAAGGACTGTCTTTTTTAGGTTGATCCATGTTGGTCTAATGTTGCACAATAGGCGCAAGTTGTGCTTTACATTCCTCCTTAGACCTTGTCACCTTTCTCTATTTGTCTTTTAGGTGGTTATTTGACTTATTTGAAAAGATTCTATTTAGGGAAAATTCCTTTAGGTAGTATATGGTCAACTCAAAGCCCCCATTGTATCTAAACTAACATAATATGGCGGAAGGGGGAGCCCTTTACATGTGTCGAAATATGCAACAAAACTCCAAAACTGAAAGAAGCACCTGTGCACGCGATAAAGAGGAAGAGAGAGAGAAAGAGAGGCCGTCGAAGCCGGTTGATCGTACTAGTAATCACTAATTCATTGCCCAGTTGGTTGGTTAACAATCTCTCTCTCTCTCTCTCTCTCTCTCTCTCTCTCTCTCATTCTCATGCATTCTCTTGTTTGCTCTACAGTTCCACATCGCCGACTTTGACATTGTATCAGATCACGATGTAAGAAGAGGATTGATAGAGGGTGGTTTCTTGGCGTTTTTAGCAAGCATGCCCCAATAGAGCCTTTATCTTTCATTCTAAAATGCTAGTGATATTACCCGATGCAAAGGAAGGTTCCTTTATCGAGCGTTCTAAAATGCTAGTTCGATAGTTGCGCTACCTGATGTGGAGGTTATCTCGTGTTTTGAAAGGAAAATCTCTACCACTACACTTGGTGACAACATATTGAGATGCCCTCATCAATAGCGACGTGTTCCCTAGCTTGCCTATGGCAACATTTTGAAATGCTAATGTATTGAGGCTTGGCTTGTTGGGAGCATCTTGAGAGGGGTCTAAAAAATATCCTTCATTACTTGAAGCTTTCATAAAGGCAATCGAAGTCTATTTGGATAGCTTTTTGGTGTAACCTTGGGACAAGAGGAGCTCTGTGTTCTTTGCCTTGGTTTGCCACAAGGATTTTCAGAGCAACGCGCATGATGGCACCCCCTTGCTGGAACGCCAATGATAAAGTAGATAGTGACAACTATGCTCATTGGAATTTGATCATGCAGCTTTGGTATTCTTGAAAAGGATTATGGGACATTGTCGACGACACAGAGGTGTGAGCCATGAGGGACAACAAAAATAGGTACACTCAACTTTAGGATGAGGAGTATCTCACATCATGCATTGATTTGGATGCAAGCAATGCAAAGGTGATGTTGGCCATTACGGATTCGTTGACGAAGGAAATTCTCTAGCTATACAAACTTTGAAAATTACCAAACTAGAATGTGCTTGGAATGTTTGATCGAGATTATATGATGCGAGTGGTCACCCTTCTTGGACAATTATTTTCCGTCAAGTTTAAAACTAGAAGTTGCATGCACTCTTTCTAATGAAGGCAAAGGTGATCCATGATCAACTCTTGGCTATGAAAAGTGCATTGACTAGTACTCTATTAGCTGCCTTGGTACTTATGAAATTGCCTGAGGAGTACGAGACGATGTCAAGAACATTATGCTTGTGAATCACGAATAACAAGCTCGAATCGATGATCTCAACTCTTTTCTAATTGAGAAGGAAGCTGTCTTAATCACTCAAGGCAAGATTCGAGGTTTTGGATAATGTGGAGAAGCACTTACTGCTTTAAAAACAACCATTATCATAATTGTGGAAAGCATGGTCATTTGTCTCTGGATCGTAAATCCAAAGGCAAAGAAAAAAGCTTGACAAAGGACAAAGGACAAGGGACAAGGGACAAAGGGAAAGGCAAGCATGATGAGGATAACAATGCAAGTGATTCTACAAAGGAATCCATCATTGCTAGTGTGGTATAGACTACACTCGCAAGAACTCTAGCCTTCTAGTTAGGTGGTTGTTGCCGCAACATGCTTCAACTAGAGAGGCTTGTGAGTGCTAGAGGGTGGCAATTGGTTATACATGATTTGGAAAACGTGTGTCGGAGTTAAAATTATTGATGTTTGAACTCGCTAGGCTATGAAGGAGCCAATGTGACAAAACACTATGGATGTGCACACAATCCATAGTTGTGCTGGATTATGGATAGGGTGTGTTCCAAAGCTCATTATATCTTGGAAAGCTTGGACATGATGTGTTCACAATTCACAAGTGGGGATTGTTAGATGTAGTGTGGTCTACAATTCAACTTTCTATGAGGAAATTGGTGCTCAAGATGGCATTCTTCTTAGGTGACGAGTTGGTGGTGCAAATCCTGCATCTGGTACCTCGGCCGATGTTGGAATGTCCATGGTAGCTTCTTCATCAACTTGGTCTTTCTACATATGAGCACCATGAGCTGTAAAGAGGGTGTTAAAGTTTATGCACCTCAAGTGAATGCCCAATGCGATCCTAGATACGTATTTGTCTTGCAAGTATTTATTTGACTCATCTGACAAGATTCTAGGTAGGGAAAAATTCCTTTGGGTAGTATATAAGCAACCCAAATCCCCTGTTGCAGTAATTACCAACCCGGTATTATCCCAAAATGTCATTGCTGCTAACAGGCTATCATTGTACCACCCAAGCTAGCAAAAATAGCAACAAGTTTAGCAATGCTAACTACCAAGCTTGAACAAGAATCTCTCAAGCTAGAAGTGGTAGCTCTCAGGGTAAGATAGTAGCTACCAAAGTAGCCTTGTAAGCTACTCATAATAGCAGTAGCCTACCAAGTTATTAATGTGAGTCACACTATAACCTCTTAAATTTGGCAACTGTATGTCTAGATGTGGTAGTTATTAAGATAGTATTGGTAATTACCATTATGCTATTGAGAGTTTCATTCTAACTACCATACTTCTCCAACATAGATTATTGTAGCCTATCTAGCAAATAGTAGCAATAAATGAAGCCCTTGTGGCATTATAAATTGAACGTAGCATGCATATGAGAGTCAATGCTTTCAATGCTTTTGTTTTTATTGAACTCTTTAGTGGGAGCAATAATTTTGTGCTACGTGATTTTTGACTTCGTGGCTAGAGGCTTTCGTATTTCCAAGCATCTCCAAGGTTTGCATATTTTTAAAACTAATTTTCTTGTTTCCCATGGGAAGTCACACCTACCCTTGCTTGTAGGAAGGTGGGAAAAGTAGTAAATGTGCTACACATGATCACAAAGGAGCCCTTAGAAGAAGCTCGCACCCTATCTTCAGCATAGATGATCAACAACGAGTAGAATTCTTTTTTAGAAGCTCATGTCGTAGGTAGAGACTTTGGTTGTGTATATAGAACAAAAATATACCTCTTTTGGTTTGCATGTTGCTAAAACATTCCTTTGTGCACATGAAAAATCCTCCCTGTCCTAAGGGTTAGTAGGCACATTTTGCACAACCAGCCCTTGCATTGTAGAGATGGTGAGAGAGAGCCTTTTTTCAAGTTCTTGTAGGCTTTTTGGATCTTGTGTATTTTCTTGTCTTTCTCCAATGCAACCTTTGCTTCTTGTGATTTTTGCTTGAGATTATTCGTCACAAGTTGTGCACCTTTATTGATAATGCATAGGTGCCTATGCATACGAAGATATTTCTTAGCTTTGAGAAACTTTGATAGCACACTAGCATGTTTTCTCTCAGCCATCTCATGAACTATAGCTTTGTCACATCTTGTAGTCCCACCAATTTTCTCCCCTTGACCTCTCTTTGATTGTTCTACAGTGTTTGAAAGTCACCTAAAGCTCTAAGATCTAGAAGAGCAATGCAACAATGCCCATCTCTGCTCTTTATCATGCAACTTTGTCGCATCCATATTGATAATCATACTTTGCAAACAAAGCCCAATCAATCATACCATTTACATATTGATATAGAAAGCCCCTTACATTGTCTTTGGTCACCTCCATTCCATGATTGTTGGGAGTTTTTGATACATAGGTATGAACAATGTAAAGATATTGTTCCAAAACTCTACCTATGGAACCTCGCATTTCACCCTGCTATCCTTTGTAAAACCTCCTCAAAGCATTTTAGCTAACAATAATCAATGAAAGAAGCCTTACACAAACTCCTCAAAGTAAAAAAGGGTGATGGGTGTTGTTCATGTAAAATGTCAAAATATTAAAAAAGTCATCACATCTTCCCTACAATCTTTTGCTACCATATACATGTGGTAGTGATGTATGTGAACACACTTAGGATCGCCGGTGCATTTTTTCCCTCTTTAGGAGGTTTTTCCCCCTGTTCATTGGATATACGCCCATTCATTCCAGGGCTATCTATCTTTCCATTGCACACTAAGTAACACACTCTCTATTGTGGGCCTTGAGCTTCTTTCGTCTTCTCCAAGCTGTGTGCGTTTCCCTGCAACCCTAATTCCAACAATTGGTATCATAGTAGGTTGCGTCCTCCCTGGCTTAGTCGCTAGTAGCTCCAGCACACGCTTGCTCACTTTCTCCGATTTCTGTGAGCTTTGGTGAGCGTTTGCAGGTCGACAAATTTTTTGGGATTGCTTGTAGAGCTTAGTCTTCTTCGATTTTTGATTCGGGCTCATTTCGGCCTCCGTTTCCACTACAGGCAGTTTTGCATAGGCTATTTCATCATTTTGTGCAGAATTTCTATCAGTGCTGTTTTCTACACAATAGGTCTCTTAGAGTCTTCTACAGTTTGTGCTATATAGCACGTGTTGTTCCCGCTTAGTTTCTCCTCTTTTCAGAAAATTTTCACATCAGGTGCAACATTTACCATGGTTGACAACAACACAGATGTGTTCAAGATGTTTGCTGTTGAGGACAGATTGGATGGGACAATTACCTTATGTGGGCTTACATAATGCAACATGTTCTTGTGTCAAAGGGCGTCTGGAATATTGTGCAGGGCATTGATGTACGTCCTAGTTCTAAGGATGTAGGGGATGTTGAGGATGTTGCAGGTCTCGCTGTAAGGATTGCTGTTGTTAGAGTTGTTTTGCCTATAGCTGAGCAATCTCGTTGGGATGTAAAAGATGCGCAGGCTCATACATTGATTGCGTTGTCTGTGAAGCGCACTATTACTCCCCACATTCGTTCAACAAAATCTGCCAAACAAACTTGGGATATTCTGGCTGGTCTTTATGCAAGTCGCAATGAGGCTAAAATTGCATTGCTGCGTAAAGAGCTAGAATCAAAGATTATGCATGTGGAAGATGATATGGACACTTTCCTTGCTGGTGTCAAGGATATCAATGAGAAACTTATTTCTGTAGGTGAAGTCATTTCAGACAGTTCCCTTGTGTAGACTATTCTTGATGCCTTGCCAGATTCTTGCTAGACTTTTGCTAGTACTTAAAGACTTATGACCCAAGGAAATCCTGAAGTTGTCAAGTTTGATGTATTGTGCATATTGCTATTACAAGAGTCACTTTCTAGAAAAACCAAGACTAGACAGCGTGCAACTGAACAAGCCTTTATTGCTGCTCAAAGAAAGGGTGGAACAACAATGCAACCACTTCTTATGGTTCTTCTGTGAGTGGAAAATCTCATGTTCCTAATGCTTCTGCTGGTAGCAATTTGTCTGGAAATTCGGTGATAAGGGCAAAAAAGAAGATGCATTGCCATTATTGTAAAGCTTATGATCACTTGATCAAGCAGTGTCCTAAGTTGAAGACCAAAGAGGCAAAGAAGAAAGAGGGTGGCTCCACTGCAAATGTTGGTTCCACTTGAAATGCAACTATTGTTGAGTCTTCTGTGAAAGGAGTTCTACGAGTGGAAAATCTCATGTTCCTAATGCTTGTGCTAGCAGCAATTTGTCTGGAAATTCTGGTGATAACGGAAAAAAGAAGATGCGTTGCCATTATTGTAAAGCTAATGATCACTTGAACAAGCAGTGTCCTAAGTTGAAGGCCAAAGAGGCAAAGAAGAAAGAGGGTGGCACCACTACAAATGCTGGTTTCACTACAAATGCAGCTATTGTTGAGTTTTCTAGGAAAGGAGAATGTGATGCTAATGTTGATGCATAATGGGCTTTTAGTGCAGTGTACCTATAATCCTACTGTCCATGATGCATGCATGTCAGTTGCTCGAGATTCACATGTGTGGTAGTTTGATAGTGGTGCTACAAAGCACATTACCTCACATCGTGATTTGTTCACCTCTCTTGAGTCTGTCCCTCACGGGAATTCAGTTACTTGTGCCAACAATGCCTCTTATCTGGTTCAGGGAGTTGGATAGATTGTGATTACTACTGTAAATGGAAGTTCTTTCACACTTATTGATGCACTTTATGTACCAGGGATCAAGAAGAATCTTTTGTCTATATCTACACTTGCTAGACTTGGTCTTGTAGTCAAATTTGTGGATGACAGATGTACTGTACATGATCTCAGTTTCGGTGTTGAAATTGTTGTATCTGGGATTTTATGCGTGGGCTATATAAGCTCACTTTGTATGACAAGTGTGGACATAATTTTGCAAATGCAATTGTGGATTTAAAGGCTATTTCAGATGCAAAACTTTGGCATGCACGTTTTGGTCATCTGAATTTTTCCAGTTTGCTGCGTTTATAGAAATCTGATATGGTTGCTTCTTTGCTGCGTCTTGAAGCACCTATCAAACATGTTTGTGAAGGTTGTATTTTGGGTAAGATGCAGGTTCAAAGTCTCCAAAGGATGGTTTAATTAGGGCCACATGTAGGTTGCAGCTTGTGCATAGTGATGTTTGTGGGCCCATGCAATCTCCGTCCTTGGGCAATTACCTTTACTTCGTGACTTTCATTGATGATTACTCCAGGCATGTATGGGTGTTTCCGCTTAAAGCAAAGTTCAAAGTTTTTATGTGCTTCAAACAATTTCTTGCTATGTCTCGAAATGTACTATGGGCACCCTTCGTTCCCATCGAGGGGGGGGGGGGAGTATATGTCTCATGAATTTAATGCATTTCTCGCTAGTCATGGGATAAAACACCAATGTATAGTGCCGTATACACCTCAGCTAAATGGTGTCGCTGAGAGGAAAAACATGTCACTTTACGGAAATGGCACGATGTATGGTCAAAAGTCAAGCTTTTCCGCATTCGTTTTGGCTTGAGTCCATCATGTGTGCCACTTATGTACTAAACAGGTGTCCTACAAAAGCTTTGCAGTCTATTACTCCATATGAAGCATGGCATGATAGAAAGCCTTCTATTGAGCACATGCGTGTTTTTGGCTGTTTGGCATATGCTTTGGTGCCACAAACACACCGTAGAAAATTGGATGATAAGGCTGTCAAATGTATTTTTGTTGGTTATAGTACTGAAAGCAAAGGTTACAGATTGTATCATCCACAAACAAAGCGTATTCTAGTTTCACATGTGTTTGTGGAAGAGTCTATTCAATCCTTGCTGTCATTTACTAGAGACGACAATGTAAGCTCAAAGCACATTTATGAGATTTTGTTGCCTCTTTTCAGTGGTGAAAGTTCGAATGTAAATTACAGTAAGGCAAATGTACAGCCTATGGGGGTTTCTGAAAATGTTACAGATCAGCCTAATATTGATGCAAATGTACATGATGTTCTTGATGAGGAAATGGCTGAAAATGAGCAGGCTACAGGTATGCCAAAATGGCTGGTGAACATATTGCGTGACAGTAAATTGGATGTAACTTTGTCTAGTCGTACTTGTTCAGGTTCTTGCCATGCATCTTATGCATCAAATTGTTATGCTTTGGCTGTGTCTAGCCTACATGGGGAACCTCTCTCTTTTGATGAAGCACAGAATTCAGAAAATTGGATGCCTGCTAGGCAATCAGAATATGATGCACTTATAGAAAATGACACATGGACTTTATGTGATTTTCCTCCTGGCAAAAAGGCCATTGGTACAAAGTGGGTTTACAAGTTGAAACTCAAGCCGGATGGTGAGGTTGATCGCCATAAGGCTCGACTTGTTGCAAAAGGCTATGCGCAACAGAAAGGCATAGATTATGAAGAAAATTTTGCTCCCACTTGTCGTATGACTAGTACCTTTTCCTTCCCTAGAGGCAAAAAATCCTATCTATAGAGTACTAAAGCCTCACTCTATTTTACCAAAGCTTAATTGTGTAGTAGCAAAGTCTTTGTGCAGTACAAAACCTACTCCCCGAATAGTACCAAAGCATTCTTGTTTATCACCAAAGCATTTGCAAAATACCCATATGGGTACTCTTCTACATAGAGTTCTACTATGAGTCAAAAGCTGACAGAAAGTAACAAATTTGAAATTTTGTTTTATGGCAATGGTCCTTTCATAGTACCAAAGGTCTTTGCATAGTACCCAAACCTCTATAAAGTACCCAATTGGGTACTCTTGCATGCTAATGGTTGTACATAGTACCAAAAGCCTAAAGAAAGTACCAAAAACTACCCAATTTGGTACTCTCTTGCATGCCAATGGTTGTATATAGCACCAAAAGCCTAAAGACAGTAATAAATATAAAAATAGTTTGTTATAGTATCAAAGATTGCATGAATAGTACCCAAGAATCTTGGAACTACCCAATTTGGTACTCTCCTGCATTGTAGGAGTTCAAAATGGTACCAAATGTTTGAATACACTGCCAAATTCTAACCTCTCATTAAATGCCAATTGTTAACAATACCAAAAGCCACTTGTATTGGACCAAAGCCTAAATGTAGGACAAAATTTGATACTCCACTGCATGGGAGTGGACTTGTATAGCACCAAATTTTCTCTGAATAGTCTCAAATTTGACTGGTTTTGGTGATGTCCAGCTCTTAAATGCTATTCTATTTCATGGGGCAATGGTTATATAGTACCAAAGGTTCTCAGAAGAATCCACTTTGTTGTGTATTGTTGTGTATTGGTTCTATATTGTACCAAATAAGGTAGAAATGAATCATGTTGGTTACCCAATAGGACATTTTAATACTCTGGATTTTTAAGTTTTGAGCTTGAAAATTTCTTCCTTAATCTTATTTGCATAATTTGTATTCATCCTATACCTCTGAAGTCGTATTGGTCATGCATCTGGTTTCAATGGTATCTGATGATCCATATGTTCCCAAGCAAACACATCCCTATATTTCTGAAATAGCTACTTGGTTTCATTAGGAAAAATATGAACCCTCTAGGGGCCCTTGGGATTAAGGTTAATTAGAGGCCAGTCACCAATAGGAAAAGGGTGGTGGACACGGTAGCCTTACACCTCTTAATGGCCTCTTACCTAGTGAGAAGGTAAGGGAGTTGGGTAGAGGTGAGGGGGCAGGCGGGGGAGGATCATTTTGACCTCTTTTTCCCCACTTTTTGACTCGGATTTAGAAATATACTAAAAATTTAAAATTTTCAAAAAAAAATCAAAATTTAAAATTTCCCTCCTTAAAAGCCTCCCAAACCTATTTCATGGTCAAAAAAGTTTTTTAACCTCCAAAAGTAAAAAAATGTGCACTAAAACCCCCAAAAAGTTGAATAAGATTCAAAACATCGCTTTCCACCCTTCAAGTCTTTCCAAACTTATTCTATAGCTAAAAAGTGTTTTTTTGTCTATACAAACCCTTTTCTAGGTTCTCCATTGCTGCAACAACCACATGCACCCCCTGTAGTCCAACATTCTCTCTCTACTAGCTGTCTCCCACCTCCATTGTAGCACCAAGCAAGATCCTCCCCCATCTCTTCCCCTTGTCCACCATATATTTTCACACCAAGCTAGCTCCTTCCCCTTCTCTCACCTCCATTGCAACATGAAACAAGATTCTCCTCCTTCAACTTTCATTCACTCACACTACATGGAAATCTCTGCTCTCAAAGGTGGCAAAAGTATGAGCTCACATGACTTGCATACCACAACAACAGGAAGTGTAAATGGTGAGTGGACATTGCAAGGGTTCACCTCCAACATAAAGATAGAATGGTAAGAAAACTACCCTTGTAGCTTACATAGCTTAACATCATCTTCATCTGTAAGTTTATCATGATGGAGACAATCAACCTCTTTATGGATTTCAGTGTCTAGGGATTCACATCTCAATCATAAAAAATGAGGAGAGATCCTCATAACATCGGAGTGTGATATTTTTTGGTGGCTTTGGTGCACCATCTAGGGTTGCATAGCATGTGATTGAGTCTCACAATCAAGTAAGTTATGTTATCTATGGAGAGTTATCAAAGATTATTCTTCTAATTTCTTCTTTGTATAATTGTCACTAGATTACTAGAATGATATCATTTTGTACTTTATCCCTTTGTGCTCACAAAATATGCTTTTTACTTACCGAGTCAACTTGTTTCGAGAGGACATGAGAAAAAAACCATGTGCAGAGATGGAAAACACTCTATTCTTGGTCTGTGAGAAATGTTGCAAGACTATGTTAAAAGACTTTGACAAGAATAGTAGGATTTGTGTAGAATCTTGAACCAATAAGTACTCTCTAGGATCTCTTAGAAAAGCACTTCATAAAGTACTACATTGTTCCTTAGTGTCATAGACACACAAATACTTAAGTGTATATGAATCTCTAGATTACAAAGACAAATACTTGTAAGAGAAGCCTGGCAACAACAACATTGTCTCCCTTTGTAAATTTTCCCATGAGGTTGGAATCCTCTATAAATGCTTTTGTATTTATACTCATTTTTGGTGCAATAGAAATATGTGTGTTTTTAAATGGTGTCTCATTGAGTGTGAGCATTTAATTTAGATTATTGGAGTTTCATACAGATTTGAGAAACATTGTTGACCTTTATGGATATTTTAATTTGTTGCTATTGGTGGCCTCTAAGATGTTTCAAGTCTCAATCAAAACACCATGAAGAAATTCAAGTAATATTTTGATTGCAGCTGAAATATTAATGGCTATTCTTATTCATGTAGATCATAATCTTGTCAAGATGGAATCATTTGGGGATGTTGAATGTATCCCGCTTCATTAGCAACGTTTCACAAGTTGAGAAATCTAAATTCTTGCTTTTCAACGTGTTATTATTTCCATACTAGTATGCCTATCTCAAGCTTGACTTAGAGACATGTCAACTTGAGATGGAGATGTTGATGTACAATGGTGATTGATAGGTGAACAATTAACTTATTATTGATTAATGTTTTAACATACATATATTGTAAAGCCTTTGAGTTTCCAACTTCTTTTGAGTAGTGTTGACAAGTTTTGGTATCAAATCTTCTTAAATATCCCTATTCATTGGCTTGTTTGTTGTTGAAGATGATACCAATAGTTATCACCCTTGTAAACTTAACTGTTAAATTGTGGATTTGACTTCTATTATGTAGCTCAATTGGATAGAGAAAGTGTAAACATAAATTATAGATGCATGTATTGTAAACATAGAAGATATGGACCACTTGAGCCTATGAAAAATGCTAATTCTTGGATATTATAACGATAGGGGTCACATGTGGTTTCAAATACCAAAAAGATGGCTTTACCAAAACATTCCCAAGAACGAGAGGTGGACATAAGGGAGTAAAAATTGGCTCCTTGTTTGACCAATTTCTAGTGCTGAGTGTGCACAGGATTTGTGAGGCATGGGGACTCTCCCTACAGAGGTTGTTTGTCACCTACAAAGATTTTCATATCTCCTTCAAAGTATGATGAATAGAATATAGTTGAAAATGTTCTCATAGATGAGTTGCTCCCATAATTTTTGAAACTTGATGATAGCAAAGACGTGTATGAGTCCGTTAGCTCTAACCATTATGGACAACCATCAATATCCAATGACAATGAACACAAAGGTGTCATTGATTATTGGAAAGATCAAAACTTGAGATGGTCTCAAAGGGAAATGCCTACAAATAGGCTCCCACTTTTTGAGAAGCGGGGAGACTACTTTGACAAGGAGGAGGAGTCAACCAATGCAAGTAGGGAAAAGGAAATTAAGAAAAACCAATAGTAGGGATATTGGTGGAAAAAGAAAAAGAATCAATAATGATAGCATCACGAGAGCACAAATAATTTCCTTAGAAAGGAAATTGGGCTATGCCACACCATCATTGAAGTACATAATGCCCGAAGCTTTTGTAAAGAAGCTATTCAATGAGCATAGTTGTAGAGGACGAAGGTTATGGCATATTGATCTCCACCAATCAATCCTTAAATAGCCTTGCTATTCAGGCCCCTGAACTACATGCCATGCAGGCTCATATCCCGCTGCCTAGGCCCTTCCCAGGACTACCATACTAATCTCCACCCGACCAGTCCTTAAATAGGCTTACTACTCAAGCCAGTGAGCTGCATGCCATGTGGACTCATGGCCCCTTGCCCAAGCCCTACCCAAGACCCTACTTCTCACACTACTCCTCCCTTGGAGAATAATTTTTTCCCTTTTAAAAAAAGGAAAATCATTTCTTAATTACACTTATGTTCTCTCAAGTGGAACGTTCATCGGGTCCATCCTTCTACTTGACAAAAAACTTCATAAACATCATAAAAATATATTCTCCACAAATATCCATATTGATGTAGGAGATGAAACATGTAACATGGTCACATCATATACACTTCAAAAGTGCGATGTCTTGATACACCTCTTAAAAACAATAGTAGGTAGAGATTATCAAAATGTGCATTGCTAACACAAAGCCACTCATATGGTTGTTGTACTTACTTGAATTTTCTCTTTTGCAGGAAAAATCTTAATCATATTAAAATAGACAACATTGGCCACATATTTTAAAAAAAATAAAAAGAGTGGGCGTAATGATTCTCATAGAACAAGAGTGATCAACACCATAGGATCCGTTGTGACATATGTAAAAATACGGTGCCAGTGTCATGGTCCATGAGAACTCATACACTCCACGTGGAATATGTCTCACATCTTCATGTCAATACCTCAAGCATCCATGTTGATCTCCTTGCAAGAAAGGAGTTTTTGTATGTGTGGCTAAACAAAAATCCATAAGATCCTAAACCCTACTATCCACCCTTGTGATAGATAATATATGCCATAGGAAAGATATCTATCCTTGTATTCACATCTGTTGCAGCATCAAAGGACATCCGAACGTAACAAAACTTCTAGGACATGTTTAAAAGACCTAAACACACATGCTTATGGTCTCAAATCCCACTTTAGGTCAAGTGCCAAAACCGCGATTATTAACAGCAGTGGATTTTTAACCTAGTCATTTTCGACCCAGAATGCATCTTAATGCTTAGCAATGATGTCCCAATACCCCATCTATGCTTAGTTTTTGATTTTAAAGTGTAAATTCCTAGTGATGATGAAATTAGGCCGCGGGTCGGCGATGCCAAAAGCTACGAATTACTGTGATGTGCTTACCTCAATGCGTAGAGCTCTTACCTGCGGTTGCAATGCAACAAACGTGACTGCAATGTGACAACCGAGGAGGGAGTAGAAAGCACGAGAAGGAGAGAAGTGAGCGCCGTTAGCTCACGCTGTGTATTTCATTATCCAAAACTTAATAATAACTTACAAAAATTGGCTTTTATACCTTAGCCAAGGATTTTGGTAGTCAAAACTAATAATCTGGGAGTTCTACCAAAGATGGCTAATGACAGGTTGATACAATATGG
This sequence comes from Adiantum capillus-veneris, assembly GCF_014529385.1. NCBI lineage: Eukaryota > Viridiplantae > Streptophyta > Polypodiopsida > Polypodiales > Pteridaceae > Adiantum > Adiantum capillus-veneris. The sequence goes on from NC_140939.1 coordinate 135,891,174, forward strand.
AAGCTTGTAGCCCCGGCTAATCAATTACAAGGTTTATCCAAAAACTAGGAGTTACAATATTTCTGATTTATCAAAATAATAAGTGTTTTTATATTGAGAACTTCAAAAAATGGTATCCGTGGTATCTATGTTAGCTTGCTGCTAACATTTTCTCCCTCCTCTCCTCTGTCGTCCCTTGACATAGCTTTATGGACTGAAGTAGTCTTCGGGTTGACGGCTGGCGATAAAATTGTCAATCCATGGGATGAAGCTGACTCGACTAGTGCATAGAGGCTACAAGAGGTTGTCAATCTCTTGGAAAACAACTAACAACTCGCATCTAACTCAAGCTACACTCAAGTGACTGAAATCACTAAAATCCAATCGCTCATCGACAAACAAATCACATCCGTTGCAGCATCAAATGACATCCAAACATAAAGAAACTTCTAGGACATGTTTATAAGACCTAAGCACACATGCTTATGGTTTTAAACCCCACTTTAGGTCGAGTGCCAAAATCACGATATTAACAATAGTGGATTTTTGACCTAGCCGTTTTTGACTCAGAATGCATCTAAATGCTTAGCAATGATGTCCCAATATCCCGCCTATGCTTAGTTTTTTATTTTGAAGTGTAAATTCATAGTTATGATGAAATTAGGCCGCGGGTCGACGACGCTAAAAGCTACGAATTACTGTGATGTGCTTACGTCAATGCATAGAGCACAATAAACGCGATTGCAATGTGACAACAGGGAGGGAGTAGGAAGCACGAGAAGGACAGAAGTGAACGCCATTAGCTCACGCTCTGTATTTCATTATCCAAAACTTAATAATAACTTACAAAAATTGGCTTTTATATCTTAGCCAAGGATTTGGGTGGTCAAAACTAATAATCTGGGAGTTCTACCAAAGATGGGTAATGACAGGTTGATACAATCTGGAAGCTTGTAGCCCTGGCTCATCAATTACAAGGTTTATCCGAAAATTAGGAGTTACAATAATCTCAATTTATCAAAATAATAAGTCTTTTTACAATGAGAACTCCGAAAAATGGTATCCATGGTATCTGTGTAACATTTCCCCCCTCCTCGCTTGTGTCGTCCCTTGACACAACTTTATGGGCTGAAGTAGTCTTCGGGTTGACGGTTGGCGAGGCGGTCTTTAAGCGCATTGAGTGCCTTTTGGTACCTGATTTTTCGCTCTTTATCGGGCACTTGCAAAAATTGCATAGTGACTCTGTTTTTTAGTTCCATTGCTGAGTAGCTTAGAAACCGTGATGTCAGGTTACTGATCACTGGCCCAAATATTTTCGTTCGCCAAGTGAAGAATCCCGTGTAGAACGCTTCCTCGAACGCCAGCATATTGTGAGAAGGTAGAAACATACACATGGCGTAGAATCCATAGAGGACTTCTTTAGAAGGTTGGACACTGAGATCATAGCACAACGGCACCAAATGTTGGACAGGTGTCTAACCTCACTATCCTATCTTATTGCAGTTTTAGCGAGAACCACGATTAAATTGTTAATCCATGGGACGAAGCTGACTCGACTAGTGCACAGAGGCTACAAGAGGTTGTCAATCTCTTGGAAAACAACTAACAACTCACATCTAACTCAAGCTACACTCAAGTGACTGAAATCACTAAAAGCCAATCGCTCATCGACAAATAAATCACATCCGTTGCATCATAAAATGACATCCAAACGTAATGAAACTTCTAGGGCATGTTTATAAGACCTAAGGACACATGCTTATGGTCTCAAACCTCACTTTAGGTCAAATACCAAAATCACGATTATTAACAGCAATGGATTTTTGACCTAGTGGTTTTCGACCCAGGATGCATCTAAATGCTTAGCAATGATGTCCCAATACCCCGGCGATGCCAAAAGCTACGGATTACTGTGATGGGGCTAACGTCAATGCGTAGAGCTCTTAGCTATGATTGCAATGCAACAAACGCGACTACAATGTGACAACCGGGGAGGGTGTAAGAAGTGCGAGAAGGAGAGAAGTGAGCACCGTTAGCTCACGTTGTGTATTTCATTATCCAAAACTTAATAATAACTTACAAAAAATGGCTTTTATACCTTAGCCAAGGTTTTTGGTGGTCAAAACTAATAATCTGGGAGTTCTACCAAAGATAGGTAATGACAGGTTGATACAATCTAGAAGCTTGTATCCCCTGCTCATCAATTACAAGGTTTATCCGAAAATTAGGAGTTACAATATTCTTGATTCATCAAAATAATAAGTGTTTTTACAATGAGACCTCAAAAAAATAGTATCTGTGGTATCTGTGTTAGCTTGCTTCTAACATTCCCCCCTCCTCGCCTGTGTCGTCCCTTGACACAGCTTTATGGGCTGAAGTAGTCTTTGGGTCGACGGTTGGCGAGGTGGTCTTTAAGCGCATTGAGTGTCTTTTGGTACCTGATTTTTCGCTCTTTATCAAACACTTATAAAAACTGCATAGTGAATCTGTTTTTTAGTTCCACTGCTGAGTAGCCTACAAATTGTGATGTCACGTTGCTGATAACTGGCCCAAATATTTTCGTTCGCCAAGTAAAGAATCCCATGTAGAACGCTTCCTCGAATGCCAACATATTGTGAGAAGGTAGAAACATAAACCTGACGTAGAAGCCATAGAGGACTTCTTCAGAAGGTTGGCCACTGAGATCATAGCACAACGGTGCCAAATGTGGGATGGGTGTCTAACCTCACTATCCTATCTTATTACAGTTTTATCGAGAACCACAATTAAATTGTCAATCCATGGGACGAAGCTGACTCAACTAGTGCATAGAGGCTACAAGAGGTTGTCAATCTCTTGGAAAACAACTAACAACTCGCATCTAACTCAAGCTACACTCAAGTGACTGAAATCACTAAAAGTGAATCACTCATCGGCAAAAAAATCACATCCGTTACAGCATCAAATGACATCCAAACGTAATAAAACTTCTAAGACATGTTTATAAGACCTAAGCACACATGCTTATGGTCTCAAACCCCACTTTAGGTCAAGTACTAAAATCGTGATTATTAACAGCAAAGTGGATTTTTGACCTAGTGGTTTTCGACCCAGAGTGCATCTAAATGCTTAGCAATGATGTCCCAATACCCCATCTATGCTTAGTTTTTAATTTTGAAGTGTAAATTCCTAATTCTGATGAAATCAGACTGTGGGTCGACGATGCCAAAAGCTACGATATACTATGATGTGCTTACGTCAATGTGTAGAGCTCTTATGTGCGGTTGCAATGCAACAAACACGACTGCAATGTGACAACCGGGGAGGGAATAGGAAGCACGAGAAGGAGAGAAGTGAACACCATTAGCTCACGCTGTGTATTTCATTATCCAAAACTTAATAATAACTTACAGAAATTGGCTTTTATACCTTAGCCAAGGATTGTGGTGGTCAAAACTAATTATCTGGGAGTTCTACCAAAGATGGGTAATGATAGGTTGATACAATCTAGAAGCTTGTAGCCCTGGCTCATCAATTACAAGGTTTTTACAATGAGAACTTCGAAAAATGGTATCCATGGTATCTGTGTTAGCTTGCTGCTAACGTTCCCCCCCTCCTCGTCTGTGTCGTCCCTTGACACAGCTTTATGGACTGAAGTAGTCTTCGGGTTGATGGCTGGCAAGGTGGTCATTAAGCGCATTGAGTGCATTTTGGTACCTGATTTTTTCCTCTTTATCGGGCACTTGCAAAAACTGCATAGTGACTCTGTTTTTTAGTTCCATTGTTGAGTAGCCTACAAATCGTGATGTCACGTTGCTGATCACTGGCCCAAATATTTTCGTTCGCCAAGTAATGAATCCCGTGTAGAACGCTTCCTCGAACGCCAGCATATTGTGAGAAGGTAGAAACATACACCTGGCGTAGAAGCCATAGAGGACTTCTTCGGAAGGTTGGCCACTGAGATCATAGCACAACCCTTTTTTTACCCTTGAGGAATGACATCCAAGGGGCACCTGCTTGCTCTGGCTCATTGAACACTTCGATGCAGGTGAGCAACATTTGCAGATTTTGTATAGCATAGCACATGACAAATCTGTTATACTTTTAAAGAATGACATGGCATCCTTTAGGGTTTTCAAAATGTATTCTTCAGTCGGCTGCCCCTTTTCTGGAGCAGGCAATCTGGGGTAATTCAGCCAAGTTGGCCGCTTCTTTAGTAGTGTCTTATATGCTATCCAGGTCCTTACTCTTGATACATGACAAAAGGTAGGATCCTTTTGCAGGGTCGCAGGTGCTCTTGTTAACAGAATCACATTAGGAGAAATATGAACCTTGCATGGGCCTTGTAAGGAATCCTAATTTTTAGGGATTAAGGCTAATGTTGTGTGGGGTTTAGGGGGCAAGGGCATTGAAGAAGGTAGTTTTGAGTAGGCTTTTCTAGCTTTTTTTAAAGACAAATGTAGGATGTGGACCTAAAGGGTTACTTTCTCTCTCTAGCTTTTTTTAAAGTGAAGGAAGCATAGGGGTGTGTCCACATTAGCAAAAACGTGGGTCACAAAGAGACAAAATTTGACTTTAAAAAAAAATAATCATTTTTACTTGTTTCTAACTTAAAACTCCCTCCCAACATATATACATATCCAAAAATCATTGTTTGACCCATTTTTTAACCCACAAGCTTAGAAAGTCCATTTTTTCAAAACTCTTTTCCCCCAAAAAGTAATAAACATTTTGTTCTCTCCTCCTCCTCCCTCCCTCCTCTCTCTCTCTCCCTCTCCCTCTCCTCTCCCTCCCTGCCCCTACCTTCCTCCTCCTCCCCAATCTCTCCCTCCCTCCCCTCCCTCCTTCTCCCTTCCCATCTTCTTAACCTCTCTACCCTTCCCCCTCTATCTTTTCATCATTTGCTTCCTCACACAACAGCTTCCATGGTGCTCACAGACATCACAAATGGTTTGCTTCCACCACCACGTACTCCACACACCAAAAGCATACATATTCTCTTACCCACGGCATTTGCACCGAAGACCACTAGTGAAGGTGATCAAAGGTCATCACAGGAACGTCGCACCGCTTGTGAGACCAATGTTGACATTTGGGTGGATGGCCATTTGTACCCTTACGATCCTATAAGCCACTTCCATCCACCGTTTAATAGCCTTTCCACATTTCTTCAATTTCTTGGGAGGGGAGAAGCAGGTTTGTTAGGCTATTGCAAGCGGTTGTGTATGGGTGCAGGTGCTTCTTTGCATATGTGGATGCACGAATGTCAAGCTCTTCACCTCAAGACGACGGCATTACAAGAGAGTGTTGCCTCTTCGGAAAGGGTAGTTAAAACTCTTGAACAACAAATGCAAGAAAAGGAGTCCCACATCCAGAAGCTTACCAACACCATCACATACTTGAAAGAAACACCCCTTGGTGCAAGGGAATGCAAACGCACGTATTCATCCATTGAAACTCTTGCACATTCGGGAGGAGCACGCAAACAACGAGTTACAACCACAAGGTGATTTGGTCTTTACTTGCATGATGCATTCTTACTTCATACTATTTTCTAACATTTATGTTTATTTGTTGCTAGAAACTTCATCCAGGAGGCATGCGGTGGAACAAGCCAAGATGATCGAGTCAACCTTTTCACTAGTTGTCTCAATACCCAGGACGTGATTTCTATCTTACAATCACCTGATGGTAAGCACATTAAGGATGCAGTCACCAAGGACCTTATGCGTAAATTAAGAAATGTGGTTAGTGATGATGATGTTCAACAAGCTTGTGATGAAGCTGGAATCAGCACCAAAGCTTATCAGGCTATTTTCCAACTCCTAAAGGATGCCCTCAAAGAACATGGCATTGTGGAAAACCTATTTCCCATTCCTCACAAGGTCAAGCTCGCAAAGAAGGCCACAAACAAAGATGTGTTCTCCCGCATTGGGACATACCTACACATTGAGGACACAATGCCAACTTCCCTTTATGCTTCGTGCGCAACAAAGACAAGGGGAAAAGGTAAGAAACAATCCATAAGACCTTCGGAGAAGGGCTTTCCTTACACAATGTGGAACAATATTTTCGTGGATCTTAGAGGGCTTCAAGAAGCCATGCTTAGATTTTACGAGTTACCTGAAGAAGGTGACACACTTTACTTTTTTCTTTGGTATTATTCTTATCATAGACTCTGATGTTTAAGGTCTTAGCACCATTTATTTTGTAGTGCTTGGCACAAAAGTCGCTTTTGTGCTGAAACTCGATGAGTGTCAAATAGTGAAAGGCCGAAGGTTAGAGAGGCTAAGTGTCACTCTAATGAACAAGGCCCTTCTGCAAACCAAGTGAAGGGATTCAGTAGAGCCATCTCCCACCCCATCTTTTAGCGTGCAATCAGAGAAAGACATTTGGTGGTTGGGTGCTATTGAGGTGCCCAAAGAGACTAATGGAGTACTTTCATGGATTTTTGAGAGAACTCCATGGATCACAGAAGTAATACACTCCCAAATTGGAGGTAAGAAGTTGGAGATTGAGGGTTTTGGTAGTTATGATATGGAGTGGCACTTAGGTGGGGATTTGAAGACTATAAAGTGTTTGCTTGGCTGCAAACAAGGGGCTTCTTCTCTCATGCCTTGTCCATTTTGCACTCGAGGGTACAAACCTAATGGAAAAAAATCACATAAGAGCACTGCAAAGGCCGGATCCATGCTTCCATGGCAAGGGCATGGAGAACAAGGGTTAGATTGTCGTGATGTCGGAGATGAAGGTAGAGAATGGGAAGAGTCTATTTTGAGATGTCCCATGCTCAATGCCCCAGACCGTGATCAAAAGGACCACGCTTGGAATCCAATCTTTCGATTTCCTCTATCGAATGTACATTTTTGTACATTACACGCATTCATGCGCATTTTCAATAGGCTATTGAAGCTCCACATTGACTATGCTTTCACGATGAAACCTTTGGAAAAGTCCCAGGAAGCGATCGAAAGAGTGGAGGTACTCTTGAATTCCATTGGCTGTCACGATGGAAATGTGTCTATCGTTGCTGCAAAGAACACAGGGGAGGCCCATGAAATTGCTCAACAAGTGTCAATGAGTGGACAAAAAGCTAGACACTTTTTGAAGAAAGTTTTCCAAGGAAAGCCAAGTCGATATGATGCTCAAAACAGCTCCAACTAGTAGGCAGGTAACCTTTGGGAGCTTTGGAAGGAGTTATGCAAAGCTACTACCGACAATGATTCAAATGGCGAGCTTGCAAACAAGCGCAAGCAAATTTGGGCACATTTTGATAAAATGGTCAAGCTTATGGGCCTTAACAGCACAACAGAAGAACAACGCCAATCATTTCAAGAAGCCTTGGCGGATTTTACCAAGGTCTTCACCCTTTCTTGGGGTGAAAATAACATCACACATTACATGGTAAGTCATTTTACATGGTGTATTCATTACAAGGAATTGTTTTTATTTAATAATGTGGATAGTTTACTCATGTGACCAGCATATCTTGTTTGCGCATGGCGCATTCTTTATGCACGAGTATGGATCGCTTGAAATTTTTAGCACTCAAGGCATGGAGAAGTCCCATTATCGAGCAAGGGGAGTGTACTTCAAAAATACTCGACATGGTGGTGGAATGGTGCAATCCAATTATTTGGAGGAGATGTTCAATTGGTTTTTTCGCACAACATTTGCTCATAAGCTCACAATGGAGCCTGCGCGACAATCCAAGATTGCTATTGAAGTGCGGAAATGGAGTCGTCAAGAGCATAGCAACAAGTGGCAAATGTCGCAAGGTCCCACCAAGCATGCTGCATGGCGGCGATGCAGAGTGTGACAAGGATCAAAGTGGATACTACGCGAGTCACTAAACGTGAACGCAGGGTCCAACTCTTAGCAACATGTTTATTTAAAAAATAATACTTTTTAAAAAAAAATTAGTGTGAATAGGGCCCTTTTTAAATGGGCCCTTATAAATATTGCATGCTCTCATAAACCACTCATTTCTTAAGAACAGGGGAGGTCTTACCAACGAAATGGAGCGCACCAAACAAACCGCGAAAGAGCATTCGCCTGCCAACAAAAACACCCTCCAAGGATGTGAGAAGCCGTCATGGCTTAAAGGCACAAGAAAACGGCCACGAACGCCTGGCCATTCCAGGAACTCATTTGGTAGTGGGCATGGTGGTAGGGCACGAGAGTCATCGAGGACTGTTGAATCTCCACCTCCTCAAGATATAACACCTAGAAGGAGAATGAAGCAACGTGCCCAGCGCTGGAGAGAGGAAGAGGGCCAGCAAACAACAGAGTCCGATAGGGAGCAGCCGTCGGGCCACCAAACACAAGCAGGACCATCTAGGACTCGGGTGGTCCATACGGACACTGAATCAGAGAGTGAGCCACCATGGCTGCGAGAAAAAATACCGCGCACACACTGGGTGGCCATTGGGGGGAAGACATTGCCTCGAGGCCAGGCCACACAACAAGATCGGCAGCCAAGGGAAGAGGAAGAATCAGAAGAGGCTGCAGAACCAGCCCCTAAGCATGTAAACAAGCGCAAGTCTAAGTTTTTCAAGAAGCCTAAACGCCGCCCGCCAGGAAATGTGCAAGTGCCCCCAAGACAACCGCAGCGGCGCCGAAAAATAGCAAGGGCATTTGCAGAAATCCGCCACTACCAGAAGACGACGGAGCTTTTGATTCAATGCGCCCCCTTTGCTCGCACTATGAAGGAGGTGCTTCAAAGCTATGGAAATCAGTATAGAATGTAAGCAATAGCGCTAGAGGCTATTCAAGAAGCTACAGAGGCCCACATCATTTCGGTGTTGGAAGATACAAACCTATGCGCCATACATGCAAAGCGAGTGACAATACAACCAAAAGATATGCAGCTTGCACGTCGATTGCGACGAGACTTCGAGCATTAGCCGAAGTTACCCCTCTTTTTGTATTGCACACCCTTATCTTTGTAATGATTTGACTTTCCAATGACAATATGATCAACAGTTGTGTCTAGTGTGTCTACTATCTTTGTAATGAAATGACTTTGTAATTTCAAGTTCTGTATGTAATTTCAGTCAATTTCAGTAAATTTGTGCTTTTTAAGTACCCTTGGGGGTAGATAAGACTACAAGGGGCAATAAAAAGCCTGGCCACAAGGGCACGCAAATGGCCCATCCATCAGTTTTCGATGGGCCATTTGCGCACCCTTGTGGCCAGGCTTTTTTTCCCCCCTTTAAGGCTTATCTACCCCCAAGGGTACTTAAAAAGCACAACTTTACTAAAACCTATTGGTTTTGCAACATTATTTTACATGGATCCTTGTGGACACCCTTTTTTGGCCATTTCAAGCTTTGAATTCCCTATAGGATATAAAAAAAAAAAGCATATTGTGAAACCAAGTGTCTATGCAACATTAATTTGGATTTTTCAAATGTCCAATGTAATTGGACTTTTTGGTGCAGGGGTGTACTAGGTAGAGCTAAAGCAGGTGATAGTGTGCTGGAAACTTCATTTCATTATTGATTTCACATTTTCTAGTGTCCTTGAGTGTGAACATATGCTGGAATTGCCATAGAAAGGGTGCATCTAAATTAATGATGCAAAACCAATTCATTTCAATAAATTTGTGCTTTGTAAGTATCCTAGGGGGTAGATAAGCCTAAAAGGGGAAAAATAAAGCCTGGCCACAAGGGCGCGCAAATGGCCCATCCAAAACTGATGGATGGGCCATTTGCGCGCCCTTGTGGCCAGGCTTTTTTTGGCCCTTGGTAGGCTTATCTACCCCCTAGGGAACATAAAATACCTAAATTTACTAAAATTGACTGAAACTACATACAGAACTTGAAATTACAAAGTCACTTATCAAAACAATTTTCATATCACCAATTGAAACAATTTTCAAGATTGACAAATCACATTCAAAAGAATTTGCAAGATAGAGAGACAATTTCAAATATTTTTGATTACTTCCAAAACGGTGATTTTACATCATGTATCTGAGGAGTTCATAATTTTTTTGACCATTTCCTGGCGCCTATTTTACGCGTAAGGCAACTCCCCAGTCAAGAGGGAGTGCGCTATGGCCTTTGGGTCAGTGGAGCCAATGGAAGCATGTATCCCTATCTAGGCAAGCACTTTACCACGAAAGCCAGTGCCAAACGCTGTGCATACAAGGGATCTACGCACTAGGAACACTTGATGCGCAATTTGAGCAATGGTGCTCAAACACAAAAACTTGCTCAAAGCTTTTAACGACCAAGTCATAAAATGGGCTTGGGGAGTAAATTCATTATGGATAATGGCCACATCGCCAGGGGGGAGTTGTCCTAGGTAATGCGCAAGGGAAGCTTGAGGCCCAAAGCCCGTTCGCTTGCTACCCGTCCTTGCAGCAAAATCGTCAACGTCCACGACATCCTGTCATAAACCGATGAAGGTTGAGAAAAAATACAATGAAGGATAAAATAGTAACATGAAATTTAGGATACAGTTTACCTCCTGCTCCTTGTCGTCCTCCTCCCTGTTGCCCTTTGCATCCAAGTCAATGCTCCCATGCACCACAGATACGACCTTTGGATCATCAGATGGGAGGTTGCATAATGGCATAGGCATCCTAGCAGCCTCAACCTTGGCTTGCGTGGCTTGGAATTCTTCATCAGCCACGTGCAACTGCTCTACTGCGAGGACCTCCGCACATACAACTGTAATAGTGTCAGCAACAGAGTCCCCATCTGGCAAGAGCTTGCTTTCTAGGGTATCTGGCGTATTGTCTAAGGGACATTTGCTGCTATTGCATGGCACCCTCAAGAATTCATCCATGCGCAGGCCAAATGCTTTCTCCAAATCATGCAGGAACACATACTCCTCCCCATCCACTGACACTGAGGAGAAGCGGCTGATTTCTACCTCTGGGATAGCCACATCTGTCAGTGGTAGTGGCACTAGAGTGTCACTAGGGCCAACCGCAACTATGGATTTCTCAACCAGTTCCTGAAGACCCCTAGGGTACTCGAGCCGGTGTGCCTTTCCTTCCGCTATAGGGTTCATGGGGATAACCTGCTGCTCCTTGGTGTCCTTGATAAAGGACCCAACCTGAAGGTGTGGTAAGTGAAGCTCCTCCAAATCAGGTTCCTCGCTCACCAAGAAGATAAATGTTGCGAGCCGAGAAAGGTACTCCACCCCCAACTTGCGCTTCTTGAGCGGTGACACCCCCGGGGCTTGCTCGTCCAAGTAATGGCCTGCATCGGTTGCAATTTCTTGGAATCGTTGCAACCGCTTGGAGAATGGGCGATCACCTTTGTGTATATAGCGCAAAAGATCGCAAGGCACCCAGATCCCTACATGTGGGGGGATAGATACAGAATATTTTATGATGTGCTCGTCCATGAACGCAAAAATCTCGGCAAATGCATCCATGTGAAGGGCAACTGTGGCATCAAGGTCAGGGAGACGAGTAAAAAAGGTGTGGAGGTCCAACTTCCCTTTGTATTTGGTGTCCTCGAGGAAGAGGATGAAGCGTGACAAAGGGGTGGATGTGGCTGCAGATGCAGAGGCTGTGGAAGCATCCATGTCTAGCCTGGGGTGTAGACAGAGAGTGGAGGAGCTCAAGACTTGCAAAAGTGAAAATAGTGAATGAGTTAGGTGGCCCCCCTTTTATAATGGACCCTTTTTTTAAGACATTAAAAAAAAGGCACTTTCACCAAAAAATGATTTCTCATCCCAATGCAAAAAATTATATTCAAAGGCATGATTTGCCGAAGCAAATCATGTTGATTACAGCGGGGATCAGTTTGAAAATTGCAAGAGTTACAAAGTTATAAGATCGATAGCATAGTTCCATCCATCCCCCAGTCCTCCTCGACCTTCACTTTGTCTTCCATTCTCTTCCCAATCTGCGGACATTCATTCAATAAGCATCCAATGATCGACAAACCATGATGTATTGAAAATGCGGTGGAAGGATTCTCACTTTGTGACCTTGTAAACGAAATTGTGCTTGTTGAAGGGCCTCAAAACCCATAATAACCAAATGTTCTCGAACATTACTGAGAGTCCAATGCTTGTTCACTTGGACTTCCTCCAAAGCATCGTTGGGCATCTTCACTGCAATGTCAAAGCTTGCAATAGTGCCGTCTACACTCTGTAAGGGAGTCCACACTCCAAGCTTACACATCCAATGATCATAGTGAAATCGTATGTACAAGGAGGTGCGGAATTTCAAATAGCGCATTCCAATACCTGAAGCTCCAACCTTACAACGGTACCGGTCCTCGTTGTGCATGCCCTCCACAAAACCCCAGTCCTCTTCTAAAAGCCTTTCTAATTCCTCGTAATGCACATCTTTACATACAAGCATTGTGGTAGTCTCCACAAATCCAAACTCTTTAAAAATGTGCACAAAACAATGAATAGGCAAACACCAACTCAAGCCCACAGACCTAGAAGCTTTAGAGTATTTCAAAGAGTTTTGGACATCCATTATCATCTTTTGCTTGAAAGATGCTACCGACCACAAATCTAGGACCGGCCACTCCATACTTAATAAGGAAGTTATTTTGATGGGTTCAAGCATTCCAAATGTTTGTGTAGAAGTAGGGACAATATAGGAGTGAGAATAGAAGAAAATCCTTCTTTGAACCAGTTTGGTTGGGCAAAGATGTGGGAACATTATTGCTCCAATATCCGCATGTATAGCATTGAATGTGCCGAAGAGACTATGTAGTGGTTGCTCCTCCACCAACGTGGATGGAAATATGACTATAAATGCATGACAAATGTTAAGTATGAATCCATAATAACATTACACTGTGATTTCACACCTAGCTTTGTATTCTCAAAACATGTACTTACAATGTGTTGAAAATCGAGGTGGTTGTTGCAAGTGCATGGTTGACATTGAGAAAACATGTTGCACAATGGCTACGGTCCCCTTGTCTTTGCGGTTCTTGAAGCCAAGGAGCTTTCCTTTCCAATGAAGATCCAAGTTTGCACCATTTCGCACACGAAGAGGGCCGACAGCAGATAGTTGCATGTATACCCAAGCACCTTTGGTGAACTCTTGTGGCACCCACTCATCATCTACACCTCTAGTGTTGTGGCATGCAAGTGTTGTGACCTCATCCTTTGGCCGCCTTTGCGAAGTAGAGTTGGCCATGGTTGAGCAAAGAAAACTAGGAGGAGGAGAAGAACCTTGCTTGTTGCTACAATGTAGGTGGGATAAAGTGATATGAGAAAGTGGTTAACCCTTGTGGCAATGGGAGGAGAAGGTGGACAACCCTTGCTTGGTGTGGCACTGGGAGGAGAAGGTGGATAACCCTTGCTTGGTGTGGCAATGGAAGGTGGTAGGGGAGGAGAGAGGAGCTTCCTTGCTGCAGCAATGGAGATGGTGTAGAGAGAGAGAGTGTTGGAGTAGAGGATGAGTGTGATGGTTGCAACCAAGGAGGGGTTGGAAAAGGGGGGTTCTAGAGAGAGAAAATCACTTTTTGCCTAAGAACTACTTTTGGGGGAGCTCTGGATAGCAAAAAAGGATTTTTCAAAAGTTTTTTAAAAAATTTGAATTTTAAGGTTTTTGGGTGCACGTTTTGACTTTTTGAGATCAAAAAATGCTTCTTTGACCATAAAATAGTTTTAGGGGGGTTTTAAAAAGATGAAATTTGAGTTTTGAAAATTTTGAAAAATTTCAAATTTTTGGGATTTTTTCAAAACCGGATCAAAAAGGAGGGAAGTTGGAGGTTCCATATAGCCTTTGTGTAATTTTTGTGTAATTTTTTCTACCTCTTGTGTAATTTTTTCTTTCAATGCATCTTCTTCAGCCTTTGGGAGTTTGACCATGGACACTGTGTCTGCTTCGGTAATGGGTATTTGAAACTCCTCCTCATTACTCAACTCTACTATTGACTTTGTCTCCATCTCGGTGAATGAAATTGAGGGGATTTCTATATGAGTTTGCTTGGAAGTGCCTGCCTCTTCTTGCGTTTTCGGGCGTCCCTCTCTCAATAGCTGGTTAACTCTTTTGAGTTCAGCTATTTCCTTCAGCAGCTCGTCTTCTCTTTGGACCCGCATCAAGGCCAGGTCTCTGCGCTGAGACTGCTCTAATTTCAGCTCTAGTTTGCGGTCTTTATTTTTCTTTCCTAACACCTTGTAGACCTCATATGTTCCCTTGATCGAGAAGACGGCTAGATTTTCTCGTATTTGCCACAAGAATATCGCATGATCATTGATTCTTTGTTCTGAGTACTGTAGGGAAGCATGGGCTACATCTAACTGTACCTGGATCTTTTGAGCTGATAAGGTTGTAGTTAGAAGTTCATTTGTAACTTCCGTCAGCTGATCATCCTTTGCTTTGCATGCATTTGACAGGTTTTGTGAGCAACTCACCTAGTTCCTTCATTTCTTTTTGTTGCTTCTCTGTTGCGAGATGATGTTGTTCAGCTTCCGCTCTCAACTCCTGCACTTGCCTCTGTAGATTAGTGATGACATTGAGTCTGTCGTCCTGCTCCCCTTGGAGTGCATCAATCACCATCTCTAACTCTTTGGCCCTTGTGCTACGGCCAAGTGTTGCTGAGCGAAGTCGTTTTGTCATCTCCTGCATTTGCTTAGCATATTCATTAACTTGCATAATGACTTTGTCATTTGACTGCCAGTCTTCATTTCCTGCTAACTGTCTTGATGTTTTTGCATATTCTTGCGTGTGCTTTGGCTGCATCATGACGGCTGGTTGGTGTTGTTACCCTTGTGGCTGCTGATCTTTTTCTGTTGAGGTAGAGGGTGGTGCCTCGGCCTTCTCGTGTTGTGTTGAGGTAGAGGGTGTTTCCTCGGCATCTTGTTCTCTTGTGTGTTCAAACTTTGCAGTGTCCTCTTTTGGTGCAGGACTGGCTGCCTTTTCTGTCTCTGGCTCTTTCTCTATTTGTTGCTCTTGAGTAGATACAACTGCTTATTGTGCTAATTCCGCTGCTTCTTGTTGTTCAGGTTCTTGTGTAGATTCAACCGCTTTTTCCTGTTGAGGTTCTGCTTCTTTTGTTGGCTCAGTTGTTGTGGTTCTAAATGCCGGTGTTTGTGGTGTTCGGAAACAGGAGAAGAGATGCGGGAAGACACATCACCTTGAGCATGTTGTGCTTCTCCTTGTGCAATGGCTTCCTCTGCTTTCTTTTGTTGTTCTGCCACCTGTGTCGCTTTACTTGCTGCTTCTTGTGCTTCTTTCAGCCTTAAAGCTTGTGCCTCTTGATACATCCATTCCAGTACTTCTATGGGTTCTTCAGCCTACTTCCTGGTGTGATGCTTGGTTCTTGGTCCCTTAAGCCCCAATAGGCACCCACTTTTTCGGGTCCTTTCCTTGTGCTTTTTGACTGCATTGGTACGAGTGTTTCTCTCTTTCAAACCGGGCTTGCTTTTGCACAGGCTCCTCCTGGTGTGCTGCCAAGGCTTTTCTCTTTATTTCTTCACTGCGCGATCTCCTTTCTTTGTTATCCGAGCTTTCACTGATGTGCCGTTGCGGCGAGCTCTCAACAGACTCTTCATCTGAATTGTATGATCTCTTGGTAGATCTTGTAGCTCGAGGAGATGTTTGAGCTAACACTATCCAAGTCTTTTGATATGGGGCAGGTGGTAGGTTGGCGGCCATGCCGATGGCATAGTATGCAATCCTGGTCAAAACTCCTGGTGCACCCAGATATGTGATCTTTCCTTCCTTCTTTGTCCCTTTCAATGTGGACAAAACATATTGTGCGTGGTCAATCGGTTGCCTGGTTGTTGACTTGAGGACTTGCGAAAGGTGGTGGCAAACGCATGATTGGGCGTGGTATACCTTGGCGGCCTCTTAGCAAGGAAATGGAAATGATGATGGTATAACCTTGCGGGCTCCTCCACCTATTTGTGAATAAGGTCTGCAAAGGTGGCTGCGGTGGTTTCTTTAGTGAAAGTTCCAGCCGTTTTTCTGTCTCTTACCCTCATTGTCGTTCCTTTTGTGGGCAGTCTGAGTGCTTCTGCCATTATCTCCTTGGTAATTACTACTTCAACTTTATTACCTTGGGGGTCAGAAATATTAGCGGTTCCATCTTCTTTGATTGTGGACAAAAGCTCGTAAGCTTTCTGAAAGTCCACTCCGCACGGCTCTCGTTCATAGAAATCTCTGAGCCCTAGCCTTCGGTTGGCTTCTTTGGTCTCGGGCTTTGCAGCGACATCATACACTTCTTTTGGTAGAAGCTGCAGCTCCACCTGATGTCCCTCTTTGCTCTTGAATCTTCTAGTGCATACTATGGTGTGATGCTCTTCAAGATGTTCTTTTGAAAGATAAGTTGCCTTGGCAGTTTTGACTGAATCGGGGTCCAGTTTGTATGCTGGTAGCTCTTGCAACTTTTCTTTTTGGTTGAGCTTCTTCTTGGCCCTCTCTACTGCTTGCATGGCTCCTATTGAATGAATAGAGAGTCACACTTAGCAGACTTGACAAATTTTTCTCTAAAATGTCCTTTAGTCTGAAATGCTACCAATTTTGGTCCAATTTTCTTCAAATCAAATTTTGAACAAGCATAGATGCATAAAAACATGCAAGGAACAAAATTGTAAAGTCAAAACAAAAAATTGTAACAAAAGTAAATAATTGCGATTATTTACAACTGAGTAATTTTTTCAACTTTTTACAAATTTGGCCTTGCAGGCTTGAAGTATATACCAAATACATACTCTGAGTGAAATATGGGCTCATTCGGATGCATAGGGTGAAAATGGTACCGATTTTGGCTTTAGGTCTCTGAAACAGTAGATATAAAGGAAATTTGGGATTTTAAGCTCCAAATTGATTCAAACTGGGCTAGTGGCTTAACACATAATGTACTTTGGATGTATGATGGCAAAATAGCAAAATTCTCCCATTTTGGCATGAAAGTAAATAATCGCGATTATTAACTTTGCTACCAAATTCAACATTTTTTGGTACAACTTGGTTCTAGGCATTGTATAGACCTTGTATATGGGATACCAGGTGATTTGGATCAAGAAATGTGGTCCATAACTCAGAAATTGGCTTGCAGAGACTTCCTTGCGTTTTTTGGCACTTTTCCAAGTTATATGTGATCATTTTGTCTTATACTTGATTTTTGGCATGTAATAGGTGTGTACAAATGATAGGCGAGGTGATGATACAATTTCCAAGCAAAAATAGTGCAAAAGTAAATAGTTGCGATTACTTACAACAGTCACATTTTTTTTGCAAAACTTAAAATTTTGATCTAAACACATTCTGTACACCTAAAACAAGTCCTAAATTGAATTTGGTAAAGTTTGGTCTTGCCGACATCACTTTGTGCTTTGTCGACTCTTTCAATCTCTGATTTTTGTGACTACACTGCCTGTTGAGTTGGTTTGTCACTTGTGAGGCTTTGGATTTGTCCGCAACATAGTCGTGAAGCAACTCATCCACTTTTGGCTCATTTGGAGTCAGTTTCACGTCGTATGTCGAATTTGACGCTTTGTAGCCTTCAAGCCGTTTTTTTCTTTTCGAGGGCTTTGCTTGATTGATTTCACGAAACCAATCATTTACATTGTATATAAACCTCGTAGGCAAGCTGTCTATGGAGTCAGAACCAAATTCTTGCATCTGCCAAAAACCTAGCTCTTCTACTGGGGACCCCCTCGACCCTTGCCGAATGGTCAATTAATGATATAGAAAAGTCTATTATGTTAGGGCATGCTAGAGTTCAAATCTCCTCCAATTTGGTCGAGCAAATAGGCCGCTATGGTCAGTTTTTGGTCGTAGGTCTTCGTGCACTGCTCGGATTCTAGGGTTTTTTCTAAGGGTTTAGACTAGCTACCGAGACTAGCTACCGGCCGTACAAAATGGATCGTTGATGAGTAAAGAACTTACCCCTCATGTCTCGTGTGAAACGGCACTGAAAACGGGCAATTGTAGACTCCGGAAAGTACTCGCGAAAGAGGTCGAAAATCTCTCTTTACAAAGGTAACAAGTGAAATGAGGTGGTTTTAGCCTACCTGGGATATCTATACCCGGACTTCCAAACCATTTTTCTACAGATTCTCCCGTTAGTCCTACTAGGCCATGAAATCTATGTTAGACTCAAAAATTTTCCCGATCAGATTCCTATAGTTCATTCTGCAAGAATTTTGCCAAAGTAGGTATGGCCGCTTAATTTAGGCTCCCCGCTTCCATCTTCCGATTCCATTGAAAATTTTCGTGCTTATCCGCCTTGTTTTTTTGGTCACCATCGTCCTTTTCCGCCTTGTCTTTCTGGTCACCATCGTGTCTTCCGTTTTTCCATCTGAGCTAATTTTTGACCTGTTTATTGAAAAAATCAAAGAAAATAATGCGCTAAAATAAAAGCAAAGTGAAAACCCAATAATTAAGAAAATCCATTGAAAAACACAGCTTTATTGGTTTTTGTTGGATTTTTCCATTTTTAAGTCTCATTATCAAGAAAAATGATGAAAAATAACAAAAAATGACTATTTTTTGATGATTTTTTGATAGTATATACATTATTTACACTCATCAGGAAGGTATTATCAGTGAATTTTTCCCTGATGATGAATTATAAGGGTATTATTAGGTAGTTTTACAAAAACTCACACGTTAACATCGAACTTTTTCCTCCCTCTTCAAACATTGCCCTTAATTACTTAGTGCCTTTCCACCCCTCCTAGATGGCGTACTCTGGGACGACTGTGTGCGTGGGTTGAACAATCGTGTCTTATGCATAGCCGTAGTTGGATCTACCATGCTTTGAAGATCAATGCAGTTCAAACCAATATGTTGTGCAAGAGCTGGTTTTGAGTAACTAACTCAAGGGTTTATGATGTCGAGGCTTTCTGATGCTTTCTTCCAAAGAGCAAATCTGGTAGCTTGTGTGCTCTCTGTTTGATTGTACCATCAGGATTCTTCAACATACTGATTGCATGGGCTTTAGGTCCCAGTAATGGTTGTTGTCGAGCTTTTTGTCTCCATTGGTAGCTTGGTTTGCTTGGTGCAGAATGGTGTGTGAAGTCTTCTAAGACTTAACTCTCCATTGCTTGATTGGTTTTACAGTTTGTGGAGAAGATAAGTGCTCCTTTTTCTACCAAATCCATTTTAAGTTAGGTTCCTTGCTCGGAGAAGCTCGTCTCTGTGTTTTGTCCTTTGAACCCTTCTTTAAGTTAGGTTCCTTGCTCGGAGAAGCTCATCTCTGTGTTTTGTCCTTTGAACCCTTCTTTGGTTTTGTCGATGATGCTTTGGGCACCCAGATTTGAATCGGCTTGTCCTTAAGCTATGCTTTTGGTACCTAGATTTTCCTGACTCCTTGCATGCTACTTGTAGCATTTTCTTGTCAATAGGATGGAGAAGATTGATTGCTCCGTGATTTACTCTGTTGGTAACCTACTTTCCATTCCTCTTTGCTTGGTGAAATTGGAACAATGAGTTGTCCGCCTTTAGGTGATAGCTTGAGCTGATTTGTATCCCAATCTGGTACTGCCTTCTACGTCCGTATCCATGAGATTCCAAGAATCATTGTCTCATTCATGTGTTCATCTGGTAAGCATATAAACAAATGCGGACATGAACATCCATGTACTATCACATTTAAGTTGACTACTCCCAATGTTGGTGTTGGGTTCTTGTTGCATCCTTTGATAGTCGCTATTCCTGTTGTCAAAGACTGACTTGTTGCTTTCTTGTACGTGGAATAACTGACTGCATTTACTCGAGCTCCTGTATCGACCAATACATTTGTGCTATGATTGTTGAGTTGTACTTTGATGCGCAGGTCCATTCCATCTAACCATTCCTCATTTGTTGACACGACATCTTTCAATAATTCCCATTGTCGGTCATCTATTTCCACAGTGTTGATGGGAATAGGTGTTTGTTGATTCTTGAGAGAAGCTTTTCGTTTGAGTACCCAAAGTCGAGCTCCCTCTTGGGCTTCATCAATAATCTAATGTCGTTTAATCTTCCTATGCTTGGCTGCATGCATTCTTTCTAACAATTCATTGGTTAGCGGAAAATTGTGTTTCTTTAAACGGCATCCACTAATCCAATTAGCCATTGGTTCACCATCTAGGGTGGACAACTTTACTGCTCCACTTGGAGATACATCTTCAATGATAAATGGTCCGTTTCCCTTTTTCTTAAACTTGGGAATATGTTGCTTAATGGAGTAGACTTAAACTAAGTCCCCTTTCTTGAAGATTTTTGTTATTAGATGGGAATCAAAAAACTATTTTTGTTTCCGCTTTTGTGCATAGATGTGAGCTACGCCAGTTAGCCTTTGCTCATCTAGCTTTTCTAAATCTTCTAGTCTTTCTAACAATTCATGTCCAGTCCACTCAAGATTCTTAGCTACCCTTAATGTCAGCAATAGAAATTCTAGTCAATATGGCATCAAGACCATAAACAAAGTTAAAGGGAGTAGCATTTAAAGCTGTTTTGAATGAAACTCGATAAGCCCATAGAGCTGCATGGATATTCATTTCCTAGTTTGTCCATCCTGAACTAACCACTTTAGTCAATATCGAGCTAAGAATTTTGTTCATATGCTTAGCTTGTCCGTTTGCTTGTGGGTGATAGGGAGCTGATTTGTTATGGATGACCATAAACTTATTAAGCAAATAATTGATTACCTCATTGACGAAATGAGTTCCCCGATCATTGATAATTTCTATTGGTAGTCCATATCTCATGAATACATACTCATATAAGAATGCGGCAGTGGTTTTGACATCATTCTTTTGAGTTGCTTTAGCCTCGACCCACTTGGTCAAATAGTCCGTAGCTACAATGATATATTGAGCTTGGGTTCTATAAGCAGGTGGCTGTATTGCCCCAACAAAATCTATACTCCACTTTGTGAAAGCTCTAGCCCCCATCATTGGTCTTAAGGACATGCTATCTACACGTGTTGGCATTTTTGCTCGTTTGACAAGCATCACACCTTCGAACATATTATTTGGAATTTGCAAAAAGTGTTGGCCACCATATGCCTGCCATTAAGTTTTCTCTTGTGGTGGTCTCATTAGAAAAGTGACCTCCAGCTAATCCAGCATGTGCTTGTTCTATAATCGGAATATACTTGTCTTCATTTGCACAAAGACGCAAATGTTGATCCTTACCTCTCCGATACAATTGGTTTCCAATAAGAGCATAATCTCTTGCTTGAGTTTCAATTGCTCGTTGATGGTGTTTACTCATATCCTCAGGAAATGTTCGGCTTGATAAGTAAGTAACCAGATAGTTACTCCACTTAGGAGCAGGCGACATTTGAAACAATGTTACATGAGGTATGGGTGTTTGTTCTTGACATTGAGTACAATCCTTTACAAAAGATCGAACATCACTCCTCATAGTTGGCCAAAATACTCCAAGTCTCAAGATTCTTTGCATAGTTTGATCTTCTGCAAAGTGAAGTCCTACTATGGTAATATATGCTTGACTTAGGTACTGATTTTTCTCTTCAGGATTAATGCATAAGAGCAATATTCCATCTCGATATCTTTTGTATAGCCTACCAGCTAGTAATTGATACATAGTGGATTGCTCAATTAATCCGATTGTGATAAAAAGTGGTATTTGTGAATCCACTTGAGCTATGGTTATCAATGATACCATGTTTTTCGACCATCGAGGTATCATTTCCACAGAGAACAAATAGGCATCCAATAGATCATTGTCTACCACTTTAGGGGATTCTCCTGAAATAATCCTTGACAAATGATTTGCTCTTTGATGTGTAGTGCCTTTTTTTACAACCACAGTGAAATCAAAATCCAGAAGAATGATGAACCATATCACTATTCTTCCTGTGCTGTATGGCTTGTTGACCAAATACAACAAGGCTTGGTGGTCCACAAAGAACACAAACTTGTTGGCTAATAGGTAATGTCTATACTTTTTAACGACATAGATCATTTTTAATCCTTCTCTTTCAGTGGCAGTGTAATTCTTTTCTACCATGTTCAATTGTTGGCTAGCATAAGAAATAGGAAAGTCAATTTTCCCGTCTCCTGGTTGAGCTAGTATACAACCGATAGTAAAATTGGAAGCATCTACATGTATGTGGAATATCTTATTCCAATTAGGTGCTTTCAATATTGGAGCTGAGGTGAGAGCTTGCTTAAGCTTCATGAAGGATTCTTCACATGCCTTTGTCCATTCAAAGTGTGTAATCAAGCTATACATGGGTTTTGCAATTATAGTGTACATATAAATGAACCGTCTGTAATATCCACAATACCCCATGAAGGCTTGAACCCCCTTTACTGTTATTGGTCTAGGAAAATCAGCAATAACATGAATTTTATCCAAGTCAATAGCTATGCCATTTTTAGACAGTATATGTCCAAGAATTTTTCCTTGTCTACCCATGAATGTGCACTTTTCAGGATTTAGGCAAATTCTATAAAGTCTACATTTTTCGAATACCTTTTTGAGGTGTTCAAAATGATCAGCCCGGATTGATGAATGTACGCATAAATCATCCATATACACTTCCAAGAATTTCCTAAGATATTATTTAAATGCATGGGTTATCAATCTTTGAAAGGTCACTGGAGCATTAGTTAACTCAAAAGGCATAACCCGATAGGCAAAATATCCCATTTTGTTGCAAAAGCAGTTTTATGTTGATCTTTTGGGTCAACCAAAAGTTGGTTGTATCTCGAAAAGCCATCTAAGAAACTGTAAGCTTCTTTCCGTGCAACTCGTTCTAAAACATGCTCAATGATTGGAAGAGGAAAGTTGTCTCTAATGGTAGCTGCATTCACTTTTTTGAGATTGACACACACTCGTAATTTTTCATTCTTCTTGGGTACTACCACAATTAGAAACATCCAATCTGTGTGTTCAATTTTGTAAATGAATCGGCTTCCTTTAATTTCTCAATCTCTTCTTTGATTTTCTTGGCAAATGTTTCATTATATGTGTATAGCCTTTGTCTATTTGGTTTCACATCATCTCTCATGGGTATGGTATGTTGACAGATTTCTGGATCAACACCCTTGAGATCCTTGTAAGACCAAGCAAAGATATCTTGGTATTCTTTTAGTAAGCATAGTAAAATCTCTTCTTCATCTTCTGTTAGGTCATTTGCAATGTAGGCAGGCCTAGGTTCTTCCCTTGGTTCAGCCAACTCTATCTTTTTTGTGTTCTCGGGCCCTTCGTAGGACTCACCCTGTTTTTGTAATTCCCTAACAGGTTGTTCAATTATGATTTTTCAATCTTGGAGAGTATACTTTTTGTAATGGGATGGAACACTCATTACATCCTTACCATCCTCTTGTGTGGTTTCCATTTTGGTCGTATATATCTCCTTCAGAGCTTTTTTCATCTCTTGATATTTCTTTTTTCGCTCAACTTGTGTCATGGTTGGCTCCTTGTCATTGTTTGTTTGACTTTGCTTGTTGAGTATCCTTCCTTGTTTTTCTCGATGTTTTTGACATTTCTAGATTTTCGTTTCAAGGGTATCTGCCAGCGATTTTGTCCTTGACACAATCATGTGTATCTATTTACATTAGGAATTGTGTTCTACTGGAGACTGATGGCATAGGTCTTGTTTTTACGTTTTTGGTGTCTCTTTTTTGTCTATACCATTTTTGTCTTCTCGATTTCTGGTTAGGAAATTCAAAAAACTTTTCCTGCCCTCCTTTCAAGAGTAGCTTAGCTCTCACGTGTTCTTTTTCTGACCCCGAATCTTCTGAGGTAGCTGAGTATTCATCTAACTCATCAGTTGCATCGTAGTAGAGGTCCGAAAAGACTTGTTAAGCTTTCATCAAGTCCTTGGGTTCCTCACTTTCATCTTCAATGTGGAGGGTTGAGATCATTTGTAAAGGAATTATAGCATAGCCGTCCTCATTGCAAAATTGAGTAGGCATCGACGGATTCACACATACATCTGTCGCTAGAATTTGAGTCCACTCAAATGGATCAAACAAATGCTCTAGAAAGGGTTTAGGTACATATGCTTCGTTTGTGCAATCCCTTTCTAAGATACATTCTTCTCGTTTTAAGCTCTCGTTTTCTGAGGCTCCGCACATCCAAATAGAAGTGTCTTTGTTTAACCAAGAGAGAAGCTTAGTTTCAGCCGAAGAAACTGAATCAAACACTTGTGTGGGTGTTTTCAAGACATCTCTATAAGTGTGATCTTTTAAATTAACCCTTGTTATAGATCCCACTTGCTTCAAGTACATATAATTGTTTTGCCAATCTTGGATAAGTTGTACCTGTCGCATAAAATGTCTTCTCAATATGATTTTATAATTGAGTTTCTTCCCAAAGTCTACTATGGCAAAAGTGTGCTGATATTCAATCTCACAGGAATTAACTATGACTTTCTCAAGCAGTCCAAAGGGTCTTTCAATGTGTCCATCAACCAATAGCAATTTCATTCGAGTTTGTCTAATGGCTGGTTGTCCCCAGGATTCCCATACTGCTTTCGTGGCTATGGTTATGCTTACTCCACTATCTAGTATTGCCATGGTTTCAATGTCATTATATTTCACTGGAAGGGTTGTGTTTCCTTCTTTCCCTTCATAGTATTCTTCGACTTTTTGTTCATTGGAACATATCGAATATCTTTGTTGTCCATTTTATGTTTCAATTTTTTATTTTTATTTTTATCAGCCCCGTTATCCTCACCTTTTCTAGGGTTTTTTGTACATCATTCCATAAATATGGTCTGGATTTTAACACTTCTCCCAAGGTAAGAGTGCATTGGATGGGTGTAAACATGATTGAATGAATATTGTCTACTTCTAGGGTCTGTTCCGCTCGTTTTACTTAAGTGGTCTTACACACTACGGATTCATCTTCGTTATCTCCCAAGTAAGAGGATAATGTTTTCAAGGTCAATGGTTTAAACATTCCTGAAGCTTCAGATCCGCAATCTCCATACAAGGATTGTACATCCACGTCCATATCAAGAGGCAGGTTGTCTAACCAAACTTCCTCTATAGGAGCTGACTTTAGAGTTAGGCTCCCATCATTGATCTCTCTAACTTTTTTCCATAAGTGTCCTGGTCAGTCTTCCTCCACGAATGGAATTCCGTCTGAGGCATCTTCGTTGTCTGGTACTATAAGTTCTGGTTCTTTTGTTTCAAGGTGGGGTTCTACCACCACTTTGGATTTTTCTTTAGTTTCTTTTACCACAAGCTCTTCAGGTTTTGCGATACTTTCAAGCTTGGGTTTTTGTTTTTTCAGCACTTCTTGCGTGATTCTTACCAAATTTTGATAAGCTTCAAGCTTAGCTGCTTCCATGTCTGGAGAGGGATAGTTTTTTCATTTGTTTTCCATGTTTTGGCCTACTTTAAGTCCTGCTTGATAAGCTTCCAAGGCTGCATTAACAGGCTCAAAAATTTTATTAACCAAAATTGATCCTCCAGATTTTACAGTTGTTTCTTTCATTTCGCTTCCAGGTTCTTTCACCTTTTCCTAGAATAGCTTTTTTGCTTTCTCCTCAATTTCAGCCCGTTGTTTCTGTTTTCTCAATTCATACCTTTTGCTTCTGCTTCTTTTGGTCTTTTGAGAGGCAGCTTTTGTGTTCTCCGAATCATCAGAGGAGTTATGTTTCTTTTTCTTAGCTTGAGCTCTAGTGATTACCTTGACTGGAACAATCGGTTCACTCTCAGATGAGCTACTAGGTATCACTTGGACTACGTTTACTATTGTTTTTCCCTTGTTTAAAGGATTTTTAGGACAATCTTCTAGTGTCCTCCTTTTTTGCAACATTGTATGCAATAAGCTTCAATTGGCTTAAGGTTTTTGTCAGGCTCCGGGCATTCATTTTTCCAATGATCATCTGCACCACAGTTATGACAGTTTCCTGTTCTTGGCTTAATCATGGGTCTTACCATGGGAGGTCTAACACCTTGATTAGCTACATAATACATTGGTGTGAGCTCTGGTGGAGCATAAGTCACAAGTTCCTCCATTGGTGGTGGATGTGAATTATACCAATCTCCCTCTACCATTAATGTAGATGGACTAGGCTCCGCATAGGGTGTAACAGGCACTAGTGCTTGTTTCTCTATGGCTCCTTCAGAATGCATGTACTTACAGGCACTACATTATGTCTTGGATATGGAGGTTGTTGACCCAACACAGGTTGAGGTCTTTCCATACCCATCGGTGGTCTTTGAGCTTGGGCCATGTTAGGCTGATATATGTACATGGGCTGTCCTTGTGGCCTCATGGACACGTACAGAACATTCCCATCATACTTTGGTCAGAAGTAGCACTTGTTGGTCTCATGGTTGGTCCATTTATCCTCGATTGCACACCATTTTTGCGGTCTAATTGATTGTCCCTATTGAGGTATCCCTTGTCATGGTCCCCTCATAGGTTCTTTTTGCATGTTGTTCATCTTTTTGAGCATATCTTCTATGGCTGAAAGCGGTGCTACAGCAATCGTTCCCACTTGTGCTGGTTTAGTGGATGTTGTTTTCTCACTTTGGTTATCCTTAGGGACATCTTCTTCATTGAAAATATCACAATTGTCTCCTAAGTCAATAGCATTCGACACACACTCTTCTAGGGTTGTATGCTTCTTGCTATAGAGTATAGCATGGAGTTCTTTGTTTAACAGACCCTCTAGAAACAAAGATACAAGTCGTTCTTCTATAGTATCTCTAGCCCTGGGCATCTGCCAATGTATTGTTTCATTCGAGTTGCACAATCCCTAACAAACTCATCGTGTTTTTGTTTGAAGCTGTAGATTTAAGCTACCATATTATGTTTGATCCCCGATTTAGAATAAGCAGCTACAAATCCTTGAGCTAATGTGTTTAAGTCCATGATTGACCTTGGTGGAATGTTTTGGAACCATGTCACTGCTTTTCCTTTCAATGTCATTCCAAACCCCTCAAATTGAGCATGGAATCGAATATATGTTTTACTCTTAGCACTTGCTTAAAGCTTGCTAAGTGGTCGTATGGATCCCTTGATACACTGTATTTTCTGGCCCATTTCTAAAATACAATGGATCCCGTGATCCATTGTATTTTAAGGAATCCATTGTATTTTCTGACCCATTTCTGAAAATCAGTTGGTCTGACACGTCTATTTGGTCAACTCCCGATCTCTTGACAGTTGGTCCTGTTCTGAGTTCTTCAAACCAGTCTGTTGGAAATAGTGACTCATGTAGCCCTGCACAGGCCTTACGGTTTCTGGTTTCTGGTTTCTTAATGTTACTCTCAGATGATCTCTCACGGTGTTCATCTCTTGGAATTGTTTCTGGTCCTTGCCCCAATATCCAATCCCTTATGGAATACCCTTGGTATTTGGTTTGTTTGACCTCCTCAAGAGTCATCATAACAAAGTTGTTGTTATAACAATCTCTAAACAGGTAGGTTGGTAGGTGTGTTAATCCCTTATCTTTGATCTTGAAAATATAGATGATCTTCATGGTCGTTAGTTGTCTTGATTTGGCATGCAAGTCCACAAAAGATCTTTTACGTTTCCATCTTCCCAACAATAGACTCCGATCTTAGGATTATCCGTACTAAGCCGTTTCAAAGGCTTCAAATCTACTTGATCGTATCCCTCAAATTCTAAAGTTGGTGGTTCTTCTTTTGCCTACATATCTGGGATAATGGTGTTTACTTCTAACCCCCATTTGTCTATCACGTCAGGATTTTCAACTTGTAAATAGTGAGTTCCATTTCTGTACATGTACATTTTTCCTTGTTTGTTTGCCCTAATCTCTTCTTCAAACTCAATACCATGGTCATCAATGCGAATAGCATACTCTTCGTTAGGATCCAGGTAAACCTGAGCTCCATGGCGATTAGTCTTATAAAAAGAGAGTATATGCTTATAGTGCATTGTCGTTCCGGTTTTCGAGTGAGTCGAATAGGAAGACATTTGAGATGTTGAATCTGAAAAAGTGTCTGAGACTTCTTCAAGAATAGTGTGCAAGGAATTGCCTTGGTTCACGCTTTCTTCGGTGGATACTCTACTGGAGGTTTCTCCAAATATGCCTTGATTTCCTAATACACGACCAGATCTAAGGTTCATAAAGACTTATGAAGCCCTAGATAGAGTACTTACCCTTGGATTGACTTGTTGTCAATTTCCACTTGACTGGATTGCACTTTTTGTCAAGCTACCTATTCCTCGTCTGCAACTTGATTCTTGTACAAATTTGATCAAGTTAGCTATTCTTCTATAAAGATAGTATAGTTTTTGCTAACTATTGTGATTGGTCTGTGTGTATGTATCACTTCAAATCAAGCTATGGGAGTCAGCAAATGACTTTCAAATTCAACTTTGCTAAAAAATCAAAGGATTAATCTGCAACTTGGAAACTGAGTGAACATGTACCAATTTGGATCCGATTGAACCCAAAATTTCCTAGTGGCTTTGTATTATGCTGGTCTAACACTGTACAAGTTCAAAAGTCAAAATTCATGTCTCTGTGTTGCAGTAGTATATAATCGCGATTATTTACTTTTGCCAGTTTTTTACACTTTTTGGCTTGTTTTGACTAGTATACAACCTGTTAAATTCCCTGGACAAGTTTCAACAAGTTTGGACAAAATCTGTTCAAGTTTATCAATTGTTTTGTGTCCGCAGACTCTGATTTCAAGAATCTGGCTTAAGTCTCACTTTTGTGATCCAAATTTCACCAAAATTGATTTGTGGGGTCTACTTGATATGCTTGACCTTGTGGTATACTCATATTTGCAAATTTGTCAATTTTTGAAGCAGATGTAAATAATCGCGATTATCTACTCTAACTATATTTTTACAAATTTTTGTCCCAACTTTGACACAGATCTGTTAAGCACCTCAAGTTAAGATTCCTAGCCAAGTTTCATCAAGTTTGGACAAGTTTTGGTCAAATGGTCATCAATTTTCTGTCCACAGACTAACTTTGTAAATTTGGTTACAATTTTCAATCCAATGATCCAAATCTTACCAAATTTGGTTTGTGGTCTTATTACAACATGGTAAAGCTAGCGATTATTTACTACTGGCAACTTTTTGCATCTTTTTGGTCAACTAAGCATGTACACATGTTTATCACATCAATATAAGCGTATGATCAAATTTCAACAAGTTTGGAATTTTTTTTTCCAATTTAAACTCAAGATTCAGAAAGTCAGTACAAACTTTAGTTTTTACCCAGTTTTTTGCCAGTTTGGTGATCCATATCTTTTGTGCCTTTACAAAAGTTGTTTGTACACATGCAATGAGTCAATGGTATGAACCTTGGTCAAATATGAGAGTTAATAATTACGATTATTAACTTCAGGCTTGAAATGAACCATTTTTTTTCACTTTTTTCAAGGACAGTCCTTTTATGAGTTATTTCAACCCTATGAATCAAGTCAAAACTTAATTTGGCCTAAAATGTCAAAAAAAAGTAAATAGTCTGAGTTTTGGTCAACTCTTGAAATTTTTACCTCAAAGTGTCCTTGAGCTTACCCACTGGTTCATACAACTTTTAAGCTTACTCTCCAGTCGGATTGAGTGGTTTGGAGTCTTTTCATGCTATTTCTAGTCGTAGACCTGAAATTCTACACTTCAAATAACAACTCACACTTGATTCTTTCAGAGAGAGCAATGTTCTAAAATCCACCTCAGATCCTACTTACTCTACTCCTAGATTCTCATGCAATGGGGTTGTGGAAAGTGTCCACAAACACTCGTTTTCTTGTCTTTTATGGTTTTCTGAGCATTGATCTTAAGACTTGTTTTGTCTATCGATCATCCTTAAAATCCTAATCTATTTCTACAATCCTACAAGCCTAAAGGCACTCGACAAGTACGATTACTTCCAAGCTACCTCTACACAGCAAAAGACGACAATCTTAGGCTATGCGGTTTCTAAAAAAAAGTTTTTAACTCTAAGAGATCCTAGAGGAAGTTAAAGGATAACTTCACAACACGTTCGTGTTTTTTCCTAGTTTAGGTCTCTTCGATCCCCGGTAGCAGTGCCAAATGTGGGACGGGTGTATAACCTCACTATCCTATCTTATTGCAGTATTAGCGAGAACCACGATTAAATTGTCAATCCATGGGATGAAGCTGACTCGACTAGTGCATAGAGGCTACAAGAGGGTATCAATCTCTCGGGAAACAACTAACAACTTGCATCTAACTCAAGCTACACTCAAGTGAATGAAATCACTAAAAGTCAATTGCTCATCGACAAACAAATCACATTCGTTGTTGCAGCATCAAATGACATCCAAACGTAACAAAACTTCTAGGATATGTTTATAAGACCTAAGCATACATGCTTACGGTTTCAAACCCCACTTTAGGTCAAGTGCCAAAATCGTGATTATTAACAACAGTGGATTTCTGACCTAGTCGTTTTCGATCGAGAATGCATCTAAATGCTTAGCAATGATGCCCCAATACCCCATCTATGCTTAGTTTTTTATTTTGAAGTGTAAATTCCTAGTTATGATGAAATTAGGCCGTGTGTCGCGACGCCAAAAGCTACGAATTACTATGATGTGCTTACGTCAATGCGTAGAGCTCTTACGTGCGGTTGCAATGCAACAAACATGATTACAATGTGACAACCGGGGAGGGAGTAGGAAGCGCGATAAGGAGAGAAGTGAGTGCCGTTAGCTCACGCTGTGTATTTCAGTATCCAAAACTTAGTAATAATTGGCTTTTATACCTTAGCCAAGGTTTTTGGTGGTCAAAACTACTAATCTGGGAGTTCTACCAAAGATGGGTAATGACAGGTTGATACAATCTGGAAGCTTGTAGCCCCGGCTCATCAATTACAAGGTTTATCCAAAAATTAGGAGTTACAATATTCCCGATTTATCAAAATAATAAGTGTTTTTACAATGAGAACTCCGAAAAATGGTATCCGTGGTATCTGTGTTATAACAGTAGCTATGCATGTCTTTGTCCAAAAATAAACCTTCTATATGGTAAAATTGTGAGTGCGAAAATGCGATGTGTGTGTGGAGAGGGAGAAGGAGGGAGAGAGAGAACACAGGATGTGGGTGGAGCAGCTCACCACAGTGTGTGTGAGAGAGCCCCTTATTCTTATATCTAGTAAAGAATAAGGTGTGTACAAGTGATGGGGGGTCGAACACCTCTAGCTCATCCGATTGGGGTAAGAGACACATTGTCTTTACCCCAACAATCTCCCACTTAAA
Source organism: Adiantum capillus-veneris (assembly GCF_014529385.1). Lineage (NCBI taxonomy): Eukaryota > Viridiplantae > Streptophyta > Polypodiopsida > Polypodiales > Pteridaceae > Adiantum > Adiantum capillus-veneris. The sequence goes on from NC_140939.1 coordinate 135,922,215, forward strand.
GGAGAATATGCTGATAAGTGGTACAACTATAGGACCTAACAGTATATATAAGAGGTATAGAGAGGAATCTGTCTCAACCAATTCCCAGTGGCTCTCTTAAAGTTGATGCATATCGCTGTATAGGATGTAGTGGCGTATGAAAGCATAGATCCCTACTAGAATAAGTATGCATACCTTGCAGGTATCCTGTAAAGATCTGCACTACTCCATGATGCATCATGCTAGTGCCAGTCATCACTCGACTGACAACCCCAACTGCAAATGCTCCCATTGAAGTTGTTATGCTGGGTCCCAATAGTAAGAGGTCATACATAAGAGTCCCAAAAGATGACGATGAACACGTTATCTTTGCTAGCATATCCGTGCCAATTGCATCAACACCATATGCAGTGACCGCTGCCACTCTATTGCCAATAGGTGTCTCAACGATCACTGCATCACCACCAGAACTAGTCCCGTATGGACACGTCAATCCTAATTCCATGGTAGTCCTCACTCCCTCACCGTCCATAGGGATTGTATCCACATGTCCTGATATCACCATATCAGCCTCTAGCATGAGCATGTTAAAGAACTCCATATCGCTCATATCCATGGTAAGAGACATCTCTGTCCTAAGAGGATCAATCTAGTGTCTGGCATGAATGTAACGTAATTGAGACTATGTCGTCTCGCACCTGTGACTCACTGCTCTGCTCCTTGACTAGCAAAGCATCAAAATATGTCACCACCATTGGTGAATGCTCTAGTAGTGCAGTTAAAGAGTTGTCTTGGTCTACTTGTTTGTCCTCAAACCCTACATGCACAACGAGCAAAGTGTCACGCTGCTCATCAACAAAGTGTACTCGCCTAGAGTGCAAACGCCTGCATGGTAATGGACTGACAAAGACTATAGCATCTCTAACACCAAGAACGTAGAGAAGAGTTGAGCGGGCACTACAATGCCCTTGTGCTATCACAAGAAAACCTCTCCTCATCAAGTAAGACTCGTCAATCAACTAAACATGACACCCATAATCTTTGAGCTACGAGATGGAGATCAAATGCCTACGAGCATTAGGTACATATTGAATATCATGGAGCACAATCATACTCCCACTAGAAAAGTGCAAATGGATGTTACCCATACCATGAACATCATTCTATCTCAGAGCAGAAGATGTGCTAAACCACTCTCTGCGAGGAGTAACATGTCGTAAAGAATTGATGTCTAGTTGCCAATTGTGAGACAAAGTCCATGCATGTCTGGGTGAACCTGTGGAAGTAGGAGCGTCTACCACACTCGTACTCTCAGCAACAACCAATGGAATCCTCCACCGTCTCCAACACCTGAAAAAATGTCTCCCCATGTGCCCTGGTATGCCACAATGCCAACAAACCACATGTATGTGCCTCTGAGATCTGCCTTATGCACCAACCTATGTATCCAATGACAAATTGTTTCACTGCAAGATGCCATAACAGAGTGCAAAACAAGTCTATAGATTACCCCACACAAAGTGTAAATGTATTGTCCATAAGAGCATAACTGCTCAACACAATGCAAAAGAAAACCAACCAATGAAACACTTACCACCAAATATCGCATAGAGTGCATAACCCTCTGCCAAAACCAAGAACCAATCATGCATAAACCGTGACCATGCGCAATGAGGGTGCAAGCAAAATAGCCATCCACATAGGCACAAGACAAAACTTGGCTAAAACAACTTTCGAGCACTTGTCACAAAACACACAGAACCTAGCAAAAAATCGGCAAAGTCTCCTTTGTAATTGGAGGAAAATGTCACCAAAAAACAAGGAAATAAACAATGCCAAAACACTATGGTACAATTCCAAACACAATGGCAAACAATCTGTGAATCCCTCGATCGGAATCAATGAGCGTAAAGCTCCCGCAATGTCAATACGTGAGCTCTACTTGCTCCACACGACACTGCAAACCTTTGAGCTACTCACTAAGCTCACCCAATGCAGTATCGAGGCATACACACACTAATATCCCACCTGCAAATAATATTGCACAAGCCCTGAGTATAACCTGCAATCACGACCAGGATCACATCAAATGATGCATATAAAAATGTTGGGATAAATTTGACAGAGTTTTGGCAGTAAATGGCTATCAAACCCAAATAACCAACAAACTGCCAAACTCAAACACAAGAAATAAATGCACATCATATCCACACTCAATATGCATCAAATCTCTGTGAAACGTGTCCTGTGAAAACGTGTGGAAGAAGCTTCACCTGTTTGCTCAAAAAATTGTATCTCTCAAGAGACCACTTCGATGATGTGTAAACGCCTCCGTGATTCTTTGTCCAAATCTACCCAAAAAAACCCTCAAAACACAAGCTCTGCACAAGTTGAAATTTCATCTTCAACTCAAAATTTATGCACTCAACTTTGAGCACTTGCCATGCTTCCAAAAGTGCATCAAACTTACACACTTTGAGAAAACAAAAACCTGAAATTTTTTGCATATAGTTAGTATGAGCTGAATATCAGCAAGACGGTGAGAAATTTGCAAGAACTTTCTTCTACAAAGTTGTAGACTACGTCAAATGGAAGGAACAATGGGCAATTTTTTTAGATCTTCTCTCTACAAGGAGAAAAACAAACTTGAAAACAATGTTGTTGCACACACAGTTTTTAGGACAGCAGCTTCACCTACACACAATTTTTTACACACTCTTTTGAGCTTCCACAAGAGTGTACATCATTCTAAGCTAATCTCACAAAGCTTTTAAGCTTTCTTGATCTCTCCACCATCGAGAGCGAGCAAGCTATTGCCTTGAAGCTCTCGATGTCGCCATGCTCTCTGCGATTGCCATGAGCTCTAATACCAATTGTGAGTGTGTGAATGCGGTGCGTTTGTGTGGAGAGAGAGAGAGAGAGAGAGAATATAGGATGTGGGTGGAGTATCTCACCACAATGTGTGTGAGAGAGCCCCTTATTCTTCAATCTAGTAAAGAATAAGGTGTGTACAAGTGATGGGCGGTTGGACGCCTCTGGCTCGTTCAACCGTGGTAAGCGGCACACAGCCTTTAACCCAACAAAAATATCCATAAAGAAACTATCAATTGAAATGAATGAGACGAGTGTACTTGCACTCTTTTTCCTATAGAAATCTTATTATGAGTGTAAAATGAACGGTAGATTATCACCGTTAGAGCCAATAGCACCAATGCACAGGTTGAGCCATTGTAACAACTTAGAAAATTTTGTAAAAGTTCAAGATCCTCATTGTAATTCATCATTTAGGTCTTAACATGTCGACAGTGTGTTGTTTAATCATTCATTTAGTGAAATGCATGCCATGCATGTCACAAAGATCATAGAAGTAAAATGCTTGACAATAAAATGATAAAGAATTAGAAAAATAAATACCACTAGAAATGCCACATGACTGGTTCACTACGGTTCATAAGCATGCATTATATGTCTCGTATATATAAGAATAATTAAAGTCGACCATAAATGAGTCATTGTTCATCCATAGAGGCAAAATAAATGCTTAGAAAAAAAATATACATGTCCAAAGCATAGTAGAAAAGCATATAAGACAAAATAAATACCAATCATAAATTTTGTGTGCACCCTCAATGGAGAATTCCATAAGCATTCTTATGCAAGACATCATAGCGTAAAACATATATATTGAGACACGCTTGTAAATACCTTTGTAATGAGGATCAACCTTGTCGATCCTAATTACAAAGGTTGATCCCTGTGTATACCTTGGGAGACGCCCTTGTGTATACCTTCTTGCATATCTTAATTAGGATTGAACTTGTTGATCATGAACCAAAGAATCGACTTTGTCCAGCATAAAGTTATCCAATCTTGGACTTACCCAAAGTACCCTTGTGCATGTTTTAAAGAATATATCATGATTTTTGACCAATGGTGTCAGTGACAATGGCGATTATAGTCGCAAAAGCATAGAAAAATCCTTCTTGTGTGGATTTTTATGTCTAGCATAGTTCCATGCCTTTGTACCAAGTATGCATGCCCTACATACACTTATGATCTAGTTCCCTTATTGATGTGATCACCAACTTCCTTTAGGCACGCAAGCTTTACATGCTTTGCTTTTATTAGCTCACTACCTTGTGTTCATTCAAGGTAACTTGTGAAATTGGCATTGAAAACCAAGATTTTACATAAGCATCACTGGAAACATCAAGATATTTTGGTAATCTCATCATTCAAAGCCTTTCTTTAAAAAACAAAACCTTGTAAGTCAAATTCACCTTGGCAGCATGCATGAGTTTACTTTACTTAGCTTTAGGTACACATGCCTTGCTTAACTTGCCTTTGCATGGCTTTCCCACCATTATATGCCTTGGGATTTCCCCCTAACAAAAGTGTTTAAACCTCCTGCGATATTTTTGCAAAACTAAATTTGCTACTTAAAAACGCGCATAAAAATCTTGTTTTCCATCCCTGTGTTACCGTGGTTTTGTCGAACCATGTCAAAACTTGCTCAAACGCCTTGCCTTTCATGCGGGTGGGAATGCTCTTGTAGGAAAAACTTTGGCCAATAAACCCCAAATTAGGGTGCCAAAAGCTCCATAATATGAACAAAGAGTCCAACTTGGTGATATCGAATCTGCAACCAGTTGTGTGTGTGTGTGTGTGTGTGTGTGTGTGTGTGTGTGTGTGTGTGTGAGAGAGAGAGAGAGAGAGAGAGAGAGAGAGACTCAGGCAGGGCAGTGCAGTGTATGAGAGAGAGTGGCAATGAAACAAAAATCCTTAGGATCCCCAAGCGCTCTTATTTGGAGCCGCTTGCATGGGGCAATGTGTACATAACCTCGCCTCGTTCCTCCATGCAAGCCATCTCTCCCACGTGGCTCCTTCCTCGCAACCTTCCTCCTCAACTCCCTGAGCATGCATCAATTTGTATGCACCTTGCATGTTAGTTGCATGGGTTTTCTTGGCATTCTTGTTGTCATAATAACTAATATCTAATTCTCCTAAATGATTTTCTCATGTTAAGCTGATCATTTAATATGAGGAAGTGCCAGGGGAGAAAAAGCTAGAATATTGGTTAAGCTAGCAGACCGGCCACAATAGGGATCCAAAGGAGGGTAAATAGGGATCCAAAATGGGGGCCACCTGCAAAAGAGCAATGTGCAACAATGGGCTTTAAAGACCCTAAGGTTTAGCCCATTAAGACTTCCAAAATGCTAAGGTTTCAAAATTCAAAGGTTGTGTCCAATGATCAAGCTTAGTGAAATTGGATGCTTTGTGAGTGTGCCAAAAAGTCTTCAAGACTCCTACATAGGAGGGGGCGAGCCTTGTAAGTAGGGGGTGAGAAAGAAAAAAAAAAAAAAAAAAACACACACACAGGCTCTCTTTACACAAAGGGAATAGGGGACACATGTCAACTCCCTAGCCCAATTGCCCACAAGGTGCACTAAAATCCTATTGGATGGCCATAGAGGTGGACCAATGAGAATTAGGCTAGAGAAAATCTAGTTTAATTCATTTAAAAACACTTGATAAAAGAACCAATTAGAATTAAGCTCTCTAGAAGACTATTAGACAGTCTCCCAAGGGGTCCAATGAGCATGCAGTGGCACAATGGCTTGTCTGCTTCCTATTGGCCAGAAGACAAAGGGACCAATGAGAGTTTAGTTGCATTATTTAATTACCTAAAGCTCTCACAAAAGGGGAAAGGGGGAGACATGTCACAAGGCTATCACTTATGCTTCTCAAATTTCATTCGCTAAGCTTGGAGAGGTCCAATGGGAAGCCAGCAAGAGGATTTAGCAAGAGGGAGAGGGGGCTGATTTTTCAAAGGCATTAACACACACACACTCGCACAATCTCATGTGTGAAGCAAGAAGACTCTCTCTCTCCTTCTCAAGATTTGATGGAAAGCTCATCATCTACTCCAAGCTTGTGAGAAGGGAGGCCTACACCAACAACTCTTGGCTTTGTGATGCAAATCCAACCAAGAGCCAAGCTTCAATGCATGCTCGTCTACTCTACCATACTAAAAACTAAGCTATGCTAAGCTTTTATGAGTGATTTGTGAGGAGAATACTTCTTTCTCGTAAGACTACTCCTTCTTCCTCTCAATCTACTCTCATACCCTGCTAGCTCTCACCATCTTCGAAGGTGTGTGAGGTCTTGGGTCTGAGACTGTGAGGGAATTGATGTTGTGTTTTATAAGTATTTGCTTAGTGCTTAAAGCTTCCATCTTCGTTGCACTAGCTAGTTATTGAAGGAACACAAAGAATTGTATTATAAAATGTCTCCCTTGATGGGGGAAACCTATAATACAAAGCCTTTTGGAGGGGGGACCGGCTCCATGTACATCCAGTCCTCAACTGTTGTCAATAGCTTAATTTCTCTCTCTTTTGAAGTATTGTTCATGCCTATCTAACTAGGTATTATGCTTTTTGTTGCTCTCTCCATCCAAGCACTCTTGCTATGCTCATTAGGAATCCATTCTAATGAAATGCTCACTATGTTCAAGTTATTTTCCATTGCACACAAGTTACTAGGCCATTAAATGTTACATTGGAAGTCTTCAAGACTCCTACATAGGAGGGTGCGAGCCCTGTAAGTAGGGGATTAGAGAGAAATACACACACACACACACACACACACACACACAACCACACACTCACAAAGTATCCAATTTCCCTAGTGTTTGGCCTTTGGACACAACCTTTGAATTTTGGAACCTTAGCATTTTGGAAATCTTAATGGGCTGAACCTTAGGGTCTTTTTAGCCCATTGTTGCACATTGCTCTTTTGCATATGGCCCCCCTCTTGGATCCCTTTTTCCCTCCTTTGGATCCCTAGTGTTGCCGGTCTGTCAGCTTAACCAATATTCTAGCTTTTTCTCCCCTGGCACTTCCCCATATTAAATGATTAGTTTAACATGAGAAAATCATTTAGGAGAATTAGATACTAGTTATTATGACACTTGTGGCCCTCACCACCATGGCCTTATGCAATCCATAGCCCTAGCCCTCTATGCACCTTGCCCACGCCACTCCCCCGTCTCCTTACTTCCTCCTCAAGGAGAGAGAGAGAGAGAGAGAGAGAAGCCTCAGAGCTCTAATACCGGTGTAAGGCCCACGGTTATGGCATAGTGATCTCCACCCAACCAGGGTTGTTATCTTGAATGTAGAGGGTTTACTACTATTTCATTCAATTGAAATGTATCATCGTGACATAACTCCATCATGGACAAGACACATGCACATTGTGAATGATAAAGGTGAAATTTATCATGTGGTGATATGCACGAGCTTTCTTAGATTTTTGTTTTGAAAATTTTACGCCTTGGATATGGAGGTGCTATATCCTAACCAAAACTCAACATATTGTTGGGGCATGCTTTTCTTGGCATAATTCAAAGTTCAAGATATTTATGAGGAATAAAAATTGTCAAAATGTAAGTATTACGATTGTATATAAAAGAAATTATAATGAGACTATAATTTTGATGTGGAATATGTTTGAAAATTTACATGCTAAAAACACATTAATTTTTAATGGCACTCTATAAAGAGTTATGTAAATATTCCACGAACTTATCTAATACTTCCAAAGATTTGGAGACATACACCTAAGCAACTTAAAAGCTTATTATAAGAAATAATGTATCGTTCAATTGGGTTTGTACACAAAGTGCACCCTACTTTAAGGGGATTTTTTAATTGTTTTTTTATATGGAGTGCACCCTACTGTAACTACTACTGTAAGGGAGTTTCTTTATTGATAGAGTACATCCTTTTTGTTTTTTTGCAAAACTCACAATGGTGAGTGGATTATATTACCATATCAAAAAATTATAGATTTTTGTCACGCTCATGACGAGCCATGACCACTTCACTGGATTCTAGATACATCGTCTCTTTTATGGGTATGGTCGAGGAAGATATACATTGTGTTCATTCTTTGTATAAGTGGATTCGATAAATAAGCTTCTTTCTACATCATCACAAAAAAAATTAAACAAGTAGACTTTTCATTTCATACAGTTAGGTATTGTTGTAATAGACTTTAACATGGAGTGCATCCTATTCTAATTCTAAGAGACTCCATTTTGCTTGGTATTTTTTGTTTAAACATTGTTTATTACTTTGTATAAATGAATTTAACAAAGAGAACTTTTCCTCGTTAAAGACAAATAGTCGTTGAGCAATATTATTTTCATACTAGGATGGGAGAACACACACACTTATTGTTCTCAATGTTTTTGACAAATATAGTTTTTGATTATGTGAAACTACAAGTCATTTAGAATGGTCAAGTGGTGGATTATTGTCTTCCAAAACTTGTTTAGAATGGCCAAGGGGTGGAGCTAAGATGCACATGCTTTCAAAACTTATTTATAATTGCCAAGTGGTGGATTTAAGATGCACATGCTTTCCAAAAGTTGTTTAAAATGGTCAAGTGGTGGGTTTATGTAACATTTAATGGTCCATTAACTTGTGTGTAGCGGAAAATAGCATGAACATAGTGAGCATTTCATTAGAATAGCTTTCTAATGAGAATAACAAGAGTGCTTGGGTGGAGAGAGCAACAAAAAAGATAGCACCTAGTTAGATAGCATGAACAATATTTCAAAAGAGAGAGAAATTAAGCAATTGACAATAGTTGAGGACCGGATTTGCATGGAGCCGGTCCCCTCTCCAAAAGGCTTTGTATTATGGTTTCTCCCATCAAGAGAGACATTTTACAATACAATTCTTTGTGTTCCTTCAATACTAGCTAGTGCAATGAAGATGGAAACTTCATGCACTAAGCAAAACACTTATCAAACACAACATCAATTCCCTCACGGTCTCAGACCCAAGACCTCACACACCTTCTTTGAAGATGGTGAGAGCTAGCGGGGTATGAGAGTAGATTGAGAAGAAGGAGTATTCTTACGAGAAAGATGTACATCTCCTTACATGATCAGTCATATTAACATAGCTTAGCTTAGTAATTAGCATGGTAGAGGAGATGAGCATGCATGGAAGCTTGGCTCTTGGTTGGATTTGCATCACAAAGCCAAGAGTTGTTGGTGTAGGCCTCCCTTCTCACAAGCTTGGAGTAGGTGGTAAGCTTTCCATTAAAGCTTGAGAAGGAGAGAGAGTCTTCTTTGGTTTACACATGAGATTGTGTGAGTGTGTGTGTGATAATGCCTTGCAAAAATCAGCCCCCTCTCTCTCTCTCTCGGTCGACCCCCCTTGCTAAATGCTCATGCTACAGCCCTATTGGACCTCCCCAGGCCTAGCCAATGGAAATTAAGCAGCATAAGTGATAGCCTTCTGACATGTGTCCCCATTTTCCCTTTTGTGAGAGCTTTAGGTAATTAATAAATGCAATTAAACTCTCCTTGGACCCCTTTGTCTCTTGGCCAATAGGAATCAGGCAAGCCATTGGGCTGTTGAATGCTCATTGGACCCCTTGGGAGACTGTCCAATAGTCTCCTAGAGAGCTTAATTCTTATTGGTTCTTTTATTAAGTGTTTTTAAATTAATTAAACTAGATTTACTCTAGCCTAATTCTCATTGGTCCACCTCCAAGGCCATCCAATAGGATTTGAGTACACCTTGTGGGCATCCGGGCGAGGGAGCTGACATGTGTCCCTCTTTCTCCTTGTGTACAAATGAAGCTTGTGAGTGCGTGTGAGTTTCTCTCTCATCCCCTACTTGCAAGGCTCGCCCCCTCCGATGTAGGGATTATGAAGACTTTTTGTGACACACACAAAGCATCCAATTCCCCTAATGTTTGACCTTTGGACACAACCTTTGAATTTTGGAACCTTAGCATTTTGGAAGTCTTAATGGACTGAACCTTAGGGTCTTTTAAGCCCATTGTTGCACATTGCTCTTTTGCAGATGGCCCCGCCTTTGGATCCCTATTTTCCCTATTTTGCAGGAGACTCGCTTCTTTCTCGTTCTTTCGATGGAAGCTCTTGAGTTCTCCTTTGAGAAGGAGATGCGTCATCAAGGAGAAAATTTTTGAGCCCTTCATATGGATCCTCTTCTTTTTTCCGAATCGGAGAGAGACCTCTTTTGGAAGTCTCGCAAGGAGGCTTCCTAAGTGCTCTCTCGTCATGGTGGGGAGCTTGGAGAATCCCATGAGCACGAAGTTGCCATTGCACTTCACTTTGCCCATGGCTTGTTAAAGCCTAGAAACAAGATAGTTAACAAGCATTGAGGCATCATTAGTAGCTTGCTCATCAGCAAAATCAAAGCTATCAACATTAATTTCACTCTTTACTATTGTCAGTCATTCTAACAACTTTTAGGTGTAAACTTTTTAGGTGTACTTTGGCACTTCAAGCCCTAGTTGCTACTCCTCTTTACCCCCTTAGAAAAAGCACTCAATCTATTGTACCTGTGGCTCGAATACCATTAATTGCAAGGGATAGAAGAGAGGGTCGTTCAACACCAAAACAGCACCGGGTCCTGTCAAGCTTCTAATAGCTCAATAGTGGTTAAGCCGTAGGCAAGCCGTAGGCAAGCCCCGTAGGACTCCACTATTAAGACCATAGCTCTCGACGGTGATGCTCCGTTAACTTCACAAAGGCAGGCGCACTGCAAGGCTGAAAAATCCCTATTCTACTTACTCACATGCAATTAATAGCACCAACTATTTATAGCTAGCTTGAGGACCTCCCTTCTTGAGCAAGAAAAGAGAAACCTTGTGCTCTGATACCAATGTAACATTTAACGGTCCATTAACATGTGTGTAGCGGAAAATAGCATGAACATAGTGAGCATTTCATTAGAATAGCTTGCTAATGAGAATAACAAGAGTGCTTGGGTGGAGAGAGCAACAAAAAATATAGCACCTAGTTAGATAGCATGAACAATACTTCAAAAGAGAGAGAAATTAAGCAATTGACAACAGTTGAGGACCGGATTTGCATGGAGCCGGTCCCCCCTCCAAAAGGCTTTGTATTATGGTTTCTCCCATCAAGAGAGACATTTTACAATACAATTCTTTTTGTTCCTTCAATACTAGCTAGTGCAATGAAGATGGAAGCTTCATGCACTAAGCAAAACACTTATCAAACACAACATCAATTCCCTCACGGTCTCAGACCCAACACCTCACACACCTTCTTCGAAGATGGTGAGAGCTAGCGGGGTATGAGAGTAGATTGAGAGGAAGAAGGAGTATTCTTACGAGAAAGATGTACATCTCCTTACATGATCAGTCATATTAACATAGCTTAGCTTAGTAATTAGCATGGTAGAGGAGATGAGCATGCATGGAAGCTAGGCTCTTGGTTGGATTTGCATCACAAAGCCAAGAGTTGTTGGTGTAGGCCTCCCTTCTCACAAGCTTGGAGTAGGTGGTAAGCTTTCCATTAAAGCTTGAGAAGGAGAGAGAGTCTTCTTTGGTTTACACATGAGATTGTGTGAGTGTGTGTGTGATAATGCCTTGCAAAAATCAGCCCCCCCCCCCTCTCTCTCTCTCTCTCTCTCTCTCTCTCTCTCTCTCTCTCTCTCTCTCTCTCTCTCTCTCTCTCTCTCTCGGTCGACCCCCCTTGCTAAATGCTCATGCTACAGCCCTATTAGACCTCCCCAGGCCTAGCCAATGGAAATTAAGCAGCATAAGTGATAGCCTTCTGACATGTGTCTCCATTTTCCCTTTTGTGAGAGCTTTAGGTAATTAATAAATGCAATTAAACTCTCATTGGACCCCTTTGCCTCTTGGCCAATAGGAATCAGGCAAGCCATTGGGTTGTTGAATGCTCATTGGACCCCTTGGGAGACTGTCCAATAGTCTTCTAGAGAGCTTAATTCTTATTGGTTCTTTTATTAAGTGTTTTTAAATTAATTAAACTAGATTTACTCTAGCCTAAATCTCATTGGTCCGTCTCCAAGGCCATCCAATAGGATTTGAGTACACCTTGTGGGCATCTGGGCTAGGGAGCTGATATTGTCCCTCGTTCTCCTTGTGTACAAATGAAGCTTGTGAGTGTGTGTGTGTGTTTCTCTCTCATCCCCTACTTGCAAGGCTCGCCCCCTCCGATGTAGGGATTATGAAGACTTTTTGTGACACACACAAAGCATCCAACTCCCCTAGTGTTTGACCTTTGGACACAACCTTTGAATTTTGGAACCTTAGCATTTTGGAAGTCTTAATGGGCTGAACCTTATGGTCTTTTAATCTCATTGTTGCACATTGCTCTTTTGCAGATGGCCCCCCCTTTGGATCCCTATTTTCCCTCCTTTGGATCCCTGTTGTGGCCGGTCTGCCAGCTTAACCAATATTCTATCTTTTTCTACCCTGGCACTTCCCCATATTAAATTATCAGTTTAACATGAGAAAATCATTTAGGAGAATTAGATATTAGTTTTTATGACATTATCTCTCTCTTGAAATCATAGTCATCCTCGACTATGGGGTAGAGAAGATAAAGCATATTCATTAGTCCTTTTCCTAGCGGGTAGAGGATCCTACGACATCGTTCCAGAATGGATGACTAGTCGATTTGGCGTTTGAAAGCCTAAGCTGTCGCCGCAAGCATGTCTGCACATTAGTCCTATCATTATTCCATAGTAGAGTGACAAGCTCTACTTGGTGTTCGGGAGACGTCGTCTCCGCAAACTTGATCTAAGCATGCATACTACTTCATTTTTGTGCACGATAAAGAAAAACAGAGTCTTATAAGACAAAACTTTGTTCATTTTTAACATTTGTACATTTGCTTACTCTAGGGAAACATTGTAAGCATTGACAAGGTTTAGGTTATCCTTTAATTGTATGCCTTGCATCCATCTAGCATCTTCAAAAGGATAATTCTTAAATTTAATATGATATCATCGAATAGTCTTACCACCTCTTAGTACCTTGTCTTCATGTCGGAGAATGGACTCGGGCTGCAGCACCTCTTCTTGATCCTCGATCTCCGGTGGGTCTTCAATAGTTGGTTCTTGAGGTGGCTCTCCTTTGTAAGGCTTTAATAGAGTCACATGGAAATCATTGTGTATGAGCCAATGGTTATGCAACTTGAGTTGATAGGCCATCTCATTGAGTGGCCTAAGAATTTGGAAGGGACCATAGTACCTTTTTGCTAACTTAGCATAGTACTTTTGGTGTCCCGTAGGATTCTTGCCCATCACGTGCCTTAATCGAGCCTTGCAAAATTTGAGTAAGACCCAATTATTTTCCTTAAAGGCTTGGGCTCTTCTATGCTTGTCAGCAGCAGCCTTTTACCTTTGTTGTGAGATAGAGATAGCATCCTTAATCTTTTGGAAAGATTCTTGTAGGTCTCGGCTATACTCATCTGCAGCGAACATCTTCCCGTGTACCTTAAGTAGCAAGGGACTTTTTGATCTTCCCTCAATTACCTCAAAAGGTGCTTTTCCCGTGGAAGTATGTACAGTGTTATTGTAGGCATACTCCACTAAGGGTAAGTACTTCTCCCATTGGGATCTTTGATCTACTTCCGTTACATAGGCTTTTAGTAGATCGAGTGTTAGGTTAGCTATTTCACTTTGGCCATCCGTTTGCGGGTGATAGGCCGAAGAGAAGTTTAGCCTTGTCCCTAAATTCTCAAAGAGACCCTTCCAGAAATTACTGGTCATTCTAGGATCTCTATCCCACACTATGGACATTGGCAAGCCATGGTACTTGAATATTTGTGAAATGAAGAGGGTTGCCATTTGATGGGCTTTGATAGTCTTTTTGACAGGTATAAAATGAGCTTGTTTACTGAACTTGTCTACTATCGTCCATATTCCCGTATTCCCATGGATAGACTTTGGCAATCCAAAGATAAAATCCATGGATATGCTCTCCCATGGTGAATTAGGGATTGGCAAAGGTTGAAGCAATCCGGGTTGCTTCCCTCTATCAAACTTCATCTTTTGGCATACCACAAATTTAGAAACATACTCTTGTATGTTTGCTTTCATGGTAGGCCAATAGAAATATGTTTCAATCCCCTTTATGGTAGACTGAATCCCTCTATGCCCTGCATAAGGAGGAGCATGAGATTCATACATTACTTTCTCACATAGTGAGCTAGTAACACATAGTCTATTGCCATAGAGAAGATAACCATCTTGTAAAGTAAATGGTTCCTCTTTCTTCCCTAGTGCAAGGGCTGAAATCACACTCTCTAAAATCGGGATCAATAGCATACTCATCTATCATAGAAGATAGATGAATGTTAGTTGCTATGGAAACCGCATTCACTCTCGGCCGTCTTGAGAGTGCATCGGCTACTTGATTATGCTTGCCAACAATGTGAGCAATATGAAAATGAAATTGCGAAAGAAAGTTTGCCCACCTCATTTGTTTGTCGAAGAGCTTGGTCTACGTCATGAATTACTTAAGACTTTGGTGATCCGTTCGCAGAATGAAAGGAGTCCCCAATAAATAGTGCTTCCATGAGTCTAAGACATGTAGAATTGTGAGGAGTTCCTTTTCATATATGCCGAGAGCTTGCTCAACAGGGTGGAGCCTTCAACTTTCATAGCCTATGGCGTGCCCTTCTTGAAGCAAAACAACTCCAAGGCAATCACCACAAGCATCACATTGGACCTCAAATGGCTCTTAGAGGTCCGGTAGTGTAAGCACAGGTTGAGAGATAAGCTTTTCTTTAGGCTTTTCGAAAGCATTGTTCTCCTTGGCAGACCATCTGTACCTAACGTTTTTCTTTGTTAGGTCATGTAATGGTCATGTAGTGAGAACTTTTCTATGAAGCGTCTATAGTATGCGCACATACCTATAAAGCTTCTTAACTCATGAAGATTCTTGGTTTAGGCCATCCTTTTATTACCTCTAACTTTGATGGATCCATTTGGATGCCATCTTGAGAGATAATTTGACCTAAATACTGAATCTCTTGTAAGAAAAATTAATTTTCTTTCTATTAACATAAAGTTTATTCTCTCTTAGAACTTGAAATATTATCTGGACATGTTGCTTGTGTTCGTCTAATGAATTAGAGTAGATGATGATATCATCAGAGAACACTCCAGTAAAGGTTCGGTGAGGCCTGAATAGCTTCTCCATCAAGCGGTTGAATGTGGCTGGTGCATTGGTCAAGCCAAAAGGCATGACAATGTATTCGTAAAGACCAAACGTAGTGCGAAATGAGGTCTTTACAATGTCTTGATCAACTATACTTATTCACTTTTTAGGTCAATCCTACTGAAGTAGGTGGATCCTTGTAGCTTATCAAATCGGTCTTCTACCCGTGGAACGGGAAACCTATTCTTGATAGTGATCCTATTTAGTGCTCTATAGTTGACACACATACGATATGTGACGTCTTTCTTTTGCACTAATAGCACAGTGGAACAGAATGGAGATGAGCTACGCCTAACCATGCCCTTCTCAACTAACTCATGCACTTGCCGCATAATCTGCTCTTGTTGAGCTTGAGAAACTCTATAAGGAGATTTGTTAGGCGGTGAACTTCCTAGAAGAAGTTCAATTGCATGGTCATCATTGCCTCGTTTAGGAGGTACCTCACAAGCGATGTCGTCAATAAAGACATCTTGAAACCCCTTGAGAAAATTGGATAACTCTAATTCCTTTTGATTGTGTATATTTTCTTTTGCTAAAACATTAGGTTCATTTTTAGAATCTTTAACAAAAATCATATACACGGAAATAGAGCTCGTTATTGACTTGTTGAAAGCTTGTGTATGTACAATGGGTATAGTGTTACCCATTTCCTTAGCATCTATATACATATCTTTTTTCCTGAACTTAAAGGAGATTCTCCTTTCTGGGAATTTAACATTGGCAGCCATGCGATCAAACCATGGTGCCCCTAGGATTACATCCTCATGCTTGAGAGGAGAGATAAAGAAGTCCTCTTTGTCCACATAGCTTTGGACATGGAGCCTCAATTTCCCGATTAAGGGAGTGACTGAAGCTTCTTGCCCCTTGAAAGCACTGTCTGTGGGTAGAACATCTCCCATCTCGTAGGCTTGTATGCCTAGCTTGGTGGCCAACTCTATAGATATAAAATTGTGAGTAGAACGAGGGTCAAAGAGAATAAAAGCATCATGTTCTCTTACCTTTCCCCAAGCATGGCATAGAGAAGATCCTTTGTGGTGAATTTCCTCCTCTTGGATTTTGACCAAGGTAGCTCTAGGAGGTTCATGGCGGGTGTTCTTTTGGGGACAAGCGCAGTACGCATGCCCTTGCTCGCTGCACTTCAAACAGCGGTTATCCTTGCGATAACGCTCAAGCTTTTCAGGAGAGAGTTTATTTTTGCCTTTATAAACTCCCTTCTCTTTAGCTTTGTTGGAATTGCCCTTAGGAGACTTTTGGACATTGTCCTTCCCCTTAGGCTCATTGGAACCCTTGTTTTGGGCTTAGAATTTCTTTAGCTTTGTTGGAATTGCCCTTAGGAGACTTTTGGACATTGTCCTTCCCCTTAGGCTCATTGGAACCCTTGTTTTCCGTGGGCTTAGAATTTCTTTTAGCCTCTGTTTGGAAATTGATTCGAGAGGCCACCATAGTATGGTGTATAACCGCCGATATGGTGAGTGGCCTTTGGGAGTTGACATACTCTACCATTTCTTCAGTTAAGCCTGCAAAAAATTGTTGCTTTTGCTCTCCATAATCCAACTTCTTGAAGACATTGGCTTTGAGTTGTAAATCCCAAAACTTGTCTACATATTTGTGAATGGATTTGTAGGGAGAGAGCTTCAAGCTTCGCCATTCGGTGAGTACTTTGTCTTTGGCATTGGTGGCCAAAAACTGCTTCATAATGGAAGCTCTTAAAGCTTTCCATGTTCGTGGAGCTTCACCATTGGCCCGTAGGCTAGACCACCATTGCCTGGCGGACTTTTGAAAGTGCATAGCTACATGGCGTAGCTTAGAGGACTCCGTGAAGCCCTCATCTCCAAACGCCGCATTGAATTGTCAGATAAATGCCAAGACTTTGTCCGTAGCACCAAAAGTGCCATCATAGGTAAGGAAAGAGATGCTCTTCCCTCCCTCTTTGAATTTCTTGAGCTTCGACGAACTCTTCCACGCGGCATAGGATTTCCATGGCCTCTTCTTTTTTATGGTTCAAAAGTTGCACCATCACTTTCTTCAGAAGATGAAGAAATTGAGGAAGATGGAGAAGAGGGTGACCTCTTTCTCGCCTTTTTCTTTCCTTGATCTTCTTTGTCTTCACCTTCACTTTCATAAGAGGAAGAAGAAGATGGAGAAGAGGGTGTCCTCTTTCTTGCCTTTTTCTTCTCTTGCTTTTTGTCATCCCTCTTGAAGTATGTTGTGGAAAAGTATGCGATGGTCTTCTCCGTTTTGGAGGTGATGGAGAGCATTTAGCCCGTCGTCTTCGTGGAGCCATCTCCGCCGAGGTGGCGGGAGACTCACTTCTTTCTCGTTCTTTCGGTGGAGGCTCTTGAGTTCTCCTTTGAGAAGGAGATGCGTCATCAAGGAGAAAATTTTTGAGCCCTTCATATGGATCCTCTTCTTTTTTCCGAATCGGAGAGAGACCTCTTTTGGAAGTCTCGCAAGGAGGCTTCCTAAGTGCTCTCTCGTCATGGTGGGGAGCTTGGAGAATCCCATGAGCACGAAGTTGCCGTTGCACTTCACTTTGGAGGGATGGATTGCCCATGTCTTGTTAAAGCCTAGAAACAAGATAGTTAACAAGCATTGGGGCATCATTAGTAGCTTGCTCATCAGCAAAATCAAAGCTATCAACATTAATTTCACTCTTTACTATTGTCAGTCATTCTAACAACTTTTAGGTGTAAACTTTTTAGGTGTACTTTGGCACTTCAAGCCCTAGTTGCTACTCCTCTTTACCCCTTTAGAAAAAGCACTCAAGTTACTGTACCTGTGGCTCAAATACCATTAATTGCAAGGAATAGAAGAGAGGGTCGTTCAACACCAAAACAGCACTGGCTCCTGTCAAGCTTCTAATAGCTCAATAGTGGTTAAGCCATAAGCAAGCCCCGTAGGACTCCACTATTAAGACCATAGCTCTCGATGGTGATGCCCCGTTAACTTCATAAAGGTAGGCGCACTGCAAGGCTGAAAAATCCCTATTCTACTTACTCACATGCAATTAATAGCACCAACTATTTATAGCTAGCTTGAGGACCTCCCTTCTTGAGCAAGAAAAGAGAAACCTTGTGCTCTGATACCAATGTAACATTTAATGGTCTAGTAACTTGTGTGTAGCAAAATAGCATGAACATAGTAAGCATTTCATTAGAATAGCTTCCTAATGAGAATAACAAGAGTGCTTGGGTGGAGAGAGCAACAAAAAATATAGCACCTAGTTAGATAGCATGAACAATACTTCAAAAGAGAGAGAAATTAAGCAATTGACAACAGTTGAGGACCGGATTTGCATGGAGCCGGTCCCCCCTCCAAAAGGCTTTGTATTATGGTTTCTCCCATCAAGAGAGACATTTTACAATACAATTCTTTGTGTTCCTTCAATACTAGCTAGTGCAATGAAGATGGAAGCTTCATGCACTAAGCAAAACACTTATCAAACACAACATCAATTCCCTCACGGTCTCAGACCCAACACCTCACACACCTTCTTCGAAGATGGTGAGAGCTAGCGGGGTATGAGAGTAGATTGAGAGGAAGAAGGAGTATTCTTACGAGAAAGATGTACATCTCCTTACATGATCAGTCATATTAACATAGCTTAGCTTAGTAATTAGCATGGTAGAGGAGATGAGCATGCATGGAAGCTAGGCTCTTGGTTGGATTTGCATCACAAAGCCAAGAGTTGTTGGTGTAGGCCTCCCTTCTCACAAGCTTGGAGTAGGTGGTAAGCTTTCCATTAAAGCTTGAGAAGGAGAGAGAGTCTTCTTTGCTTCACACATGAGATTGTGTGAGTGTGTGTGTGATAATGCCTTGAAAAAATCAGCCCCCTCTCTCTCTCTCTCGGTCGACCCCCCTTGCTAAATGCTCATGCTACAGTCCTATTGGACCTCTTCTTCCCAGGCCTAGCCAATGGAAATTAAGCAGCATAAGTGATAGCCTTCTGACATGTGTCCCCCTTTCCCCTTTTGTGAGAGCTTTAGGTAATTAATAAATGCAATTAAAATCTCATTGGACTCCTTTGCCTCCTGGCCAATAGGAATCAGGCAAGCCATTGGGCTGTTGAATGCTCATTGGACCCCTTGGGAGACTGTCCAATAGTCTTCTAGAGAGCTTAATTCTTATTGGTTCTTTTATTAAGTGTTTTTAAATTAATTAAACTAGATTTACTCTAGCCTAATTCTCATTGGTCCGTCTCCAAGGCCATCCAATAGGATTTGAGTACACCTTGTGGGCATCTGGGCTAGGGAGCTGATATATGTCCCTCTTTCTCCTTGTGTACAAATGAAGCTTGTGAGTGTGTGTGTGAGTTTCTCTCTCATCCCCTACTTGCAAGGCTCCCCCCCTCCGATGTAGGGATTATGAAGACTTTTTGTGACACACACAAAGCATCCAACTCCCCTAGTGTTTGACCTTTGGACACAACCTTTGAATTTTGGAACCTTTGAATTTTGGAACCTTTGAATTTTGGAACCTTAGCATTTTGGAAGTCTTAATGGGTTGAACCTTATGGTCTTTTAAGCTCATTGTTGCACATTGCTCTTTTGCAGATGGCCCCCCCTTTGGATCCCTATTTTCCCTCCTTTGGATCCCTGTTGTGGCCGGTCTGCCAGCTTAACCAATATTCTTGCTTTTTCTCCCTTGGCACTTCCCCATATTAAATGATCAATTTAACATGAGAAAATCATTTAGGAGAATTAGATATTAGTTTTTATGACAGTTTAGAATGTACACACCTTGCACACCTTGTTTATAATGGCCAAAGGGTGGATTTTGGATACATCCACCATTCCATAACTCGTTTAGAGTGGCAAGCTACTCCAAGCGGCTATAGTCATAGCCTCCTTCTCAAAGGCATCCGACACATGTATCAATTAGCCCCACAAAGAGAGGGAGAGAATAGATTTGAAAGTTTAGCTATTGTGATTGTATGACTTGAACAAAGAAGCATTTTGCATTTATTGTTGAAACCCTCTTCTTCATTGTGTCACAGCAGGTCAGCAGATAGCTATCGGTGAGAACAAAAGAGAGAGATAGATGGAGCTTGAAAAGAGATTTGAGGTGAGCCTAAGCATGAATATATTGTCCTCCCATGCACTGTACACACACCTATGGATATGCGGGGTGCATTTTTTCAACCCAAAATAGCTAAGGAATTGCCCAATTAGCTTATATACATGTATGATCTACTTGAGACCTAGGTTTGATGCCTTATCCCCAATATTAGGATTGATCCCTCTCATTTTGGCTATGCATGATCTTGAAATGTTTATCCACAATACAATGAATATTTCATGATACTTTCATGCCTTCTTTCCCATTTCTCCTTTTGATGGGAGCTTCTTGGGCAATAGAAGTGCCTTCTCAAGCTCATTTTTAAAATCTCTTGTTGTCGAAAAATCCAGTCTAAACCCCTTAAGTAAATCTCAACAACTTGTAACTGTTTCAAAGCCCTTCAGATATATGGGGCTCTAAAATTTTCCAATTCCATTGCTTCTATGGCTTGTTCCAAAACAGACATGAACAATCTCTTTCCAACCTAGAGAGGGAAAACACCCAACAATCCTTGGAATTTCAATTTAACCATTCAATAAAAAGAAGTTAATAATCTCACTCATCCAATGTATTAGCACTCTCTCAAGTTATTGATCTCTTTCATTCTGTCATTCTCTTCCATTCACATTGTGTTAGTCTCCTCTTGTGTGCCCCTCTCTTGGGAGCTTAAAGCCCTCAGTCTTATAATGCATGATGGAAATAATGATCATATCAAGCTTGTGGATGGCTTTTTAATCTACACCTTCCAAGGGAATTTGAGACTTCAAAGGTATCCATGTGTGCACGGACGTGACCGGTCCAAAAGAAGCTCAAATGCACTTATGCAAGAAAGTCCAAGATTTAATTGATGGTAGTCATCCCCAAGACATATACTTAGCTGAATCCAAAACAGCCCACGTTCACCTTTAAGGGTAAGTTCAAGTTGTAAACTCATGACAATCCTCCACAAGAGAATATAACCACGAGCTCCATCATGCATAGTATTGACTAAATACTACTGCATCCTCACTGCCCTCATGGGGTGCCCACTAATGGTAGTAGAACTAGGTATTGATGTATGCTCCCACCACACACCTTGTGCACGCGCGCGCGCACACACACAAGCATACAATGTCCATATCATCTGTATAGTGAGTTTCAATGATGGCTCTAGAGATGCAAGGTAGACTCAACCATAACTGAGCCTCGCACTAAAAGAGCACTAAATAGGAAGAAGTAATACACAAAATGTAGTCGGTAGGGCACCCGCACCACTTAAGATGGAAAGAATCAACTGCAAGTGCTCGTGATTCAAACAAAAATCTCATGTGTATAGCTTGCATGCCTATATAACAATCTAATAAAACTAACAGCTCCATTATATATAGAGTTGAATTATGTATACACCCATAACGACATGCGAGTCAATGTGTGTAAATGTGATTTGACATTATTTAGCCCAGTAAGGCAGCCCCTCCGAGGACTCACTATAGAAGATCATGTTTTTGTGAGGAGAAATGCATTGGAGCCCATAAAGGTTCAAATGGTGATCCATGATGTTGCTTCAAATGCAAATAGTCCGTGGATGTATATCGATATGCACCTGTGATTGCATTAACTCCTAGCCTAACATAATTCTAACCAAAACAAGAGCACCCCCTCATAGAATTTAAAGGTTTAGGCATAGCATAGGGTTGTCAAAGCACGAAGGATTAAACTAAGTGTTAAAAGGGCACTAGAAGACATTTTACATTTGGCAGAATGCACATGTATGCACACACGCACGTCAATATGGAGACAATCGAATAAGTTTCACATTGAAATGTCAAGAATCATAATTTCTGTGAATTGAAGGTCCCAATATATGTCTGACTCAAGGTCTGATCTGATCAGAATTTTTTGTCCAATAGTAAGCGTAAAGTATTTGCTGGCATTCAATCCTTCGCTATATCGTCTGGAACTGCTTGCTTTAAGGGCATTCACACAAAAATAATGCAGAAACACATACCCGGTACAAGGTTGTCCTGATGAGCACTCACATTTTGACCTGATTGTCAGGGTCCCATTATCAAATCAATGGCTGTCTACATAATCATTACAAACATCTCTATACCATTCGCGAGGCAAACAAAGGGACCAGTAGAAAAGCATTCGCGCATTCTTAGCAGAAACCAACCCAACAAGAATCAATCACAAAAATCCCTGTCAAATCCATTTAAGAAGTTGGCATCCCTCTTGCTCCTCAGTAAAGCCAAACCTAAATGGCTAATCCCATTCTTGTTCCTTTTTTTATAAAAATAGAAGCTTCTTTCTCAGCCGACTGGTGCCTGCATGAGGTTGTTGACTTCTTCCCAAAAAAACCATCTGGGCCTCCCAGCATTGAGCCCTCTTGCAATTTGGGTTTAACCTTGCAATCTGTAATGTCACTCCCACTCACTACACGTGTACAAATACGCTCCATTCCACTGCTTCATCAAATTATGGCTCGTAATTTCCTGTCAATGTTAAGCACTGAAACTGATATGTATTGAAAGCCTCTCAGCTCATAGACCAACAATGCCACTAGCATAACAATTCACAAAGACTACACACAAGGATCAGG
Organism: Adiantum capillus-veneris; assembly: GCF_014529385.1. Lineage (NCBI taxonomy): Eukaryota > Viridiplantae > Streptophyta > Polypodiopsida > Polypodiales > Pteridaceae > Adiantum > Adiantum capillus-veneris. The sequence continues at coordinate 135,944,878 of NC_140939.1, forward strand.
AAAGATGAAGCAATAATCAAACCCCTTAAGGGCCCCGCATGAAACCAATGCACAACTGGGTGATTTCAATAACATCAGATTCCTCTGCCCCATGACACGGATTATATGAATATTTCCAATACATGAGGTGCCTGCAGAGCAGCAACCTTGCTCCATAGGTTGAATCCCACATTCCTCTATTGCAGACTTTCCCTGTAGAAGGCCGTGCATGACAAATTCAATTCCACTTCATCGGCCACAAAACCCGCATTCAACCTCTTTTGAAGTGTATGACACACACCACCCAAAAGTCCAGTACATGAGTTGCCTATAGAGCAGCGACCTTGCATTGCTCACTTGATTGAGACTCGCTTTCGTCTACAACAGGCTTTCGCGGAAGCCTGCCGCCCATGACAAATTCAAGTTCAAGCCCCTTACCACCCATAAAGCCTGCCTTCAGTCTCTTTCGAAACTCCGAATCGCTACAATTTAGAAGCCAATCTAAACTGCAATGTGCATCTCTATCGGTCAAGGCCTCAAACCGAGGTCTTATTCTATCTCGCAGACTATAGGTAAAAAATGTAGGGAAATCAAGCACCTCTGTGTGGGGCCTCTTCATTTGTCTCATTAAAAAGTTAAGGTTAGGCCGCAAGCTGTAACGTACGCTTGAGCCAAGAATCTGTGGGCATTTGGAGACCATAGAACCAACTTCTGCATTAGTGAAGCGTTCACTTTTCAAAAACCTTAGCCGCTCTTTGGCCATCACTATTGGCAAGAATATCACCTGGGGCATCTTCTCAATCATCCTGGCAATACCATCAGTGTCCAGCTCCAAGTGTTCTTTATACCAGTTTACGGGAACCTCTAAATTATGTGAAAACACTCGTCCCAGAATCTCTGGAAACTGTGCCACCATGCCTGGAATGGTCTCTTTTCGGACTCCTATTTCCAAAAGTTTATTCACATTAGACTGCATCCTCTTTTCAACATCGTAATCTAGCAATTCTGGCCGCCGCGTCAAAATCTTTGCAACAATCATTTGCGGAATACCAAGGCTCATGAGATATTCAAATTTTGGCTTTATTACAGTTGCAGCCCGCATTCCCAGAATCTCTGGATGTTCTGTAAGCATGTTACCCACATGCCTCAGATTAACCCCCATACTCACCAAATAGGCGACAGATGTACTCATTGTCCCGTCTGTCTTGAAACCTAGCACATCCGGATACCTCAGAATGACACGCGGAAGATCTAGTGCATCAATGTCGAGTCCTCGCAGAAAGTATATGACAGGAAGGATGTCAATAACTACACTGGCATGCAGGACCATGGGATACTTCTTTAATAACATTGGGATCCAATCCTGTGGGAAGCCAAGCTTTTTTAGATATTTCAAAACAGGGACCATGTTCTTATAAACGCTGCAGCCAAGAACCAACGGGTAATTGTTAATGGCCTCATTATCAAGCCCAATCTTGCGAAGAAAACCTAAGCGGGTTTGCATGACATCAACTGTGGAAGGGAGCTCTATACATGTAAGCTCTGACGTATCAATGCCTTCTGTCTCTAGGTATTTGAGGACAGTTTCTCGAGCTTCCTCACGAAGCTCTTTTGTGAGGAGAATACCCCATGTGATAGAGGGCCGTTCAAACTTGGGTTCAGCTGCCATCTGACGTTCAATCTCTTGTTCAAGCTCCCCCTCTAAATCACTTTCAATTTCAACCTCATCACTATCATCATCTCTGATGGTCCTTGGGGACAGGCCGGACGTTCTCTCCTTTTTGGATGGTGGCTCTGGTTCTCTACCACCACGATGCGATCTGTTGGTTCCTCTTGTTTTGACGTTGTCACTATCATAATTACTCATGGTCCTTGGGCTCGCCGGCACTTTTTTCTTTCTTGGACAGCCTCTCTGAAGTTCTATCACCACCATGTGATCTGTGAGGGCCCCTAGAAAAATTGCTAGAACCAGCCTTTTCACAATCTGTGTCCCCATACACATCCTTCCACAATCGCAGCGGCTCATTTTTATTAGTTTCAGCCCATTCTGATATGTCGGATCCAGCTTCCTCTGACTCTGACTCATGGTCTCCCCGCCTTCGTTCTTTTACATGATTGTCATCATCTGTTTCCTGCCAATCCGATGTGCTCCACCCAGCGTCGGACACTTCATCCTCTTCAGGATCGCACAAAGTGAGTTTCTCATCAACGAGGTTCTCATCTTCATCAGTTTCCATCCCCTCGTCTGTTTCGGAATCTGTCTCAGCAGTTGCCTGCCCTACTCTTTGCACCCACTCAGACTCCGCAGATGGGCAATGTGACCCAGAATTCAGCCTCCCACCATGCAGGCGGCCATTCTTCTTTCTCACCAAGTTCTGATGGTGTGACCCAAATTTCTGCCTTTCATGATGCAGGTGCATAGCCCCATTGAATGCGCTAGCAACAGTGTCTGCATCTGTTTCGCTCTCAGTCGCATTAGCTGCCTGCCAATCAGAAGAAAGCCCCTTTTTCCGCCTCCCATGATCCAGGTCAGCATCCTCACAGGATGTGCTGCCAGCCTCTGTTTTAGTATCGGTCGCGTAAGCAACCTGCCGCACCTGTTCCCGCTCGGCGATCGGGCAGTGTGACCCTGCATCTGTTTCAGACTCTGTCTCATAGCACAACCCAGATTTCTCACTTCCATGGAGCAGGTGCTCATCCTCGCTGGTATCTGTTTCGGCCTCCATGGCATAGGCTGCCTGCTGCACCTGTTCTAGTTGAGCAGAAAGGTGGTGTGACCCCAGTTTCTGACCCCCACGATGCAGGTGCCCTTGCTCATCCACTTTTATCAATGTGCTGGCAAAAGTCTCCGCATCGGTCTCGACCTGAGTCTCATATGCCGCTCGCTTACGGTCCACATGCAGGTGGCCTCTGTCCCGGAGCGGCACTGAACAATGCCCACTATGTGTACCATAGTCATCATCAGTTTCCGCCCACTCTGACTCTGAAAACTCGGTTCCTGAAGAGAAGCACCTTGCAAGCATGGTGTTGTGGGAAACCCTGAACATTTTTGGACCAAGAGCAGGTTGTCTTGCTGGTAAAGACGAGAAGCCCGTATTTGGGTACAAGCGATTGCGTAGAGGAAGCTCGCCATTGTTGCAACTGGAGATGGAGTTCTCGGTTGTCAATAGAGAAATGCAGTTGGGTTTCTCAATTGAATTGACAATCCGAGCTGATGAAATGATGGGGGGCAGGCTCCTTGAGACATGGAGTGCCCTTCCCATATCAGGACCTTTCGAACCCTACCTCGCACACGGACATCGAAGGACGGAAGCTCATCAAAACCCAACTTAAGCCCTTGCAGATTAATTACCTATGCTCTGTTTTTTGGCGCCTCTCACTAAGGAAATTGACATAAATATGGGCGTCAATGTTTGGCATCCTCCTCCAAAATTACACTTGGTGCAGTATGTCCTACACACTGTATGTCCTACACATTCTTGAAAAAAAATTTGGGAGAAGAATCTTCATGGGATTCCCTTCGGTGAAGGATGTGACGACGCCGCAGCAGGCAGACCAACTATCGGGTGTGAGCATGCGACAACAAATTAGTCGGGCATGCGCAAAGGATGGAAGAGGAGGTGCGCAAAGCTGGCTGGGAGTTGTAGCACGACACGCGAGGTGGGAGGAAGAGGGGGGGAGCAGTTGGAGGGGAGAGCATCCGAATAAAATAAGTGACAAACCAGTATGAACCAATAGTTTTTAAGGAATGTGTAAATTTATATCCAACTAGAGTGCTTCGTTAGCCACATTTGTATTGACTTGAAGTGAGTTCGATCATAAAAGAAAACAAGAACCTAGAAGAGAAAAGCTTGGAGGGGGGGGGGGGGGGGGGGGGGGGGAGAGAGAGAGAGAGAGAGAGAGAGAGATTGCGCTTTGTTTTCCACAAATCCTATTACCTCAAGTTGACATGGTCCTGTGTTTACAACGCCACGATCTACATGTCCGAATTTTGATATGTCTAAATTTGTCCTTAGCTTTTAGATTGTATTAATTCTTTGATTCAATCTCGCACTATTTTGTGCATTCTTGTCATTTGTGTAAGTGTGGTTGTGTCATTTGAAGATTCAACAAGAGAATACATCCTTGGAGAAGAAAATGAAAAGAGAGAGAGAGAGAGAGAGAGAGAGAGAGAGAGAGAGAGAGAGAGAGCATGTTACCTTTCACCAAAGCGTGTTTCATTGTTTTTTGATTGGTCCCTTCCTTTATACGTTATGATCGTGATGCCCCAATTTTGATTGGTGTACCAATTTATGTAAATTAATGTACGGATCATTTGATATAATCTTGTCTATGTCAATTCCATGTTGTGTGTGTGTGTGTGTGCGCGCGCGCTTCGAAATTGGGAAAAGAGGTGGACATGTTGGGTGGTGATGTTTGTGAGCATGCGTTGAATAGTTTTTTAAGCAACCGGTCTCCCTCTCTTCTTCCCAACAGTGGTATCAGAGCTTCCGGTTTGAGGAAAAATCGGCACCTGATTCAAATTTTAAAGGAGCCAATTACAAAATTGCAGCACCAAGTTGCAATATTAAGGCTAACCTGACGACTAATTGGCAAATCGGCTAATTATTTCCACTTATCGATGATCAAAATTCGGTATGACAAGCTTAAAAATTCAATCTATTGGCTAACTCTTGTGGATTGTGGGAAAGGAATAGCAAGAATTGAGGAATTAGCAATTATGAATTCGGATCCAAACTCCTTTACGGCAAAGTAAAGCTTAATCGAAGAATTCATCAGCAAAATTATTCAATAATTTTGTCGATTGACATTCGCAACTCGGCTCGAGAAGGCGGATTATGGCTTGCTAAAGGAAAAAGAGGGTAGGGGTCGAAGGGGCCAAGAAGACCTTGATAAGTTTTGGGAGAGGAGCTTGGGAGAAGCGGTTTGTGGCCAATCAAGGAGTCAAGAAGAGTTTGTCGAAAAAATCATTGTGGGAATGACCTCCTGTGTAGAGGAAGGAACGCGTTGCACTGCACCAAAACTGTCGCAATTGCATCCAAATGAGGTCGCCCTGGGCAGCTGAACATAATATCCTTCTGCACAGCAGAGGACGAAACTACCCACACAGGGCGCCATGTACAAATCTCCCTCTCGCTCACATTGTTCTCCATGCCTGCTCGTTGGTCGGCAGTGTTAATTGCATGCATTCACACTTTATTAAGAAAAGTGAGGCTTTTCTTTACCATTCAATTGGTTTCCCACTGCATGTTATTCTCAACCCTTTGATTAAGGGTACAGTCATACCACAACCCCCCATTACCTGTTGCAAGCGGAGACAATCTTATATGCTATGGGTGATGTTCGAAGATATGCGGCTTCACTTAGCCCTTCAAGTGATCGGCTGCTCACTGAACTTTGAGCTCTTATTTAAGCCACAAATTCATTCCTTATTCCTTTAAAAGCTCCTTGGTTGGCCGATTTAGCCTCAAGCATTCGGCCGCCCTTTTCAAAGGAAAGCATTATTTGAACCTGCACCATCAGCAGCAGCATTCTCGCAAATCGCTTCACCACTTCAAAGCTTGCTCACGCTCCGTTGATTGCAATTACCGCCATTTCTACCCATTCACCTTTATGGTGAATAGTAACTTAAATTTTTGATTGTACTGACATATTTTTGGAAAAAAGGGAGATTGGACACTGCAAAACTCGACCAACTCGCAGACAAATCGTCTGACCGCTCACTTTTTCGGCAATTTCCTAGCGCATAGCCATTCCGGACTTGATGCCAATGCATTTTTCAGCTAAGTACCTTCCAGTTCGGTTATTTATTTTACTCTCTTTTACTTATTCCACATATTGCATCTGTAAATATCACCATATAGCCCTTTTAAGCATTATTATTTATAAACACAAAAAAAAGAGACAAAAACATAAAAAGCACGCAATCATGGCACACTTTCCTCAGGCACCCACGATTGTTGAACAACTTTTAAATTTGCACCAAACTCTCACGTACGAACGCATGCGAAGGCAAGAGCTTGAAGATAAATTATTGTATTCTGCACGCCCTGAAACTGCACCTACTCCTAAGCAAAGCAAAATTAGCAAAAAAGCCTTCACTTTCAAGGATTTTGATGGCACTTAAGATGCTAGCATGATTCTAGCATGGGTTAGTCAGCTAGATGACTATTTTCATGATGAATACTTCCCCCAACGTGAAATGGTAAAGTGTGTATCAAATCATCTTACTAGCAGCACTGCACTGTGGTGGAACGCCACCAAACAGCACGGGAAAAGACCACGTACCTGGCATGCATTTAAAAAAGTGTTTTTACCTCAATTTTTGCCCACATAGTACAAAGCTAAAGCACGACGCCGATGGGATTTAATTTGAGAGGGTCGAAATGAAGATGTACAGGGTTACACTGATTGTTTTTGCAATTGTTTAATTCAATTGCAAGCTATTGAATATGTTAGTCTCAGGAAATTGAAGCGTAAGTACATAATCGGGCTTGGCACTACAAATTGGTGGTGAGGTAGATATGTTCAAACTAGATTCTCTGTCAAAGGCTATTAATTTGGCTCTCAATGCAGAGAAGAAGAAAGGTGGACAACCCTCTCACACTGATCAAACTTCTAACACTAATCGTAACAAGAGACCTCCTTTCTCTACTAACTTTGACAAAAACAAACATCAAAGCCGTACCTTTTTCAAGAGATGCAGATTTGACAATTCTTCTACAACTGCTCAACCTCAAAGCAACAACAACAACAATACCCAGCAACGAGGCAACCAAAATTCTTTCAACCAACGTCTTGCTCCAAACTCTATTGGTAACAAAAAGGTGAAGTCTTTTAAATGTTTTCAGTCTGGTCACTATGCAGATAAGTGCCCAAATGGTCATGCTAAGGGAAATGGTCAATCCAATGGCCACTCGAATGGAGTCAACAGAAATCCAAGCCAAAAATCCTTCAACAACAACCGCCCCAAAGGAGCTACTCTTAACCTCATCGAAGATGCTAATCACGACGACAATGAAGTGGAAGCTAATTACAGTGAGAGATATGATCCTGAGTATGATAACGATAACAACTCATACTCAAGTACTCTTATATCTCCTCACACTTTGTTTAAAGTGCAAGGCATTGTTAAGGGTGAAAGTATCACCATTCTATTAGATAATGGTAGTAGCTATGATTTCATCTCTACACACTTGGCACATCAACTATCTCTCTCTGAAATCTCATCACCTGACAAAGTCAAAACCGTTTTTAATAATCAACGTTTTAATTGTAGAACCCAAGTCATTGTTGAAGTTTGCATTGGTGAATTTACACAAGCACGTACATTTCTGGTAGCACCATTGCATGGTCTGGATATGATTTTGGGAATGTCATGATGAATCCGTTGATTAATCATAAAACACGTACTATGTCTCTCACTCATAATAATAAAAAATTTCTCCATCCAAGCAACACTAGCACATCAAAAAATTCCACTCCTCTCTCACACTCAAGCCAAAAGAGCAATTCGAAAACAGGGAAAAACATATCTAGTGTTGGTAAATCAAATTTCAGCTGAAACTGAAACTTCACGCAACTCTACACACGATAAATTTGTTTCATGCATGATCTGCCACCTGGAATTCCACCATCACGCCTAGAAGATCACAAAATAGATATTATACCGCGTAGTGAACCTCCTTGTAGAGCACCTTATCGTGTAAATCCAACCGTACACAGGAAGATAGAAACTCAAATCATTGATTTACTTGACCGAGGCCTAATCCGACCTAGTAGTTCACCATACGGAGCTCCAGTACTTCTTGTCAAGAAGAAAAATGGAACCTTTTGTATGCGTATCGACTACAGGACTTTAAACAAGATCACCATCAAGTATAGGTTTCCTATTCCTAGAGTGGATGATCTGTTAGACAAACTGAAAGGGGGGAACATCTTTAGCAAAATTGACCTTAAATCAGGGTATCACCAAGTCAAAATGTTTGAACATGATGTCTACAAAACTGCTTTCAGAACACAAACTGGACACTATGAATTTCTTGTCATGCCATTTGGTTTGAAAAATACACCAACCACATTCACACGCATGATGAATAGAATTTTCATTGACCATCAAGATTTTTTGATTGTATTTTTTTAAGAAATTATAGTATTCAGTAAATCTGAAGAAGAGCATAAAGAGCACTTAACACGTGTATTTGATCTGCTTGCACAAAGTCACTTGTACTTGAATCCTGAAAAGAGTTCATTTTTCCAATCTGAGATTGAATATTTGGGACACATCATATCTGGTAAGGAAATACAAGTAAACCCCAAGAAAATTGAAGCCATTCAATCATGGCCTAGACCCAAAAAGGTGCATGAACTATAGTCTTTCATCGGTCTTTGTAGCTATTACAGGAAATTTGTTTGTAACTTTGCTTACAAATCACATTATTTGACTCTCCTTTTGAAGAAAAACACGCCTTATGAATGGACTGATTTACAAGAAAGCTCCTTTAATGCACTTAAACATGCTTTGACTAATGCACTTGTATTGCAACTGCCTGATTTTGAAAGACCATTCTTTGTCGTAGTCATTGATGCTAGTGGAAAAGGTATCAGTGCAGTCCTTATGCAAGATAACCGTCCACTTGCTTTCGAAAGTCGTAAATTCAAATTTTCTAAAACAAAGTTTAGTACTTATGATAAATAATTGACTGATGTGATACATGCATTGAAATTTGGAAACACTATGTAATGGGTACTAATTTGATCATTAAAACTGATCAACTAAGTATCAAATATTTACTTTCTCAACCCTTAATAGATGATAGATATATTAAGTGAGCCGCTTTTATTCAAAGTTTTCAGCCCAACATTCAATACTAGCCTGGTAAAGAAAACGTTGTAGCTGATGCTTTGAGTAGAAGACCATTACCGGAACTTCATTTGACACTATGCCTGACACTTATGCACATGATGATGACTTCAAAACGACATGGTTGCATATGCTTGACAATTCTGTGCACACATTTCTCGAATACACTACTCAAGAAAACTTCCTTTATTTCAAACAAAAATTGTGTGACACTATACCCTTTCGTACATTAATTATTGAAGAATTGCACAAACCACCCTATGCTGGATATAGAGGATTTGATGCAACTTTTCAAAATTTATGTCGTGATTTCTATTGGCCTACTATGAGAATTGATGTTAAAAGTATGTTTCAACTTGCTTGATTTACCAAAAGATCAAAGCAGCAACATGTAAGAAACTGGGACTTTTACACCCTCTCCCAATTCTTGAAAGACCTTAGGAACACATTTCAATGGATTTTGTTACTGGTTTCCCACTCACACTGCACAAGCATGACATGATTTGGACTATTATTGACCGTTTTTCTAAACAAGTGTATTTCATATCTTGTAAGAAAACACTCACAGTAAATCAAGCTACACTTTTGTTTCTTAAGACTGTTTTCCCACATCATGGTTTGCCTAAAGTCATTATTTCTAATCGCGATTCAAAATTTTGTAGTGCTTTCTGGACTACTGTGTTTGAAAATCTTGGCACTACACTTGACTTCACTTTTGCATTTCATCTTGAATCTAATGGTCAAACCACAGTCACCAATCGCATTGTCATTGATTTGTTAAAGGCTTATGTTTCTTCTCAACCTAAGAAATGGGATGATTACCTGCATACTCTACAATTTGCATATAACAACACCACTCACACTGCCACATGTAAATCTCCATTTGAAGTTGTATATGGACACTCTCTTCCTACTCTTGCTTCACGTCTTTTTAATGTTGTGCATGTCGCTAATGATTTCACTAATGACTTTCATGATGTTTATGCAAGTGTTCATTCTGCCATTAAACACTCATAAGAACTTTACACTAAGCATGCTAACAAGCACCACAAGGCACACCAATTCAAAGAAGGTGATTATGTTTTACTTCGCATTGAAAAACGACAGATCAAAAGTGTTGATACCAATTTCTTTGTTAAACTTGCTCCTCGTTTTTATGGACCTTTTAAAATTTCAGTTATCATTAATGATGTTTCTTTCCGTTTAGACCTACTTACACATTGGCACATTCACAATGCATTTCACATTAGTCTTTTAAGACCATTACGAGGACCCTACCTACACACCACATTTATGAAGACCCACCGTCACTTGCAGTAGACCAAGAAGAACAACTCATCCTTGATAAAATAGTTGATCATGAGACCACCACTACACGCACTGGTATGGTTTATAATTGTTACCTTTTGACTTTCAAGGGCCACCCTAAAGAGGATGCCAAATGGATGCCTGAAAAATTCTTTTGCAACTTCCCATACCTTCTCCACAATTTCCATCACTCGGTCCAATTGATTTCTTTATTGAGCAACTAAAGACAATTGCTATCCCTGGTGGGAGGGATGTTATGAGACTGGGCACCCTCCTGTTGTAGTGGTTAGCTGCAATTGGGATAGCTGGTGTAATGGTTAATTATGTGCTGTCTATTTATTTTTCTAATTGAGTTGATGATGATGATTTTGTAGAGTGTAATGTGGGGAGTTGATGAAGAGGTGCAGGCAATAACTCTCGGCCATTTTATACTCACATAGTATTTTAGATTTTCATTCCAATAAGCCACTATGGCTCTGTAAATAATTGTAGTGGAAACTCCCCTTATGGGTCATGCAAGAACTAATAAGCTTCACTCATTTACAAAATGAAGTGGTTGTAAAAGATGGGCCTCAAATTTTAGCACCTTAAACTCACAAATAATATATTAAATACCAACTCCACAAGAGAGGTGCCGTGGAGTTTGAGGCTAGATTTAGGCTTTCTCTTGCAAATTCTCTTCTCTACACTCTTATGCTATGCTTAATTTGCTGTGTACTCTATAGTCAAGTCCCTATCTCTTACAATTCTCTTACTCTCTTTTACAATCTTGTCTATGTCAACAATTCCATGTTCTCTGTGTGTGTGTGTGTGTGTGTGTGTGTGTGTGTGTGTGTGTGTGTGTGTGATAGTTTAGGTATGTGTGTGTGCGCTTGGAAATTGGGAAAAGAGGTGGACAGGTTGATGGTGATGTTTGTGAGCATGTGTTGAATCCTCTTTTAAGAAACTGGTCTCCCCCTCCAGAGAGAATCAACCAAAGTGCGACCAAGCATGTCATTTTGCATATGGAAACATGCCTTCCCTTTGCATCCGGTGTGCATCTTTGCCACTACCATGTTGGGCATATTAGCCATGACAGTCAGGACAAGAGGACCATCGAGAACGAGCTTGTGCTTTCATGAGGGTACCATATTTGACATACATACTCACTAATGTGCTTCCTAAATTTGTGTCTTTTTTAAGTAACTTGTTGTTGAGGAGCTCATTGTTTATCCTCCCGACCTGGTACAAATCCTTCTTTTGAGCACTCGCATGTCTTGCAATCAACACACGACACACCAAACGATTTTGATGAGCTGCCCTTATGTTACATCACAGAAAGAGTTCAGAGCTTTCGTGGTAAGATCAAGCTGGACATCAAACTTCTATAAGAGCACTCCTTCGCCTAGTGAGAAGCCATCAAGACGAAAGTATAGGTGACTAAATTTGGAGAGATATACTCGCTTTGCATACGTTGAAAATAACCTAGAGCTTTTTGATGGGTTCAAGCCCCTGACCTAGGATACAACCCCTATTTTACAACTAATAAGAGCCACTCCTTTTTGGAGTTTGCATGGCAAGAGAGAACTTTATATGTAAACACTTTTTTTAAAATCAATTGAATAGCGTGGTGTTTTGTTTTTTCCCTTGCTGTGTCGACTCCCTCTGTCACTTGTTCTCTGCTTCTCTTTGCTCCTCCACGCCATGGCTCTACTTCAGCTTCAGCCTTACACATGGTATCAGAGCTTGGCACTCGCAAGGCAATGCACTCCTTCCTTGCATCTCAAAAGGCAACGTTGTTGCAAGTCCCCAAGTCGGCGGCTAGGGTGTCAGCAGGCGAAGACGCTGCAGGCAGACACGCCAAGGGACTGCATCTCAAAACGCTGCCAAGGCATAGAGCTAGTGGGCGACAACTGCATCTCAAAATGCCCTGTGCAGTCTTGGCTAGTTGGTGGCGTATGCAAAGAACTCCACAGCAATCTTAAAACCTGTTACAGTAAGCTCCTTGGCAACGCCTTTCAAAACACCATCATTGGCAGCAAGCTTGCAAGGGCACTCAACGACTTCATAGGGGCGCTCAGAGTCCCAGGAAGGATCATCGAAAGCAGTCAACTGCAATACTTCTAGATCTTGGGCAAGGTGCTGCAACCACATAGCATTTTCTCAATATTTGCAGCGCCTCTTACTTTTCACTGGTTGCTAGCTACGCAGGAATCCTTACCAAAGCTTCGAGCTGAACCGTCTTGTAATCGGTGACTTGCCTAATAGTCTGTTTCAAAATACACCAGGAGGCAAGAATGACCAAACATCTGCAGATTAAGAAAGTGCTTTGCATAAGTATTGGCATCCTAGTTTTGTACTACACAAGCTGTGTTAGGGGCCAAATTTCTTTGAGCTTCTATGGAAGCACATGTCCCAACTTGCTCTCTATTGTGAGCTCAACATATCAACCCTTGTCAACCAAAGACAATGTGCATGCATGACTGCTTCATTCAAGGATGTGATGGGTCCATTTTGCTTTCCTCAACATCGGATAACAGTGCAGAAAGGGACTATGTGGATAACAGCATACCCCAACAAGAGTTTAAGTTGTTGAAGCATCTTGCACAGGAGTTGTTTCTTGTGCTGATATAGTGGCTTTGGCAAGCCTTGGTCTTGTTGGCGAGGACAAGGTAATAGGCAAAGATATTCAAGGTCACGGCTCGCGGTTGCAATCAAGGCAATGTATGGACGTGTTCAAAATGCCAAGAAAGATTTACAATACGCTCAAACACATACACAACCACTCAAGCACAGAAGTCAAAGGTTTGATAGAAGGAGCTGGTCCATCAACATCAATTTTCTCAACGAAAAAAATAAAATGTTTTTCATGTTCGGTGTCTTTATGCTATTAACACTATATATTTTGTGTCAAAGTCATATTTAAGCCTATAAATTGTCAGTAACTTCCATGTCCAAAGCAAAAAAGGTTATAGACACTGCCACACATAAGTGGTAAGACCTCCCAAAAATATTTGTTCTCGGCCCATTTTTGTCCTGCTTCTCATGAGGTTCCTGAGTACACCTTAAACCCAAGGGTTGGCAGTGAACCAAAAACTCCATTTATTGGTAGCTAATTTTTTGACCTACATCCTATCTAGTCAAAGGGGGGGTTTACTATCATAGCACCAGGTTATGGATACACCAAAAATCCTTGGTTGTGAGAGAACCTAAAACTCACGATTGACGAGTACACCAAAAACTCGAGGTATCATGAGAGTGGTCTGCCTAGTTCGGGCTTGAGGGGGGGATTGTTGGGTTCAAGCCCCTAACCATCGGATACAACCCCTATTTTACAACTGATAAAAGTCACTCCTTTTTGGAGTTTGCATGGCAAGAGAGAACTTTATATGTAAACACTTTTTTTTAAATCAATTGAATAGCGTAGTGTTTTGTTTTTCCCCTTGCTGTGTCGACTCCGTCTCTCGCTCGTTCTCTGCTTCTCTTTGCTCCTCCATGCCATGGCTCTACTTTGGCTTCATCCTCCCTAACCGCAACATCCTAACACTTTTTGACCCTGCTCTTGTCACACATATCCCACAATCGGTGCATTCCAAGAGGCAACATTCCGGATAGGAAGTTCCCCAAGCATTTTGTGTGCTTTCTCAAGCGCGCCACATTTGGCATACATATCAACCAAGACAGTGCCCAACACGACATCTTTTTTCAATAGCCTCCGACTAACAATATAATTATGAATATTTGTGCCCATATTAGTATCTTGCGTAGAGCCACGTGCCTTTAAGTTGCATGCGTAGGTGATTGCATCTACTAAAAACAAATTAAAAGCTTTCTCTTATGGAAATCCAGCAATTAGTGAATTCCAACAGTCCACGGTCCAAATAGGAAACTGAAAACACTCTATAGTTTTCTAGTCATACTCCTGTTGTGTGTATCCCGTGACCAGTGCATTTTGATGCTGCTTTTTGAAAATAGAATCTAGAGAGAGGCCCTCGCTTCGTATCTAGAAAAAATAGAATAGAGATTTCTGGCCCTGGGAAAATCTTGCAACTAGTGCATTCCAAGAGTCCACACTCCGAACAGGAAGCTCCTCAAGCACTTGCATAGAGCCACATGCCTTGCATAGCCTTCAAGATAAAAATAAAGGTGATTGAATCTGGAGAGATACACCTGCTTTGCATCCACTAAAAATAGTCTAGAACTTTCTGGCCCTGCTCTTGTTGCACGCCTCCTACAATCAGTGCATTTTAAGAGGCAACATTCTGGACAGGAAGCTCCTCAAGCACTTTTCGTGCTTTCTCAAGCGGACCACATTTGGCATACATATCAACCAAGGCAGTGCCAAGCAAGACATCTTTTTTCACAACAATCCCTGATTAACAATATCAGCTTGAATTTTTGTGCCCATATCAGCATCTTGCGTAGAGCCACATACCCTCAAGATGCATGCGTAGGTGATTGCATCTGGAGAGAGGCCCCCAATTCGCATCTATTGAAAAAAACTGGAGCTTTTTGGCCCTGCTCTCCTTGCGCACATCTTGCAATCAATGCATTCCTTGGAAGAGTTGACATTTCAAACAGGAAGCTCCTCAAGCATTTTTTGTGCTTTCTCAAGAGCGCACCACATTTGGCATACATATCGACCAACACAGTGGCAAGCACGATATCTTTTTTCAACAGCCTCTGACTAACAATATAATCCCGTAATCAGTGCATTCCAAGAGGCGACATTTCGGACAGGAAGCTCCTCAAGCACCTTTTGTGCTTTCTCAAGTTTTGCACAATAAGTGCAGGGGTAGTGTTAGATTGAATGTTGAAATTCAAGAATTGTGGAGTATATATTTGAGATATTTGATGAAAATTTTCTAAAGTTGATCCGACCTATAGGTTGGTTGTTGATGTTGATGAAAGCATATGGATCAAAACTTTTGAATCGTGGACTTTGGTCGATGTGTTGGCTTTAGGCCCATGGCCAGTTATGGCGGGCCCGCCCACTTATTCATTTGGTAATAATGAACAATAAGGAGAATAATAGGAATTCTCTCACAAGCTCCACCAAAGGAAGTGTGTCTGCTCCTGCATCCCCTTCCCCTTCTCCTTCCCTCTTTTGCACACTCCACCTTTGCTCCATCAATTGGTATCAGAGCACAGGCAGCCCTGGCACCTCCTCTCTACTACCCACGTGTGCTCAAACCCCCAAGCAAGGGAAGCTTGAAGCTCTACAGAGGGAATCAAGCTCTGAATTTTTGAATATAGAGAATTGAGATGGAGCTTGGAACCTATTGGGCAGACAAAGGGAGCAAGCCTTGCAACGTAGAGAGTTTTGGAACTCGGGTAAAGCCTTGAAGGCTTGGTCGGCAGCACTGGGCAACAATGAACCAAATCGAGCGCAGGTCGAACCTAAGCAGGGCATAATCGGTACAGCCAAGCCCGTGAGCAGGAGGTGGAATCAAGATCTTTTCAAAGGGGAGCATCTCGGCAGCGGGTGAAGCAGGGAATTGAGAAGTAGACTCCCAATCTCGGTAGTGGGTAAAGCAGGGAATTGAGCGAGGCTTGCAGGGCGAGCATTAAGCAAGGTGAAGCATGACCTTTTGTAGCGCAGTTGGGCTGCAAGATTACACACACACACACACACACACACACTCCTGCACCCACTCGTCAGAAATCGGCATGCAGCTCGTTAGCCTCTTGCCAGTAAAAGAATTTAATTTCTTTTTTACAAAGTGGCTTGCACACATGAAGAAGTCGGCCTGCAGCTCGTTAGCCTCTTGCCAGTAAAAGAATGTAAGTTCTTTTTTACAAAGTGGCTTACACACTTCATGTGTGCAAGCCCCCGTTCCCACTGCTAAACCTTGAGACCCCTCCCCCCCCCCCAACTTCTCAACCGCTCACACACACCTTGACGCTTTTCCTATTGAGCTTGAGACATATATATATATATATATATATATATATATATATATATATATATATATATATATATATAAAGAGAGAGAGAGAGAGATTTGAGAGCGAGAGAGTGAAAGCAAGAGAGCGCCTAAGAGAGTGAGAGAGCCGATTTTGAGAGCGAGCAAGTGAGATAGAGAGAGCAGGGAGGTGCCTCATCACCTCGATTTTGGAGGCTTCCATGCACCGATGACAGAAGGCGACATCAACATTGACATCGTCACCACTCCCAGGCATAGAGATAGAGATAGAGCTCCAACTCCACACCGGCACCACCTCTTTGTCGCCGGCGACTTGCTGCTCCACACCGGCACATCGATTTGTGACACAAATTCTTGTGATTTGGCATCGGCTCGACATCACTTCTCATTGCGGTGGATTTTCGCCATCCGACCCCGACACCAAGCGTTCCCACGTACGAGTGCTTTCCTACGGATGATCGTGCTTATGACACGCACGGGTGAGGTGCCTCTACGACAAAGGAGTGACACCCGGCATCGACAACGAGCACACCGATCATGCTCTATGGCATTGTTTGACTCCGAGCACCTTTAGTGGCTATTCGACTAGCACATTTTCGCCCGACGATGGAAATCAGTACATAGCGACACTAACACGCAGGTTACAGGTTACAGGTTACAGGGGGCTTTTCAACCCATTTACACACAGATTTTCAGGTTTCCAAACACAACGCTTTCACAAGCGATTTAGCAGTCTTTTTGATAGCAGTTTCTTTGCGGGCAGATGCGTTGACAGATGCATTTTTTGTGTGCGCACACTTAGTGCTATTGATCTCTTTTGAGAGCAAATATCCCCGCAGGGATCACTTTTACTGCGTGCAACAGTTCTTGGTGCATGTTTGAGCGCAGTCACTCATGTACGTTGAGTTGCAAACACTGCCTATTGTACTACGTGTGGAGCCATTCTTTGGCTAGTTTGGTAATTTTCCCGACCGTTTTTGAGACTCGGACCGGAAGATCCCTTTTTGAGACTATGGCTAGTCCTTTTGTGTCTGCATTAGCGTTTGGAGGGTTGATAGTGTGAGTTCCTTTTTACGGTACCCTCGCCATAGGACATGCGTCTGGACGGTTTTTTGTGCTTTTGACACCGGGTTGGTGATCACACAGTAGTGGTTTTGCACAGCAGATGCCCAGTGGTTCTTTTTTCAGCAGTTTATGCGTTTTTAAGTTGAGTTTTGACTCCTCATATAGTGGAAACTCTATCGGATTTTTCCCACGGGTTCGTTTTATGCGTTCTTGGCACTTCTAGTTGTTCTTATACAGTGATTGTACTACATTTTGGTTTTAGTTTTTGCTCCTATTCTAGGGAAAACTCTGCTAAAATTGTCCCAGGTAATTTGCTATAAAGTTTTTGGCTACATTCTCTTAATCATGGCTGCGAGTAGTGCTTCCGAAAGAGAAGAGTTCTACATCAAACAGTTTGATGGCTCAAACTTTGTCATTTGGCGGCACCGTATGCAAGATGTTTTGATCAACAAAGGCTTGATAGCACCCAGCACCCTTGCATGCAAGAAGAGAGAATGCGTACATTAATGATGAGTGGGATGACTTGAATGAGCGTGCTATGGTGACCATTCGCCTGCACCTTGGTGAATCCATTTACTTTACCATAATGGATAAGACCAATGCCAAAGATTTGTGGGATGCTCTATGTCAGGCTTGGGATGGCAACAACGCCTCGAACAAGGTTTTCTTGATGAAGAAATTGATGCGCATGAACATGAAAGAAGGCAGTAATGTTAGTTCTCACTTGAACTAGTTCAACAATGTGTTTTCACAACTTACTTCAAAAGGTCTCAATTTCGATGAGGAAATGAAGGCCATTTTCTTGCTATGTTTGCTACCATCATCATGGGATACCTTCAACATAGCCATAAAAAATTCTGCACCCAATGGCAAACTAGATTTCAGTAGTGTTGGTGGTGCGTTGCTCACTAAGAAGATTCAACATCAATCTCTTGATGCGAGTGGGCATGGTGATGCATATGTGGCTAGTGGCAATCGTGACAAGCAAAAGCAACGTAGTCGTACCCGCGATCGTTCACAAGATCGCAGGCAAGGTCGTAGCAAGAGTCGTGGCAAACACATGCGAAATGTAGAGTGTTACGAGCGACTGCCATAAAAAGGGACACTTGAAGAAAGATTGCCGCACAATGCAACGTGATAAGGGCAAAGAAAAAACAAATTCTGACAAACCTAAAAGCAGTGTGAAAATTGAAGAACTTAATGTGGTTGAGTATCCAGCCATTGAGACAGTTTTTGAAGTGTCAAATGATGTGTTGATCTTCACATCAGATTTGAGTCTTGATGCATTGTTAGCTCATGATGAGTGTTATGCGTAGAATTGGATTGTGGACTCAAGTGCTAGATTTCATGTGGCTCCTCACAAGGAGTGGTTTTCTACATACACTGCCACACATGGCACAGTGCAGCTAGGCAATTCTTACGAGCTTGATATATGCGTGTGGGCAACATCAAGTTTTCTATATGTAAAGGCACTGAGTTTATGCTTTATAATGTCAAACATGTACCCAAATTGACAAAGAGTTTGTTGTCAGTTGGACAGTTGGATGATTTGAGTTACACTACCATATTTGTTCATGGTTCTTGGATTATCAAGAAGACAAATCTGGTCATGCTTAAAGGTCAAAAGTCTGGCTCATTGTACTCACTTTCTTTCTATTCAGTGAAAGAGCATTCTATTTCTGTAGTCGAGCTGCTATCTACGGAATTGTGGCATTGCTGGCTAAGGCATATGATTCAAAAGAAAATGAAAGTCTTGCAGCATTCTAGTTATATCCATGTGTTATATTCCTCTAAATTCTCTTTATGTGAGCATTGTATCTATGGCAAACAGATTAGGTTGACATTAGCACCTTTTGGACAAGGAGTTAGGGAGTCCTCTAGATATCGTTCATATCGACTTGTGCGGACCTATGCCTACCATTCATAGATGACTCTACCAGAAAGGTGTGGGTTTCTCTCTTGAAGCAAAAGAGTGATGTCTTTTGTGTCTTTCAAAAGTTCTTAGCATTGGTAGAGAACCAATTGGGTAGAAAGCTTAAAGCTTTGTGCAGTGACAATGGAGGCGAGTACATCTCCTCTGAGTTCAAGGACTTTTGTAGTAAAAGAGGCATTAGAAGATAGTTTACCTTTCCTTACACACCCACCCAAAATGGTGTGACTGAGAGAATGAATAGAACCATTTAGGAACGGGTCACTTCTATGTTGTCTATGGCCAACTTACCTCAAGAATTTTGGGGAGAAGCTGTTACGATGGCTGCTTACTTGATCTATCGGTCACCTAGTACACCACTAAAGTACAATGTTCCAAAGGAGATGTGGATGGACAAGTGCCCAATTATGACAAATTACATGTATTTTGGGTGTGAGGCATTCTCACATGTGCCAAAAGTGCTTAGACAAAAGCTGGACCCCAAATCACACAAGTGCATCTTCATTGGATATGGTGTAGACGGAAGGATGGGATATCGTCTTTGGAACCTGGAATTAAAGAAGATCATACGCAGCTCATAGGTGATATTCAACGAGTCTAAAATGCATAAAAATCCAGTGAAAGACATTGAGTATCACAAAGTACGGTTTGAGGATGTCTCCTCACCGCCAGCTACACAGAATGTTGGACATGCGTGATGCACCTCCCAATAGTGCACACAGACTGTTGCTTCAGAGAGAGAAGAATCTAGAATTCAGGCACTTCGGAGATCTACTCGTACATCTCATGCACCTGAGCGGTTTGAGCCAGGATTGTACTACTTGCTAGTCACTAATTGCAGTGAACCCACTTGCTACAAAGAGGCCATTTCAATGGATGATAGCGTGAAGTGGGAAGAGGCTATGCAATCTGAGTATAACTTAATTTTAGCCAATGAAACTTGGGAATTGACAGAGATACCTACGGGTAAACATGCATTGCCATGCAAATGGGTGTACAAGAAGAAGTATACCACAGATGATCTCGAGCCTAAGTATAAGGCAAGATTGGTTGCTAAAGGTTTCAAGCAAACGAAAGGTGTGGATTTCGTTGAAATCTTTTCTCCAGTGGTCAAGATGACTATATTGTGTCATGTGCTTGGTCTAGTAGCCATCAAGGACATGGAATTGGTCCAAATGGATGTGAAGATAGTGTTTCTTCATGGGGAATTGAAGAGGATGTTTACATAAAATAGCCAGAGGGTTTTACGATAAATCTTGAGAAGCCAACACGGGAAGAACTAGTGTGTAGACTCAAGAAAGATTTGTATGGATTAAAGCAAGGCTCAAGGAAATGGTACATCAAGTTCGATAAGTACATTCAATCCCAAGGTTAGATACAAAGCTAAGAGGATCACTGCTTGTACACAAAGAGAATGAATGATGGTTCCCTCATCATTCTGATTTTGTACGTGGATGATATTCTCATAGTCGGAAAGTCAAAAGATGAGATTGCCTTTCTCAAGGATGCCTTACGCAAGCAGTTTGCTATGAAAGATTTGGGCGATGCACATCACTTTCTTGGTGTATATATCAAGAGAGATAACAAACGTGGTATACTTGAACTTTCGCAGGAAGAGTATATTCGTAAGGTCTTGCAACATTTTAATATGCAAGGGGGGAAAGCATCGAGTACCCCTATGGCTGTATACAAAAAACTTAGCAAGCATGATTGTCCCAAATTGGATGCTAAAAAGGTAGAGATGGCAAAGGTGACGTATTCTTTGGGAGTTGGTAGTCTTATGTTCGCCATGGTTAGCACATGGCCAAACATTGCATATGTAGTGGGAGTGGTCAACGGGTTTATGGAAAATCCATGCAGAAAGCATTGGGAAGCAGTGAAGCACATCTTGAGATACGTGAAGGGCTCAACTAGCAAGTGCTTACGCTTTGGGAACAGTGATGCATCCATAGTTGGATACACTAATTCGGATTATGTGGGTTGTGTGGACACTAGGCGATCCACATCTGGCTACGTTTTCTTGTTTGTTGGAGCAACAGTTTCTTGGAGATCATGTATCCAAATTGCACTTTGTCTTCCACCATTGAGGCAGAGTATGTTGCAGTTGCTAGTTCCAGTAAGGAAGCTGTGTGGTTATCTTGTCTATTGGGAGACTTTGGTATACACCAGATTCCAATGCTACATTGTGACAGTCAGAGTGCAATTGCCTTAGCAAAGAACCCCATGTTTCACTCAAAGTCAAAACACATAGAGGTCAGGTATCATGTGGTACGGGATATTTTGGCTAGCAAACGCATTGAGTTACTCAAAGTTCACACGGATGAAAACGCAGCGGATGCTCCAACAAAGAGCTTAGCCTCAGAACGGTTTACACATTGCATAGAGATGATGGGCGTAGGGTGAAGCTACAATCATGCTTCACGGTTTTGTACATTTGTACATAGTAGCCCCTACATTCTTTAGCCACTTGGGCCACATTGGCCTTCAAGTGGGAGATTGTTGGGTTTCAGGCCCGTGGCCGTTGGGCGGGCGACCGCCCACTTATTCATTTGGTAATAATGAACAATAAGGAGAGTGAAAGGAATTCTCTCACAAGCTCCACCAAAGGAAGCGTGTCTGCTCCTGTATCCCCTTCCCCCTTCTCCTTCCCTCTATTGCACACTCCGCCTCCGCTCCATCACGATGATGTCAGTGTTTCTATTGAGTTTTTGTTGAAGATGTCATTGTTTCATTTGCTCTTCGTAATGCAGTCTTTTGAAGTATCATATGGACAAGCTAGTCGATTTCATTTACTAGCATATTTCATTGTGTATACTCTGTAATGTACATCTCCAAATCTTCGATGCTTTAGATCAGATCCCTTGTCTAACACTCTACAAAGTAAGAGCCCGTCATATTATCAAGGGATGGTAGCTCAACTTCTCTCTAGAACCAAAACATGATGCAACAAGATGTTATAGAAGAAGGCCTTTGTGTGGTGTCATGGGTGGTATTTGGTGACCCTGACCAGTATTCGATGATGTATGATGGCATTGCCGTACTTTTCCATTAAAGGTGTGGGTTGTGTGCTCAGCAATGAGCATTTTTCCACAATGTGATTTTTATGGTACTCAAAGAATGTTAAGTTTTCAAGGGCGGTTGGTCTAGCACAATATAAATCAACAAGGTGCATCACAATATTGTGTGATCTGGACAAGATGTGTTGTCTAAGTTCTAGAGGCAATGATTCTATGTAGAAAATATCATCGCTTTTTATTGTGACTAGAATCTGCAAAGCAGTTCAAAGCAACTTCTATGGCAAAAATTGACTTTGTCAAAAGTGCAACAGCTATCAGTTGTAGTTTAATCTTGTCGAGTCCTTCCAAGCCCAATTTTGTGGCTGCCTCAGGAGATATGTTTAATGTTCCAATTGTTTAAGTATTCATTGTGTACGTGAGAAAATAATATGATATTGATGAGTTTGTGACATGCTGGATATTTGTATGATCACCCCAAAGGAGAAGAATGGTTGCATGGTAAGGAACCACATTCCAATATTTGTAACTTGGCTGGTAGTACATCTACTTCAAGGAATGAGAATCTAGAATTGGATGGGGGCTTGGTTGGATACCATACGAAAATTGGTACTTGCACTTGCCATTCTTATTGTGCACGTGACATGCATCACAATACACGTGCATTTGCTTCTTGAGGACAGGCTCGTGAAGTGTCTTTGTGTTGGGGTATAGACGTCTGTGCCTTGCCCGGCCGCCCAGAGTCTGGGCGCCCACTGACTTGTATACCTTATACATATCATAAGTGTATAGGGGGCTGCTCACTCTTTTGAGTCTCCCCACCCATATCTGTCTTGTGTGTCTCCTTCTCTCTCTCTCACTCTCCGTCTGTGGTGCTCCCCGATCCCCTTCAATTGGTATCAGAGCGTAGGTGCGGAGGGAGCGCGTGTGTGCACAGTCACGACGACAGTGGAGAGCCAGTTTCATTCCCGAAATCGCGTCCGCGCGCGCACTTTCAAGAGTGCAAACAGGGTTTCGACTTCGGCATCGGCAAATTCAGCTTTTTGAGAGCGTTTCCACAGGTGTCCTGGCGTTTTACCCCCCTTTCGAAGCCATTCGAGCCATCAAAAACTTCATTCGAGCTACGGTTGAGGAGCTGCATTTTTCAGCCCTCTTTTGGCAGTTTATGCTGCGTTTTTGGGTCGAAACGGAGGTTTTTGGCATAGCTTTCACACCCAGACTCGGATACATGTGATCCAGGAGTCTACCTAGGGGTTTTGGCACGCTCCGGACGCGCTCGTCATATCAGAATTTTAAAATTCTAAATGCTGAATTTTCTGAAGCAGCAGTTGTTTATTGTGTGTCGAGGATTCCACACATGGTTTGCTCTCACATGTGAGAGTGATATTTGCTGCAAGTTTCCTCACAGGTGGGAGGATACGATGTATGCCTTATGTGGTTTGATGCTCAGGGAGACTAATGTGATTGCATTTTGAGCTCGGCAATGTATGCCTCGAGCATGTTTTTTGACAGTCACAGGTAGAGAAGATATTTGTGTACTAGATTTGCAGGTGTTTGCAATGATGTATGCAAAGTGTGGAGATTGGTGCATGCATTTGGAGTGCGGTTTGATGTGCTTTGGTTGCTCATGGTTTTGAGCGTGCAGTCAGTTTGGTTACTGGTTTTGTGGCCATTTTACTGACGAAACTCTGGCGAAATTTTGCCAGGAATTTTATGCGCATCATTTATGCGATCTAGGTAGAGATTGCGGGTTGCACTTAGCATTTGCGTGCGGTGTTCTCTGCAGGTGGGAGATTTGTGCGTGTGTATGCATCGATACCGCACAGTGTGGGCTTGGTGATTCGCTCACGGTTTGACAGGCGTACAGTTATCTTGGCACACTCACAGGAGTGAGTATTGTGATGTATGCTTGTGTGGCTACGAGCTAGGTAGCCGGATTCGAGCACTAATGGCTTGAGGTTTTTCAGCAGGATTCAGCTACAGGTTTACAAGTTTACAGGCAGGTTTGAGGGCTTATTTGGGCGCTGAATTTTCAGCCATTGTTTCCTCTTTGCAGGTGTCCATGTATGGCTCAGTTGTAAGCTGATCTGGGACACGTTTGTGACTTGTTTATGCAGCTGTTTAAGAGCTGAATTTTGGGGTTGTTTTGGGGCTGATTTGCAGCCATATCTTACAGCCATATTTGCAGACTTTTGTTGATGCGATTCGAGCCAGTTTAGGGCTGATTTGGTTGACATTTGCTACTCATTGTTGGTTGCTCTTTTGCGAGCATTATGGCTGATTTTTCATTTGACTTCCAGCGTTATGGTCTGACACAGTTTGATGGTGTAGATTTTGTTGCTTGGAAGGAACATATGCTTGTTGCATTGGCGGATTTGGGACAGGATAAACCCTTGCGTGGTTTATCAGCGAAGCCCAATTCTATGCGTGATGATGATTGGCAGGATCTTGATGAGTTAGCCATGTCTACGATTTGTTTGCATCTGGTTGAGTCTGTTTACTGGCAGGTCTCGAGGGAGACTACAACTCATGCTTTATGGCAGAGTTTACATGCTATGTACGCGACATCCATGTCTACAGGGAAGTCTAGTCACACTTCTATGTCCATGGGAGAGATTGATCCCACACGCAAGTCTCGACGGCATAGAGACTTGACATGTTGGCATTGTGGACATAGAGGGCACATTAGGCGTCAATGTTTCAGGCGTTTGAGACAATGAAGGCGACAGATGCGTGATGCAGATTTGGGCATGACAGATGCTAGTGAGATCAGTACGGTGGTTACTGAGTATGCTTGTGAGGGCGATGTCACATTTACATCTAGCTTGTCTTCAGACGATCTTATGTCTACGGATTGCATATCGGATTGCACATTGTCTTCACATTGGTTACTAGATTCAGATGCTACTTTTCATGTCACGTCGCATCGTGAGTGGTTTAGCACGTTTTCTAGTGGGAGACTTGGTTGTGTGCACATGGCTGATGGTGCTGTGTATGACATTGAGGGTGCAGGAGACGTATGTTTTTCCTTGCCCAGTGGTATGAGATTTACCCTGCGTCATGTGCGTTATGTGCCAAATCTGAGACGGGATTTGATCTCAGTCAGACAGTTACGGGATTGTGGATGTCAGATTTCGCTACGAGAGCAAGATTTTGTGATGAGTTTGGGTTCGCTAGTGATTGCGAGAGGTGCCAGGAGTGGTATAGGTTACCCATTGCATGTGGATCACGGGAGAGACGGTGTTGTCTCTGTGATCATGCAGCCAGGTAGAGAGCGAGAGAGCAGGCGAGTCTCTTTTGCTCATGGGTTGCAGGATGCTTTGCATGGAGTGCAGAGTAGTGAGCTCGTTGTGCACACAGTTGGGGCACGACTTGAGCAGTCACACAGAGAGGTGACAGAGTCAAACATGCATGCTTTGCTAGTGACTGAGCAAAGCAGAGATTCAGTTGTGCAAGATACTTCTATGCAGGATAGACAGATAGAGCGGTCTTGCTCTAGTGAGTCACGACAGGAGGACGTTGTGCAAGAGTCTATGCATACGGAGTTAGAGCATGAGAGCTCTAGTGAGTCACAGCAGATTGAGTGGTCATGTTTGCAGTGGATGATTGCAGAGGAGGCTGAGATGTCAGCGATTATGCAGTCATTCCTTTCTATGCTCAACAGTGAGCATGGGGATATAGTTGTGCAGGATGTGTCTTTTAGCAGACACCTAGAGCAGCTGGTTTGCTCTGAGGTTGCACGACAGGTTGATGCGTCTTTTATGGACAGTCAGGAGATGCATGTGGCTGACACGCCTTGTCAGTTAGAGATGCCTATTGCCAGGGATATATATGTTGATGCATGCTCCGTAGAGCTAGCAGGGCCCGCTAGCATTGCATCGACATTCGGTGGTCTCATGTATGAGATGTTGATCTTGAGACCGGATATCGCAGCTGCAGTAAGAGCATTTGTAGTTGGGGTTGTCAGTCGTTTGTTGAGTGATGATGGCATAGTGCACGAGGGAGATATGCAGGTATTGCGTACATACTTGCAGTACGTGTGCGGTACGTCTGGTGGTGTATGGACTTACACGGGAGCAGGACAGCCGGATGCACACGATCACAGCCAGCCAGTGGGCATCGGTTGAGAGCAGTTTTCTCTCACGTTTTGTAGTCTTTAGACTAGGTTCTCTTGCTTAAAGGCACAGTCGCCTTTAAGTGGGAGGTTGTTGGGGTATAGGCGTATGTGCCTTGCCCGGCCGCCCAGAGTCTGGGCGCCCACTGACTTGTATACCTTATACATAGCATAAGTGTATAGGGGGCTGCTCACTCTTTTGAGTCTCCCCACCCATATCTGTGTTGTGTGTCTCCTTCTCTCTCTCTCACTCTCCGTCTGTGGTGCTCCCCGATCCCCTTCACTTTGTATGCATGTCATTGGAAACTGCGACTGTGATATGAGAAAAAATCTCTGATGTTGTTTGCTGGATGTCATTCTCATCCACCCACAAAATGACACGGCCATGGAGAGATCCCCTGTTTTAGATCTCATACTGCACAAGATGGTGATGAACACGGCCTAGGATTTGACTTCCTTGCAAGATGAGATGTAGAAATTCATGAATTGTCTTAATCGGTTGTTGTGAAAGAGCAACATGCATTCAACCGGGCAATCTTTCCAAGAGAACTTGGGGTTGTATTTTTGAGTTATATTCTCAATTGTGCACACCTCATTCCATTTTGTGGCAATCACTTTGTATGCCGTGAATGTAATAAATATGTTTGGTGAACCCCATGCATCAACCATGTTGATCAAGTCCTTCAAAGAACGTATGTGCTAGGATGGTCTACCGGCAATCGTCACTGGAAGATTGAAGTGAAGTATGTTTTAGATGGCTTCCTCATCATTTGCTCTCTCTCTCTCTCTCTCTCTCTCTCTCTCTCTCTCTCTCTCTCTCTCTCTCTCTCTCTCTCTCTCTCTCTCTCTCTCTCTCTCTCTCTCTCTCTCTCTCTCTCTCTCTCCCTCCTCTCCCCTTCTATCTCTCTCTAATCGGGCACCTCTTACATTTTTATTTACTTTTTAATTACACAATAAAAAGTAAAACTAACAAAGTAGCTTCTAAAAGAGCTCTCTCTCTCTCTCTCTCTCTCTCTCTCTCTCTCTCTCTCTCTCTCTCTCTCTCTCTCTCTCTCTCTCTCTCCATCTTTGTCTCCTCATGTCGTTGATCTCTCTCCTTCATCCTCTTGCTTTATCTATTTTCTCCTCCTCTAGTTCTAATTTCTTAGAATTTGTACACCACCATCTACCTTCATCTCTCTCCATCTCTCTCTCTCTCTCTCTCTCTCTCTCTCTCTCTCTCTCTCTCTCTCTCTCTCTCTCTCTCTCTCTCTCTGTGTGACTCTAATGTTTGCAGCGAGAAGGGCGAAGGGGGGAATCTTTTTAGTAATAGATATTTTTAAAAGTTATGCCAATAGGTTATGTGTCTCAAGTGACTTCTGCACCAACTTTGCACATAATAATAATATTTTTTTCTTTTTCTACTAGTACACAATCTTACTCACCATTACAAACAATAAAGCGACCAATAACTAAAAAGATGAAAGAAAATTTTATACGTTGCTAGAATCTACACGTTCCCTCTCAAGCTTAAAAAAGGGTGTAGAGCATTGTTGTCTGCTATGTGATTGTTCCCATAGTGTTCATTGGCAATAATCTTGGAACTTGGGGATGCATCGTTTATGAAGACATTGTCAAGAAATATTTGAGCATTAGTAAT
Organism: Adiantum capillus-veneris; assembly: GCF_014529385.1. Lineage (NCBI taxonomy): Eukaryota > Viridiplantae > Streptophyta > Polypodiopsida > Polypodiales > Pteridaceae > Adiantum > Adiantum capillus-veneris. The sequence goes on from NC_140939.1 coordinate 135,972,696, forward strand.
ACTCAAAAGATGATGGTTAGAGGTTGCACCTTGCGTTAGCTATTCTGCACCAAGGTGCATGAACTGGGCTAAAGTATTGGGGATGCTTACCATAAAATAGTGGATGACAGAAAGACCTCTCAAGGAGAGCAATTGCATGTACCCCTACTACATATTGTAGCCCTACTACATATTGTATATCAAAGACAAGGTGGAGCCTGATAGGGGTTCCAACAATAGCCCTTTGGTTGATAGGTAGGTTGTCACAAGGGATCAATAGAGAACTTTGATGAACCTTTGCCTTATGATCCTTCGACATCAAGCTGAGCCGAGAACCAATTGGCAACGATCATTTTGTAGCTAGCCAGATAGAACCGGTCACTCAAATTGCCTCTATGCATGCACACATCCCTCTCTCTCTCTCTCTCTCTCTCTCTCTCTCTCTCTCTCTCTCTCTCTCTCTCTCTCTCTCTCTCTCTCTCTCTCTCGCAACTACAAGTGCTACAAGTAAATAAAATATTGTGGATGGTTTTGCCATGGCCATGAGGATCTTTCCAAGCCCCTGATCCTGTGCTATGCTCTGCTCTGCCATGAGTTCCTTGCTCTCGGTCTTGTGATTAAGCTTGCCTGCCCTTTCCCGCACTCCTAGTTGCCGTGCAACTTACCAAAAACCAAAGGGTTATCTTCTACACACACCCCATGAATGCATAGGTTGCAGACGACAAGCAGTAGTCACATATTAGCGGTCTCCATTTTTTGCTCATCGACCATAGTTTTTTCTATCTAGTTAAGGCCATATCTTGGTGCTCAGCCTTGAAGACCATCTTGTAGGAGTCTCACCAATACTCCAGTCAAATTTGGAAGCAACAAGACCTCTAGGAAAACTTTTCAAATAAGAATCCAACAAACGGAGCAATAGTTTCTCTCGCTATGATTTCTCTGGCTCTGGATGCAACAAAGAAGGTTTTTAATAGTCTTCCATGTACCTTGCTTGGATTGCACTATATGTCTTTGCACAAGGGTGCTTGCACTCCTGCTGCCACCATGACAAGTTGCTCCAAGGAAGAGCTCTGCAGCAGCAGCAAGCTGCCTGTGCAGCACTCTGAATTGAATGTTGGCTTCACATGGGCTATCCAAACTGGTAGCCGTACCATCCATAATCAAAGTCCTTTTAAGCAAGAGAGCACGTACATGGGCACCTCCAAGAACAAACTTCTACCCATGCATGAGAAAGAAGAGAAGAGAAAAGAGAACACGAGGCACTAAAAGAGGACACATCAAGCATATACAAAATACCAATTGCACATACCTATCAACCTTGACACAGTATCCATGATAGAGCAAGATGTTGAGAGTGAGGGAGAGCAAGAGAGCACGTACAAGAGAATCTCCTAGAACAAGCTGCTACCCATGCACAAGAGAGAAGAGAGGAGAAAAGAAGACATAAGGCGCTGGGTACAATCTCCCTCCATGCAAGTGTGAGGATTTTCATCTTGCAAGCATTTATTTGTAGATTTTAATGAATACTCAAATATGATTACAAATGTCCACTTGGACACAAAACTGACCATTACTCATAAGGAGATCTCAACTTATAAAATGTCCATAAACTATCTTCCAATTACATACGCCATAAATCTACTTTACTTGCCACCTATCAGACATACAAGGAATATCTATTAATACACATTATTAAATGCCATTACATACTTCTCCATTGAGAAAGCAACTGCACTCAATCTATATATCATCCTACAAGTCATACCTTGTCCAAAACAATGGTGACAATTCATAGCAAAAACATAGTATATCAAAATAAAATCTTACAAAACTTAAAATTTGTAGTTTGTTTATGCCGTTGGTCATCTACATACTCCGTATTGTAGTGTCCCACACCACTAGAATAACAAGTTTTACAATACGGCGAGTGAGTTTTTTTTAGCAACAATGAAAAAAACAAGTGAGTCCCTCAATAAACTTATTTGTGAACCAGAGAGATTTTCAAAAGTGATAAGGAAAAAGATATCATCGGAGAGTATGAGAAAGAAATAATTCAAGAGACATTGCACACCATCAATACAAACCCAATACAATGTCTATACTCTCACTCTTATCAACATGATTATCAAAATCATCAGAATCTTTGGTGAGAGACATTAAACTAACTTGATCATTACATTGAGATTATGAGTAAAGTAAGCCCTTCCTCGACACTCAATCCTTTAGCATAGCAATGATTTCAGCTGAAGATTCTGTGCTACAAAGAAGGTTGGATGGCTACTCCCTTCGCATTGTTATCTCTCTGCTCACAAGTACATGCAGTTCGTCAAGTCCTACGATGCTCTCAATCTCTTTACCTCCCCCCTCAAGACCCTCAATCTCTGTCTTGTATAGCCTTAAAGGTGATTTGTGGAGGTAATTGCATCTAGAATGAAAGAGCTGCATGGTCTTGCCAAAAGAGCTGCTTAGGGCTCTCGGCACACAGCTTGAAGTTGGGCCACATACACAACCAAGGATTTCCCACACACACACACACACACACACACACACACACACACACACACAGAAAGAGAGAGAGCCTCATACATTTCCTGTGTGGATGCATGAACTACCAGTTTCACATGCAAAATAATCTAAATACATTTGGTTCCACTAAGAAGTGAGAGGATATGTTCGGATTCTATTGATAAAAACATTTTTGGAAATCATGGATAGAGAGCAAGCTAATCAAAGTTATGTAATTTTTACCCACATGCAAAATAATCTAAATACATTTGGTTCCAGTAAGCAGTGAGAGGATATGTTCGGATTCTATTGATAAAAACATTTTTGGAAATCATGGATAGAGAGCAAGCTAATCAAAGTTATGTAATTTTTACCCACAAAGGTTTTTTTTCTTTTAAACCGGCTTTAGTAGTCTTTTGTATGACCTTCTTGAAACTACTCCAAACCAGTCCGCGCGTCGACACAGACTAGTTCCAACATGGGGTGGCGCCACTATCGTCGTTGATGGATCCAGGCAATGCTACTCTATATTTTTTGTTTCTTTATATAAAATTGGCAACGCGTTAAGAATGCGATCACATTTTCAGCTTAAACGAAAAGCTATTGGGCATGTTGGCCACGATTGTAGACGAGTTGTAGACTCAATAATAAATTTTTCTCAAATCAGTTCTAATGCTTTATAAAATCAACAATAGAAAATATATACGTGTTGTCGAAAATCACATCGGGCATGATCATAAATTTCTCCTAAACCTGCTCAAACCAATCCGCGTCAGCGCGGACTGGTTTTGACATGTTTTAGAAGGGCTAGAGAGCATCATCGACTGCCGTCTTAGTATTGTCCACATCCTTGTCCTTCTCTACTTCTGCCTACCGAATAACTACAAAATTAGATGTTGATAACCATGGATGGTCAGTGATTTGTGCAAAAGTTGCCTAATAATTTGATGCGTCCATAGATCTTGGTTGTATCTTGGGGGCTTTCCCTTCTCATCCACACAATCATGACTTGCTCGACGGTTAAGCCTAGCTATAACGTTGATTGGGGGCAACATGGTGCCATGGTTGAATGAACCCCACAGATTAGCATTGTGATTTAACAAAGACGAGCCGATCAACATTGATTTCAGCAGGTCTTAGTGGGGCTGAGATGACCCGGATTGAATTGTGATTGATGCAACGTTACTTTTGCAGTGGTGATATGGACCGCTCATCAATGCTTCCTCGCTCAATTGCTGATCGAGATCCTCCATATTGATAGCATATTCACCGTCACACCCCTTGTGCTTACTAAACTTGGATGTTAGGCCATGCTCAAACCATGCAGAGGGAGGAGAAGAGCTTGGATGTAGGTGGTTGCAAATAGAGTGTAGGGTTGTGCTCCATGGGTGAACATGGACTCTTTTCTATTTGCAAACCTCACTCTAATCCAGACAAAGCTCGCCATTGCATGCGGTGCAGAGTGTAAGGCAACCGGTGTTGCAAGTAGCCACCATTGACATGAGACTTAATGCTCAAGAAATGCCAAAGGTGCCTCCTCCCTCCACTACGGATGACTGAGTAGGCCACCTACAAAGGCTGAGAGATGGAGTGTTAGTGGGGAGTTTCCATCTCAGCAGCCAAGGATATGGGTGGTGAGTTGGGAGCTAGGGAAGCCAAGGCAATGGCAAAAGATACCTCCTGCAAAGTTCAAGACAATGTGCAATATCAAGTTACAGAGCTTAGGGGGGAGCACGTAATGGAGCTGGCAAGCCTAGCGGGAGGTGCACCAAACAAAGAGCCACGGGCCAGAGCCAAGGTTATGGAGTTTTCCACGAGATCAGTGATGATGATAAGGCCATTTAAAGTGTGGAGATCAATGGTGATGATAAAGTCCCTCTGGCTATGGAGAGTGGATTGGGAGGGGGCTTGCATCCACCGACTGCATTGAAAGGGAGAGAGGAGTGGGACCTCCAACCAATTGAGAGAGACGATGGACGTGAGTCCTTGCAAGGAACCGTTTAAGCCTCTAAATAGTGCTATCAAAATGACACAAAATGCTGGCAATTTTTGAAGTCAAAAGAATAAAGAAATTGGGAAGACCATCGGGGAGATTATTTGTTGCCACATGGCAATTTCCCACCTGATTCCCAAATGCCATAAAATTGTCTATAGATGCGTTTTGATGTGCTTTCTCATGAGGCATGGGTTGAGCATGGCCTCTTGAGCAAGCACACCATATCGCATGCTTGCAAATTTGACAAGCTTGAGCTCTTTTGATTCCACTTCCCTGATAACAAACATAGGCTTACCTGCAATCCCCTTTTGAAACTTCAACCCAAGTAGACATAAGGAATTTTCTTATATTTCAAAATAGTTGCCCTACCCGTGTTAAACAACTTGCGTACCCCTGTTCTTGAGTGCCACATGGCACAACATGTAGTATTCATGTCACAACATCCACTCTTATTGTGTGTCTCTCCACGTCCCTTTTGCCCATCCATCCCATATGGATGGCGGACACCACTTTGCGCTTCTCCCAAGGTATGTTGACCGATGTATTGAGCATGCACAAATGCACCTTGCTTCTACAGATGCCAACTCTAACTGAGGTTGTGCTCATAATTGCTCAGAAATTGGCTTCGCTCGATTTTTTTTGCTCGTTCATTGGAAACCCTCAGAATAACCACTATGTGTCATATCCTAATGTATCAAAATATCATTGTTCACAATCATCATTCAATAACTAAGTTCCATCAATTCCAAGTCCAAATCCATAAACACCAACATCATATCATCATAAAACAATCCCAAATCCAAATAATCCAACTCATTTGCATCATATACCCGGGTTGACAAAATCTTACTAGGGGCAGTGGCAGCCAACCGATGCAGCATAATTTTGCAATCGATGTTTCCTAAATTGATGAATTGACACCAATTGGGCATGCTACCTAAACTAGAAATGTGCACTTGTTTTACTTAAACCAACAAATTTTCACTTTTACTACAAAAAACTATTGAAGCTGCATTTGTTTTTGTGTTACCTAAATCAGCATATTTGCACTTGTGTTGCCTTAATAAAAAAATATGCACTAAAATAAGCTTTTGTTGCCTAAATGGATGGATCTATATCAAGATGGTAAGTGTACACTACCTAAACTTATTCAATCTACATGTGACCAATGGACAAGGTATTGCATAAACATAATACATTTTCTATCATTTTGAATTCAAAATATCAGTGATTTGTAGAAAAATTTACAGCCTCAAGATGCAATGTTCCAAATGACCCTTGTTTATTGTATGATTGTATTTGCATAGCTAAAATTGACCTCTAAGACCAACAACATGAGTAGCAATTGATAATGTATTGTAACTCAAAAAGTTAGGGAGTTATATAAAAATCTAGTGTTGTATATGATCTACTTGCAATGAAGAATGGGAGTTTGAAGGAAATGTACCAATTTTTGATGAATGGATGAGAATCTTGTATAATGGTCATATTTAACATGAATTAAAAGAAAGGTAGATGAAAGACTTACAATTTCTTAAGTTTACTAGTGGAAGGTATGAGGCTACTAGAAAATAGGCAAGGTACAAACAATATTTAGTTTAGAATGGCTTGTTAGAGGGATTGCAACACTCTAATGAAGGATGCATATGGTATTAAGCTCAACCTTAATTGAATACCCAAAACAAATAGGTTATTATTATTTGAACGACAAGAATCTGAACTTATTGAGAGATGAAAAGCTAATTGGAGATGCAATTATTCATAGATGCAAGGTAAATGTGATGTCACGGTCTCTTAAAACATTGCTAAAAATGTTGAAAAGATGTGCACAATAAATTCAAACCAAATAGGGGAGGAATATTGGTGCACATGCATACATCATGATCTAAGGCTCGGTGATGACTACTTTACTTGTAAAGGAATTTGTAGGACAGAGAAAAGAATAGGGGAGGGATATCAATGCACATGCATACATCATGATCTAAGATTCAATGATGGCTACTTTACTTGTAAAGGAATTCGTAGTATCAAGAAAAGAATAGGTATTGAGATAACTTAGGTCAAACCTAAATCCATGAAACTATGCAATGAGAGTGTAGCTTTGTATGTGGTGCCTAAGAGTGGTTTTAAAAGGCTATGATGGTGTGTAGGTTGAGGGATAATTTAAGATTTCATGCAAGAGATACTTAGGACCAAATTATGTGTGTAGAGTGATTGTTACTATTGTTTTTTTTTGGTGGGTTTGGGGAAGGGGGGGGGGGGGGGTGTGAACGGAGTATTGGATAAATTGGAAAGTCAATAATTGAACGATGAATTGTTATAAAGAACATGTGTGGCTTGTATAATGGAAATGGGTAAGCAGTTGTAAGTTATTGTTGTAATTGAAAGATCCAAAATAACGTCAAGTGTAGAAAAACAAGACGGTAGGCATTTTCCTGCTAGGCACCTATATGTTGGGGTATAGGCGGTTGTGCCTTGCCCGGCCACCCAGAGTCTGGGCGCCCACTCACTTGTATACCTTATACATAGCATAAGTGTATAGGGGGCTGCTCACTCTTTGGAGTCTCCCCACCCATATCTGTGTGTCGTGTGTCTCCTTCTCTCTCTCACTCTCCGTCTGTGGTGCTCCCCGATCCCCTTCAATTGGTATCAGAGCTATGGTGACAGCGGAGAGCACGACGGCTTTGAGAGCTTCGAGGCGATAGCTCGCTCTCTCTCGACGGTGGAGAGATTAAGAAAGCTTGGAAGCTTTGTGAGAATGCAATGGGAGCTTGTGAGCTCAGTTGAGAGTGATGTATGCTCTTGTGGAAGCTCAGAAAGGAGTGTGGAAGATTGTGTGTAAGTGAAGGTGCTGCCCTAAAACTGTGTGCACAACAGCACAGTTTTCAGATTCGTTTTTCTCCTTGTAGAATGAAGATCTGAGAATTCTGTCTCCTAGCCCATCCGTTTCGACGTGGTCTACAACTTTGCAGAAGAAACTTTTTGCAAATTTCTCACCGTTTTGCTGATATTCAGCTCAGATTGACTGTATACAGAAATTCAAGATTTTCTGTTGTCGCATTGTGTGCGAGTTTGATGCACTTTTGGAAGCACAGGAGATGCTTGAAGTTGAGTGCATAAATTCTGAGCTGAAGATGCAATTGCAGCTTGTGTTAAGCTTGTGGTTTGAGGGTTTTTGGTAGACTTGGGCAACGAAGTACGGAGGCGTTTACACACCACCGAAGCGGTCTCTTGAGAGACGCAGTTTTTTGGAGCACACAGGTGGAGCTTCTTTCACTGGTTTTCACAGGATACTTTGGCAGTGATTTTGTGCTTGGATTCATGGTCTTTGCGGATGGTTTGCATATGGTTATGGCGCATGGTTGATGCCCATTATACATGCATTTTGGCGAGCACTTTCAAGTGCCGGTGAGCTCTCTTGAGAGCATTGTTTTCGCATTGATCAAGTTTCCGGATTGCAAATCTTTTGGCGCTTGCTTATGCGCGGTCACTCCATTGATGTACATTGAGTGCGGATTGCCATTGTATGTGAAAATGTGGAGACATTTTAGCATTTCTACTCATTGGCATTGAGTAGTGTTATGGTTTATGGTAGAGATTGTACTTGAGTTTTTCCTCAGTTTTCAGGGGAAATTCTGTCCGATTTTTCCCAGATTCTCGCCATAGTTTGTGATCGAGTGTTTACTCTCACTTTGACAGGTTTTGTCAGTTTGGACACAGTTTTGTGTTTTTTGTATCCACTCTCGCAAGAGTGAGGAGTTGTGTATCTTTCTTTGCTTGAGACAGTGGTTTGCTCTCGGGTGGGAGAGTCTTGTGATCTCGAGCATTGTTTGCCATAGTTTTGCAGAGCTTATGCATGTATGTTGAGTGTAGTTTGATGCGCATTGATTGCTCATTGTATCGAGCTTGCAGGACGATGGTTATTTTGTGTTGATAGCCATTGTGCTTCGAAACTCTGGCAAAATTTTCCCAGGAGTTTTATGCGTATCATTTATGCGATCTAGGTAGAGATTGCAGGTTGCACTCAGCATTTGCGTGCGGTGTTCTCTGCAAGTGGGAGATTTGTGCGTGTGTATGCATTGATACCGCATAGTGTGGGCTTGGTGATTAGCTCACAGATTGCAGTGTGATACTAGAGCATGTGAGGCTTGTATTGACATTGCGGGAGCTCTATTTTGGAGTGTGTCTCACAGGTTTTACATTGTGTTTCTGGCCATATTTGTAGACAATTTCCAGGTGTTGTTGGTGAGGTGGTTTTGCTTTCTAGTTTGCTACATTGTGCTCATGGCAGAGAGAGGTGATCGATCAGATTGTGACCTCTTACAGATGTGCGTGTTTGATGGGTCAGACTTTGCGGCATGGAGAGAGTGTATGCTTGATGCATTGACACAGCGAGGGTTGCATCGACCATTGAGTGGTGATGTAGGTAGACCTTCAAACATGTCTGACGATCAGTGGCAGGAGCTAGAGGAGATGGCACTATCTACGCTCTCTTTGCACCTTGTGGAATCTGTATATGCTCTTGTTATGTATGAGGCTACTTCGAGAGCACTTTGGCGCAGATTACATGATATGTATGATAGATCTGAGTCATCAAGGACTCGTGTGAGACATGTACATTCACAAGTATGCCGACAGGTGATATGTTGGTATTGTGGTCATTCTGGACACGTTAGACAACGTTGTTTTTGTCGTATGCGACATCGTAGGAGACATGGCAGTCTCAGAGATGTATGTAGTGATGCCATGGACTCAGTTGCTTTGACAGTTGAGGCACATGTAGTGTCAGAGTATACTAGTGACGGGGATGTCACTTTTACCTCGAGCTATGCACGAGATGCTATACATGTGGATAGTGCACTCCCTTCGCAGTGGTTGCTAGACGCAGATGCTATGTTTCATGTCACGCCGCATCGTGCATGGTTTTGTAGCTATTCTAGCGGGATGCTTGGCAGTGTACGTTTGATCGATGGATCGGTGCATGCGATAGCAGGTGCAGGAGATGTGAAACTGTCATTACCGAGTGGTGCATCTTACTTGTTACGACATGTGCGCTATGTACCAGATTTGACAGTGAGTTTGATCTCGATTGGTCAGCTTAGAGATTGTGGATGTCAGATTTCGCTACGAGAGCGAGATTTTGTGATGCATTTGGGTTCGCTAGTGATTGCGAGAGGTGCCAGGAGTGGTACAGGTTACCCATTGCATGAGGATCACGGGAGAGACGGTGTTGTCTCTGTGATCACGTAGCCATGTAGAGAGCGAGAGAGCAGGCGAGTCTCTTTTGCTCATGGGTTGCAGGGTACTTTGCATGGAGTGCAGAGTAGTGAGCTCGTTGTGCACACAGTTGGGGCACGACTTGAGCAGTCACACAGAGAGGTGACAGAGTCAGACATGCATGCTTTGCTAGTGACTGAGCAAAGCAGAGAGTCAGTTGTGCGAGATACTTCTATGCAGGATAGACAGGTAGAGCGGTCTTGCTCTAGTGAGTCACGACAGGAGGACGTTGTGCAAGAGTCTATGCATACGGAGTTAGAGCATGAGAGCTCTAGTGAGTCACAGCAGATTGAGTGGTCATGTTTGCAGTGGATGATTGCAGAGGAGGTTGAGACATCAGTGATTATGCAATCATTCCTTTCTATGCTCGACAGTGAGCATGGGGATATAGTTGTGCAGGATATGTCTTCCAGCAGACACCTAGAGCAGCTAGTTTGCTTTGAGGTTGCACGACACGTTGATGCATCTTTTGCGGACAGTCAGGAGATGCATGTGGCCGAGACGCCTTGTCAGTCAGAGATGCCTATTGCCAGGGATATATATGTTGATGCATGCTCCGTAGAGCTAGCAAGGCCCGCTAGCATTGCATCGGCATTCGGTGGTCTCATGTATGAGATGCTGATCTTGAGACCGGATATCGCAACTGCAGTGGGAGCATTTGTAGTTGGGGTTGTCAGTTGTTTGTTGACTGATGATGGCATAGTGCACGAGGGAGATATGCAGGTATTGCATACATACTTGCAGTACGTGTGCGGTACGTCTGGTGGTGTATGGACTTACACGGGAGCAGGACAGCCGGATGCACACGATCACAGCCAGCCAGTGGGCATCGGTTGAGAGCGGTTTTCTCTCGCCTTTTGTAGTCTTTAGACTAGGTTCTCTTGCTTAAAGGCACAATCGCCTTTAAGTGGGAGGTTGTTGGGGTATAGGCGTCTGTGCCTTGCCCCCCCGCCCAGAGTCTGGGCGCCCACTGACTTGTATACCTTATACATAGCATAAGTGTATAGGGGGCTCGATCCCCTTCACTATATACCACAAATAGACATCATAACTTATACAATAGATTTGTGAGAAAAAAATAAGAATATTGGTATGAATGACAATGATGAACATGAAGTGGATGTACAAAGGTGACAATATGAATGGAAACTGATATCTCTAGTATGAAAGTTCAAGAACACTAGAAAAATAAAAACTACTTATTTACAAGGGCTTCTTCTCTCCTTGGATGCAGTGGATGTCTATTTCCCAAGTGTAACCGTGGACGATGGGGTCATAGTCTTCCATTCTTCTCAATTTTGGTGAGACTCCCTAGATAGCATGGGTCTATAGTCCACTTGGGAAAAATATGGCTTATGCGCGTTGTACCATTGATTAGTTAATGACAGATTTGCAGGCAAAATGTGCTCTCTATCATGGAGCTTTGTTGTGAGACTAGAGTGTCTAGAACCTATCTCTTCTCCCAACCTCTGTCCCTTATATAGCAACCCTTGAGCTTGATTCAAACTAGCCCTTGGCCTTTGGCCCTTGGCTTAACATTACTCCCCCTTGGAGAAGCGTTTTCGTCCTTGAAAACAAAAGCGAGAAATTTCTTCTTAACCACTTGGCCAATGCTTGGCAATGCCCACGAGGACGCGTACGTGGATCATGATAGTTGAGAATGCGCTCAGGTTTATGCATTTGGGTTGAAGATCTAATGAAATCAACCAAAAATTGATGGTCAATGAATTGTCATCCCTATGTGAGTGTTGATGTACATGAAATACCAGATGAATACAAGAGTGCAGTTGGGCTTGAGATCTAATGAAATCAACCAAAAACTGATGGTCAATGAATTGTCATCCCTATGTGAGGATTGATATACATGAAATACGGGATGAATACAAGAGTGCATAGGTAATGTTAGGCCAAGGTCAAGGACTCTTATCCAGTTAAGGTTTCAACATAATCCTTGTCCTACTGCAGTTTCTCAGTTTCCAATATCGTAAATGGTGATCCAAGTGAAAACCATACATAAGCATGAATGGACTAAAACCAGTCATCACATGCTTAGCACTATTGTAAGAAAACTCCAAACTAAAGAAATAACCTTTCCTATTGGAATGCTTCTCGTTAACATATGTCCTTAGCATATCCTTTAGCAGTAGATTAATACCTGCAAGCTACCCATCCATCTCTAAATGAGTGACATTACTAATTTTGAGTTGTGTTGGAAGCAATTAGCACAACACAACACCGATAGCAGTTTTCACCTTCTTCATGCACACAATTTTCCCTGTATAGAGTTATGGGCTCTCTATGAGTTCCAAGTTGTATCTATATATTTACTCTATGTGTCATGGGCAAAGAGACATATTTTTTATGCCTTAGGTATAAAAATGAAAGGTCATTTTTCATTGATCATTATGAGAGTAGAGCTTTAATGGAAATCTTGTAGAGGTGATGGAGATGAAGATTCTTGGAGTTGGAGCTTCCTCTTCTGCTTTCACACTTTTTATGGCATGCAATGGAAAGCTAAGTGCACTTTCTTAGCTGCACTCAAAAAGTTTATTAACATATCAAATAGAAACCCTAATGCATAAATTTTGCTAGCTTTTGAGATGCATCTATGCACTGTAGATCATTTATTTTTGGAGCAATCCTTGGCCTCTTTGCGAGCTCGTTCCCCTGCTTCCTTTGCCTCCAAAATTGCAAAGTCCAATTGAGCCGCAAGATGCAAAAAATTGTCCCTTGGCTGGGGTTCTAAGCATCATGCCCCAATCAATAATGTCAATGAGGTTTATTTACACAAGTAAAGTCTAGCATTGTATTGTAGGGATACAAGTCGTTGTGCACTACCAGCAGAGTGAGCTGTCGCAACGCCATCAATAAGAGCGCGTAAAATTGTTGGCATCTGCTCAATCACTACTTTGAAGCGTGTAGTCTCTATCTCTGATAAGTGTTGATTTATGGGTGGAAAAGTCCTCCAGCCATACAACATGTGCATGCAACACCTGAACACTCCTTGGGCAAACGACAAACAACACATCATGTCTCCTAAGGTACCCCCATTGTAGTATGGGAGTATTGTGATCTAGGGGACCTCTCCTCTTTATATAGGCAATAACCTTATCTTGATCAGCATGGCATAAGTCTTATCTCTCCCTCTCTCTCTTCATCTCTCTCTCTCTCTCTTCTTCTCTCTAGGTTGTTTCCCTTCCAAGCGCTAGCGCCCATACTGCATAGCCACAAGAATCGATTTGTGTGTGTGTGTGCACAAGAGCAAGAGAGAGACTTACCTAACGCAATTGTCAAACCAATTCTCCATAATTGATTTAAAAAAATTCGCATGCCCTTCTCTTTATACAGGCCACGCTAGGATCCTTTTTCTGCCAACCTCTTTATTCTCTCTCTCTCTCTCTCTCTCTCTCTCTCTCTCTCTCTCTCTCTCTCTCTCTCTCTCTCTCTCTCTCTCTCTCTCTCTCTTCTTCTTCTCTCTCTATAACACTCCTCCAATAATGTGTCACACACACACACACACACACACACACAGAGTAGCGGTGAAAGAGGGGATTGTAATAAACTATCTACCACACTATTGGGCAAAATATAGAAAGGTTGTAACCTTTTTCCCATCTTTATTCCCACCCACACAACTTTGTAATGCCATCAAAACAATCCAAACATGCCTTGTCAATGCGCCTTGAATTGGATATCTAATATCCCAAGAGGGAGCATCTCCCCTCTCTCTCTCTCTCTCTCTCTCTCTCTCTCTCTCTCTCTCTCTCTCTCTCTCTCAAGCTAAATGGAGGTAGGCTTCATTGAGCCTTTAACATAGAGAGGCATCAAGATTGAGGGACAGCAACATGTACTAGAAGAAGTTGGGATTTAGCAAGTGCCCTCAAAGAAGGACATCACATTACATGCTGGTTTGGGCAAGCGTAAAAACAAAGTCATTGTTGAGATGATGGCCAATGGGTAGCTAGTAGGGAAAAAGAAGCTATAGAGTGATTTTGTGGGTCCCCTCCAACACTCCTAGCCCCGGTTGCATGGCATTAGAGCTTTGTTGATATTCAAGCACATACATGCCTCTGCTAGTAAGACACGCCTCGCTGGCATACTGGTACTATTATCACATGGCTATGTCTACCATTAGATCTCCCCAATCTCAGAAAATTAAAGATTCTTTCAAAACATATTAAGTGCATAAGTGAAGGGTGAGTTTAGGAAATGAAAAGACAGATGAAGGTAGAAAGTCAAAAGACATCCTTTTCTGTCCATATAAAGAGGTGTTTCTTTTATCCTTTATTTTCCCTTTAGTGTTTTCTTCTCTCTCTCTCTCTCTCTCTCTCTCTCTCTCTCTCTCTCTCTCTCTCTCTCTCTCTCTCTCTCTCTATAATGCAATGTTGTATCCGTCCTTCCCAGGTAATACTATTGCAAATCTACGTGCTTCGTCATTGCCCATTGCTACGTGCTTTAGACTAGCGCATTATTTTTGTTGTTGTTGAGAGAATCTTTGAATTAGGAAAAACAAAGGAATACTTTTAATTCTTTTTGAAGCCAAAAACAAATCTACAAATAAAACATGAACGCTTTGAAGTGAAGTTTTAAAACATGCATGCAGTGAAACTCTATCTTCCCCTGTTTGAAAATGGAATGTAAAAGCATGTTTCTTGCATTGCCACTTCAAGAGAATGAAACCTTATGTTGCTAACAAGACACCATGAGCTAGCCTATTGATCAAGATCTAAAAGAAGTAGAGCAAGCCACACACAACTCTCTCTCTCTCTCTCTCTCTCTCTCTCTCTCTCTCTCTCTCTCTCTCTCTCTCTCTCTCTCTCTCTCTCTCTCTCTCTCTCTCTCTCTCTCTCTCTCTCTCTCTCTCTCTCTCTCTCTCTCTCTCTCCTCCCCCCCCCCCCCCCCCCCCCCCCCTCTTCCTTTTTTTGTTTTGGTGCACCAAAAAAGTAGGGGGTACCAACAGGCACAAAATGCAAAAATAAAGGAATTAATGGGAGAGGGTCATTGCATAACAACACGATGGGGCAAGGATAGGTATCAGTGGTAGGTTCAAGGCACGAGACAGAAATAGTGGTGGTGAGTGATGGCCATTGAGAGCTACAATGCAACACCCGACAAGGGGGAGGGCACTTTGTGCCGTGTTTGAGGAGACACGGAGTTTTTTTAATTTGTACGGCCTCGAGTAGCGAACTCCACATCATTGCAAACACGATGACAAATAGCAAGAAGCTCCAAAACATCAACCTGCAACCCTCCTCCTATCCACAATTTTGTAGGGGCAAACCTACAAAGACACAAACTCAAAATATAGATGTTAAAAAACAATAAACATACTCACATGAAAATATGGTTAGAACTAAACCTCTCATAGTATGTTGGCCAGCACCGCTGCATGAACAAACCATGCAAACAAACCTAGAGAGGTCCCTCCTCTGCAACACCTTGAGTAGGAAAGACATGATGTTATGTTACGTTCACCTTTCTTGATTTGTTGGCCTGTCAAGATGGCATAGCCAACAAACCAAGAAAGGTGTTCAATTCCCACAAAGAGCCCAGGCTGTGACCTCTTGTGATCATCAAGTGCATCGTCCACTGATCTACTTTGCTTGAGTCATCCGAATATGAGCCCAAAACGAGGAGCAATGTCTAGAGTTAGCTTCTGCAGCTCCTCAGATGTAAGAACTTCCCCAGTCCTTGCCTTTACTGCACTAACTAGCGCTTTTGTTAATGGATTTGCGGTTTGCTCCTCCAATATTTTTAATGAAGTGCTTTGCATGCCCGAGGAAAGCTCGCCTTGCTTCTCCACTCCAGTGCTCTTATCTGCCCCTCGTTTGTAGCACCAACTACTACCCTCACCTGCTACTCTTGTATTCGATAGCTCCTCCTACCTCCCTCCTGTTAGGAAATAAGACGTAGCTAAATAGATAATTGAGTAGATTACTTAATGGAGAGAGACAGATTTACATACATGAGATTATAGAGTAGAGAGAGAGAGAGAGAGAGTACACACGATATACGTGGTTCACCCAATGTGGGCTACGTCCACGGGAAAGCAGCCACTCAATGGCTTTAGTACTTCAAAACAAGAAGTAGTTTACAAAGGGATTATACCCTTAATGGAGCTCCCGCCTTGCTTCACTCTCACCACCTCACACTCACCTTGTTGCATCAACTTCACACTATGAAATGTGTGTAGAAATGGCCTCCTTTTATAGGCCAAAAGGGATGCCCTCTCTTATGAGAGACAGCCATGTGTAGCCGCCCTTGTGCGAATAAGTCCAAATCGGACCCTCCAATCCGCCCATGTGTGGCCGCCCTTGAGAAGACAAGTCCGCTTTTGAATTCGGCCACCGGCCACCGGCCATTGACTTCCGACCACCGGCCATCGGCCATTGACTACCGGCCACCGGCCAACCGACCGGTTGTTTTCCGACCACTTTCCAGCCGCCGTCCGGCCATAATATTCCGGCGAAAAAAAAAGTATCGGGGGCCTCCGCCCCCGAGGCCTTTAAAGTTGCCCCTGATTCTTGTCCGTGAAAATTTTGGTTTCCGGTGAGTGATTTTCCTTCACGCACGATGGCTTCTCCTCATAATGGGGGCCTTACAAATGTGCGCTTTTACCACAGAAAATTATAAGGGAAAATCAGTCTCCATACTTAACACCTCCTCTTGCAACTGGTTAGGCCCTGACCACCCCATGCAACTCCTTTACCCACCCACCATGCATGCCATTCATCACCAACTCCTTCTCATCGTCCTGCATGCAGTAGCGCCGCCCTACTCTTGTATATTTGAGCCACCTCTAGCTCAAGGATTCTATGCTCTGCAAGCGAGGTCTTCTTATATTCTGGCACTTGGTTGTGCCAAGACCTACTACGACAAGGCACGGAAGCTGTTGCTGTGAACCATCTTTACGGACTGAAGAGCCTTGATATCTTCTTGAATTGATTCTACTTTCTTCTGCTGCTCCTCGACATAGCCAACTGCATCTCTCTCTCTCTCTCTCTCTCTCTCTCTCTCTCTCTCTCTCTCTCTCTCTCTCTCTCTCTCTCTCTCTCTCTCTCTCTCTCTCTCTCTCTCTCTTTGAGCCAGCCGCTCTCTCTCTCCAGGAAGCAAACCATAACTATGGCACCATGCATGCGTATATGAAGAGTTGGGAGTTACAGTTAGGGAAGAGGTAGGCAAGGGCCGTGGAGGCGTAGCTCGCATGAGGACTGTTGCCCTCAACTTGATACTTTTGAAGGAAAATACTTGCCCCGATGACGCATAGCTGCATGCCAGAAAAACAAACAGCGGCACCATGCCTGGGTATACGAGGAGTTATGAGCACGATGCTCGTCTGAGGGCGGACATTCAATGAGCTCATGCTATGTAAAACTCTTTGTATGAGTAGATATAGCCCAATCAGGCTTAACTCGTTCAATCGTGGCAGTAGGCGGTGAGTTAACCATGGGCAATCTGCAAGATGGAAGCACTTTAAAGATCTTAGCATAGATTCACATGGGGTGGGGAAAATGCTCTCACCTTGACCCTTTTGGAAATTCACAAAAATCAGTTGAGAGGGAAGCAAAAAGAAAATCTCCTCTTGGATATCGCAAGAAAATAATACAAATGTGCCAAAAATGTAGTATATGTTCAAAAAATGGAGTGCTTTTATTATACACAAAAAAAAAACATATTGGCAAATGAGCACACTGTCCGTCCGCACGCACGCGGACGAACTACGTGCTCATTTGCCAACGTGAAAAAGCTTTCTATTTTTTGAAAATAAACTACATTTTCATCATAATTGTACTATTTTCTTGCAAAATCCGGCAAGAGGAAATTTGCATCAATGCATGCACGGACAAACTGCGTGCTCACTGTCCTAATTTGTTCTTCTAGCGATTGTACAAAATGCTTTATGTTTCGTACACAATTAGTGATTGTACAAAATGTTTTATGTTCCTTACACAATTGAGACCATTAGGGAAGGGAACTAGAGGTGCCACAAACCATTGGATGCATGAGATACAACATGACGCTCAAGATCATCCATTGGGGGATTGCCAGGTTTGTGAGTTGGAAATGCCAAGCATCCTACAAAAAATAACGTAGTTGAAAATTTATATATGTGAAGGTCATCCCTCCAAAATTATGGCCCTTCCTCCACCAACCACACTGTGTGACACACATGAACACCACACATCAATTTTGCTAGGGTATGATGAGAGAGAGAGAGAGAGAGAGAGAGAGAGAGAGAGAGAGAGAGACCCACCAAGTGAATCAAACAAGATTACATGCACATGCATGATAAATGATAAGCTTTGATCCTAGTAAAAAGGTAGGTTAACAACCCTTTTCCCTTGCAGTGAGGATGAGATTGTCTCACATGTACGATAATCTTTTTTTTCTTGTTTGATAACACTAATTTCTCACACGTTGATATGCTCTTGGTACCTACCTGTTTAAGTTGTTGGTTGCATTGGTTGCAATGTAGTAGGAATGTTTGGGATGAAGAGATCAAGCAACCTTGATCAAGCAAGGTTGCTTGCTTACCTCGCTACTCTTTGCAATTGGTTCAAGGACAATGCTACAAAAGGGGAGATTAGTGGACTCTCACTAAAGGGGGCAAGCAACTGGAAAGCTCAAAACATCTTTGAGAGAAACTTTATGTTAGCTTAGTTCAATGATATCGTGCATGAAAGCATTGAGCTTATATATTTAATAGGGTGTAGGGACAACTGTACAAGCCAAAGAATGAAAAAAATGCAATGGATACATTGGCTACTTAGGTTGTGCTCTCTAGGGGACAAGGAGATAAGTACCTTTGGTTGAAGCTACTAGATAAGGATTAGGCAGGGTCTTTTGCTACACTCACAATTTTTAGTATGTTTTCAAAGAAAAAAAAAACTAGCCACAATAATGGAAAAGACATTTCATGCCACTCTAGAAGCCAATGGTGTTTTATCGTCTCTGGGAATGCAACGGAACTGCTATGATTTAACATCATTTCATACATATGAAAAGATATGTATATCTTTTAAGATGTGAAATAGGACTTTAGTTCAAAATATTTAAGCTCTCGTTTGTATCCTCTTTATGTATGGTCTTACCTAATAACTGTCATATAATTTTATATTTTGCACAATGGGTTATTATGTCCCTCCTAGCTCTCAAAAAGGAATCACAACACACCAAAAAACAGGAAATGTCAAAAAATGCTAGAGTATTTGGAAAGTTTCTACAACAATAAAGCTTTAATGGGTTAGTAGCACTCACAAGAATTCTATGATTTAATTGTTCCTTTTTGCCTCAAGGAAGGAAGAATTTACATATTCATTGTCATTGAGTATCCCCTAAATATCTACTACCATATGTAATTTGCATCAAGTCGAAGGGCCCCTCCAGAAGAGAAATCAAATTGTATACAACTAAATAGATGATAAATTTTCTCGTGCCTTTGCCTTTCAAAGTGGAGATGTGTGTAGGAAAACTTATGTTGGCATCTATCCCATATGATTTAATTAGGTGGTAAATCTTGAAAATAGCATGCCAATCTTACACTATATCTATCTGTTCAAATGGATTTTTGTGGAATTCTTTGGAAATTTATTACCCCTTGTTTGCAACCTTCACACACTATATCTCCATTTAAGCTGTTTTGCTTACTTATACAAAGAATTTATTCCTTTAGCAACCAAAAGACTAAATAAATTACTAAGGTTAATATAAATAAATTAATGATGATGACTCTAACCTTAGTGATTATGTTTCCCCTTTAAACAAGGAGTGCCTGAGAGTATGGTTGTGTTAGTAGATGAAGGTCAACATAAATATATCCATGTACTCAATATATTCCTCACATTTTTATGCTTTGTAATCAAGGTTAGTATTAAATCATGGATTCTTTGGACATTTGTATTCAAAGCCCCACTACCAACTTTAGAGCGTATTCAAAATATGTAAGTGTAACATGTGAGTTCACCTTGAAGGGGGTTTTAATATATCAAGTATTTACAAAGTTATATTTACAAGAGGCATTTAAAAATAGAAAACTTAAAGAAAGTTACATATTTATGAAGAAGAGAAGTCTTTTAATCTATGTTGAAGTGTGTGTAGAGGGGTTTTATAAATACCTCTTGAATGCGCACACTATAGGTTTTTTAAAAAGGTGGACCCTTTGGCTCAAATCTTTTATGTAGATTTTAGACATGTTGCACTTATCATTGGGTTTCCCTTTACTTGAAAATCAATCATATGAAATAAGGGGAGTAGATTGTTTGTTTCCAAGAGTTCAATAAGTCTTCACAATATGTAAGAGGAAAAAAGTATTTGTTACTTTAGGCTAAAACATTGTGAGGTGGGATGGGAAAATTTGAAAATTGGAAGCTTATATGAAAATTGGAAGGTTGAACATGAGTAACTTAAAGTTGATAATAATAAAATGAAAAAAGTCTCATGACATTGGGAAGTCAAAGGACTTTGTAGAACTACAAGATTTTGCAAAATTCTACCCACAACTTGAAAAGACCATATCTTTTTTCAAAAGCTCTAAATTAGAAGCTCCCAAAAATAAAGAACTCGCAAATCACGAGATCTCTCTCTCTCTCTCTCTCTCTCTCTCTCCCCTCTAGACCAAGCACTAGCACTCAACTCACTAGTGACAATAGTCCTCTTATGAAAAGCAACAAATTTTTTAATCGCACAACTAGGGGTATTTTGGGAATTTTGGAAAATTTGAAGGACATCTTTGGAATTTATAACAAAATATGGGGTGTATTTTTGTGAATGGGCGCTAGCGCTCAATTATGTCTAAAAATAATGAAGCAATTAGTCTAAGAAGGTTTGTACAACCAACTCAAATTCTAGTTTTAGTATCTTGTATTTATAGACAATAGACTTCTTATGAAAAGTTACAAATTTTTTAATCTCTAGAGAAAAGCAACCAGACGACAATCTACTTCCATGAAGCTTAGCCAAGTTGGAAGTCTTCTCTATCTGACCCAACGAATCGCTTCCCCATTGTAAATGAATTCAACATAAGCAGATTTATGGGCCATCTTTTGTCTGAACTCAAAAGTATTGCACAAATGCTTTGCCCGATCTGCAAAAAAAAATATCATTTTTTTCCTCCATCTATTTCTCTCCCTCTCAGCCTTGCACCACCTCAGACCTTCCTTTGCTCTATCCCATCTTCCCCACCTCCATCTCTAGCAACCATCTCATTTTTATCTCTTTTTTTTTCAATATGTCACCATTGCTCGCTTAATTAGCCCTCTCTCTCTCAACTACTTCAAATCCCTCTATCTCTCTCACACTCTCCCATCTAATTTCTCTCCTTACCTCTCCCTCATTTGCTTGTTTTTTAAAATACAAGGTGCTAGCACCCTAACTGGAACTGGATGTGTGTGTGTGATAGAATGAGAGAGGGGTTTAAAATCTGATCACTAGATAGCAGCTCCCTCTCTATCTGTTTCAAAGGTTACAAACCCCCCTCCCAAATTGAATCTTATCTCTATCTCTATCTCTATCTCTATCTCTCCTTCTCTCTAGGTTGCACTCCCTCCAACCCTAGCGCCCATACCACTAGATTTCTATTTAGGCCAATCTACTAGATTTTTATTGCAATCTCTTTATTCTCCCTCTCTGTCTTCTTCTTCTTCTTCTCTCTCTCTCTCTCTCTCTCTCTCTCTCTCTCTCTCTCTCTCTCTCTCTCTCTCTCCACTTGAGGAGGATGCAAGTCCACCCAGCAAATAGGGACACATGATCTATGAGACCAGCTCACGCTTGCAAATAAGCTTTTGGAATTGTAACGGGTATCCATGGAATGCAGGAATTGGCGTTGATGAGCTTACCAATGACTCCAATGTGATACTTCTTGTCGAAAAGTGGTAGCATGATGCGCAACAAATTTTTGGATTTGACACATACAATCTACATTCTTTGATGTGGGACAAAAATGCAAAGCAACGTAGAGGCCAAGGAGGCATAGCATGTATGATAAAAAAGGGTTTGAAAGATGTTTCCATTGTCAAAGAAGATAAGTATAAACGTTACTAATGGCTAAAAATCAGCCCACCAATTGGTCAATTCATGTTTGTGGCTGGTTGCTACATTCCTCACTATGACTCCAACTTTTATGTTCGCTTGGATATGGATAGAGATCAGCCCTTTGTTGAACTAGAGGAAAACATTGCTCATTACAAGGACCAGTGTGAGTGCGCAAATGCAGTGTGCGTGTGCAGAGAGTGCAAAGGGGAGAGCGGGAGAGGGAGAGAGAGAGAGAGAGAGAGAGAGAGAGAGAGAGAGAGAGAGAGAGAGCACAGCACAGGATGTGGGGTGGAGCTCCCAAATCTCACTGTGTGAGCACCATGTGTGAATGTGTGAGAGCTCCTTATTCTTGGTATGTATAAAGAACAAGGAGATAAATGTGGGCAGCGGACACTAGCCGGCAGACACGGGCAAAGCACGATGAGGCACACCGCCTTTACCTAACATTCTCCCACTAAAGGCTGTGTGCCGATAAGTGGTGAGAAGACTAGCCTACAACTAGTATATACAAGAGGTGAGAGAAGTCGACTCTCAACCTATGCCCACTGGCTCACTCCAAACATGCTCTAGTGTAGATGCAACATGCATACCACTAGGGCTAGAGCTACGATGACACTCCTGATGCAGGTATCGAGTGACGACCTGCATGGCTCCACAATGCACAATGCCAGTGTCAGTCATCGCACGACTGACAACTCCCACTGCAAATGCACCAACCACATAAGCAAGATCAGGTCTCGAGACCAAAAGGTCAGACATGAGAGACCCAAAAGCCGATGAAACATGCACTATGTGTGTCAACCTATCCCTGTCAGCAACCTCAGTGCCATATGCATCCTCATCAGAAACAACCTGACTATGCATCACCATGTCAACATCCTCTAGCAAATACATATCTGCTGAGAATGATTGCAAAACCGAAAAATTAGCACCACTACAATCACACACAGCTATCTGAAGGACACTGTTGCCCTCAAACATATCAGACGCATCATAGAACAATGCATCGGTCTCTGGCTCAACTGATGTCACCTCAACTGATGACAGAAAAAGTTGTGCATCCCCAAAGATACCACTGTCTATGTGAACATCACCACAAGATAAATGCACAACCTGCTCTCCATGCAGCACATTTGCAAAAGAAACACGCCTCGTCTCTCGCTCCAAACATGGTTGCAAATACACAGAGACTACACCGCCTCGTGTGTCAGAAATATGCAAAGGGTATACCAAACCGCTCCTAGCACCTCTGGCTATCACCAGTGATCCCCTATGCATCTGAAATGACCGCTCTCCAAGCAGTACACAATGTCAACTACTCTGCAAACTGACGCATTGAAATGAGACCATGGCTGAGTCCTGGTACATAACGTACATTTCGTAGCGTAAGCAATGCACCGCTAGGTAAAGACATGCATACATCTCCAACACCCTCTATGTCATATGCTGAACCATCAGCAAACTGCACACAACCAAGTCTCCCACTAGAGAAAGAGAAAAACAAATTACGATGTGGCGTCACGTGAAAAACTGCATGCTCGTCTAGTAGAAAACGTGTAGACAATGTGCTATCCCAAGACACAAAGTAGTCTGAAGGCAAGCTAGACTCCTCAAAAGTGACATGCCCGTCACATGCATCTCTAGCATCTGTCACACTAGCACCATGCATCTGCCTCTTTTGCTGCCTCGTACACCTGAAGCAACGGCACCTAATATGCCCCTTGTGGCCACAATACCAACATGTTAGTCGCTGTGAACAAAAATTGCCTCTCATGGCCATGCCAAACAATGGCAAACAATGCTCGAGATCACAAAACTCTCCCACCTGAGAGCAAACCACTATCTCAAGCAGACAAAGTGAGAAAATGACAAAATTTTGGCAGAGTCTCCCTTGTAACTGGAGCAAAAACTCAACAGTAAACCACAAATGGAGACAACACAAAATGCCCAAATGGCCAAATCCGGGAATGTAGTCGTCCGGAATCACCTCACAAAGTCATACAAAGAGCAAGCATGCTCTAGTTGGAGTACCACTCAACGGAATATTGACAAAACCTGTCAACCTATTTGTATAAACAAGCTTCAATGGATGCGCATAAATAAGTGCTCAACTGTGAGCATCAACCATGCATCCAAAATACTTAGCCATGATGGCTCCACATCTGTTCCCACATAGAGCATACATCAGCACAAAACTATGTGCCGAGAAACTGCATACGGATGTGCCTTAGTCCAAGAACCACATCCCAAATCAACACTTGTATACACAATTGCAAGTTAAATCATCACCCAATGGACTCCACAATGTGACGTACATATCCCTAGACACAATCTACACAACGATTTGCAGTATACAAGCCCTTAACTGTCAAATCTTTTGTGTCTAAAAAAAACACAGGTTGCTGCAAAAAATTAAGAGATAATAATTTCAAATTTGTGATATAACCATTGCATCCGGAACATCGACAAACCCTGGGGTAGACCCCTAAGTCCGAGTGTGCAAGATATGCCAAAAAACATTGTTTTCGGCCCAAAAACGCAGCAAAAACTTGTTGCTGTTGCAGAAATTTCAGAGGTCAAAATCAGCTCAAAATGGATATCACCATTGCGTTCGAAGCATGCCAAAACCCCAGGTTACACCCCGACCTTGCATAAATCGCATTCCGTATGCAAAAGTTATGCAAAAAACGTTGTTTTTGGGGTTCGAAAAACGACCTGCGGAAATGAAAATCTGCATTCTTTCTGCAAGTATGGCTGCAAATAACCATACACACTTGCAATACACTCTTCTCTCAAGCTTGCAAATGCCCTTCAAGCTTCCATGAGCACAGATCTGGTGGTTTCTCACCGATCTCAAGCTTCCACCGAAAGCAAGCTTACCATAGCCAAAAGCTCACTCCTCTGTAGCACTCCATCTGTCGCGAAGCCAAAGCTCTGATACCAATTGTGAGTGCACGAATGCAGTGTGTGTCCGCAGAGAGTGTGAAGGGAAGAGCTGGGGAGAGAGAGCACGACACAGGATGTGAGGTGGAGCTCCCAAATCTCACTGTGTGAACACCATGTGAGAATGTGTGAGAGCTCCTTATTCTTTGTATGTATAAAGAATAAGGAGATAAATGTGGGCGGCCTGACACTGGCTGGCAGACACGCGCAAAGCATGATGAGGCAGACCGCCTTTACCTAACAACCAGGTGAAGTCATTGTCTTTGGAGACATGAATGCTCGCACAAGTACGTTAAAACACGACACACAACAAGTCGACATGCCGCATTTTTCAATAAGAATGAATGACTCATACATGTATAATCAAAGTTCTAATGATGCAAAAGGACTCGATCACTATGGAAAGTAAATTCTACATATGTGCAATAGTATTAGAATGCTCATTGCAAATGGTGTATCTTTATGGCACCAATGACTTTACATGTAGAAAGCACAATGGTGATAGCATGATTGACTATATGTTGTTTTTGGAAGCCACTCTAGAATGCATACAAAGCTTTACATTTGGTGAATGGAATCTGGAATCGGATCATAGGATGTTATGTATTGACCTCAAGTGTGGTAAAAAACCCAAGCATGTAGCCTCCAATCATGATGTGAATCATTCGTACCTACGTCTAGACTTCAAATGAGCACTTATATATGCACATGTGGTGGACCAAATGTTAAGCATGACAGAGCATCAAGAGAGCCCAATATTAGAATGCAAGTGGAAAGTAATTTTGTCTTGTGCGAAGGAATCCTTTTCGGTGAAACACATGTCTTGCAAAAGGTCTAAGAAGGGTAGCACCAAGAAGAAATGGTTTGACATGGAATGTAGTCAAGCCCGAAAATACTTGCTAAGTTTGGATGTAAGCAAAGATAAGGAAGTTTACTTGGAACTTTCACACACATACAAATCACTTGTTCAAAAAAAAAAGGAGAAGGTGGGAAGTCAAAAAACAACTTCTTTTAGCACAAGAGAAAGCACATGCATGTGGCAAGTTTTTGTAAAATCTAAAAGGTAAGCGTGTTGAGAGCTTTGGTGACTTGACTCTTGAGGATATGTATACGCATTACAAGAACCTCTATGAGCAACCCAATGTTGATAACATGGAGTGTTGTAGCTCCCTTCTGTTTATGCCTCCCTTCTTTACCATTGAATATGTATGCCGCGCGCTTGAGAAACTTGCTACTCACAAGGCAAGGGACCTTCAAGGTGTCAAGGCTAAAATGATTAAATGGACAAAAGAGAAACACGGTATTGGACATGCAATATATTTAACCTTGCACTTCAACATGGAATGCCTCACGATTGGAGTACAAATTGGATTAAACCTTTGCACAAAGGAGGAGATGTAAACAATGTGAACAACTATCGCACTATAATGGTTGGTTCTTTGATGGCAAAGTTATTTGGATGTATCATGGAGATGAAGATAAGTGAATGGGTTGAAAAGAACGGCAAACGTGCACTTGGCCAAGCAAGTTTTTGAAAGCATCATAGCACTATTGATCACCTTGGTACTCTTCGAGTTCTTATGGAAGCGTCTTGATTGAAAGGAAAAAAGCTGTATTGTTGCTTTGTGGATTTCAAGAAAGTTTTCGACATGGTACCACAAGGAAATCTTTGGAGACGTATGCAAAGCCTTCAAGTGCCGAGAGAATTTATGCATACAGTCTTTCGCATCTACCAAAAAGTGATATGTCGACTACGTATTGGAGATGGAATTTTAGCGTTTTTTGCAAGCACCATTGGTGTCAAACAAGGATGCCCACTTTCCCCAACCCTCTTTGGGCTACTCATTGATGAATTAAAATGCATGGTTCTTGATTTTATGCAGCAAGAAGGCATAGAAGAGGTTAAGATCGGAAATGCAATGATCATACTTTTGCTTTGTGCCGATGATGTAGTGCTCTTGGCACATACTTTAGAAGATGCACAAAAGCTTATGAGTGTCTTGGAACACTTTTGCCTACATAGCGGCTGATTGTGAATGGATCCAAAACCAAGGTTATGCTTGTAAAGACCCTCAATGACAAAAATCCATGCATTGTATATAACAATGAGCAACTTGAAGTGGGAGATAGCTTCAAGTACCTTGGCGTTGAGGTTCCATCCAATCATAAATGGAAGGATTGCGCAATGCATCACTTGGAAGCCAAAAAGAGGGCTTAATATGCATTTGAGAACATGTGCAATGCCGGAGAGATCAAGTGTTGGGCTCTCAAAAAGTACCTCTTTGACACGTTGGTGACACCGGTGATTCTTTATGGAGTGGAGGTGTGGGGTGGTCGCATTGGAAAGTCTACTTGGAAAGAGTTTGAGAATGTCCAAAAGCGTTTTCTTACCAAATTTCTCCAAGTCAAGACACAAACATCCTACATGCTCTTACTTCTTGAGTCCGGATCGCTTCCCATTGAGGTCTTGGGCATGCAAAGGGTTGTGGAGTACATGCTTAAGACACAACGTAACCCTTTGTATCGACTTCCTAGAATTGTGTATGAAGCAAGTCAACAAAAACCTTACTGCAAATTCATTGGATTGTTCTTTGATGATATCATCATCTACTCCAAGTCTTTGGAGGAACATAAGCAACATCTCCAAGTGATTTTTCAAGCATTGAGGGATAATAAGCTTTTTCTTAACCAAAATAAAAATGAATTTTTCCGTCAAGGAATTCAATACCTAGGTCATATTATCTCTCAAGATGGTATCCGTATGGATCCATCAAAGTTAGAGGTAATAAAAGCATGGCCTAACCCAAGGAATCTACATGAGCTAAGAAGCTTTATTGGTATGTGCGCATACTATATATGCTTCATAGCAAAATTCTCTCAAGTAGCAGGACCACTACATGACTTAACTAAGAAGAACATTAAGTATGTATGGACTGCTAAGGAGCAAAATGCTTTTGACAAGCTCAAGGAGAAGCTTACCTCTCAACCAGTCCTCGTGCTTCTCAATCTCTCAAAACCATTTGAGGTCCAATGTGATGCTTGTGGTGATTGCCTTGGAGAAGTTTTGCTTCAAGAAGGACATGCCATAGCATATGAGAGCCGAAGGCTCAATACTGATAAACGAGTCTTGGGCATTTATGAGAAAGAGCTTTTAGTTGTTCTACATGCCCTAGACACATGGAAGCGCTACTTATCGAGGACTCCATTCATTTTACAAACTGATCACCAAAGTCTCAAGTATTTCATGACGCAAACCAAGCTCTTCGACAAACAAATGAGGTGGGCAAATTTTCTTTCGCAATTTAATTTCCATATTGCTCACATTGTTGGTAAGCACAATCAAGTGGACGATGCACTTTCCTCTATCATAGAGGAAAGATCATTCCTCTATGATAGATGAGTATGCTATTGATCCTGATTTTAGAGACATAATGTCAACCCTTGCTGTGGGGAAGAAAGAGGAACCATTCACCTTGCAGGATGGTTATCTTCTCCATGACAATATGCTATGCATTACCCATTTCCTTCATGAGAAAGTTATGTATGAATCCCATGCTCCTCCCTTTGCAGGACATAGAGGTATTCAACCTAGTCTCCGAGGAGTAGAGACGTACTTCTATTGGCCTACCATGAAAGTGGACATACAAGAGTATGTTTCAAAATGTGTAGTATGCCAAAAGACCAAACATGATAGAGGGAAGCACCCTAGATTACTCCAGCCATTGCCTATCCCAAATTCACCATGGGAGAGTATATCCATGGATTTCATCTTTGGATTACCCAAGTCTATCCATGGGAATACGGGAATATGGACAATAGTCGACAGGTTTATCAAGCAAGCACATTTTATTCCTGTCAAAAGACTATACAGACACACCAAATGGCAACTCTCTTCATATCTCAGATTTTCAAACACCATGGATTACCAACATCCATCGTGTCAGATAGAGATCCTAGAATGACCAGTAATTTCTGGAAAGGTCTCTTTGAAAATCTAGGAACAAGATTGAATTTCTCTTTAGCCTATCACCCACAAACGGATGGCCAAAGTGAGATAGCCAATCTTACGATACTCGATCTACTCAAGACTTATGTTACCGAAGTAGATCAACGCTCACAATGGAAAAAGTACTTACCTCTTGTAGAGTATGCCTACAATAATACTGTACGTACTTCTACAAGAAAAGCACCTTTTGAGATCATTGAGGGAAGACCTAAAAGTCCCTTGCTACTCAAAGTACATGGGAAGATATTTGTTGCCGATGAGTATAGCCGTGACCTACATGAATCTTTTCAAAAGATTAAGGAGGCTATATCCATCTCTCAACAAAGGCAAAAAGTTGTTGCTTACAAGCACAAAAGGGCCTTAACGTTTAGAGAAAATGATTGGGTTTTACTTAAGTTTCCTAAGGCTCGATTAAGGCAAACGACGGGCAAAAATCCTACGGGCCATCAAAAGTATTATGCTAAGCTAGCAAAAAGATACTATGGTCCTTTCCAAATCTTGAAGCCCATCAATGAGACGGCTTATCAACTGAAGTTGCCCAACCATTGGCTCATACACAATGCCTTTCATGTAAGCCTACTCAAGCCCTACAAAGGAGAGCCACCAAGTGAACTAATTATTGAAGACCCTCCCGAAGTTGAAGACCAAGAAGAGGTGCTACAACCCGAAGCTATCCTTCGGCATGAAGACAAGGTACTATAACATGGTAAGATTATCCGACGGTAGCTTATTAAGTTCAAAAATTATCCTTTTGAAGATGCTATGGATGCAAGGAATACAGCTCAAGGATAGTATGAACCTTGTGAATGCTTACAATGCTACCTTAGACTAAGCAAATGTACAAATTTCTTTTAAATGACTCATGTTTTTGTCTTATAAGACTAGTTCTCTTTTTTTTTTTTAATGTGCACAAATTTAAATAGTATGAATGCTTAGAATCATGTTTGTGATGATGAAGTCTCTCAAACACCAAATAGAATTTGTCACTCTACTTTGGGAGAATGAGTTGGACTAAAGAGCAGACATGCTTGTGGCAGCTATGTCTCCCAAGCACCAAATGGATTAGTCATCCATCTTCGAAAGATGTCGTAGGGTAAAAAGGGATCCTCTACACGCTAAGTAAGATTGACTAATGACTAAGGATTTATCTCTTCTACCTCATAATCGAGGAGGACTATGATTTCAAGAGAGAGGTAATGTCATAAAATCTAATAACTAACCAACCCAAATGATTTTCTCATATTAAGCTGATCACTTAGTGTGGGAGAATAAACGGGAACAAGGGTTAAGATATACATGTGCTTATAGATCTATCTCAACACGAGGCCAATGGTAAAGGGGACCAAATGAGAGATGGTCTATTAAAGAGCAAGGCTAACCAATGGAGCATAAGACCTTAGGGTTAGCTTCATTGAAGACCTTTAATAATGTGTGTAAAAGTCCTTTGACCTTAGGTAAGCTAGGGTTGAGCTTGAGGTGGGAACCCGGCCCAAGCTTAAGGTGCTTGAGGTGCTTGTCGTGCTTGATGACTGAGGTGATTGATGATTGAGGTGCTTGTCATGCTTGAGATGCTAGGGTTGTATTTGAGGTGAGAACCCAACCCAAGCTTAAAGTGCTTAAGGGCCAAGCTTGTGGTGGGAATTGGGCCTAAGCATGAGGGGCTTGAGGTGTCAAAAAGTCAAATCCAATCGCTACAAGGAGGGGGTGATCCCTACAAGAGGGGGGATGAGAGAGAACACCCACACACTCACACAAGACATGCTTGGTGCAAAGAAAGTAAAAGGGACAGTTGTCAAGTTACTCCTCATGTTGCGCTCATGGTGTGCCTGAAGCCTATTGATTGGCCACCCAGGGGGGTCCAATGATAATTTAGGAGATTTAAATAATTTTCTTTGCATTTATCAAGTCCTCTCTCTCAAAGGGGAAAGGGGGACACTTGTCCCAAGGATACAATTGTTTCTTGTAATACCTCTTGCTTGTGATTGGCTAGGCCTGGAGGGGTCCAATGAGCTTCAAGCATGAGCTGCAAGGGGGGGTTTGATCGAAGCAAGCTAGGGGGTTGCTTGAGGGGTATACTCTCCCACACACACTCACACACACTCTCATTATGCATTGTGCAAAGTGCAAGAGCTCCCTCTCCTTCTCCAAGCAAGTAGAGGTTGAGAGCCTACACCAACACTCTTGGCTATGGAGTGCAAATCCAACCAAGAGCCATGCTTCAATGCTTAAGCTTGCCATCTTCTCCATATTCATTACTATGCTATTATGTATGCTAGCAAGAAGAGTTATGATAGGTGAGGAACCAATTCTCCTTCTATGAAATGTTTCTTCTTCCTCTTCCCTACCCTCATTCCCTGCTAGCTCTCTCCACCTTCGAAGGTGTTTGAGGTCTTGGGACTAAGGCTTGGGATAGTTAAAGCTTTCTTCAAAGTTTATGTTATGCTTGTGATGCATGAAGCTTTCCATATTCATTGCATCACCTAGGTCATAAGGAACACAAAGATTGTCTCTCTTGATGGGAGAAATCATAATACAAATGCCTATTGGAGGGGGGACCAGCTCCACATAAATCCGGTCCTCAACTGTTGTCATGTTCTCTAAATTCTCTCTATTGCAAAAGTATTGTTCATGCCAAATATGTTGCTATCTTCAATTATGTTCACCCGCTATGGTCACAAAGTAATTTCTTAAAAGTATTGTCATTAATTTCATCTACTCTCAAGTTAATAGGCCAATTCCATTACAGAACATCCCAATACACTAAATTGTTACAGGTAGCGCTATCATGTAGAAGCTGTTTGTCTCGCATGTTTCCTCTAATCATCTGTTGCTATGCACTGAGATATGTCCCTTCCTCTCCACAGAGAGAGAGAGAGAGAGAGAGAGAGAGAGAGAGAGAGAGAGAGAGAGAGAAGAATTGGAAGCTGTATTTAACGAAAGATGGATTGTTGGTAGCAGGTTCGACGACATGAGCTCCAGTACAATTGATATAGAGACCCTTCCCATTTCAAAATGGCAAGGGTACACTTAGCAAGGGGTTGTAGGACATAGGCTTGCAAATGGGTGTGTAAGTCTTGAGGGTTTTGGGTTGCGGTGCCTCTGTCTGCTCTCCATGCTTGCTTGGTTTTTTTGGTTCAGAGGTGGCGAAAGCAACTGAAGCACTCTCCATGGTTCAACAGCCTCTTGCTCAATACAAAATATAAAGCCTGTGTGGTAAATGTTAGAGGCAAATTCACTCTCCATAGACACCAAATTTCTCCTATCTTTTAGCTTTTTTGGCACTGCCCTTACAAAAAAAGGAAATGCAAATAGGCTCACTGACTTGAAGAAGCCCATTCCACGTCCTTTGTGAGTGAAGTGTCGATGACGCTACCAATTCAACTAGGCTGTGAGCAATTCACTATGAGGCTTTTAAACACACAGGTTCAACGCAACATGGTGTGATTGTTATGGGTATTTGCAAGCAAGTGTTTGGTAGCAGGGAGGTGGTCCCTTGTCTGTTCACTAGCACCCACAATGGGCTTGTTCTGGTCTTTTTTTGGGCTAAGTATAGCCTAGCAGCAAGGATGATTTATTGTGGTTCCTTATGAGTAGGTTTGGGTGGGAGAAGGCATACTCTCTTACGCCCCTTTGCGATGTGTTTTATCACCCGTATAGTGGGTTACAGTTTGGATCAGGTTATATGCAACATGGTTGAATTCTGCATGGTTTTTGCGGGCTGGTTTTTGATCGGATCTATGCACCAGCTGGGTGTCGTGCGAGCGCCTTCAACGGGCTTATGGTTGCTAAGTCTTCTGGTCTTTGTAGAGATAGAGCGTGTTGATTCCTTTGTGGTATTGAGACTTGTATTAGTTACTTTGCGGGTCGTCAAACCCCTCGTATGTACACCAGTTGTGATTTTTCCGGTCTGAGCTAGGAAACTCTTGTTCTCATTCCTTATTGGTTGTAGAGCCATGTGTTGGCTCTACAAGTTGAGGTGAATAAACCCTCTCTTGTTTCTACGCTATCGTATCAAGTTATCAGGTGAGCCAACCACTATAGACCCGACCTTTGTGTTGTCAAGAGGAGCCCCTTGTTTTCTGTGTTGAAGTAGGGTATAGCCGTTGCAACTCCTGCAAAACTCCAAACCCAAATTTTACAGAGCATCGGTGATAGATTTCTCATGCTGTAATTGTGTAGCGTGCTTGTGGTGTGTGACAAAAGATCGTTCTGTAGCTCCCCCCCACCCCCCTGCACTAGGTGGGACGAGGCTCTTACCACTTTGAGTCACAAAGTCAGTATCTACTCTCTCTCTCTCTCTCTCTCTCTCTCTCTCTCTCTCTCTCTCTCTCTCTCTCTCTCTCTCTCTCTCTCTCCCCCCCCCCCCCCCCCCCCCCCCCCCCCCCCCATGTATGCAATTTTGGCTTGCTTTTGCTTTGCCCCCAAGAATGCACCTGCTTGCTTCTTCAATGCCATCGTTGTTGTGAACTATTTGCTTGCTTGCAACACCTGTATCATGGCCGTACCTTGCTGCACAATCACACCCTACTCGCTCACATCCAGCTCCACATCCAGCACGATGGGCGGCACCAACGATGCCACCGACACCCCCTCCCTTTGCACCACCTCCAGCAATGCCCCTATCTCAAACCTCACTATTATGGCTATCACCGCCCCCACCCGCAAGCTCACCACTAGCACAATCGACAATGAATATATGTTAAACATGGGAAACACATAAAACACTACATCCTCCTCCCTAAACAAATATTGGGATTATCCCCATCCGCCTACTATGTGATGCTCGTCACCGATCTCTAGTTCATCAACATCACCCCTTTGATAGCCCCGTCGTCCCCGACAAGTATGGCAGTGCCACCACATCATCAGAGTTTATCTCCACCTCTAAACACCCCCCCTTATCTGCCTCCGTCAATTCTAATATGTGCACAACATTGTCACCTACAGGTTCCAGCATAGAGAGAAAATCGCAAACTAGAAGGAAATACAGGTCTCAGTGCTGCAAGTCTGCACACCGGGGTACATGTTGCCTCTTTGTGGGCTAGTTCCATCAGGGCCATGCATGGGCTATCATACGCCACGAGTTGACCCAAGAAGTGGACCGTGAGCAGTGCATTGACGAGCAGATTGAACGAATAGGTTCAATGTAATAGGGCAATAGTCCCTTGCTCCTATTTCCCTCCAAGCTCGTGCTCCATCCTAATATCCCTCTCGCCCCTGGATTCTCTGGCCTGTATGCCTTGGGTGGATGAGGTGGATGCAATTGATGGGGTCGATATTTCGAGGTAGAACAGAGACCTAAGCTGGCATACGAGGTTACAATGCTCCAAAAATTACAGCAGAGTCGAGGCTTGAGGGCACGAGCAATGTGGGGGGAAGGCTTTTATGCAGATCGCAGAGTGGGAGTAGGTGCTTGCAATTCTCTCTCTCTCTCTCTCTCTCTCTCTCTCTCTCTCTCTCTCTCTCTCTCTCTCTCTCTCTCTCTCTCTCTCTCTCTCTCTCTCTCTCTCTCTCTCCGATTTGGGTGATCTATAGCCTCAATCAAAGAGCACGAAGCCCTCTACGCATTGATGTAAACATAGAAATTTTCAAGAGTTATGGAACTCCGAACTCTGATTTGGGTGATCTATAGCCTCAATCAAAGAGCACGAATCCCTCTACGCATTGATGTAAAGACATAAATTTTCAGGGTTATGGAAGACATTTTTGTAATGGCATTTCCGAAGTGAACAGGTTCAAGAAAATTGACTCTCATCTCTTATTTTACATACAATGTCTTCCGGCACTTGCAAGGGTTCTTCTTCTTCAACAAGGTCCACAACCATTGTGGAAAATGATCCAAGATCTCCTAAGTGTGGAGATACACCACCCAACCAACGACATCGGATACCATGTTCATGGCATACTTGGTATCATTGCAAGAGACCGTAAACAAACAAGGCGAAGACTTACGAGCACTTGCAATGGAGAATGGCACACTAAGGGTACTTGTGGTTGAGAATGAGAATCTCAAGAGGACACTTGAGATGCAAACAACACGTTTGATGCAACTTGAAGAGGAAATCAATGAATGTAAATGCTCTCTTGTGGACTTGAATTCTTTGAAGGAGCGGATGAGCAAAATAGAGCATAACCATGTATTGAAAGAGGAGAAATTTGACACCACGAGCCGAGATGTATGCGACATGAAAAATGTATGCACAAACAAGTCTTGGGCTGATGTATGTGGTAGCAATGTGGTTGCTAATTCCTCACTCAATGGCTCAAACAAAGAATGTTGAGAATGTGGATGTGGAGGAGTTGAAGGAACGGGAGCGATGTTCCAAGAACATTGTTATTCGTGGAATACCCGAAGAGAAGCTAGAGACACCTCCTTCTCTTGCCATTGTTATTGAAGATTTCTTCAAACCCCACTTTGGCATGTTCGGAGTTATGGTCTATGGAGCACGTAGAGTGGGAAAGCAAAGAGCTCCTCGCTCGAGAGAACGGCCAATTGTATGCACCATGCTGGATGAGACCAAGTGAAAGATTATCCATGGTAATAATTGGATCTATTTGAGGGATACAAAATGTTTTGTATGTGAAGATCGCACTATTAAGCAACAAAATATGCGTCGCAAGGCATATGAGGAAAAGAATAAGAAAAACAAGGAGATCTCTCATGAAGAAAATGTGTCCAAGGAGGAGGTGAGTCCCTCGAGCAATTAGGAATGCATGACCTATGAGACCGAGTTACAATTGAAAATATGCTTTTGGAATTGTAATGGATACCCATGGAATGCGGGGTTGGCATTGATGAACTAACAAGCAAAGCTGATGTTGTACTTCTTGTTGAAACTTGGGAGAATGATACACAAAGGATTAACGGCTTGGAGTATTACAATGTACATTCATTGATGTGGTCAAAGAATCTTAAGCAACGAAGAGGACAAGGAGGGGTAGCATGTATGGTTAAGAAAGGATTGGAAGATTTTGTATCAATTATGAAAGATGACAAGTACAAACATTATGTATAGCTGAAAATTATGACACCAAAAAGAGCACCCATTTTTGTAGCCGGTTGCTACATTCCTCATCACTATTCTTCCTTTTATGCTTGCATGGGTAGAGATCATCCATTTTTTGATTTAGAAGAGGACATTGCTTATTTCAAAGGTGAAGGTGATGTTATTGTATTTTGGGGATATGAATGCTCACACAAAAACATTGCAACATGATACTCAACAATTTGATATGCCATACATTTCAAGGGAGTTGGAGGAAGTTCACTTGTATGATCGTTCTTCAATGGATGAGAAAGAGCCGGATCACTATGGAAAGTTACTTTTACACATGTGTAAGCACGGGTATGCTCATTGCCAATGGTGTATCTTTGTGGAGTAGAACCAATGGATTTGCATGTAGGAGACATAATGGGGATAGTGTGATTGACTATCTACTACTCTCCGAGCCATCATGTATCGCATAAAGAGTTTTATGTTTGGCCAATGGACCCCAGAATCTGACCATTGCACCTTATGTATTGACCTTTCATGTGGAGAAGCAACTAAGCATGATAATCTCAGCCAAAGGAAAGAGAAATTATCACTATGTATTGATTTCAACGAGCACCAAATGTACATTGAAATGGTTGAGCAAAATTTATGGATGAAGAAGCTTCAATATAATGCACCATTGGAAACTAAATGGGAAGCTTTCAAGAAAGTTATTTGTTCTTGTGTCGAAGAATGCTTTGCTATAAAGCATCTTCATGGTATCAACAAAGATAGATCACGCAAAAGGTGGTTTGATAAAGAATGTCAAGATGCTTGAAAGTCCTTGATAAAGCTTGATGCAACTATGGACAAAGACAACCATCAAAGTCATTTGCATACATATAAGGCATTGATTTAAAAGAAGAGAAGAAGATGGGAAGTAAAGCAACAACTTTTTCAAGTCCAAGAAAAGGCACATACATGTGTAAGATTTTGGAGAAACTTGAGGGACAAGCGGGTTGAGAATTTTGGTAACTTGAGTTTTGTGGATATGTACACACATTGTAGGCAATGATATGAGCAAACAAATGTTGATAACATACCATTTTATGGTTCACTCCCATGTATGTCTTCTTTTTTTACTATTGAGGATGTATGCGGTGGGCTTGAAAAGTTGGCCACCTGCAAAGCGGGAGATCTTCAAGGTATCAAGCCGAAGATGATCAAATGGACGGGAGATTTTATCCATGAGTGGATGTGTGCTATGTTCAACCTTGCACTTCAACATGGTATGCCTTATGATTGGATTACTAATTGGGTTAAGCCTTTGCATAAAGGAGGGGATGTAAAAAAGTAAACAACTACCGGACTATAATGATTGGGTCTCTTATGGGAAAGTTGTTTGGGTGCATAATGGAGATAAAATTGAGTGATTGGGCTGAAGATAATGACAAGCGTGCAAAGGGACAAGCGGGTTTTCATCGATGCCATAGCACCATTGATCATCTTGTCACTCTTTGTGCTCTCACGAAGGAAAGTCGGTTGAAAGGCAAGCGATTGTATTGTTGTTTTGTGGACTTTAAGAAAGCCTTTGATATGATTCCACATACCATTTGTGGAGAAGGATGGAAGAACTCCAAGTGCCGAGTGAGTTTATGCTTGCGGTTTTTTGAATCTATGAGAAGGTGATTGTCAATTGCGCATGGGAAGAGAAATTTCAAAAAAAAATGTGAGCACTATTGGGGTTAAACAAGGATGTCCGTTGTCACCAACTCTCTTTGGTCTATGCATCGATCAATTGGAACAAATGGTACTTGACTTTATGCAAGAAGAAGGCATTGAAGAGGTCACTATTTGCAATACGGTAATCATGCTTTTGTTGTATGCAAATGATGTAGTGCTTCTAGCACACACTTTAGAAGATGCACAAAAGCTTATGGTTGTCCTTGAGAACTTTTGCTTGCATAGTGGACTGATTGTGAACGAATCCAAGACAAAGGTTATGCTTGTGAAAACCAACCATAAGGAGAAGCCATGCATCGTGTACAAAAATGAGACACTTGAAGTTGTTGAGAGCTTTAAGTACCTTGGCCTTGAAGTTTCGTCTAATCACAAGTGGCATGAATGTGCTATGCATCGTTTGGAAGCGGGAAAGAGAACATATTATGCATTTGAGAACATGTGTAAGGCGGGAAACATCAAGTGTTGGGTTCTCAAGAAGTATCTTTTTGATGCATTGGTGACACCGGTTCTTCTTTATGGAGTTGAAGAGTGGGGCGGGAGCATCTCAAAGTCTACTTAGAAAGAGTTTGAGAATGTCCAAAAGCGTTTTCTCATAAACTTTCTCCAAGTGAAGACACAAACACCATATATGCTCCTACTTCTTGAGTTGGGATGTCTTCCAATTGAGGTTATGGGCATGGAAAGGGTTGTGGAGTACATGATAAAGATGCGTCAAAACCCCTCACATCGACTTCCTACAATTGCATGGGAAGCAAGCAAAAAAGTTCAAAAGACGCATAAAAGCAAGATCTTGAGCACGGGATGGATGCAAGACATAAAGAAGTGGTTTGGGAGATGGGATGCATTACACTTGCTACATGATGCTTCAATTGACTCCCAAGTGAATGAAGCTTTTCTACAACGCCAATGTATTACGGCTTGGGAGAAATCCGGTGGGTCATGCTTCATACATTACACCACCCATATTGCCCCCAACTACAAAACCATGTTCTTCGCTGAAAGAGGAAACCGTACTCACACTTATATGCTTGAGCCTATCCCCTTATTATCGATATGTACTATTGCAGCCGTTAGGCTTAGCTCCCATTTCCTTCGATGCGAGACAGGGCGTTGGGGCAATGGAGAAGAGTCAAATCAATTGTGCACATTATGCTCTATGCAAGTTCCAGAGTCCGAGTACCACACACTACTAGAGTGCTCAACTTTTGGTCACATTCGAACTTGCTTCTCTCACATTTTCAGCCATTTCTTAGACCTACACACTTTCCTCTCCCAGCCACAGTGTGGGCTCTCCATTGCGACTCTCATACCACAATTTTGGAGCATCGAGAGTCACTCATTAGCCATACATATACTACATCACATGTAACTTTGGTCCCATAGGTCATATTTGACCTCCGAGGACGATAATAAAATCTATCTATCTGTGTGTGTGTGTGTGTGTATGTGTGTGGACATCGTGCAGTCCCTGTGGCAATGGGCATGGGGCAAAGATGTTGTGAAGGAGGAAAATAGGCGGCTACGGAGAGCTCTTGCACAGTGGAGAGGGCTGCTGCTACCGCGCACACACGCAGAGGAGAGACAACCAAGGTAGGGCCAAGAATTAGGGGGGAGAGAATATTCATAGCTATTTGCATTTTAATATAAAGCAAGCCAGTATGTGTGCTCGATTTCAAGAAAAGATGTATTAAGGGGAATATGAGGAGATGCTCTCTCTCTCTCTCTTCTCTTGGGCAAGTTTCCACGATGTTAAAATTCTCTTCTTCTAATTCTCTCTCTCTCTCTCTCTCTCTCTCTCTCATGTGCTGGTCGACATATGTGTTACATGCACGTAGGTTTTTTTTTTTTTTTTGGGGGGGGGGGGGGGCGTTCGATCGAAAAGGGGGCCATATTAGTCGGGGCCGTTGTAGAAAGGCGTCGTGAGGTGCCTCTCTGTTTGCAAGAGAGGGCTCTCTCTTTCTCTCTCTCTCTCTCTCTCTCTCTCTCTCTCTACAGAGCATGCAGTTTGCGAAGGGACGGACTACTTGTGGAGAATTGTTGGAGAGAGGAGTGCAACGATTTCAGAGCAGATTATTAAGTCGGGCTATGGGAGGGCATACAGAGCTAGATTGTTAGTGGGGGCCTTCTAGAGAGAGTTGCAACAAAGGGGGTTTGGGGGCGAGGGGGACCTGGGGAGGGAGGCGCACATGCCTCACCTTCGAGGGGAATCTCTGAAATAAGTGACTTTATTTGAGTTGAACGAGTATGTGCCAACGATTTAAAAAAAATCATTGTAACACGAATCTCAGGTGATGCCCTATCTGTCGACGCGTGGGCAGCAGCAGCTCAGATGCATTGGGAACGCAGTCGTCGACACAAGCAAGGGCGAAGGGAGCAGAGCGAGCAGTTTGCAGAGATTGCGAGCAGGTTGAGCATGAGCGCATAGGCGGAGAGATATATTTTATGTAGGATGAGGGAAAGGCTGTTCTGCAGCGTGTCCATCTGTTTGGATGGCTTAGATTAGCTTCAAATAGTGCTTTCATTATGGCCTGTTCAAAGCTCGAGTCCAGGCATTTCCATTTTGAACGAGTATGTATCGCTTAGATTTTAGGGGAAATTACCAAAATACCCCTTTAATTTGAGGAAATTCCCAAAATACCCTTCAAATTTCAAAAATTCCCAAAATGCCCCTGCTAATTTGTCATAAATTCCCAAAATGCCCTTCAAATTTTCCAAAATTCCCAAAATACCCCTGGTTGGGAGACTAAATTTCTCGAAAAATAAATTTTTCTGTAGGTCTACACAAGAAGAGTGATTGTCTATCGTACAAGATGCTAAAACTACAATTTGAGTTGGTTACGTAGGCTTTGGAGATGAATTGCTTCATTATTTTTAGACATAATTGCCTTTTTTGCGATGGTAACTGGTGACAAATTACATGCTGAGCACTCAAAAACGGATCTCAATTGTCGAAAACAAATGAAGATTAGAAAATCTTGAACATTCCAACCAAAATAGATACAAGGGTATTTTGGGAATTTTTGAAATTTGAGGGATATTTTGGTAATTTTCCCTAGATTTTATTATGTCTGTTCGATATCAAATAGGCAACGCACGGGAAAAGCTGATCAAGATAAAAAACAGCATCATCTTCAACGTTGGATTACTTCAAAAATCCATGGTTGGGATTGAGAAA
This sequence comes from Adiantum capillus-veneris, assembly GCF_014529385.1. Lineage (NCBI taxonomy): Eukaryota > Viridiplantae > Streptophyta > Polypodiopsida > Polypodiales > Pteridaceae > Adiantum > Adiantum capillus-veneris. The sequence continues at coordinate 136,013,324 of NC_140939.1, forward strand.
AGTGACTTACGCTTACCAAGGTGAAAATGTCGATGTAGCTCTCCCCTCTGTCTCTCTCTCTCTCGCGTACACGTATCGCTGAGACAGGAGAAATTGCAACTTGTTTAATGCGGAAGAGTTCCGCTGGTGCATTACCCATCGTCATCGGCGCCTAATTTTACAAGGTTGTGTGCCTGCTTCTTCAAGCTACCCATCGGCAGCGACCTGACATCAGGTTCGTTTTATCAACGCACAGAGAGAGAGAGAGAGAGAGAGAGAGAGAGAGAGCAGCACAAACGCCCGTTTCACCTCAGCAACTGGACTATTGCCCTATAAACAAAACCCGGTAGATCCTTGCTGAAAGGCTCTTGTCACAGAAATGGAGTCTGGGAGTGCCTGCACAGTCGTGCATTTCATGTGCCAGGCAACATAAGACCCACTCTGAGAAGGGATATAACTCTTGTTTTGATGCACATCAATGGAACAAGTAAGAGTTTGTGTCGTGTATGAATCTGCCCAAGCGCACCACAAATAATCTGTATGAGCCAAAATTGGATGTTGTGTGTTAGTTTTTTTAGGATGCCAGTCTTAATGTGATAAATGAGGGTGAGGCTGAGAACTGGTTTTCATGCTTTTCCTCTGCTTGCTATGTCGTTGTCCATCATCTCTGCAGTATGATAGAAACTCAGCTTGTTGGTTTTATAGCATACATTCTAGCCATGAAAGAATTCTGTGCAAACGTGCATCTACTCTTGGGCATTGATGACATGAGTAGGGATGTCATAACTATTGTCCAAGCTATGCATGATAAAGGCGACGATCTTATTCTTCCTAGTTGGACAATTAGTGAAGTTAAGGTTGCATGGGTTAGACTTTTGGAGGTCATCTCTTGGGTTTCCTTGTCTGGATCTTGCAGTGAGGGCGTTGCCCTATTTGCCTCATGTTTCCACATTTTAGAGTCATGGGGTATTTGGAGGTGGCTTGAGCATTTTGGTTAGCCTCCATATATAGGGGAGGAGGGGCACCCCCATTTGGCAGTGTTGTAGTGCCTTCTTGTCTCTCTTGTGTGTAGAGTTGCCACCATAGGTTTGTAGTATGTACACTCCCCCTATCTTCTCTCGCGTTTTTTCCTCTCTCCCGGGCATGTTCCTTGTCATAACATCTTGCGCTGCACTTGACATGGTGAGCTTGTCCACGCCTAGTGGATCCAGAGCCCGGGAAAGGGCTGATTGAGCTGCGCTTTTTAAACCGGCAGGAGGGTGACTTTGTTATTGCGTTTTCGTCGTGGAAAGGACCGTTGGACCAATGTTTTTGCATCAAGAGGGGGACTGATTAGTGTGTGCAGCATTTTTGTTGCAAAGATTCCTTGTGTGGTAGATGATCGAGGAGTATTGCTAATAGCTATTTTAAGCGAGGAGTAGAACAAGATCTGGGCTGCGTTTGAAGACAAGAAAAGATTTGAGTGTGGTGGTTCGAGCCGGTAGATGACCGAGGAGTGATGCTAATAGCTATTTTAAGTGAGGAGTTGAACAAGATCTGGGCTGCGTTTGAAGACAAGAAGGGATTTGAGTGTGGTGGTTCAAGCCTGATACCTTTGTAGACTTTCAGTCAATTGGTTGGGGACTTTTGTGCGGGAGAGGGGCCTGATTTTGGACCAATTTGAGCAAGTACACTTGCCTTTGCCGAGGAGTTTGGAGATCCCTTTCTATGGGAGGTTACTTGTAGCTTGAAGCTCGGTTTATACGTGTCTATGGAGGATTCCCTTGCGATCTTGGAGCGTCTTAACAAAGTTGCTTTTGGGTGTCTAGCTTTTGTAATAGTAGTTATGGGAGATCAATGCATGGTTGCACATCTACATAGTGACTCTGCGATAGCTGTACTGTATGTATTTGCTTTGGGGCCTCAGTGCCTTTAAGTATGAGTCTTGGGGTCATTTATACAAAAAGTAGTACTGAAAGGGGCACTAAACTTTGGGGCCAATGCATCTGGAAATTGAACTCCGTCAATTTGTGTCACGATTACTATTGGTATTCAAGTTAAAGTGTTTGCTGTTTTGGCTCAGTTTGGTGATGTTAGAGTTTGGCATCTCCCAATGTGGTCCCATTATTTATTTTGGCTTTTAGGTAATTATTTACTTATTTGTCAAAGTCTGGGTAAGGCAATTTATTGAGTTTCTATATATGCAACCACTTGCCTCCATTGTATTACATATTCAGATATTCATTGCCAAGATTGATTGTTTCAAGAGACTCTCTCTCTCTCTCTCTCTCTCTCTCTCTCTTCCCCCCCCCCCCTTGGTCTCTATGCTTCCACATCGTCGACTTTGACATGGTATTAGAGCCGTATTGGTGAAGAGCTTTGGTGCAGGAGCACCCGTGGAGAAGAAGTCACCGGCGTCCTACTTTCCCACACCTCCGTAGATAGCGTTTTAAAACACTAAGCCTTTAACCCCCCCCCCCCCCCCCCCCCCCCCCCCCAAAACCCCGGGGTTTTAAAACACTGATACGCTCGTCCCCTACCTGTTGGTGTTAAGCTTTGTCGCTAGCGTTTTGAGACGCAGTGTTTGTGCTCACGCTCGGCCTCCCCACGTTGCTCCTCGCACTTTGTTGCTAGCGTTTTAAAACAGTGCTGTCGGTAGTGGTTAACGGCGTTGCAACTGGGCTCTCTCTCCTTGCAGCAGGCAGCGTCTTTGTCACGTGACACATCCCAACCCTATGTGTCCGTGGACAAGCTACACCATAGCAAGGTTCCGTCAGTTCAGTCAGTTTAGATTAGCAGTGATCTGGCACTTTTGTGAGTCTATTCGTAGACCGTGCATGCCCAGTCACTTAGCATAGATGCATATTCTCCGGTTGCACACAATATGATCATCGGAATTCCCATCAGAATCCATTAGCATCAGTTAGGGGAATTTTCCAGTGCATTTAGCCTATTTTTCTATTTTTGGTTATTTTCACTTATTATTTTTAAGTGACTTTCCAACAAAAGTAGGTAGGGCAATTTTGCTAAGTTAATATATAAGCAAACCCAAGTTAGCACTTTCTGGCAGAAGAGGTAGCAAGAGCTTCTCGCTCAACAGGCAACTTCTCAGCAGTACCCGCAACACACCCAGCGTTTTTGGAGTCCATCCTCACCGGGCCAGTTCCCACCATTGGCGCTTCCTCATTTGCAGATATCGCCTTCATCTCCTAGATCTCCCAACATTGCAGATTCCTCCCCGTGCTAGCAGTAGAGAGCCCTTGCAAAAACGCTACATAACCAGCCAGCGTTTTCCTTGCAAAAATGCCAGCCCAACTTGTAGATCTCAGCGTTTTGTTTCCAGCCACATCAGCGTTTTGATTCTCAGCCCTTACCACAGCAGATACTCGCAGTTTTCAGCCTATGACACAGTAGCAGATCAGCCCCAAGCTGGTTGCAGATGTTCCCCCATTTTCACCATAAAAACGCAGCCAAAACAGTCATTTTCAGCCACCGAAACAGTCCCGAAATTCAGCGATTAGAAGATCTCAGATTTCAGCCATCAAGTCGTCGTCGTCACCACCGTCGTCGTCATCGGCATAGTCCATTGCATACGCATTGTACACCTTTGTGCAATCAAAGTAGACCACTCTCGCCAACGAGAGTGGGGCCTTTGGAGGAGGGTTTTACAACTCTCGGGTGTCGTATCTCTTCTCTCTCCTTCTCTCAGTCTCATTCACTTGCGCGCACAATATCCACTCACTTTGTTCGTGATCACAACACTCTACAAGACAGAAGGCTTTCCTAAGAACTAAAAGGAACCTTCAGCAATAAAGATCACTAATCTTGAGAAAATACAACATTCATTCCGTTGCACCTTACATTGGTATTTTAGCTTTGGAAGTGTTCTGTATTACTCAAGGAAAAAACCACAAGAACCACAATAAATTTTTTGTGCTTGTTGAGGTCGCACGAACCCAAGTTCGCTTGGGCGTGGCGATTCCTAATCGTGTTTTGTTGAAGAGTGATAGGAATCCCAAGAAAGAAGGGCTTGTCCAGCCTCCCCTTGTGTCTCTTTTCACTCATTGAGAGCGGACCGTGCACTTAGCGGCCGGCCAATCGACATGAGGTGGGAAAAAGCAACCTTGGTGTGAGCGCAAGGCCGCCAAGGGGTGCGCCCACGGAAAGGAGTAGAACTCGGGTGAAGAGAAGATCCTTCTCCAACGCGATTTGCAAGCGAAAGCACACCTCAAGATCCTCAAGAACCCAAGATTCTCATGAATGAAGGACCTCAAGAACCAAGACCCTCAAGAACCCAAGTTCCTCGCGAGCTTAAGAACCCAAGATCATAGTGCATGGTCGTCACCCGTAGCGGAATGGATACTTCGCATACAGGTGATGAGTATGAGAGAGGCGACGAAGACTCGTCCCCACCCGGAGATGATTTCTTCAACCCTCCCCCTTCGCTATCTACGCCACCAAGTGCACCAAACCCTATGGAGGAAATGGTCAAGCAGATGATGGCCATGATGGATAGACAAGAAGCAAGTCGCCTTGCTCAGGACTGTGAGCGCCTTGCTCAGGAACGTGAGCGCCTTGCTCATGAGCGTGAGCGTGATGAAAGAAACGCAAGACTTGCCGCACAACAAGAAGAAAATCGACTTGCTCTCGAATGCGAGTGCGATGAACGAAATGAACGAAAAGCAGAAAAGGACGCTGAGCGTGAAGCTCAAAGGGAGCTTCGCAATCAAGAGTTTATTTCCCACATCCTAGCCTCGAAGACTAAACCATCGAAAGATCGTGGGAGTTCGTCAAGTGGCGCAAGCCACGATGCGGATTCCAACCATCCAGTTACAGAAAAGTTGACTTTCAGTAAGTATGATGGTAAGATGGATCCTATAGTTATTCATTCTAGGTTGCATCAATTTAATGCTTATTTTGCGACAACTAAGAAAACAGGCAATAGCAAAGTTTTGACGGCAGCTATGTACCTTGCCGGTGATGCAATCAATTGGTACCACGCATGGCAAGAGGCACAGCTAGCCGCGCACCTAGAGGCAGCCGACGATTTCACTGTGACAAAGTGATGACGTGGCGGACAACAGAAACCCTAATTTCTGCCAAAAACCCTAAAATTCTTGAAAACCCTAATTTTTGCCAGAAACCCTAATTTTTGAAAATCGCGGAGGCTAATTTTTTATTTTTTATTTTTTTTTAATAATGATGAGCGACACGAATCTTGCTTTTTCTCTACACAAGGAGAAAGAGAGAATGCTTTTGCTTTCAAGTTTTGACTCTCTGAGAGAGAGAGAGAGAGAGAGAGAGAGAGAGAGAGAGAGAGAGAGAGAGCAGTTGCTTTTGATTTGAAGATTTTGGGGCTCTGATTTTGGGCATCCCTTGTAACCTTTAAATTAGTGGTGGTGAGGGCCTCACTTCTCAGAGCATCTCGACGCAGAGTCTGAGAGTGAATCCCGACCCACTCTCTTGTACTTTGAACTGATTAATATAAAAAGAAATACCGAAAGGGACGCCAGTCTTTGGGGCCAATATCTCTAGGCACGGAACTCCGCTAGGCCAGTGCAAATCTATTGTGATCTGTAAATTGTTTTGAAGTGGTTATTTGGTGTTGTCGCGGTTGATTCTTGACTTGGAGTGTCCAAGTCTGTTACAGTGGTATCAGAGCAGGGCCGATTTCTCTTCTACGGGAAATCCGATCTCCAATTTTTTTTTCCGCGGCACCTATGGCTTCACGCAAGGATCAATCGACTCCCTCTGCATTTGGAGATGCGGGCTGGGATCATAACGAAGATTCAGACAGAGAGTATGGCCCGCCTCGGCCTACTCAGGAGGAGCAAAGAGAGATGAAGCGTTGTCAATTGATCGGCGATGCAACGAAGATGATGCTCAATTTTGCGAAGGACCCAAAAGTTGCAAAATATATGAGCGAGACTTCTTTTCAAGAAGTGTATGAGCAGTGGCAGAAAACCACTACACCCACTCTCAAGAAACCTTCTGCTCACAAGAAATATTCAGAGAAGGAATTAGAAGAGGTGGTTGATGCGCGGATTGCTCAGCTTTTTGACGCGCAAAAGAAAACCAAAAAGCACGGCAAAAAGCAGAAGAAAAGCACTGACTTCCCGAGATATTTGGGTCGTCAGTCGACTTTTGACAAGGCAAAGAAACAGAAGAAGCGTGTTCGATTTGAAGGAGTACCCAGTTCTTCTTCTTCTTCTTCTTCTTCTTCTTCTTCTTCTTCTGACAGTTCTTCTAGCTTTTCAGATTTGAGCGAAGAAGACAGAAAAGGTAAACAGCGAAGCAAGAAACAAAGCTTCGGAAAGGGAAGGAAAAAGGCAAAGAAGACTAAATCTCGCCCAGAGACTGACAGTTCTACTGAGGACTCGTCTACAGATAGCTCAGATTCTGATGATGGAAACTTCTATGTGAACAAGAAGAATTTTTACAAAGCCAACTAGTATGACTTTCTTGAAGATAAAAGCAAGAAAGTCAGAGAGTTTAAGGAAGGTGGCCACTCGATCAAGTTTGATACTTTTTCAGGATACTCAGATGCTTCGAACGCTTTGTCTTTTATACAACAGTTTGACATCGCTTTCGCAGGAGGACGCTAATCAGAGCACTCCCAAGATTCGGAGAGTTGCCTCTTACTTTAAGGGGAATGCTCGTACTTGGTGGTCCACTCTTCTTTTATATAAGACTTCGCCAGTTAAATGGCTGAAATTTAAGAAACTTTTTATTTCTTCTTGGTTGACGCAAGAATATGAATGAGATATATGAGCTGCTTGGAACCATCTTCGGATGACCAAGAAAGATACAATCAATGCTTACTGTGAAAGATTCTGGAGCTCTTTTCTACCCGCCTCTTCATTCAAGAAGATCTCGTTCAGAGAACAGATTGAGCGGTTTACCTTGGGTCTACCTACAGGGATCTGAGTTCACTGCTTGGAATAGAAGTCAGCTTCTATTCAGGAGTTGATGAGTCATGTGAAGCTTTGCCATTCACTCTGGCAGTCTGACCTACCCCACAGATGAGGCCATGACACAACGAGCTGAACAGACTTCTGGGAATGAAAGTAGAAAGAAAAAAAGAGCAACCCAGAGAAAAAGGATGCATGACCCAAGCTTACTCCTGAGGAGAGAGCTCGCTTCATTAGAGAGGGGAAGTGCTTTGGATGCGGGGAACATGGACATATTTCCGCGAAATGCCCTAAAAAGGCACAGAAAGAACAGAATGATAAAGATGACGACAGGCCTGAGCGTTCGAGAGCAACTGAGAACGTGGTAGAAAAGGCAGATAGAAAAGCAAAACTGGTACCACATGGCGTGGGACCTGCACCGAATCTAATGAATGAAAGTACAAACTTTTGCCGCTTTTGGGGAAAAGTGAAGGATCAGGAAGCTCTTTTGAAGGAGCCAAGGCCAACTTCTTTTCACTTGGAATTGGCCGCTTGATTTGGAATTACGTCCGACAGACTGACGCCACAAGTGGAGGTAGTTCAACTGACACCCGGATGGAATGTTGCCATTACACCGAGTATTGGCAAACTTCGTTTGCAATGATAGGGGTGTTCAGGGCACGCTAGTGACGTTCTACTCAGGATCCCTTTGTACCACAAGAACTATGCCGTGGTTGACTACCGGGCCGAGAAAGCGACTTTGATAAATGAAGGGCTTAGAGATTGTACTTGATGAACTTAAGTGTCTTACTCATTCTTTTGGGAGAGAACTGAACGATGGATAAAGGTTGAATATGTTTTGACCTGATCAAAAGAACGCCAAGATTTTTTCTCCACACTCATTGCTTTTCAGAGGGCCTGAAGATCAAACCATTGATCTGATACCTGGAAGCATGCCACCGAACCGGCCACCTTACCGTGTGAGCCGAGTACAGAATGAAAAGATTATGAACCCAATGAAAGAGCTCTTGGAAAAGGGTCTTGTCCAGCATAGTACTTCACCGTATTGCTCTCCACTGTTGTTGGATTTGAAGAAAGACGGATCTTGGATAATGTGTATCGATTATAGCGCTCTCAACGAAATCACCATCAAGAACAGATTTCCGATTCCTAGGATCGATGATATACTTGACAGGTTACAGGGATCCTCGTGCTGTAGCAGGATTGACTTGAAGAGTGGATATCATAAGATCCGAATCGCGTCGGGAGACGTCTAGAAGACAACCTTTTGGACGACTTTTGGGTTATTTGAGTTTTTGGTGATGCCTTTTGGCTTAACCAATGCTCTGCGACATGTAACCGGATGATGGACAGGATTTTTCGAGAGTACAGGCTATTTGTTGGCACTTTCTTTGATGCTATCATTGTTTTCTCCAAGAATGAAGCAAAACACAGAGATCATATGCTTCAGAGATACTTTTTTTTTTTTTTGGGACACCTTGTCTCAGCAACAGGAGTGCAAATGGATCCGGCCAAGATAGACACTATCCGTAATTGGCCCGATTTGAAGAATGTCCATGAAGTTGAAAGCTTCTTGGGACTGTGTTCGTACTACAGACGGTTCATTCGAAAGTTTGCAGAGGTTGCTTCCCCTTTGCATATCTTGATACAGAAAGGAGTCCCTTTCTCGTGGGGATCCACAGAGGTGATTGCCTTTCAGACATTGAAAGAGAAATTGACTACAGGACCAGATTTGACTTTGTCGGACTTGCAGAAGAAGTATTTTGTGATGCTTATGGTCGTAGTCTGGGTGCGGTCTTGATGCAAGAAGGCCATGTCATTGCTTACGAGAGCCGATTGTTCTCTAGGTCGGAGATGACAACACAGATTTATGAGAGAGAGCTTCTGGTGGTTATCCATGCTCTTACTCAGTGGCGGCATTACCTACTCGGAGCGGATTTTACTGTCTTTACAGACCCATCAGAGTTTGCACTACTTCTTGTCACAGAAGTAGCTTTCGGAAAAGCAGATGCGGTGGGCGAACATCTTGTCACAGTTTCACTTCCAGATTGTCCATGTGTAGGTACAGAAGAATCTAATGGCAGATGCTTTGTCTCGGAAGTCGTTGGTTCTGGCTATTTCCGCGATACATCATAGGAGCTTCGAGGATATGGTTGATCAGTATGCCACAGATATAGATTTTGCAGATATTTTCACACGGATACGGGATGGGGAGACAATAGCTGGATACTCCTTTTGGGAAGGCTACTTGATGAGAAAGACTATGTTGTGCGTTACACAGCCGTTGAGGGAAAAGGTTATGACTGAATGCCACTGTCCACCTTTTGCGGGTCACCGTCGGATACGGGATGGGGAGACAGTAGCTGGATACTCCTTTTGGGAAGGCTACTTGATGAGAAAGACTATGTTGTGCGTTACACAGCCGTTGAGGGAAAAGGTTATGACTGAATGCCACTGTCCACCTTTTGCGGGTCACCGCGGCATTGCTACCACCATGAAGGGGGTAGAGAGATACTTCTTTTGGCCGTGACTCAAGAAGGACGTGGAAGAGTTGTGCGCAGTATGCCAGAAGGTCAAGTTTGACAGGCATAAGGCATAGGGATTGTTACACCCTTTACCCATACCCACCCGCCCCTGGGAAAGTATTGAAATGGATTTCATCTTTGATCTCCCGAGAACACAGAATGATCACGATGATTTTCCGATTACATGGCACGTTTGAGACGATTGTCTCCGACAGAGACCCCAGATTTATGAGTTTGTTTTGGAAGGCAATTTGGGAGAACATTGGCACGCGGTTGCAGTTCTCGTCATCGTTCCACTTGCAGACTGACGGGCAATCTGAGATTGCCAATTCAGTGGTTTTAGATTTATTGAACTCTTGTATCTCGGATCAGAAGACTCAGTGGGAAAAGAACATTCCTTTGGTGGAATTTGCCTACAATAACACGATACACTCTTCGACGGGGAAGACGCCATGTGAGATTATTGAAAGTGATGCGAAGGTTCCATCCTACCTGAGCACGAAAGATTAGATATTTGAAGCGGATAAATATTCGCGAGATTTGGATACGGCTTTTGCCAAGGTTCGCGAGACTTTGCAGGAGTCTCAAGAACGACAGAAAAAGGCAGCGGATTGCCATCGTCGCGACTTGAAATTGAAGGAGGATGATTGGGTGCTCTTACGTTTTGAGAAGGCACGCCTACGAAAGAAAAAGGGAAAGGAGAGGCTTTTTCGAAAGCTTAGTATGCGATACTGCGGACCTTTCCAGATCACTGACAAGATAAATGATATCTCCTTCCGATTGAAACTGCCAGATACTTGGAGGATTCACAATGCATTGTATGTGAGTCTCTTGAAACCTGTTAAGGGTGATGTGCCTGATGATGGGGAGCCTGATGAGCAACCCGAAGTGAAAGAAAACGAGGAGACCCTTGTTCCTGAACAGATTTTGGCACATAACGATACGAAGAAAGGTAAAGTCCGAAGGCGGTTCTTGGTTTAGTTCAAGAACTTTCCTGCATTTGATGCGAAGTGGATGGAGGAGGAGGACCTAGCAGATACTCCTCGGATTGTGAAACTTTACCTCGATGTTTTGGTTTAGCATAGTCTACTCCAAACGGAACCGAGAATTCAGCTTGGCCGGAGATTTGGTGCAGTGGGATGCACAAGAGGGGAGTTACTCCGCTCCTTTGTCAACAGATGCCTTGATTTTGATACTAAAGTCACTGATGTCTCTTTGAGCTTCAAGGATACTGAGAGTTGACAGTATTCTGTTGGATGACTTTATGAAATGGAATTCCTGATAATGATACTGATTTGTTCTTGACTTCTTTTGAGTGCAGGAATTGATAGCCGAAATGACTGCAGCATTTTGGTTTGATTGATCTCGAATAGACATGGTTGCAATAGGGGTTAGTCAATCGGACATCGATGAGGTCCCGGTTGGACCTAGATGTGATTGCTAGCTACATTGCCCATAAATCATGGTCTAAGATCCGAATGAATGTTGAATGTCATGTGATGTCCGGTGATGTCTGGTGATGTCCTGTGATGTCGTGTGATGTGACTGTCGATTTTGTACATGTGCTAGATGTGTGTTCCTAGTATGTAGGTACTAACAGTTTGTGTCTGCTAAGACGGTTTATGGCTTTTGTCAGTTTTGCAGGCGTACGCGGTCGATTACAATGCTTTCAAGAGGGGGTATGTCACAAAGTGATGACGTGGCGGACAGAAGATTGCCAGAAACCCCAATTTTCGAAAATCGCAGAGGCTTTTTAAAAAAATAAATAAATTATAATAATGATGAGCGACACGAATCTTGCTTTTTCTCTACACAATGAGAAAGAGAGAGTGCTTTTGCTTTCAAGTTTTGACTCTCACAGAGAGAGAGAGAGAGAGAGAGAGAGAGAGAGAGAGAGAGAGAGAGAGAGAGAGAGAGAGAGAGAGCAGTTGCTTTTGATTTGAAGATTTTGGGGCTCTGCTTTTGGGCATCCCTTGTAACCTTTAAATTAGTGGTGAGGGCCTCACTTCTCAGAGCATCTGGACGCAGAGTCTGAGAGTGAATCTCGACCCACTCTCTTGTACTTTGAATTGATTAATATAAAAAGAAATACCGAAAGGGGTGCCAGTCTTTGGGGCCAATATCTCTAGGCACGGGACTCCGCCGGGCCAGTGCAAATCTATTGTGATCTGTGAATTGTTTGAAGTGGTTATTTGGTGCTGTCGCGGTTGATTCTTGACTTGGAGCGTCCAAGTCTGTTACATTCACGTCCCTCTCTTAGTTGGGCTGATTTCCAAGACAAGCTCAAGGCGCGGTTTATGCCACCTGAGTACCTCGCACGATTGAAGGACGATTGGCGCGCTCTCAAGCAAAATGGTATGCCGGTTATGTCTTTTTCTAATCGTGTTTTGCAGCTAGGTACCCAATTACGCATGTCGGATGATGAGCGCAAAGAGGCTTTTCTCTTTGGATTGGACGAGTATATCAAGTACGATGTCGAGGTATTCGATCCAATCGATCTTAACAAGGCGGTAGCGATTGCTCTCGCACAAGAGATGAAGCACAACAAGGGAAAGCCTAAGGAGAACAAGACTTCCACAAGTACCTCGCGGACTTCTCAGAACCCTCAGAACGGTAAGAACGGTAAGAAGGGTAAGAATGATAACTCTTCTAACCAATCTTCCAATAGTCTCTCATCAAAGAATTCTTCCAATGAATCTAAGGGTAAGGCTAACACAACTGCTAAACCTAAGCTTACTCCAGATGAAAAGGTAGCACAAGGAATTGTAGGAGGATACATCACGTCGGAAAAACAAAGCCCTTATTCTAAGGAAGGTCGTTGTTTTCATTGTCACGTTAAGGGTCACATAAAAAGAACATGTCCTAAGCTTGAATCGAATGAATCTAAAGAACCCACAGCACCCACTATATCTATCAATGCAATGAATGATAACACGAGTGTGCCCCAAGTTTCTCAGGACCCTCCCATCGATGATTCTCTCATTAAATGTTATGGTCGTACGTCGGGTCATATTGTTTGACCTAGGTAGTATGCATGATGTGATCAATTCCTCTCTTGTTGAGAGAGCCCGCCTCGAGGTTAGTCCGAGATCTCCTATCGAGGTCTCTGGCTTTCGTCTCGGTATGGACGCTCTCATCACAGAGGAATGCCTTGATGTGTTGTTTGCAATTCAACAGACTGCTTTCACTAGAAGATTTGTTGTTTCTCCTCTCTCAGGATGTGATATGATTTTGGGCATTCGATGGTTTCGTGATAATGACGCTCTCATGAAATTTACGGCTAGCACTAACTCTCAATGTCGACAGTGATTCTCCTATTGTCATTCATGGAGAGGACATTGCTCCTTCTCCATCTCTCATTGCTAATATGCAGGACAAGGTTGAAAGGATTCGGGATAAGGAGATTCTCTCAATCTCTTCTTCTCCAAAGTATGATACACAGGATTTGCATGATTATGAGAAGCATGATGATTTGGATGACAATGACCAACATGATGATTTGCATGAAGAAGATGTGATTGTTCATAAGGATGATGTGTTAGTTGATGCTTTTTCTAGCGAAGCTAACCTCGTTGTAGATTCGCTCAATCACCAAGAATCGATCTTGGCTTTCAAGTCGAGGTCCACAGATCGCCCACAAGAAGATTCGATAGATGCCGACGAAGCGATCTTGGCTCACGAGCCTTGGGCCAAAGAACCCTCACAGGAAGTATTATGTGCTCGCATGATTGATACGCACGCATTGTTCGAGTGTTTCATTCGTGAAGATTTCCTGTATTTTAGTCAACATCGTTATGTGATCCCTTTTCCTAGGCATGACATATTGTATGTTGAGCACGTTTCTCTCATGGATGAGCACAAATGTATGCGGATTTTTCGTGAAAAGTTGAAAAGTATGTATGTAAGGAAGTTACATGCCATGTCTCTTCCTTGGCATGACACAGTTGTTGACAGAGCACATGAAAGTATGAGCACCACGCATGGGCATTTCCATTGTGATTTGCCACTGTTGATTGATTTCGATCAAACAGAAAAGATTCGATCTCATTGTTTGCAATGTGCATGTGTTTGATGAACGGATTGCCACTCCTTCTCTATGTTCATCTACATTGCATACACAGTCTTTAGAGAAGACAAGGTTTTTTTCCTTCACTTTACATGGAATGGGTATGTTTATGGTTTTGTGTTGGAGATGGTTTCAAGAATTTTCAGCCATGGAGATTCTTGAAGACGAAAGAAGCAGGACTCGAGACGAAGTTGAAGCATCAAAGGAGCCACAGAAGACTTTGTGGCGCTTTCGGCGCGGCCCAAAGAAGCAAGCGTTGCAGACCTTTATGAAGTTCAAGTACCGCACGACCCACACATCAGAGTGGGCCGGCGAAGAGTCCCTTCCAGGATTCCGGATGTTGTTGGCGATCTCCCTCGACGCCATACAGTTCAGTACCAGTACCTCACTTTGAAAAGGAGGGGATGTCACGTGACACATCCCAACCGTATGTGTCCGTGGACAAGCTACACCATAGCAGGGTTCCCGTCAGTTCAGTCAGTTTAGATTAGCAGTGATCTGGCACTTTTGTGAGTCTATTCGTAGACAGTGCATGCCTAGTCACTTAGCGTAGATGTATATCCTCCTGTTGCACACAACATGATCATCGGAATTCCCATGAGAATCCATTAGCATCAGTTAGGGGAATTTTCGAGTGCATTTAGCCTATTTTCCTATTTTTGGTTATTTTCACTTATTATTTTTAAGTGACTTTCCAACAAAAGTAGGTAGGGCAATTTTGCTAAGTTAATATATAAGCAAACCCAAGTTAGCACTTTTTGGCAGAAGAGGCAGCAGGAGCTTCCCACTCAACACGCAACTTCTCAGCAGTACCCCCAACACACCTAGCGTTTTTGGAGTCCATCCTCGCCGGGCCAGTTCCCACCATTGTAGATTCCTCCCCGTGCTAGCAGTAGAGAGCCCGCAAAAACGCTACATAACCAGCCAGTGTTTGCCTTGCAAAAACGCCAGCCCAACTTGCAGATCTCAGCGTTTTGTTTCCAGCCACATCAGCGTTTTGATTCTCAGCCTTTACCACAGCAGATACTCGCAGTTTTCAGCCTATGACACAGTAGCAGATCAGCCCCAAGTTGGTTGCAGATGTTCCTCCATTTTCAGCCATAAAAACGCAGCCAAAACAGTCATTTTCAGCCACCGAAACAGTCCCGAAATTCAGCGATTAGAAGATCTCAGATTTCAGCCATCAAGTCGTCGTCGTCACCACCGTCGTCGTCGTCGTCATCGGCATCAGTCCATTGCATACGCATTGTACACCTTTGTGCAATCAAAGTAGACCACTCTCGCCGAGGAGAGTGGGGCCTTCGGAGGAGAGTTTTATGTCACGTGACACATCCCAACCCTATGTGTCTGTGGACAAGCTACACCACAGCAGGGTTCAGTCAGTCCAGCCATTTTAGATTAGCAGTGATCTGGCACTTTTGTGCGTCTATTCGTAGACTGTGCATGCCCAGTCACTTTACATAGATGCATATCCTCCGGTTGCACACAGCATGATCATCGGAATTCCCACCAGAATCCATTAGCATCAGTTAGGGGAATTTTCCAGTGCATTTAGCCTATTTTCCTATTTTTGGTTATTTTCACTTATTATTTTTAAGTGACTTTCCAACAAAAGTAGGTAGTGCAATTTTGCTAAGTTAATATATAAGCAAACCCAAGTTAGCACTTTCTGGCAGAAGAGGCAGCAGGAGCTTCTCGCTCAACAGGAAACTTCTCAGCAGTACCTCGCCCCCTCAGCATTAGACCGACCTTCCCTTGGCGTTTTCTTCACAGAAGCCTCGCCTACAAGTTTCCAGCCCTTAGCGTTTTCTCCCACAGCATACCATTGCCAGAAAACATCAAAGCCTACCGTTTTTCTCCTGATCCTCATCAACAATTTCAGCCATTTATTAACGCTAGCAACAGCAGCAGATTCAGCGTTTTTTAGCATTGAATTCAGCAGAGCATCAGCTGGCACATCAGCGTTTTTGCTTTGCAGAGTCAGATCAGCCTTGAATGCATCAGATACATCAGCGTTTTGGGATTGCAGATACAGATCAACCTAGCGTTTTTGGCAAGGGATAGATTCAGCCAGCGTTTTTGGTTTTCAGCCCTAGACCTTATCAGATCAGTTTTCAGCCTAGACACAGAAGCAGATCAGCCCCCAAGTTGGTTACAGATGTTCCCCCATTTTCAGCCATAAAAACGCAGCCAAAACAGTCATTTTCAGGCACCAAAACAGTCGTGAAATTCAGCGAATAGAAGAACTCAGATTTCAGCCATCAAGTCGTCGTCGGTCATCACCGTCGTCGCCATCGGCATAGTCCCATTGCATTAGTCCATTGCATTCGCATTGTACACCTTTGTGCAATCAAAGTAGACCACTCTCGCCGACAAGAGTGGGCCCTTCGGAGGAGGGTTTTACAACCTCTCGGGTGTCGTATCTCTTCTCTCTCCTTCTCTGAGTCTCATTCACTTGCACGCACAATATCCACTCACTTTGTTCGTGATCATAGCACTCTTCATAAAGACGGAAGGCTCTCTCCTTCCCTAAGAACTAAAAGGAACCTTGAGCGATATAGATCGCTAATCTTGAGAAAATACAACATTCATTCCGCTGCACCTTACATTTTACAACTCTCGGGTGTCGTGTCTCTTCTCTCTCCTTCTCTCAGTCTCATTCACTTGCACGCACAATATCCACTCACTTTGTTTGTGATCACAGCACTCTACAAGACGGAAGGCTCTCTCCTTCCCTAAGAACTAAAAGGAACCTTGAGCAATAAAGATCACTAATCTTGAGAAAATACAACATTCATTCCGCTGCACTTGACAGTCTTATACCTTCCTACTTCCCTTGCAGATGACTCCCTCCCTTCCTCCTCGACGACTCTATCATCGATTTGTTGAGTAGAGTTTTTAAAACGCCTTATGCAGCCTTGCTTTGGGAGATTATAAGCCAAGATAGGGGCATTGGAGGAAGTTACTTGGCTTGGAGAAGTGAGAAGGACGCCTACAAAGGAAAATTGACCAGTTTGGATCGGTTTATTGGAGTGGCTTTGTGTTGACCGTGCGGCCATTTTTAAGTGCTTTGAAGTGGCTTGGAAGACGAAGAGGTGAAGTTTGGAGGTTGAAAAGAGGGATATTGGTGCCCAAGAGAGGGCATCGAGGGACACTCACAAGGACACCTACAAAGGAAAATTGATCAGTTTGGATCGGTTTATTGGAGCGGCTTTGTGTTGACCGTGCGGCCATTTTTAAGTGCTTTGAAGTGGCTTGGAAGACGAAGAGGCGAAGTTTGGAGGTTGAAAAGAGGGATATTGGCGCCCAAGAGAGGGGCATCGAGGGACACTCACTTTGTGTGGCTTGGAAGAGGTGGAGTTTGGAGAAGGCAACAAAGAAGTTTTCGAAAAAGCGGCTTAGAGTTTATTTTGCGGCTTGGGAATAGTGCGGCCACTGTCACGTTTGTGACTTAGTTACATTACATACTTACTCATTGATGCAGATATGTGAAGTGCCATGCCAAGCAGAACCTTTACGCTTGGATGGTCACACCCCTTCGTTGAGAAGACGTGCCTCTTCACCAAAAGCCACACTCCTTCGACGACTGGTCACAATCCTTCGCTCTACGGGTGCGACTCTTCGCCCAATGGTTGCAGCTCTTCGACGAAAGGATGTGTCTTACATCTAAAGTCATGTCTCTTCACCAAGAGATGCGTCTTTTCATTTGTGTCTATTCGTCTCTTATATAAGGAGCCCTTGTATCACACTTTGAATCAATCAAACACAGAGTCTTCTTGAGTCTTTCTTTTGAGTTCAGTTCAGTTTCTTAAGTCTTAATCACGAGTTTAAGTACTTAATAAAGGATTAGTACCTAGAATCCTCACAGTGGTATCATAGCAAAATTTTTTCCCGGGACCCTACGGTAGTGAGCCTCTCACCATTGACGCTACACTCTACCCCTTTTCCCGGCGTGGTATGAAATCTGAAGAACGGTGGCCTACGCTCACATCTCGACATGAGGTAACATAATTTACTTCTGTTCTCGTATAAAACATATTACAACCCACCAGAGATAGCAGCATGGTTGTGTGCAAGCGTGATGCTCGTGCTGCTGCATGGGTAAGAGCGAAAGTGTGTGCCTTTTCAAGCTACAAGGTGTACCTGTTCATGTGAGGACCCCTTCGTGTGAGCACCCGTTAGGCGAAATTTCTGCTCATACGGACTAAATTGCATATGGGCTGCCTTGCACCCTTTTGCTGGTGTCCCTCCGCATGGTACCTTTCCCCAAGCGGCGCCTCATGTTAGGTGCAGCAGAATGAATGTTTGTGCTTTGCTCAAGATGAGTGCTCCGAACTGTGCTCAAGGTTCCTTTTGTTCTTACGGAAGGGAGAGCCTTCCGTCTTAATGAGAGAATGCTATGATCACAAACAAAGTGAGTGGACACTATGCGTGCAAGTGTATGAGACTGAGAGATAGAGAGAGGAGAGATACGACACCAGAGACGTTGTAAAACCCTCCTCCGAAGGTCCGACTCTCGTCGACGAGAGTGGTCTACTATTGATTGCACAAATCTCTACAATGCTTGGACTTGCAGACGATGTCGACGATGATGATGACGACGACGAGACGGGTTAAAATCTGGAAACTCTAAGGGCTGAAATCTGCAAATCTTCTATCTGCTGAATTCTGACTCTATGTCGACGACGATGTCGATGGCGATGATGCAACGACGACGCGCTGAAAACGCAGATGCTGAAATCTGCGTTTTCTGGGCTGAAATTGTAAACCTTGCGGAAACTGACCGTGCGGCGAGGAACTGCTGCGGGAATGTGAGATCTGCAAGGTTCGGGACTTGATCTACGGTGTCTAAAGGCTGAAAACTGAAAACGCTGAGGTTTCTTGATGTTCCGTCGCGGTGAATCTGCAAAACGCTGGGGCTGATCTGCAAATAAAAAACTCTAGGGCTGGATGTCCTGCAAATGCAAAACGCTAGGCTTCTTGTTGCGTCTTCTCACCAGGGATTTGCAAGAGCAAAAACGCTGGCTGATTTGGTCCAAAAACACTAGGTGGTTGTTGTGGAGCAAAAACGCCAGGGCTTGGGGTTCTGTTGAGAAGTTGCCTGTTGAGCGAGTGCTCTTGCTGCCTCTTCTGCCAATTAGTGCTAGTCTAGGTTTGCTTGTATACAAACTTACTCAATTTGCCCTACCTACTTTCCAACAAAAGTCACTTAAGTGAAAAATGTCAAAAATATGTAAAATAGGCTAAATGCACTGGAAAATTCTCCTGAAGGATTCTGATGGATTGTGATAGGAATGCTTATGATCATGCTGTGTGCAACCAGAGGATATGCATCTACACTAAGTGACTGGGCATGTACGGTCTACGAATAGACTCACAAAAGTGCCAGATCACTTCTAATTCTAGACTGACTTGACTGAACTGAACCGTGATCATGCTGTAGCTTGTCCACGGACACATAGGGTTTGGTGTGTCACGTGACATCCCCTCCTTTTCAAAGTGAGGTACTTGTACCGAATTGTATGGCGTCCAGGGAGATCGCCAATAGCATTCGGAATCCTGGAAGGGACTCTTCGCTGGCCCACGCTGAGGTGTGGATCGTGCGTTACTTGAACTTCATAAAGGTCTGCAACGCTTGCTTCTTTGGGCCGTGCCGAAAGCGACACAAAGTCTGCTGTGGCTCCTTCGATGCTTCAACTTCTTCTAGAGTCATGCTTCTTTCTTCTTCAAGAATCTCCATGGCTGAAAATTCCTGAAACCACTTCCAACAGAAAACCATGAACATACCTATTTCATGTAAAGTGAGTGGAAAAAATCTTGTCTTCCTCAAAGACTGTGCATGCAATGTAGATGAACAAAGAGACGGAGTGCCAAACTGTTCACCACACACACGTAAACAATGAGATCGAATCTTTCTCTTTTGATCTAGAGCAA
The DNA here is from genome assembly GCF_014529385.1 of Adiantum capillus-veneris. Taxonomy (NCBI): domain Eukaryota; kingdom Viridiplantae; phylum Streptophyta; class Polypodiopsida; order Polypodiales; family Pteridaceae; genus Adiantum; species Adiantum capillus-veneris. The sequence continues at coordinate 136,032,718 of NC_140939.1, forward strand.
TCAACTGTGGCAATTCACAATGGAAATGCGCATGCTTGGTGCTCATATTTTCATGTGCTCGTTCTGCCAATGTGTCATGCCAATGTGTCATGCCAATGTGTCATGCCAAGGAAGAGACATGGAATGTGACTTCCTTACATACATACTTTTCAGCTTTTCATGAACAATCCGCATACATTCGTGCTCATTCCCGAGTGAACGTGCTCAACATACAATATGTCATGCCTAGTAAAAGGGATCACATAAAGACGTTGACTAAAATACGGGAAACGATCATGAATGAAACACTCGTACAATGCGTACGTACTAATCATGCGAACACATAATACTTCTTGTGAGGGTTCTTTGGACCTAGGCTCGATAGCCAATATCGCTTCTTCCTGAATGATCGAATCGTCGTGTGGGGGTTCTTTGGATCTCGATTCGAAAGCCAAGATCGGTTCTTCATGATTGATCGAATCTACAACAAGGTTAGCTTCACTAGAGAAAGTATCAACTAACACATCATCCTTCTTGTGAACAATCGAATCTTCTTCATGCAACTCATCATACTTGTGAGAAATCAAATCTTGATCATGCAAATCATCATGCTTGTGAGAAATCACATCTTGACATGCTCATCATTAACATCCAAATCATCATGCAAATCATTGTCATTCAAATCATCATGCTTATCATCAACATTCAATTCATCATGCTTCTCATAATCATGCAAATCTTGTGTGTCATGCTTTGGAGAAGAAGAGATTGAGAGAGTCTCCTTTTCCTGATTCTGTGCAAAGTGCGTCTGCACTTGAGAAAAGAGTCGCAACATCTCTTTCATGTGTTGAGCGCTCTGTTCGGCCGCCTCACGCTCACGCTCCAAGTCGGCCTTTCTTTCTGCTTCTCTTCTGCTTTTCTTACTTCGGCTTCCAAGCGGGCTTGCTCGCTCGCACGGGCGATGACTGCCATTCTTTCTACGCTCGATGGCTGCGATTCTTTCTTCGCTTTCTAACTTCCTGTCCATCATCCTCTTGTCGAAAGCCTCCATAGGAGTTAGTGCAATCCTTGTTGTAGATGGGGAAGGGGGAGAGTCGGAAAAACCTCCTGGTGGGGAAAATTCTTATTCACCTCTCTCATGCTCATCACCTCCAAGCGAAGTATCCATTCCGCTTCGAGTGATGACCATTCTGAAGTCGTGGGTTCTTGTGGTCTTGGGTTCTTAAGTTCACGAGGAACTTGGGTTCTTGGGGGTCTTGGGTTCTTGGATTCTTGAGGGTCTTGAGGTTCTTGAGGTTTTCTTTCGCTTGCAAACCGTGTTTGAGAAGGATCTTCTCTTCACCCGAGTTCTACTCCTTTCCGCGGGCGCACCCCTTGGCGGCCTTGCGCTCACACCAAGGTTGCTTTTTCCCACCTCACGTCAATTGGCCGGCTGCTAAGTGCACGGTCCGCTCTCAATGAGTGAAAAGAGACACAAGGGGAGTCTGGACAAGCCCTTCTTTCTTGGGATTCCCGTCACTCTTAAAAAACATGATTAGGAATCGACACGCCCAAGCGAACTTGGGTTCGTGCGACCGCAACAAGCAAAAAAAAATTTCTTGTGATTCTTGCGGTTCTTTCCTTGAGTGATACAGAACACTGCCAAAGCTTTGATACCAATGTTATGTGCAACGGAATGAATGTTTGCGCTTTGCTCAAGATGAGTGCTCCGAACAGTGCTCAAGGTTCCTTTTGTTCTTATGGAAGGGAGAGCCTTCCGTCTTCATGAGAGAATGCTATGATCACAAACAAAGTGAGTGGACACTGTGCGTGCAAGTGTATGAGACTGAGAGATAGAGAGAGAAGAGAGATACAACACCAGAGACGTTGTAAAACCCTCCTCCGAAGGCCCCACTCTCTCGGCGAGAGTGGTCTACTATCGATTGCACAAATCTCTACAATGCTTGGACTCGACGATGTCGACGACGACGACGAGACGGGCTGAAATCTGGAAACTCCAAGGGCCGAAATCTGCAAATCTTCTATCTGCTGAATTCTAACTCTATGTCGATGACGATGTCGATGGCGACGATGCAACGACGACGCGTTGAAAAGCAGATGCTGAAATCTGCGTTTTCCGGGCTGAAACTGTAAACCTTGCGGAAATTGACTGTGCGGCGAGGAACTGTTGCGGGAAGGTGAGATCTGCGAGGTTCGGGACTTGATCTACGGTGTCTAAAGGCTGAAAACTGAAAACGCTGAGGTTTCTTGATGTTCCGTCGCGATGAATCTGCAAAACGCTGGGGTTGATCTCCAAATAAAAAACACTAGAGCTGAAAATGGTTCTGCTGTTGCCGGATGTCCTGCAAATGCAAAATGCTAGGCTTCTTGTTGCGTCTTCTGTCGCTAGGGATCTGCAAGAGCAAAAACGCTGGCTGATTTGGTCCAAAAACGCCTAGGTGGTTGTTGTGGAGCAAAAACGGTAGGGCTTGGGGTTTTGCTGAGAAGTTGCCTGTTGAGCGAGTGCTCCTGCTCCCTCTTCTGCCAATTAGTGCTAGTCTAGGTTTGCTTATATACAAACTTACTCAATTTGCCCTACCTACTTTTCAACAAAAGTCACTTATAATAAGTGAAAAATGTCAAAAATAGGTAAATAGGCTAAATGCACTGGAAAATTCTCCTGAAGGATTCTGATAGGAATGCTTATGATCATGCTGTGTGCAACCAGAGGATATGCATCTACACTAAGTGACTGGGCATGCACGGTCTACGAATAGACTCACAAAAGTGCCAGATCACTTCTAATTCTAGACTGACTTGACCGAACTGAACCGTGATCATGCTGTAGCTTGTCCACGGACACATAGGGTTGGATGTGTTATGTGACACCTCACCTCTCCCAAGCGTCACTTTTCTCAAGCGGCAACATCAAAAAACCTTACGCGCTGGATTGTTTTTACGTTGGGCTGATTACACTTTAAATTCAACGCAAGTTTTAAAAGGGCTTCATTAAAAAATTTCTTGGCCAAGACTTGGTTTAAAGTGGCCGCCCATATCCATTTTTTAAACCCGATGTGAACATACCTATTCAATAAAGAAAACAAACAAACATGAAGAGCCAGTGTACGTTTCCAGAGAACGTTGCCAGCGCTCATTCCCAGCCAGCGCTACACTCTCTCCCACTTTCCCGCCCTGGCCTTTGGAGTACTTCGTGTGCGCACGTTTCTTCGCCATCATGGCCGACGATGCCTTCGACGTTCCAATCCTCTTTCTCTCGTACATAGACGAGATTCCGAACGAAATCCTGCCGACACGCGAATTCATTGTAATTCCCGATACTCCGGAACCCGAATTTATTATCATTCCCGATTCGTCGGAACCCGACCCTGTTCCCGTGAATGCTCCAGTTTTAAAAAGCACTCCCGTTCCAGCAGAGATACCAGTTCCTATACCCCAGGTTGTATTGGCTCTGCAAAAGTACCTATTATACGTCACCCACCGCCACTCGACACAGTTCCATACTTGGGTGGTGTGGCATATTGTTCTGACTTGCGAGCCGCAGCATCTTCAACACTACGAGTACTTCCTTGGTCGAAATCCTCATCTCGCCTACTCACTGACAGAGTGCAAATTGGACGTTATCAACAATATTATTTCACTCCAGCCGCTAGTGCGTGTTCACAGCGAGATTCTAATTCCAGATTATACACCTTTGGCATCCGCTCCAGAGGAAACACCTCCATTGGATGAGATCGAGGATCTCAAGGATTCGGACCTGGATCTAGATTTCATAGTAGAGTTCGGCGAATCTTCGATAGCGGCTTCTCCTGTCTACATGCCCCATACTTCTCCAGTTTCTCCTCGGTACTCTCTTTGAGGCAGAACTATGTCGACGTCCCAAGCAAAAGAAGATGGATAGCGGGCATCGATGCTTGCTCTCCTCAAGGAACAAATGGAATCTTTACAACAGACTTTTACAACAAGTCTTGCTTCCCTCAACACTCGTTTGGAGCAGATGCAACAGACACACACTTCTTTTCGAGCAAACCCTTCTGCTGCTCCACCCTCTTCTTCAGAAGCTTCACTGGACGCACACGAAGACGACCAGATCCTACAACAGAGGTAGACAATAATCAATTACAGCTTCTTTATAAATTTTTAAATTCCGCAGAGAAAAAGAAGCTCGATGTTAAGCTGCCAGAACCATACAATGGTCGCCGCGACAAGCGCGTGCTAGACCAATGGATATTTAAGATGAAGGTCTACCTGTCCAATACGGACTTGGTGGAAAGTAAGAAAGTTGCATTGGCCAGTTCATTATTAAAACATACAGCATTCCTGTGGTGGCAACGTAGAGTTGCTGACGGTAAACGCTCCCCTTCATGGGACAAATTCCGGCGCTCCATTCGCAAAGCATTTGAACCTGCGAATGCGGACTTTCATGCCCGGTCTGCTCTCCGCCGCCTGAACCAAACAGGTTCCTTGGCTGCGTATATCACAGAGTTCCAAAGACTAACTCTGGAGATAGAGACCCTCAGTTCATCGGATAAACTACACAGTTTTATCGACGGACTAAGTTCAGCCCAACAAGGTTAGGGTTTTAAAGCCTAACCTCTTGAGGCTTCTTGGTTATAACTTGTTTAGTTCTTCTGGATTCTTCTGAGTTTCTTCTCCTGTGCTCTCGGCCAACCTCAAGTTGGGCATGCCACATCACAAACTTGTGACACATACCCTAACCTATCGAGGTATTATTCGAATGAGACATTACGTCGGATATTCAAAACATCAAGTTGTTATTTAGGGCTTCAAAGTCGGCTAAGCTAAATGACATCCATTCAAGTTTTTAACACAGTGAGCATGCAAGCCGGACCCCATCGATGATTGCGTAAAGTGGACATTCAGGCTCAGCCTCACCAAAACCTTCTGAGGCTTATGTCATTTGGTTTCAATCACGAAGTCTTATCTATAACTCAAACAATCCACTCATTAAGGATGTTGTAAATTTCTGTTTTGCAGGTATAAGCTGTTAAGCCAGAATGGGCAAGAAACTTACAATGCAGGGCAGTCTGGATTTTGCCGGACCTGAGGTAAAGTCCTTTTTATTGTTGTCATGGATATGAAAGTGCACTTTGTCCATCCATGCTGCGTGCATAAATAGTAGCATGTGCACATGCATGTGTGTGTGTGTGTCCGGACCCCTCCCTCCCGCATGATATAAAGTAAGTGTGTGTGTCTCATATAAAGTGTACATCTTTCTCACACGCACATACGCACATCCCATCATAAGGCAGAAAAATCTAAGCTTAAAAATTTTATGAGGGTTTAGCAACTTGCATAAAACACAAAATCAAGACGCACACAAACCTATAAAAGAAAGGAGGATAAAGAAGCAATTGTTACAGAATTGGGTTATTTAAAATACAACAGCAGCTACTTAAATATCGACTTAAACAAGATGGGCAACATAAAGGCCAATTCTGACTTCTTGTTTGTGTGCTTGCAGGTAGTCTTCGATATTCTTTTTGGCAATGATGAGTTTATGAGGAGGTATCACAAGAAAATAAATAGTGACCCACATGCTGAAGCTTCCAGCTGGAGCAAAGACCAAGAGCGTGAGGTCAAGTATGTTGCTTCGACGGAGGTACCAAAAGTGATGAAAAAATTGATAGGTACATCTTTTGGCTACATTATTCTATATGGCTTCATGCTTTCTCCGAATGGGACTTCCTTTGATTTTGTGTGGGTCAGTTCCTGAACTGCTCTTGCTGACTTCTTTTTCTTGGGGATCCGGCAAGCAATGATACTAGAGTAGTCATTCAAACAAAAGAGGAAAGGATTTTTTTTAAAAGAAAAGGGGATGATGTGAAAGAGTATTTTTGAGGAATCAAGTGTCGAGAGTGAGTTGAGATGAATGTAACAATGCATGGAAACATTCTTTAAATTTTATCTGCTCAAGCCTGAGAATAGGAGAGAAGGAAGCGGTTTCTGAGGTGACTTGAGATCAATGCAAAATCCATACAAACATACTTATTTCATTGACCCAACACTAAGTTGGAGAACATTGCAGGACAAAGAAAAGCAAAACTGACCAAAGCACAAGTTCAATCTAGAGGATTTGAGGTGTAAAAAGCAGTGTCTCTATCCAAAAATTGGGTTGCAAGTTTTCAGAGGTAATTAGGGTGGTGTTATCTCTAGTAACCTTTTATTAGGGGAAAAATCCACCTGACCTGACAAGGATGTAGAAAAACAATCTGGATGATGGACTGACACTACTCCCCCCTTATGGATGAATTATTGTGCTAAAAAACAAGAGTGGGACATCTCATCTTGAGAACACTAATGTTTTCTCAAGTGGAACCTTCCTCCAATCGAAATCGAGGAGAGAAGGCCGAAATTAGCATGCCACTAAACTTTTCTAATTCCATGGTCATTCTTAATTATTATCGATTTCATTGCTTTTTATACCTTATATTACTGTTAAAGGCCTCATTTAGATCCTGGTTCTGTTGTTGACCAATGTACAGGTGAGTCATTTCCAGTAACGGAAGTCCAGACATTTCACAAGAGTGGTGATAGCTATACCATCAGATGTATTCCTACAGTGGATTCGCCTAGTGGAGATCTCTTTTCCACGGAAGCGGAGACGGTTTTGGCACCTGATGCCAGTGGAGGGTGTGCCATCACATCGAATGTGACAATAGAGTATCGCGGTGTTTGGTTCAATGGTAGGAAGCAGTCTTTTTTCCACAGAAAAAGCTGTGTGGGTGTTTCATTTACCCCTTTACATATATTTCCTTAGGACCTATAGAGACCTTCATGGAGGCGAAGGCGAGAACTGGATTTGAGCAATGGTTGACACTCGCCAAACTCTTTTGCCAAGAGAAGCTAGCGGTAATGAATGCTGAGGAGATTGATGACAATGACGAAGGTTTCTTTGATGCCGAGGAGGCTCTATTTGACAACACCTCGTCTGTGGCGCCATCCGATAGCGTGACGCCCATGAATAGAATCATCAGTAGATTCAAGGCAGCTTTTTCCACATCGACAGATATTGATGCTTTTGCGCCGGCAAACTCCAACAACAGAAGAGCTTCTGCAAATGATATAGAGCAATTGACCACGAAAGTCCTGAAAGTAGAAGATGATTTGTCCTGTGCGCGGCTAGCATGGGAAAGGAAACAGCTTGCTTTAAGAGGACATGTTGAGCAACTGAATACAAAGTTGCTGAAAATGGAAGAGGACTTGGCACTTGTCAGGTTATCTTGGGAGAAGCAGCAGGGTGTTGCTTTTAAGAGAAGGCAATCAGCTGTGGTTGGTGCAAGTTTGGCGGCAGGTTTCGCCGCAGGGGTTGCTGTAGGATATTTGTACTTGCGTGCAAAAAGGCAACAGTAAAGTGATGTAGCACACCTGAGGTCCTTAAAAAGCCACACAGGAGCTTTGCCTCGTGTCACATAGGCTCCTCACTTATTTTTTTGAAGTGAGATCTCTGTTTGAGATTTATTGCTCCCTTTTGATCTCAATATTTGTGTAAAAAGCGTCGAAAGGTCAATTCTCATGTTAGAAATTCTTGGTTTCTTATATAGTCTCTCAATATCTGATTTCAATGAGTTATTTGGCTTTTTCCTGACTGCAATGTAAAGGTTATTATTCCATTCATCGACATCATCATCGGAAACAAGTCAAAGTGTGAGGGAGCATTAGCTTGGTGATGTCTTGTGTTCTGGTCAGAACTCCCTAGTTTCTTTTCTCGGCGAGGTCACCTATAACATAGGGTTCAACACAAGGGTATTTTTAATTCCAAAAATTGTTGCTTTTCTTTTTTTGGGGTTGCAGAGGGATATCATTAAAGGAACTCCAAAAAGAATTAAATAAGGAGAGGATTAAAACACTGAGAGCAAGGCTTTTTCTAAAAATAGGCTGGTAGATTTTGCTTCATTGCATGGACTTAAGTGCCCCTATGCTGTACGTAGACCTAGTTTACTGCGAACGCTTGCCTCTAACTCACATTTGCATCTTGAAACTCATACCCTCTTATATTTTAAAAAGTTCTCATTAAATCTTACCTCCACATCACCAAGTGGAGAGTTTTGAGGCAATATTTTAAGCTTACAGAAATTTCTTATGCCATGGCCCCAAGTATTATCTTCCTTTTGAGATTTGGACTCTGTAGATTTGCTTGTGGCTATGCATGTATAGTTGCTTGTGGCTTGCATAGCCACAAGCCGGTGGAATGAGAAGATGTGTAAGCCGTATCCAATTTAATCACCATGAGCAATACATTGTTTAGGAAGAGAAGCCAACCAAGAGCAGACATTTGGCAATAGAAGTAGCCGAACGGAGGGAGAGATTTCAAAAAATAGAATATCATCCATTAGGACTATAAAATGCCATAGGCAGGATAGGGAGGTTTAGATAAAGACATTTCTAGAGTAGCAATTAGGCTTGCCACTTTTGGAACCATGAAAACCCATTGAAATAATGAAAATTGTACTTGATTATTTCTCTCTTGATAAAGCTAGCATATCATGAAGGGATTTTGTCCTTCATGATGATTTTGTGCTCTTTGTGTAGCAAATTTATGCATCTATGCCAAGAAAGAGAGAGTGCTTACCATGAAGCACATTACCCTCTCATGCTTGGGATCCAAGATTGACTAACACCTAGTATAATATAAATAATGCACAATGTCCAAACAATTGAACTAGGGATGACTTCAACCTTTGATAAGACTCTAGATAGCCAAATTATCATCATTAGAGTAAATTGTGCACACAACTAGGATCCAAGATTGACTAACACCTAGTATAATATAAATAATGCACAATGTCCAAACAATTGAACTAGGGATGACTTCAACCTTTGATAAGACTCTTGATAGCCAAATTATCATCATTAGAGTGAATTGTGCACACAACTAGGATCAAAACTTTGATTTCTAGGTATGGACATACACTCGATTTGTTGTCAATTTTCTTTTTTTATCAATGCATAAAGTCAAATTTTTTAGTCGAGCATTTATCACAATGTACACACATGAATCTTGATAATTCTTTTTGGCATAATTATGTCACAAGACTCGAGGATCAAAACTATTTATTTCATTACCAACCTAATAAAAAATTGCACACAATGTCAAAGAATTGCATCAAACACTTAATTTTGACATAACTTTAGCACAAGATTGGATCCAAATTAACATACAAAAAATCAAATTAATAAGTGAACTTGCATCTTGATAGCAATCCAACAAAATCTTTGCTCCACACCTAGATGCATCAATGCACGCACATATGTGCACCTCTAGTTTGGATCCAAAATTCATCGGTTTTGGCAAATAATCAAACACTCAAATCACACAATTAGGCATCCATTAGCACAAATTATCTAGATTAGATTGAAGATTTAACCTCTAATCAAAAGGTTATACATACATCACACATCAAAGTTAGCATTTAGGTTCACAAAATTAGGCAATTGTTAGTAGAAATTAGTGAAAGTTGGCATGGAATCAGTGAACATTAGTATGAAACTAGTAGAAATTAAAATGGAATTGAGGGTAATATAACTCAAAACTGGTTGCAATCATTGCAAACACATACCAAATCAAATAAAAATTGAGTTTAAACTCAAATCCAACACAATTAGTGACCAATTAGTAGAAATGATTCAATTCAAATATTCTTACCATTTCATGCTTGACTCCACTAGCTTATGCTATCGTCCTAACAATGATGCCAAATTTTGGGGGGTGTCGTAGCCACTGGACAAAACCCACAATCCAAGACCAACAAATGCTCAATCCAAGGAGTAATCCAAGACCAACATTTCAATTTAAGGGGCAGGGCTTGGAGGCATCACATAAGAGTTTGAAAGCTTTATTGGATGCTTTGACTAAGAGGATTCATGAGAATGCTACACGATTTTTTGAATAACTTGAATATCACTAATTTCATTCTACTCATCAATCAAAAAATCACTTACACACATATTAGGCCAATGGAGTCCGACTTGTGAATCTCCCTAGGTCATCACAAGCCTCAAAATCACAAACATCACAAGGAGACTTATGGAAATTACACATTAATTACATTGATGTTGGCCTCTCTAACTATGACATGTCAATCAAAATTCTTCAATCATAATCACACTTAGATCCACAAACCTACTTACACATAAGCATATAATTAGGTACCCGCTCTAATCAGAAGACCAAGAGTGCACACATACTTGAACAATCAAGCTAATTATATTTTTTAATCACTAATTGAAATACTTATGACAAGATAGGAGTGAAATGAAAGCAAGAAGCGATTAGTTTTTCTAAATAAAAAATAATGAAATTCTAAGTCTGCTCCATTACTCAATGAAACATAAAAGAACCAAGATTAATGAGAATAATGAGAATTAGATTAGAATCAAATAAATACCAACTCTATGTGCAAGAATTAAGCACTCGCCTTCAAAGCACGAGCTTGAAGCTCAAGGCTAGGCCATTCAAAAAATGATCACAAAAAGATGGCTACTTAAGAATGGGCTTCAAAAGGATTGATCTGTACACAAGAGGTTTTCTTTAATAGGCATGGAATCCAAGCGTCTATACATTATGCATAAATTATTCTCATCTACCATAGGATATACAATGTGAAACTCCTAATGAGCTCAAAATCATACAAAATCAAATGGAAAAATTATGGCACATCCTCCTTTGTTGATACATGTGCTATCTTTTTGTAATAGAGGAGTATTTATTTTTATTGGAAGGCTTATAGACACACTTTTTCAATTTAACAGTTTAAAAACCTCTACCCAAGAAGTGTTAGGTTTCCCCACTTCCAAGGACTTGAGGCTACAAAAGCGTACTTGTGGATACTGAGAACAAGAATTAAGCTAGATGATTAATCATGCGTACAAGGCTAATATAAAAATAGTGTCCAATTCACTTGTGAGAAGCTTATATGTCTCCTTTCCTCGAAGCTATATGAGCAATATGTAGAAGAGGTGATACCAAGGAAAAAACTATGTACTAAGAAATTCTCTGAATTGAGCTATGAATGTAATGGGAATAGAAATTCTTCCCTTTGAAGCACCTACAAATCTAGAAGTGAGCACAAAGCTAAGGATAGGAGAAAAAAAAAAATCTAGACTTAGCTTCATAGCTTCATTGCGTGAATCTAACACAAAGCTAAGGATAGGAGCAAAAACACAAAAAACAAGATTTTCTATAAAGGTTTTCTGCTAGACTTAGCTTCATAGCTTCATTGCATGAATTTTAGTTCCCCCACACATCTTAGTAGATCTAGCATACTGCACATGCTTGCCTTTGACTCCTTGTGCAATCTTGGACTCATTTCGAAGTCCTATGACTCTATCTCTCTTTGTTCTTATTATATTATAACACATACCAAGAGAAAGATGAACCAAGTGTTTTTGTTCATAAAAGTTTTCTTCATAGCACAAAGCTTTACTCATGCAATTATCTTTCATCAAATACCTGGAATCTCTTTTTGTAGGTGCTGACAACTACATAGCCACAATATGTTGAGAGTGAGAGGCGTGGAACTCTATTTCTTAAGAAATGCAAGCACGTGGAAATTGAATAAAGAGGAACATATAAGGATCAACAAACAATCAACTAAGAAGAAAATTATTTGCATGCTCAAAAGTTGTTTGATATTTTACATTTGAGATATTAATTATTATTAAAAGCACAATTCCTCTAGAATTTGCAAGCAATTAAACAAGCATGTATAGGATGGTTGATCGGTTTTGCATGAATCAAGAATGAAAACCTCTTTCTAGTTTTCCAAGACAATGGAGATATTAGAGTGGGTTGATGTCATGATGGATAATCATTGAACAAGGAAAGATGCTTCCATGAAGAGTGATTGACCATTAGAGGTCTAGAGGATCCAATTTGAGACATATGAGATACATCCACATTAGACACCCTCATAATTGAGGAAATTGGTCAGGCAACATAGCTAAAAGCTAATGTGCAAATGACCCAAATAAGGAACAAAGTGGATTCAAAATTGTGAGAGTCTCTCCAATCTAGACCATGATATCTAATGTTTTAGGAAGTTTAAAATATTTATCTTTGATGTGGAGTGGTTCAAGGTTTCATTTGTGGCCCCATTTCCCTATCAATTTTTTTTTGGGTGTGTAGTTCAACCCCTCTCTAAGGCTAAGGATTACTTGAGAAATTTTAAGCCATTCCTAGTTTACTCCTTTACTCTTTGGGATTTGGAATTTGTGTGTTATAAAACATTCGTATCTTTGGTTAGGAAGACGGAGGATATTAAAAGGGCTAGCACTTTCAATAGATAAACATGCTTTCTTAACTAGAAAAGGTAGCAAACTAGAAAAGGTAGCAGGACTTGGGCAAACAAACTTATGCCATTACAAACATATGGTAGGAGAGATCTTTGATATATAATAGTATGTGTCACGATCTTGTGTTGGTTGATGAAAGTTTTCATTGTTGTGTTGTGTTCAACGGTGAGGTTGGAATTTTTCAAGGTACTTGACATATACATTGTGCAATGCAAACTATGAACAAGATGAGGTTTGATGCTCAAATTGCCTTTGATATTGAGCTCTCAACATAGTGCATGGGGGTCTTGAAGGGTAGGTTTATTGATGATAATAAACCAATAAGAAGAAGAGTTTTAACATTGTGAGAACAAGTCCCAAAAGAGACCTCATAGATCTATCAATGAATTTTGAAAACAAGACCTGATATTTTGCTTCTTATGCTACTGCATGGGGGTGGGTTTTGAATGGTAGGCTTGTTGATGACAATAGAAGAGCTAGGGATGAGCATGCTATGGGCTGGTAATTTGGCAATCAATATAAGAAAAAATACATCTGCCTTTGTCTATCTTCATCCCACATGGAGAAAAACAAAGCATGCGTAGGAGGATGTGGAAACATTCTCATTTGTGATTTGATAGGCATAAAATTTAACCTTGAATTTTTTACATGCTATTGTTGGATAGAATTAAAGAGAAGAACATTGTGTCTTCCATAATGGAAAAGGATTCCATAAAGATCAAACACCGCTATGGTAGACACCTTGGAGGTAGCATAATCTAGGAAGAAATCTAATCTACGAAAAGGACAAAATCATAAGGCTTCCTATTCCCATTTGTCTTTGGTGAGTGGAATAAGCTGGAGCTTGAAAGCTATTCCATAGTTAGTCTTAGAGTAATTTCTTAGGAATTTAGATCTTTAGACACCAGATGACCATATGACGTAGAATCAAACAAGAAGATTTCAGATGATAGATTTAGATGAGACTGGCACATAACATCAAACAATGATTGGATTGGAATGAATAGACGTCACATTATGAGACAACTAAAAACTGTAGTTCAAATTACAAAATATAGTTTAGAATACAATTGGTTTGGATTTAGGTTTGAATACATACAAGGTTACAAAACTCTCGAATGATTGGCTGACAACCCACAATCAAGTTTTGGCTTGGAGAGTACAAATGATACAAAGGATCAACACTAAGAGATCATAAGCTCTCCTGAATGATACCATGTAAGGGTCATAAGTGTCAACCTTCAAGTCTCCTAAAATGAAAATAATGGGTCCTATTTATCTGTGTTGGCACTGGGTTCTGATTGCTATGCATAGTCATACAATATGCAACTAGTCCACTAGGTTCTGACTGCTCTGCACAATCCTACAATATGGAACTAGTCCATTCTGCCTCCATGTGGCATCTTCTAGTGGTGGTAATTTTGGAAAGCCTCAGCCTGTACTCTCCAGAGAGAGGACCCGTGCAAAGCATCTCTCTAAAGAGACCAGTCCCACCATCTACATTCCTCCTCCTCTTACCTAAATTTTGGTATATGCAAAATGTTAGATAACAAGGCTTCATATTTTGAGTTTGCCCTTTCTTTTTTCTGGTGCCTTCTGCACAATAGGCTTCTGGAGTAGCTCTACAAGTTGGCATCTGAGCAAATAGAGTTTGTGGCCCACACTTTTGTTGACTGGTTCCCGATTGTATGGAGTTTCTCCTTTTGAGTGGTCATCATGTTGACTTCATAGGGTGTGAGATGGTGCCATTTATTTGTGTCAAGATCATACATTATTTTCTTTCCCTTTGTTAGTCTAACTCTGGCCAACTTGTGACATATGGAGGTGGTTGTCATCCACCCAACTGGATCTGGTTGATTTACTTTAATTCTAGCTTCAAATAATCTCTCAACCATTTTATTGAACTTAGGCTCATGACCAGCCTTGTTGGGTAGACTCTTTTTTGGGATCTTTGATGCTTGGATAGACAATTGTAGAAGGTCATTTGTATGTTGTACGAGCTGCCTCAACTAGTCTTTCCACTACTTCATCATCTCTATGAAGTTGGCCAAGTCTTCCTTTAGCTGAGCAATCATGTATTTCTGTTAGTGTTGTTTAGTACTACTTTCCAAACTACTCATAGAGAATTAGTATGCTCATTCCGATCTTGAAGCTAGTAAAAAATCCGAGCAAAGCCATTTGATCTACAGGTTCATTGTACATTGAGTAGATTGATGGGTAGAACCTTGGGAGTTTATCTTGTTTCATAGGCAATGCATACATAAAAAAGGGAAATCTGACATGGTTTGATGTAGTGCATTACACTGTCATTTGAAAAGGGGAATCTGGCATACTTTTGATGTAGTGCATTACAATGTCATTCTCAACCATCATCTTCTTGGTGATCCTGACCAAATGGAACAACCTTTTAAGAGCTTGTTCTTGCTCCCGCAGTGTCATTCTGGTCACCTTGCCTTTGCTAATTGATGCATTGTTTTTTAGTAGTATCGCCACCCTATGATCCTGTATCTTTTGAGAAATTTATAGCTTGTGACGTGTTGCCTTCATTTCATCTCTAATTAACTTCATGCAGTTGTAGGCTGTTTGGTTCCCTAATAGGACTTTGATTGAATCCCCAAACTTTGTGTTTTCATCGTAGTAAGACTTTGGATCTAGGGACTCCCTTGTGCATCTTCCTTGGGAATGATATCTTTTGAAATTCTAGCAGAAACTTAAATGAAATTAGGGTTAGAAGATAGTTGGCATTCCTCTTGATCATGATACTTCCATGCTTTCCACTTAGCCACCATTCTTCTAGCTCCGACATTAAGCATTTCAAGTCTCTCTAAGATCCGAATAAGCATAGTTGTTGTCACACAATTAGGTCTAGATTTAACGTTTCTTCTCTTGCCTTAGCTTCTTGTTTAGAATCAGAGCTTGTGTTGAGAAAAGGGAGTCATACTAAGAGTCTAAATCTCTCTCTATTTGAATAGCTTTCCCTTTATCTCTACATGCAAAAACCAACCGTTATTGAGCTTGATCGATTTGTCAATCGTCTAGGGTTTGCTCAAGCTGGTTGTCCTAAGTTTGATTAGCTTGATTATTTGGCGTCTGACCATGCTACTCCTTGGATTGCTCTGGCGTTTTCTCAACTTGGCAAATTGTTTGTCTCTGGTATGGAGCATCGGTACGAAGGATTTAATATTTACATAATTACCAAAAATTTTGTGTGATCACAAGGTCTTATTGACATATTTACATAATCACACTTAACATGATCACAAACAAGCCGATTGAGAGCAACGTGAAAACCCACAAAAAGCTCGTTGGGCAATGCAGCTTTCTTTGCGAGCCCGTCGGGAATTAGTGTTTTCCCTACAGGCCCATCAAAAAAACCCAGATGCTCAATGGTCCGCAACATGATATATATAGGGCTCCGATTGGGCCCGCTGGGTGTTATTGCTTGAGTCACTTTCTGTGTGTGTGTGTGTGTGTGTGTGTGTGTGTGTGTGTGTGAGAGAGAGAGAGAGAGAGAGAGAGAGAGAGAGAGAGAGAGAGAGAGAGAGAGAGAGAGACGATCGCCTTCGCAGGTATGTCAAGAGGAGAGAGGGGATCGTGTGGAAGCGTGTCTACATCACAGTGTGCAGCAACAGCAGAGTACGTGACCACACGACCTGGGTGTGTGTGTGCATTGTGTGGTAGCGTACCTTTTGTCGTATTGCGTGGAAGTCATAAGGTACCTTACCACACAATGTAAGTGTGTGCGTAAGTTTTTCTACGAAACAATGCTTACCACGGGGGCATCACCTCAGTGACACAGGGAATATGGTGTCCTTGTGGTAAGTATTGGCTCATTGTCTGGGCACTACGTCAGTAACGTGGCAATTCTAGTATCTTTATGGTGATTCAACTTCCCTTCCCCTTTCCAGAAAAACATATGGGCATCGATCGGTAAAGCGGCTATATGATGCTCGTAAGCCATTATCGCTCTTTTGATTTGGGCGGCACTCGATCGATAACGCGGCTAATTGAGTATTGTTTGTTAGAAGCATTTGTTTTTTCATAAATGTGGCATTCGGGTTGTTAACCCGGCCGTACAAATGTCATATAATTTGTATGGGCATGTGCAGTTCATTTCTTAAAGTATTAAGTATATGAAATACTTGGTCAGTAACGTGGCCGTGAAGAGTATTTCATACACAAATGTTTGAATTGTCAGATATTGTTGTTTTGAAGTATTGTTGTGAAAATATATACGATCTAATCATATTTAAAACAATGATTTATTCATCAATCATTGTTGCTATTTTAAATGCTACATTTACATAAATAATATTCACACTATGTTATTTCTCTATCTCTACAAATAGCTATTGTACTTTCAATTTAAAAAAGTATATGTACACATTTTTCATGTAAAACATTCATTTTAATCTTTTTAAAGAGCAAGACTTTCTTTGCAATTTATGAGTGGTTTGTATACTTTCAATGTTTTAAAATGAGCTAAAATGAAATTGACAATATCTTCTATTGGTATTTTTTTTTGACGTGATAACGTGCAAAATATAAACTCACGTCATATGTTCTATCGGAATATTTTGAAATGTTTTGGGTTTTTAACTTGTTCTGTTAGATCTGGATGATATCCTTATGAGTTACTTATTTTTATTGCATTTTACATGATTAAACATAGCATTTTAAAGTCAAAATGATTATCAACCTAAATGAATCTAATCTTGCACAATTTTTTAAAGTCTGTAAGTCAAGGTATGGTTTGTTTGAGCTAGCGTGAGAGTGCAACGTGCAAAATATAAATTCACGTCTTGTGGTTTTCAAACAATATGCTAAAATGTTTCAGGTTTTTAACTGTAATGTTTGATCTGGATAATTTTCTTAAAAGTTACTTGTTTTTTATGCATTTTTATGAGTAAACATAACATTTTAAAGTGAAATGGTTTTCAATCTGTATCAATATAATTGTGCACATTTTTTGAAGTCTTCAAGTCACGGTTATGGTTTGTCTGAACTAGTGTGAGAGTGTCACTACACCCATGAAATTGTATTTGATATGTTGTTTTTTATTGTCCAGTGCAAAAATGACGCCAAATCAAAAGAAAATTATTATGAGTGCCATTCGGAAAGAATGTATTTTGGCAATATCATCATGTGTAGATGGTCGCATACAACAAATTAGTGAAAGTGACGTCTTCATTAAAGACCTCAGTAGTGCTATATGGGAGAACACAGAGAGTAGGTTGCGAGGGGAAGGCCAATATGAGTTGTTGATTCCAACATGGATCTGAGAATTTGACCCCCACCACAAGGTCAGGACAGTGTTGGGCAATATGAAAGCCAGTTGTTGCAGAGACTTAAAAGAAGATATCCCTCCCACCTGTGATATGGAAAAAATAGAGCTCTGGGACAAATTATGGGAGGAGCAAAAGGTCAAGATGAAGTGGGTGAAAGTTCAGGACCAAGCTTCCTTGCCCAAGAGATTGAAGATGGCCCAAGATGCACAAGCGGCTTTGGGTGGCCGATCAGATGCCAGCGGCACCGACACAATCATACACACAACATTGAATGCCAAGTGCACTCATCTGATCGGCATTCCCCACGAGGCCACGGTGGAGGTACAAGGATTAGAGCAAGCTCTTTTGGTGTGTGCACATTATACACCATTCAAGGCATCTCTTTCTTTCCAGAGCACATTATATATGTAGGAAAATGCTACAAGGGAGGAAGTGATGCAAAATTTGATAGCTTGCAGGCAAAGCAAGGAATACAAACACTTCACCCCTCCATTGTAAGATGCATTGGATTTACCACCAAGGCTCCCTGGATCACAATCTTTCCATACTACAATGGGGGCACCTTGGGGGAAATGATGTGCCGGTAGCTTGCCATTCGCCCACGGAGCGTTCAAACGCTACATGCATAGGCTACAACATGGTTGAGGTTGCTGCTACCAACAAATCAACACTTATTAGAGATAGAGACTACACGGATCAAAGCAGTGATTGAGCAGATGCGAGCAATCTTACACGCTTTAATTGATGGGGTTGCGGCTGCTCACTCAGCTGGTATAGTGCACAACGACCTGCAACCTTTCAACATAATGTTGGACTTTAGTTGCACAAATAAACCCTGCATCGACATCATTGATTGGGGCATGGTGCTTAGAATGCAATCCAAGCGCATATCAAATAATTATTTGCATCCAAGTGCTCAATTGGACTTTGCAATTTTGGAGGCACAATCAACAAGGGAAGGAGAGATTGCAAAGTGACAATGGATTGCTCCAAAAATATACGATCCACGGTGCACAGATGCATACACAAAATCAAATGACATTTATGCATTAGGACTTCTATTTGACATGTTGACAGACTTTTGGAGTGCAGCTAGGAAAGTTTATTTTCCAGAAGAAGTATTTTACCACCCTGATCAAGATGCCATGAGGGATATTTAGATAAAAGTAGACTGCTAGATGAAGTTAAGAGAGTGGGAAGCTAAAAGAAACACATTAGATGTTTTGATCTTTTTCAAAGAGAATTGAAAAATAGACCCTAATCCTGTCCAGCAATCGCTTGTTGAACTTGCACCGTCTTGTCTGGATATTTTATTTGCATTGAAGTCTATTATTTGGGTTTGGGGTGGTTCATCTCATTGAATCATTTGAAATTTATTTGAATCTATCTGTCTCTAGTCAATTGTCTTGTATTTTCATTTGATCAATTGTCTTATGGTTCAATCAGTCGTGATCTTGTTTTTTGCATCAGTTGAGATTTGATTGAATTAAGATATGACATGTTGTGGAGTGGATGAGACTGCTATATGTTGTGGTATCTTTGAGGCTTTTGAATCATGAGAATAAATTTTTGTCAAAGATATTGAATATTTGTCTATTTGTCCATTATAGTTCTAAGATACTATAGCCGATGAAGAACAAGTTTGTGGTACCCAAACGGTGCAAGATGATCAACAGAAAGTGGCTGTCAATGCATTTCAACACATGAAATCTCTAACACACGGTATGTAGGCACAACAAGCGATGAGCACTGCTCAACAAATATCAAAATGGGCAAATCCAAACCACATGCAATGGAAAGATATCAATAAGAAGTGACCAAGGATACAATTAAAACAATATGGCTGTGTGAGGATGTGGAGATAAATAAAGGACAGTGGAAGGTATCAAAGTGCCTTCACCAAGCGATCAAAGATAACGCTGAGAGGATCTACCTGGAAGTTTATGGCCATCCATTGCACAATGCAGATTGTGCGTTATATTTTGCAAAAATACTATATGTACATTTTTTGCATCTGCGACCAATAGACTTTTTGTCAAAGGAGACAAGTGTAGCCACCCATGATATCAGGGAGAGTTGTGTAACTTTCACATGGGATGAGCTGGCATTGATAGTTGAAGTACCGACATACAATTAAAAAGCAAAAAGATATTTACATGACACAATTGGCAGAGAAAGATGCAAAAATAACATGGCTTTCTATAGCCATCCAAACACCCCAAGCATCCCAAGTCCGAATATGGAGAAATGTATTCATCGCTTAAGCTAGGATGTTCATCATAATTTGACACATCGAGTGAATCCTCTACCTATACATGGGACACACATTAGTCACGTCGTCATGCATCCAGAGTTGGTACCCCCATCACAATCAGATGCATCTTCATCTTCCCAGTGTCCAGTTTGCTACAAGAATTTTGATGGTTGGAGTGGATACTATGCATTGGCATGTGGTCATTATTATCACCTCGTGTGTTTAGTTCACTTAATGCAAAATAGTAGCCGATGCGCAATCTGTTCACAAGATGTTCCACAAGGAATATATTCTATGTTTGGTATGGCAAATAAGTAAAAATTCAAGAAAGCCCGCCAAGACACCCCTAGCACAGTTAGAAATCTATTTGGTAACAAAGATGCAGGTTCAGAGCATAACAATTGAGATCGACAGATTATGTATAATTGCTACTATGAAGCATTATATATGATTAAAACACGTTGAATACAAGCTCTTTAATAATGGTATTTGACACAATCTTCATTCTACTCTCAAGCTATATTGAATCTATGAAGTTGTTATCTAGTTGTTATGGGTCTTCTTGTAATTCAACTTCCACATCTATTATCATATTTTCTTCTATTTCGTCTATAGTGCATTGAGATACACCGACATTGAGCTCTTCTTTGTCTTTGTTTTGACAATCATACAACCGGACTGCATTTCCTCCTTGTATAGCCACCACTTTTGATTTGATGCAATATCTTTTCGTTGCAAAACATAAGCACTAATTTTTTTGCTCTGTATGCTAATAATTTGTTGCAAATAGTGCTATGAACATACTTGTACATACTATAATTTCTCCCTGAACTTCAGTTTGCTGCACGTTGCACTAGTACTTTCATTGCAAGGGGATGTAAGGTCGAGTAATGCTCTTCACATTCATCATCCACCACTTTCATGCAGGTTGCTCTTTTACCATTGACTGTACCATTGAAAATCACTCACCGGAAACCAAAATTTTCACGGACAAGAATCAGGGGCAACTTTAAAGGCCGGTGGCTGGTGGCCAAATTCAATGGCCGGTGGCCGAATTCAAAAGCGGACTTGTCTTCTCAAGGGCGGCCACACATGGGCGGATTGGAGGGTCCGATTTGGACTTATTCGCACAAGGGCGGCTACACATGGCTGTCTCTCATAAGAGAGGGCAACCCTTTTGGCCTATAAAAAGAGGCCATTTCTACACACATTTCATAGTGTGAAGTTGATGCAACAAGGTGAGTGTGAGGTGGTGAGAGTGAAGCAAGGCGGGAGCTCCATTAAGGGTATAATCCCTTTGTAAACTACTTCTTGTTTTGAAGTACTAAAGCCATTGAGTGGCTGCTTTCCCGTGGACGTAGCCCACATTGGGTGAACCACGTATATCGTGTGTACTCTCTCTCTCTCTCTCTCTCTCTCTCTCTACTCTATAATCTCGTGTATATAAATCTGTCTCTCTCCATTAAGTAATCTACTCAATTATCTATTTAGCTACGTCTTATTTCCTAACAACTGGTATCAGAGCAAGGTTTGCTCGTAGCTAAATTATCTCAAGGAAAGGATTCCTTGAATTGAGTGGGAGTTATGTCGGAGGAAGGGAAGCTCAAGATTGAGAAGTTCAACGGCAAAAACTACCAACATTGGAAGATGCAGATTGAAGACTATCTCTACTAGAAGGACCTCTATTTGCCACTAGGCGGTCTTGCGAAGAAGCCCGCAACAATGGCAGATGAAGCATGGATTGTCCTTGATCGAAAGGCACTGGGAACAATCCGGTTAAGCTTGGCGTCAACGGTGGCCTTCAATGTTTCGGAGATGAAGACCACGGAGGACTTGATGAAGTCACTTGACAACTTCTACGAGAAACCATCGGCATCCAATAAGGTATTTCTTATGAAGCGCTTGTTCAATCTAAAGATGGCAGAGAATGGTTCAGTTGCAGAACACCTAAATGACTTTAACACAAACATAAGTCAACTTCGATCAGTGAATATCAATTTCGATGACAAAGTGCGAGCTCTCCTTATACTATCATCTCTACCGGATAGTTGGGACAGCCTTGTGATGGCTGTAAGTAATTCTATCTCTGGCACAAATACTCTTAAGTTTGATGATGTTGTGGGTGTTCTCCTAAGCGAGGAAATGCGAAGGAGAAGCACAGGAGAATCATCAAGTGCTGCACTATCAGTGGAAACAAGAGGAAGGCTTAAGGAGAGGTTCAAAAACCAAAAGGGTCGTGATCGCTCAAGGCAGAGCAAGTCACGCACAAAGTCAGTTCTTGAATGTTGGAACTGCGGCAAGAAGGGCCACGTCAAGAAGGATTGCTGGTCCAAGAAGAAGAAGGAGACAGAGTCTCAAGCCAACAAGCCAACATCGGAGGCCAATGTGGCAGGTAAAGTAGAGCAAGATGCTCTAATTCTCTCATTAGACAATGTGTCTAATTCCTGGATAGTAGATTCCGGGGCTTCATTCCATGCGACACCACACAAGCAACATTTCCAAGACTACACCAAAGGTAATTTTGGGTATGTATACTTGGGAGATGATGAAGCTTGTGAGATTGTCGACAAAGGTACAGTTTCTGTCAAAACTGCTAACGGAAATGAATGGAAGCTTAAAGATGTTAGGCATGTTCCTTCTCTTCGCAAAAATTTGATCTCTATAGGACAATTGGACGATGAAGGTCACAACATTGCATTCGGAAACAAATGGTGGAAGATCTCAAAGGGATCTTTGGTGGTTGCCAAGGGTGAAAAAGTCGGTACACTTTACTTGTGTACTGTTAGCATGCAACCTTCAGCTTGTGCAGCAACTACAAAAGTTGACAGTGCGGTGTGGCACTACCGACTTGGGCATATGAGTGCCAAAGGAATGCAAATCCTTCAAACAAAGAAGCTTCTACTAGGTTTAAAAGAAGTGGACTTAGAGTTTTGTGAAGATTGTGTTTATGGTAAACAAAAGAGGGTAAAATTTCAAAAATCAGGAAATGAAAGAAAAAATAAAAAACTTGAGTTGGTTCATTCTGATGTTTGGGGTCCTGCAAGTACACCATCACTTGGTGGCTCATTGTACTATGTAACATTCATAGACGATGCGACTAGAAAAACATGGGTTTATGTCATGAAGAATAAATCCGATGTATTTTCCATATTTCAAAGGTGGAAAGCCTTTGTGGAGAATGAAACAGGTACCAAGGTTAAATGCCTCAGATCCGACAATGGAGGCGAATATTGCAGCCAAGCTTTTGAAAGCTTTTGTGCTAGCAATGGCATTCAGAGGCAAGGACAACCCCAAGGACACCTCAACAAAATGGGATTTCGGAAAGGATGAACAGGACAATCATGGAACGAGCACGAAGCATGCGGCTACATGCAGGCCTACCGCTTGAGCTTTGGGCGGAAGCTGTAAGTACGTCTGTGTACTTAATCAATCGGTCACCCTCAACGGCATTGGATGGGGGAGTTCCAGAAGAGGCATGGACAGGTAAACCGGTGAATTATGCATTTCTCAAAGTGTTTGGGTGTGAGGCTTTCATGCACATAGATAGAAGCCTAAGATCAAAGTTAGATGCAAAGTCCAAAAAGTGTTTCTTCATTGGCTATGGAGAAGGAGACTTTGGGTATCGCCTATGGAATCCTGAAGATGGTAAAATCTTAAGGAGTAGGGATGTAATTTTTAACGAACAAAACTTGGAAAGAAAACAAACAAAAGAAACAGGTGATGAGTACATGGAGTTTGAGGACGGTGAAGACTCAAGGACTGCAAACGGTGACAATGTGCAACAACGTCAACCAAATGAGGAGCCTCAACCTATTCCCCGAAGATCTACAAGAGCAAGTAGACCTCCAGAAAGGTTTGTTCCTTCCTTCAACCATCTCTTGATCTCAGATTCTGGAGAGCTGGAATCATATGAAGAAGCTATGCAACATGAATCCAAAGAAGAATGGACGAAGAGCATGCAAGTGGAGATGGACTCACTACATCGCAACCAAACATGGGAGTTGGTTGAGTTGCCTAAAGGTAAGCGGGCACTTCAAAACAAATGGGTGTACAAGCTAAAGGAAGAAGAAGGTGGGAAGAAAAGGTACAAGTCTAGGCTTGTGGTAAAAGGTTTTTCTCAAAAGAAAGGTATTGACTTCAATGAAATATTTTCTCCTGTTGTAAAAATGAACTCAATTAGGCTTGTCTTAAGCCTTGTGGCTGCTCATGATCTAAATCTCGAGCAAATGGATGTAAATACGGCATTCCCTCACGGTGACTTAGAGGAGGAAATCTACATGCTTCAACCAAAGGGGTATGAAGTAAAAGGTAAGGAGAAAATGGTTTGCAGATTAAAGAAGAGCTTGTATGGTTTAAAGCAAGCATCAAGACAATGGTACTTGAAGTTTGATCGATGGATGTTGGATCCTTGATTCACAAGATGCAACTCGGATCACTGCGTCTATACGGAGAATTTGGGAGATGGGAAATTCATCATCCTAATGTTGCATGTTGATGACATGTTGATTGCAAGTGCTAACATGCAGGACATCAAAGACCTAAAAGAGGAGCTGTCCAAATATTTTTCAATGAAAGATTTAGGTGCTGCAAAGAGGATACTTGGTATGAAAATATCAAGGGACAGGACGAAGAAGACAATAAAGCTATCTCAAGAAGATTACATCAAGAAGGTACTAGAAAGGTTTGCAATGCAAAATGCAAAACCAGTTTCTACACCTTTGGCTGGTCATTTTAAACTAACGAAGGATATGTGTCCAAAGACACAAGAGGAGATAGCCTATATGTCTAAAGTTCCATATGCTGCAGCGGTAGGTTCTCTAATGTATGCTATGGTCTGGACAAGGCCAGACATTGCACATGCAGTGGGAGTTGTGAGTAGGTTCATGGACAACCCAGGTAAAGAGCATTGGCAAGCTGTGAAGTGGATACTTAGGTATCTAAAAGGGACAACAACAAATGCTTTGTATTTTGGAGGAACTGATATTTTTCTAGAAGGGTATGCTGATGCAGATATGGCAGGTGACAAAGATACTCGAAGGAGCACTACTGGCTATGTGTTCAGGGTTGGAGGCACAACAGTAAGCTGGGCTTCAAAGCTGCAGAAAGTGGTTTCACTTTCTACCACGGAAGCAGAGTATGTAGCAATGAGGGAGGCAAGTAAAGAAATTCTGTGGCTTCACAGAGTCTTAGAAGAGCTTGGATTCAAACAAGACAATTGTGTCTTGTACAGTGATAGCCAAAGCGCTATCCATCTTGCAAAGAACTCAGCCTTTCATTCAAGGACAAAGCACATTGAGGTGAGATATCACTTCATACGCACTCTTTTGGAAGAGGGACAACTAAAGCTAGGAAATGTGCATACAAGTGAAAATCCTGCAGACATGTTTACAAAGGTGGTCAACAAGGAGAAGTTGAGCTTTTGCTCATCTTCAATCGGCATTCAAGGATAAGAAGCCAGAATGGAAAGCAGTCACAAGTTTGGTTTGGAGATCAGTCTCCAAGTGGGAGATTGTTAAGTATGGAGCCTGAATTACCCTTGTAATTTTCTGTGGTAAAAGCGCACATTTGTAAGGCCCCCATTATGAGGAGAAGCCATCGTGCGTGAAGGAAAATCACTCACCGGAAACCAAAATTTTCACGGACAAGAATCAGGGGCAACTTTAAAGGCCTCGGGGGCGGAGGCCCCCGAGACTTTTTTTTTCGCAGGAATATTCTGTTTTGTCGGAATATTATGTCCGGACGGCGGCCGGAAAGTGGTCCGAAAACAACCGGTCGGGTGGCCGGTGGTCGGAAGTCAATGGCCGGTGGCTGGTGGCCGAATTCAATGGCCGGTGGCCGAATTCAAAAGCGGACTTGTCTTCTCAAGGGCGGCCACACATGGGCGGATTGGAGGGTCCGATTTGGACTTATTCGCACAAGGGCGGCTACACATGGCTGTCTCTCATAAGAGAGGGCAACCCTTTTGGCCTATAAAAGGAGGCCATTTCTACACACATTTCATAGTGTGAAGTTGATGCAACAAGGTGAGTGTGAGGTGGTGAGAGTGAAGCAAGGCGGGAGCTCCATTAAGGGTATAATCCCTTTGTAAACTACTTCTTGTTTTGAAGTACTAAAGCCATTGAGTGGCTGCTTTCCCGTGGACGTAGCCCACATTGGGTGAACCACGTATATCGTGTGTACTCTCTCTCTCTCTCTCTCTACTCTATAATCTCGTGTATATAAATCTATCTCTCTCCATTAAGTAATCTACTCAATTATCTATTTAGCTACGTCTTATTTCCTAACACATAAGAGCTATCACTACATGGTATGCATCCATTAAACTCCTCCACCAAGCAGCCTTGTTTATGGACCCACGTAGACATATAATTTTCTTTTTCACTTTTCCTTTCTGCTCAAGCTACCATTAGTCAAAGCTCGTGCAATTAAAAGTGTCAATCATAGTGCACTTATTGCAGAGAAGTGATTCTGATGGATTAAAATGCATGCAAAATTGAATTTTAGTAGGAAGTTTCAATATTATTGACATGCGTGTTCTGTACAAATCGAGCACTCTTTGTCGTTTCAAGATAAATTTCACAACTTGTCGTACTTGTCAATTATTTTGGCAAACCATGTGGTTTCTTCACTAGTGTACCAATTCTTCAGCACCAAGTTTAAGCTCTGTGTATTACAACCATTGGCAAAAATGTGTGAAAAGCACTTCTTTATTAATTTGCTAGTGTTTTTATAGTTCTTTACATTTTCCATGACTTCTTGAACGACATGTTCAGTCTCGATTTCTTTAATTACATTAATTAAGAACTCAAAAATATATTTATCACTTTTAATTGCATTGAAACTATCAATTGCCTTTATGAAAGTTTCTCCTTTTGGACAAACTAGTATTACATTGATTAGTCGTCTTTTATGAACATTATACCAACCATCACTCACAATTGTGCATCCTGAAAGTGAAATATTCCCAAGTATTATTTTGGAAACATGCTCTTTGACTTTGATGTAGCATTTGTCCAAGAGAACATTTTGTATCATGTGTACAAAGGGACTGAAAATCCTAAGCCAAACTCACCGATTTTCTTCCAGGCGGCCTTCCAATGATTGCTATCTACCATGACAAGAGCACTTCTAGTGAAGAAAATTTCTTTGGCGAGTGCGATTTGTGCTTCTTCTAGAGAATGCATTCGAAAGCTTTGATGCAATGATTTTTGATGCATTTGCCCAAGTCCACCTTCATTGTGATGCTTAAAAGGAATGCTGCTTGACATTTCCTCTCCCTACGCTGGCTGTTTTGCAAGGTTAGTTGGTGTCACCACAAGATTAGCAGAGTTAATATTTGGCTTTGATTGCTTTTGACTTGCATCCATAACAAAGCTATATATCCGTTGTCTCTTGCCACCCTTTTTGGTGAGATCTTCTCTTAAACTCTTTGCAATTGCAAGTACTCGAGGATGTTCACATTTCTTACAATTCTTTTTAATACTACCCAAAAAATGGTCCTTAGTACGTGGTGCACTGCCTGATTTTGTATTGAAGCAAAATTTACATTGCCACTCTATATATCAAGCGCATATATTGTGAGCATAATCCCACTCTTTGCGAGGGACTTTTTTATTCTTTGCCTTCTTCGTACCACTTGTGCCAACATTTTGCTCTATTGCTTTCAATGTAATAGTGAAGGCATAAGAACTAGATGTTCAATTTTAAAACATTTTTCTTCTTTTCAATATATATTAGAAAAACATTCACTAAGAAAGTAATCAAATTTGCACAGTATGAGATTTGCAATGCACTCTAGTCAATCTATGTTCGATCACATATGTTGTGAGAAAACATACACATTGCAATGCACTCTCTACATGGAATTATGAATACAACAATGCTATTACTTTGTCAATGCAATTATAAATATGATGATTATTTATACATCCTCTTTGATTTGTAAACAATAAGACACATCTATTTTCAAATGCTACAAAGAATAATCAGCTTCTACACTGTTTGTTTTGATCAACCAAATTGGAGTTGATTGCTCTAATGCTTCATACTCCTCCTTCAACTCCTTGATGGTCTTCCTATATTGCTCCCCATTTTTCTCTGTTCTTCTTGAATATGATTTTGGACCTTAAGAACTTCATATTTTCATTTAATTGAATTGTTGACATCTTGTGCCAATTGTTGCTGTACCTGGACCAATTCAACAGACTCTCGAGTGGCTCGGGCTTTAGTCATTTGGGTAACTGCATGTACTATAGTATTCCAATCTGTTTGGATAATAGCTATGTAGATGTTTGTTATAGAGTTCACATCTTCTTATCACTCTTAGATCTCATCACACAGGTACATGATAAGGTAAAGCCACTTGGCCTAAAATATCTAGCTATAGTTTTCTCACAAGCGATTGATTTTGTAGCTCTTCTAAGCCTATCAGTTAATTGTTTAACAATGGTTGTGGTAGCTTGTGATCTAGAGGTGCTGGTTGTTGCTTGTTTAGGTCTTTGTGTCACTTTATTCTTGCTTGTCTTTCTTGGTTCTTGATATACTTTGATCATTGTTTCTGGGGTAGTACTTGGCAAGGGCACTGTGGTAGTGTTGGCTAGTGATCTGCATGCAAGTTCAGCTGACCCTTCAGCCTGCTTGTCTTCAAATTTTGCTTGATTTGTACTTTGCCTTTTAGGCTATCCTAGAACTCCTTAGAAAGCTTCTATTTCTTGGTGGGTGGGTCAGATGACCCTTCTTGGTCAGTCATGAGAGAGTGTTTCTTTGTTGTTGATGCAACCGTTTCAGAGTGGCCTTTTGGTTCCTTCAAATTAGTGCTATGGACGTTACTCTAAGATGAGTAGGTAAAAAAGTTGTTCAGTAGATGAATTTCCATATATACCATGCTTTAAACAAGTGTTAAGTCTAAGCCACCACACTATTGTATATGATGGTGCTCATATTACAAGGGCAATTCTTGTTTAGTGCTCCGGCCAGCAACATACTAAAGACATTTTTAGACACATTAGGTAGGATTGTTTGTCAGGCTTAGAGCTTCTGCTACAAACTTATACACTGCCTTAGTCTTGAGGGCTGATAGTGGAATACGGTGCCCTCTAGACTTACTCTTTGTCTTTTGCTTTGAATTTTCCTTCAAAAAAGTGCTAATTTCTTCAGGAGTTGAAACCTTGGGTTTTTGATGATAGGAAAATATGAATACATTTGTGATCAAATGTATTCATATTTGATCACATTTGGAAAATATCGGTGATCAAATCACCGATAAGCTGTATTTCTTGTTCATTGATTGTGACTATGGGTTGTGTTTGTGTTGAAGGTGTCCACCACCTATTGGAATACTGACATATCTATGGGTATCCTTGCCACTTGATGAAAGATTGTCATACCTTAGTTGGGGAGAAATTATTTCTCTGCATCTTTAAACACATGCTTTCTAATAGCTTGGTATGAGATTTAAATTATTTCCTCTTCTACAATCTGCTCTAGACCCTGCTTCATAGCTTTGGAACCTTTTATTTTTCCCATGGCAAAAGAATGAGGTGTATCTTGTGTGGGAAAGTAAGCTCACTTGAAGACTCGCTAGAGCTACTTGAAGACTCATTGGAACTGCTTGAAAAAGAAAGTAAGGTAATGACAAATAATATGTCTTTCACAGTGGTTGTAGGTGAGAGCACATGTGGAGATAGTACTGGTTGTGTAGAGGGACGCGACAAAAATAACTTAGGATCACAAATGTGTCTCATCATAGTTCTAGTTCAAGCTATGAATGCCTCACTCAGTTTGCACCTCGAGAGAAGAATAGACATTATTGGCATGGAGAACATGCATTGGATAATCCTTCTCATGATCATTGGTTTATTTCCCCAAGATATTCAAAATTCAATGCATCGCTAGTTACTGTTGGTTACTTCAGATTTGGCCCAATGTCTTATTGAGTCTCCAGATTGTCTGGCTGTTGAAATGCATGTTTAATCGGTTCCATATAGGTAAAACTTATCACCCTGATTCAAATGACATATTACCAAGAATAAATGGACTGTCCAAGTTTCCAAATCTAATGTATTTGATAGTTTAGCAGGTTGTGATGGGGGTGTTTTGGCGCTGAATAATATAGCTTGATCTTTGATCCCATTATAAAATCTATGTAGCATCAATCTAGACATATCTTTTAGCTAATTGTACTATTCAAAAATACCCAATCGACCTCATAAGGTCTAGACCATGCAATTGTTAGGGGCTAACCACCCTAATAGTATTTCAATACAGGTAGTAATACTACATACTACATACTACATTAATCTACTGCATACGAGAGTATTGAATAAAATCATGGAAACAAAGAGAAGGTACTATATTACTACATAATCATCATCCACACAACCGCTTCCAAGCAGTACTGAGAACAATACGACTGCATAAGAGAAAAGACTAACTATCGAGCTGCAAGACAACATAAAAAGTAAAACTACTCGCCTAAAACTAACCCACTTAAAACATCAGCCATTGGTGTAAAAACACCCTTAAGGTTCAAAGGTTCCATCCTTAGTTACAAACAAATGTAAATAAACTGACACTAATGTATCAGGGTAGTAACACTTGGCACACCCAGTGGGAAATTTTTGCAAAACATTGTAAGAACCCACAAAACCCTTGACAAAAAACTTGAAAACCAAAACAAAGTCTTGCTTGAAGTTACTGCTCCTGAACACCTGTTTCTTCAGTTTGATCTATTCCTCTTGTTTGTGCATCCACATCATCTCTAGCTTCCACCAATGTAACCTCAGTAAGTGGATCTTTTGATGTTACCTCAACAATTTTCATCAATGGGTCTTCAAGTTGATGCTGATCACCTGTGTGATCAGTGTGTGTAACTCCAACTGAAATTGCACCCTAAACTTCATCCTAAACTACATCGTGAACTATATTTTGAACTTCAACTTCAACTGTAGTCTGAATTGCATCACTTGTTGCAGTATCCATTTGCACATGCATCTGTACTTGCTGCTCTAACTGTGCATACTACTCCTTTAACGTAGGATATTGTCTTTGCAAGATCAGAATTTCCTCCTTTGTATCCTCCTCTGCAAAAGCTTGATAAGGTTTACTCACAATATCATACATTTTGATCTTGATCTGTTCCCACACCCCTTTCATATATTCCATGACTTCATTTTTCATTTTGTCTATATCCGCTGAGCTGACATACCAACCATCCACATCTAGCTCCTTATCAGACATGTGTCTAATCTTTTCTTTAACTTTCTTGCAAGCTGCAACCCTGCTTAACAAAACCCTATTGCTACTTTCCAAGGTAGCATTGACAATAGACATTTCAGTTAACTGTGATTGTAGTACCTGAAACCACTCCTCCCTCCTTTGAGAAATTTTGACTAAAGTATTTTCCCTGAATGCCACCACCCGTTTATAAGAGTCCAACTCTTGTTGCATGAGTTTCCGAGTCCTAGTCAACTCTTGAACCTTCTTGTCCAAAACTTCTATTTAGTATGTGCCTTTTTTTCCTTGAAAGCTCCTTCTTTAATCTGTTTCAGTTAAGTATGCAAACCTTCTCTCTACTCAAGAATGTAAGGTCCAGAGATTGCTGCTTGACATATTCCTTAACCAGCTTTAGTGCAGTTTGCACTTCATCCAATGACACAATAGAAAAGTGAGCCTTAAAAATTTAGGCCTCTCCAGAATAGGATCCCCAAGCACTGTTACAGGTTCCTCCCCTGCCAATTTGTCCTTTAATCTTCTAATCTTGAAACTTGTTTTAGCAGTTGTAGACATAATAGGTTTTTCAGTCAAATGCATTGTAGTCTCAATAAACAAGTCCCCAAACTCTTTATCCATTTTATACTTCACTGCATCCAAAGACTCTTGTTTTGAATAATCTGCAGATAAAAGATCTTGAATATCTTCAGTCATTTGCAAAGACTTGTGATCAAATTGCAGTGTTGTCTTTTCTCCCTTCTCGTTGTAGATCTAACATCTTCAGTCGTCTGTGCTGGAATTTGGGACTGTCTCCCTTGCAGAATAATTTTTTTATTGACATATTGAAAGATAGCAGCTAGATAAGGCCCAACTTTAGCAGTCCTATCCTTCCTTCTTTGCTTTGTATAGATCTCAAACTTGATTCTATCAAATAAGATATTGGCCCATCCCATTTGTCTACCACTCTCAACTGCCAACAAAATGCTATAGTTGTCCCTACTAATGTATTTTGATTTCACAAGTAAAAAGACTCTCTCTATAAACCACCTCACCTACTATAATGTGACTGAATTCATGCTTGACACTTGATAATAATGCCTTTCCCCCTGAGACTGACCAAAGGCCTTGGGCATATCCTTTTCAGTTGCCTTACTAAATTTAGAAAGATCAAACACCTTGGCAACTAACTCTTCAGTCAAGTACTTTTCTTTGAAAACCTGTCCATCATTTGTTTGCAGGTGCTTCAGGTAGATTGTGGCCATGTGGCGATTTCTCCAACTTACCCAAGGCAATCTTGAAAAATCAAACAAGCCAATCCTTCTAAGCCATGCAATATTTGCTTCAGTATTCTCTAAATCATACTTGAAGTCGAGAAAAGTGTACTTAAAAAAATACTTCCTCCCTTGCAGGCTGTACCATGCGGGTAGGAGTAATCATTTTCAGCTCATGATCCGAGCTCGGGTCTGGCACCATTGGACCTTGATAATGGGTCTTCCTTGCAGAATGTATTAGTGCAGGTGTAACTTCATCCTCTATTCTTGTATCCAGACTAGCACTCATAGATGAATTATAGACTATCGACATGTTCACCCCCATCATAAAACACAAAGGTTGGTCGTACACAGTGTGGTGATTACGCGTTGCCCCTTTGCATGCATAACTAGTCACTATCCCAAATTCATCATTAATAGGATGTCCCCCTTGATTCCCCACGATTTGTCCAGAAAATGGTTTGAGTCAAAATCCATTAATGAGTTTCTCAATTATTTTACCTTCTTGATCAGATAGTATGAAAGTATCAGACAATATAAAAGTATTTGGTTCCATTGGTCTGACTATTTGAAATGGCCCCACATACCTGAGTTTGAGTTTTCCTAGCCTCAATCCCAATTTGCTGTTATAGACCAACACCCAATCACTTGAAGAAAAAATTTTGAACTCGATATTTCTGCTAACCAAATATTGTCTTCTTTGTTGGATAATATCTGTAATATACTAGCTATGGATTTTGTCCTCTTCCAACCTCAGTAAAGATTCCTTCTTGTAATTGACTGACTCTTTAAGGGATATTTTTCTTGAACTGCAACCTTGAGGCTTGGCACTATAAATTCCATGGGTACCACTGCTTCTAACCCATAGACCAACTTAAATGGTGTCATGCCAGTAGTCACTTTATATGTTGTCCTAAAAGCCCATAGTGCCGAGTGCAATTTCTCATCCTAGTATGTCCTGTTTTGATTGACCAACTTCCTGATAATCCTGGCCAAAATCTTATTCGTACTTTTTGCTTGTCCATTGGCCTGGGGATAGTACACTATTGACTTCTTATGCAGTATCATATGCAGTTCAATCAATTTACTGATCACCTTATTAATAAAATGTCCTCCTTGATAAAAAAACTAGCTCAATTGGACAACCAAACCTGGTCATAATGTTTTTGTACAAGAATTTGGCTACACTTTTTGCTTTATTATCTCTTAAAGCCACTGCTTCTACCCACTTTGTATAGTAGTCAGTTGCAACTAATATATACATGTTCTGTGAAAATCTTGCAGGTGGTTTGATTGGACCACAAAATCCAATCCCCACTTCTGGAATGGCTCCAAGGCAAAATAGGTTGCAATGGCATTCTATCCACATTCAGTGGCCTGCCATCTCTTTGGCACAACAAACAGTCCTTACTGACCTCTTGAGCATCTTTAATTACTGTTGGCCCACCAAAGTCCTGCTTGGAATACTTTACAAATTGAGGGACACATCTCCTTATCACCTGATCAATTCCTCTCTTATATAAGAGTCCTACAATAACTGTAAATGGTTTACTCCTCAATGCCATTCTCTTCCTGTGATCTTTGGTCATTGTTTCAGGTAACACCTCTTCAGTCAAAAACTGAAACATATCATCATACCAATCCCCTGACTGGTCAATCACCTAAACTAAAAACAATCCTGCATGAGGTAATTGATCAGATACTCCAGAGGAATCATCCTACTGAGATAGTCAGCCAAGACATGAAGTCTCCCAGGAGTATGTATTACCATATATTCAAATTCCTGCAAGAGCAGTATCCATCTGGCCAACCTTTCGACATATGTGGTTTGTTCACCAAATAAGTAAGAGCTTGATGATCTACATGGAAGATTACCCTATTGGCTAAAAGGTAATGTCTAAATTTTTGCAATAAAAAGATCATTCACAAGCATTCTCTCTCAGTCACTGTATAATTCTTCTTTGCAGGTGTGAGTACCCCTGATTGCATAGTAAATTGGTCTAAACCAACCTCTTCTGGTTTCTTGCATCAATGTTGCACCCACTGCCACATGAGATGCATCCACAAAAATATGGAATGGTAATTTCCAATCAAGAACAATTAAAATTGGTGCTTCAATCGACATCTTCTGCAAAATCTTGAATGCTCTACCATGCTCCTCTCCCCATTCAAATACTACATCTTTCTTTGTAAGCTTTGTTAGTGGCGTATAGACATGTGCTAAATATCTCAAAAATTGGTTATGCCACTTCACTTGACCCAAAAATCTACCCAATTGCTTAATTGTCCTAGGTTCTGGTGCTTTACTGATTGCTTCCACCTTCCTTGGATCTATAGATACTTCTTCTTCAAAAATTAAATGTCCCAAGAGAACTCCTCTCTTAACTGCAAATGCACACTTGGCTAGGTTCAGTGACAGTCTGAATTCCCTGCATTTCTAAAAATACAGCCTCAAATGCTCAAGATGCTCTTGCTTCTTTCTAAAAACACTAAAGTCATTCAAAAAAAACCTCATAAATGTTGTAAGGAATTCAGCAAACACACGCTGTACCGCCTTCTAAAATGTTGGTGGCGCATTCTTTAAGCCAAATGTCATCACATTGCTAGCATAAACTCCCCACTCAATGACAAAAGCTGTTTTCTCCCTGTCTTCAAGTGCCATTGAGGTTTGGTTGTATCCACTAAAACCATCTAGGAAACTATAAATCTCATGTCCAGCTATACTGCATCCAATAGTGTATCACAGAAAGGTAATGGAAATGGATCAGTTACTGTAGAAGCATTTCGTTTCCTATAATTTGCACACACCCTAATATTTCCATTCTTCTTAGGAACTACAAAAATTGGTGATAACCAAGTTACCTCATCCGAGGGGTAAATGAAACCCACAGCCAACAGTTTATCAATCTCCTCTTTAACCTGTTTGGTATAGTTAGGACTCATCCTGTACCTTTGTTGTACAACTGGAACTGCATCTGCTTTCAAGTTAATTTTGTGTTGATAAAAGCTAGCATCTACTCCCTTCATATCTGTATATTTCCATGCAAAAACATCTTTGAATTCTAGCAAACAACTGCTTCAGTTTTTTCCTAAACTCCTTATCCAGTTCAGCTGACACCCTCACTGTTTGTGGTTCCTCGTGAGTGTTCAGGTTCAGTTCCTGCAGTTCATCCTGATGACCCTAGCAGTTCTTTCAATATGATGTTCAAAATCTCTTTCTGCCTGCTTTACTGCTTCAATAACTTCCAATTCTTCTTTTTTTCCAATTTGTAAATTCTTCAACAACTCATTACCCAATTTGGTAGTTGACTGCCTACCCTGAGCAATCAATGCTTTCTGAGTCAAAGACTTCAACCCATGATCCTGATGCTGCAAACATACTTAGTTGCTATCTTTTGCACATCCACTTCAAAAATAGGTATCACTAATGAATTGGTTCTTAGAAATTCTTCTTCTACATCCTCTCCAATTTCTTCTACCATGTTCAGTCCTTCTGCATGGAGTGCCCTGAAACCTGGTGGTATTACCTTTCTGGCATCCATTTGCATTATGAATTTCTTCTTTCCTCTTTTGATCACAATGGAGTCTGCTCCCCATAACTGCTTTACTCTTGCTACTCTTAACCATGGTCTTCCCAACATTATTGGTGGATAACAACGAACAGATTCCTCTAACCTGAGTACTACAAAGTTGGCTACAAACTGCAGACCCCCAACTAAGATTTGCAAATTTCTCAAAATTCCCAAAGGTTGAACACGCCTCTTGTCTGCCATTTTCACCTGAAAAGGAGCTAGATCCCACTTCAAGAGATTCAAATGTTTGTAGGTTGATTCCGGGAGGACATTAGCTCCTGACCCCCCATCCAAGAGTACACTGGGGAAAAACACCTTTTCAATGGAAGCCCCAACTATTGGTACCTTGTAATCAACATCCAAAGGTTGAACTTCATAATCTTCCCCACAAATAGTTTCCTCAGTATACATTCCTGTTTCCTGATTCTTTCTTGCTACTTCCTTAGTGAGTCTTTTTAAGAGCTGTTGTGAAGATGCAGGTACTAGCCTCAGCATTTTCTTTATTGTGATGGTTATCGGAGCTGACAACAAAGCTTCATAAAATTCATCACCACCAACCTATTCTTGTAGTACAGTAAAATTGTGGTATGAAGTTCTTCTTCCCTGGTCATCTAATGATCTTATAACAAAATTCAAATCCTCAGGTGGTACACCCCCTCTTTGAGAGTCTTGCACTTCCTTGAGTGCCCGTGTCCTTACTGCTTTTTGATCTTTTCAGTTCAAATTGTCCAGGTTTTCCACTTCTTCCAAGGTGGATTTTCCAACCTTGGCCTTTTCCCTAGTGACCACCATGGCCTCAGTACATCCACTGGTTTCTGGAATATCCTCAATTAGGATACAAGTCGTACAATCACAATTATGATGCTTAGGTGTTTCCTGAGCAAGGTTGCTCTCCTGCACCTGCTGATCAGTTTTTTGTTTCCCTTTGGGAAGCTCTATGTTTTCCTCAATCCATTCTTCCTCAATCCATGCTTCTTCAGTACATTCTTCCAAAATCACTAAATTAGCATGACCTGGAGGTCTTTGCTGTTGTTGTGGTGGAAGCGGCTGATTATGTTCTGGAGGTCAATTACTATTGTTATTAATGTTATTGTTACACCTGATAATAGGGATTTCCCTATCATTTTTGTGTCTACACCATAAGTCAAAATTAGGACCTTGTTTATGTCCTACTGCTCCACAATATTACATTGCAAATGTTTCATATTATTTTGACCTCTGTTCTAGTATCCCCAATTATTTTGGTACTGAAACCTTGTTTGAGGTGCAGATCCCTGATATCTCCTGTTAATTAGCACCCTAAGGAGCTACCACATTTGCAACTGCCTCCCTCATTTTTTGAGTAATTTACTCAGGTCTTCTTCCCCTAAAATTTGGATTACAGTAACAGTTTTCATGTTCATGACCAAATTTTTGACAAACCCGACAATATGGTTTTCGTAACATTCCAAACTGATTCATTTCAATTTTCTGTAAATTTTTTTTGAATGATTTTGTTGACTGAATTTGGAGCTGCTACTTCCTTTCCCTGCTTCTTTTCATTCTTTTACTTACCTTTATCTTTCTTCTGCTTCTTCTTCTTTTCTCAACAATCTTCCTCCCCATCACTATCAGTTTCAACTTCAGTATCTTGATCTGAATTGTCAGTTTCTGACTCTAACTCTTCAGACTCTAAGTCTGAATATTCAATCTTCTTCTTCTTCTTCTCCTTTAGTTCTGCCTTACCTCCATATCTTCTTTCAGCTCTTGCATC
This sequence comes from Adiantum capillus-veneris, assembly GCF_014529385.1. NCBI lineage: Eukaryota > Viridiplantae > Streptophyta > Polypodiopsida > Polypodiales > Pteridaceae > Adiantum > Adiantum capillus-veneris. The sequence continues at coordinate 136,070,358 of NC_140939.1, forward strand.
TGCTTCCACAAAATCCTGTGCATTTTCTAATGGGGGTCTCCCTGCCACACTTTTGAACTCCTTTTTGAGTCCCTTACAAAAGTAGTCTCCCAATTGCTCCATAGAAGGCTGTTGTGCTGCCTCTAGTCTATTATTCAAATTCCTAAATTTTTGTGCATAATCTTCAACCAACAAATCTTTCCGCTTCAATTTTCTCAACTTCTTCAAAATGTCTTCAGGTGTTTTATCCTCCCTAAACCTTAGTAAAAATCTCTATCTCAAATCATTATAATCAACAAAAGCTGCCATGCCATACTACAAGAACCAATCCATGGCCTTACCCTACAGTGTTGCTGCAAAATGCTCTTTCTTCACTACATCCGGATGTAATGCCTCATAACCACTTGCAGATCACCTGCTTGAAACTGTCCAATGATTTGGTGCAGTTGTTGGAGGTATTGGAAGTGTTTTGAGTACTCTTACCGGGAGTGGATTGAAAGGTAATGTACATGTTCTAAGTGGGTCTAATGTGGGAGGAGTTGTTTGTTGGCCTCCTTGGTTTGCAGGTGGGGTCTCCTGCAGCCTGTGTTCAGGTTCTTGTAGTACAGTCCCCACCCCAACATTTTCTTCTCTTGTAGCAAGCCCCCTTACAGGTTCTTCTTGGTCATCACTACTCGACTCTTCTTCCTGTCTTCCCCTTGCAACAAACTCTCTCCTCAGTCTAAACATTGCGCCATATGAGTGTTGTGGTAAGTTGGACCCTTGCCCTGACCCACTCATACATTATTTCTTCTTTTCTATCTTAAATACTGTACCAACACCTTCCTTTCATACAGCCTGGAACATGGAGGTAAGTTGCATGCCTCAAAAGGTAAAAATGAAGTAACTATCTTGTCAGCAATTGCAATTTTGATTTCTCCTGGTGACAGATTCGGGAAGAACTCCTCCAAGAATTTGGTTGCATATTCCTCTGACTCTTCTTGCGGGGTTACCCAATTGGAGAATTTTCTCAGATGGTCTATATCCACTTGTATATCAGTTCCCTACATTATTCCAGACTACCATATGGTTCAGGATGAATTCGAACCGATTGCAGGATTGCCAAAGTGTTAGGGGCTAACCACCCTAACAATATTTCAATATAGGTACACAATAATATTGCATACTACATTAATCTAATGCATAAAAGAGTATTAAATAACATCATGGAAACACAGAGAAGGTACTATATTACTGCATAATCATCATCCCCACAACCGCTTACAAGCAGTACCAAGAATAGTACGACTACATAAGAGAAAAGAATAATTGCCAATCTGCAAGACAACGTCAAGAAGTAAAACTACTTGCCTAAAACTAACCCACTTAAAACATCAACCATTGGTGTAAAAACACCCTTAAGGTTCAAAGGTTTCATCCTTAGTTACAAACAAAAGTAAATAGACTGACACTGATGTATCAGGGCAGTAACAACAATCTTCATATTGGGTTTCTTAGGCCCTAACTTAGACTGATATAATAGAACTAAATCCCCCTTTTGAAACTCTCACACTTTCAACTTGCTATCATGCTAGTGTTTCCTTTGTGGCTACATCACCTCTTGCTCCAACATTTTTGTTTGTTTGATCTCTTCCAACTTTAGCAAGTCATCCTGTTTTTTTTTGGGTTTGTGTTAAAACCCATGTAATGTCCAATTGTCACTTTGAGACTACGAACTACAAATTCAATGGTACTACAACCTTTGTGTCCCATACACCATTCTAAATGGTGTCATTGTAGTAGTGATCTTGTAGAATGTTTAGTATGCACATAGTGGAGTCTAAAGCTTTTCATTCCAATTGTGATGTTCTTTCTTAACAATCTTAGTCATAATGGTATTTATAGTCTTGTTACTACTCTCAACTTGTCCACTGCATCTAGGATAGTATAATGTTAATTTTTGATGCTTGATGGAGAATATCTCAGTCAAGATTTGGATAGTTTAATTAATGAAATGAGTTTCTTCTTTCGAGACTTTTTCCAAAGGATATCCATACTGACATATGATATGCTCATATATGAATTAGGATGTGGACTTGGCTATGTTGTTTGGATTCTACCCATTTACTGACATAGCATCTTGCCATGACTATGTACTTGTTCTTTTTGAGTTGAGGTTTGGAGGGAGATTTTGAGGGATTTTTAAAAAGATTTTTGCTTAGCTAAGCAGTTCAAAAACAAAAAAAATCTCGCTTCGCTCCAAAATCAATTTGTGTGTGTGTGTGTGTGTCCCTCCCCCCCTCTCGCACCCCTGCTCTCTCTCTCTCTCTCTCTCTCTCTCTCTCTCTCTCTCTCTCTCTCTCTCTCTCTCTCTCACACACACACACACACACACAAGAACGAGAGTCAAGCATTTGCAGAGAATCAAGATTTAGTGCATTTTAATCCTCTAAAATTGCAAAATACCAGGTAGATTTTTGATTTAGTTTATATTGGCGAAGGCTTCAAATTTTTATAGCTGAAGGGGAATCTTAAGTGTGCCCTTTTGTTTTTATTTTGGATGGTGTTAGCAGCAAGCTAACGCGGACACCATTTTTCGGAGTTCTCCTTGTAAAACAATTATTATTTTGATAAATTGAGAATATTGTAACTCCTATTTTCTTGGTAAACTTTGTAATTAATGATCCGGGGCTACAAGCTTCCAGATTGTATCAGCCAGTCAATTCCCAGCTTTGGTAGAACTCCAGATTATTAGTTTTGACCACTCAAAAACCTTGGCTAAGGTATAAAAGCCAATTTTTTGTAAGTTTTTTATAAGTTTTGGATAAGAAATACACAGCGTGAGCTAACGATGCTCACTTATCTCCTTCTCGCTCTTCCTACTCTCTCTCTCTGGTTGTCACATTGTGATTGCGTTTGTTGCATTGCAATCGCAGGTAAGAGCTCTACACATTGACGTAAGCCATTCACAGTATTTCGTAGCTTTTGGCGTCACCGACCCGTGGCCTAATTTCATCATAACTAGGAATTTACACTTTTAAATCGAAAACTAAGCATAGGTGGGGTATTGGGGAATCATTGCTAAGCATTTAGATGCATTCTGGGTCGAAAACGACTAGGTCAAAAATCCACTGCCGTTAATAATCGTGATTTTGGAACTTGACCTAAAGTGGGATTTGAGGCCATAGGCATGTGTGCTTAGGTCTTATAAACTTGTCCTAGAAGTTTCGTTACGTTTGGATGTCATTTGATACTATAACGGATGTGATTTTCTTGTCGATGAGCGAATGGCTTTTGGTGATTTCAGTCACTTGAGTGTAGCTTGAGTTAGATGCGAGTTGTTAGTTGTTTTCCGAGAGATTGACAACCTCTTGTAGCCTCTATGCACTAGTCGAGTCAGCTTCGTCCCATGGTTTGACAAATTAATCGTGGTTCTCGCTAATACTGCAATAAGATAGGATGGTGAGGTTAGACATGCGTCCCACATTTGCCGCCGCTGCCGGAGATCGAAGAGATCTAAACTAGGGAAAAACATGAGCATCTTGTGTAGTTGTCTTTTAACTTCCTCTAGGTTTGCCTAGAGTTCAAAACTCTCTTTTAGAAACCTCATAGTTTAAGATTGTCGTCTTTTGCTGTGTAGAGGTAGCTTGGAAGTAATCGTACTTGTTGAGTACCTTTAGGATTGTAGGATTGTAGATTTATGTTAGGATTTGGAGAATGATTGGTAGGCGAGACAAGTCTTAAGATGAAGACTCTGAAAAACATAAAAAACACAAGAAAACGAGTGTTTGTAGATACTTCCCACAATCCCATTGCATGAGAAACTAGGAGTAGGTAAGTAGGATCCGAGGTGGATTTCAAAACATTGCTCTCTCTCAAAGAATCAAGTGTGAGTTGTTATGTAAAGTTGCATAATTTCAGGTATACGGCTAGAAATAGCTTGAAAAGACTCGAATTTACTCAATCCGATTGGAGAGTAAGCTTAAGAGTTGTCCGAACCAGTGGGTAAGCTCAAAGACACTTCGAGGTAAAAATTTCAAGAAGTTGACCAAAACTCATATTATTTACTTTTTCTTGACATTTTAAGCCAAATTAAGTTTTGACTTGATTTATAGGCTTAAAAAACATCATAAAAAAGACTGTCTTTGAGAAAATTGCAAAAAAGTGCTCATTTCAAGCCTCAAGTTAATAATCGCGATTATTAACTTTTTGCTCTAAATTGTCCAAGGTTCATACCATTGACTCATTGCATGTGTACAAACAACTTTTGTAAAGGCTCAAAAGATTTGGATCAGTAAACTGGCAAAAAACTGGGTAAAAACTAAAGTTGTACTGACTTTTTGAATCTTGCGTGTAAATTGGGTAAAAATTTATCCAAACTGGTTGAAAATTGATCCATAGGCTTATATTGATGTATAAACATGTGTATATGCTCAGTTGATCAAAAATTTGTAAAAAATTGTCAATTATAAATAATCGTGATTATTTACATCTGCTCTGTTTTTGAACTTTTTTGACCAAGTTGGCATACCACTAGCTTTACCATGTTGTATATGCCCACAAACCAAGATTTGAATCACTGGATTGAAAATTGTGACTAAAATTGCAAAGTTAGTATGCAGACAGATAATTGATGACTATTTGACCAAATTTTATCCAAACTTGATGAAACTTGTCTAGTGGCCTTAATTCAAGGTGCCTAACAGATCTGTGTCAAAGTGGGACAAAAATTTGCAAAAATTTGTCTGGAGTAAATAATCGTGATTATTTACATTTGCTTCAAAACTTGGTGATTTTGCAAATTTGAGTATACCACAAGGTCAAGCACATCAAGTAGACCCCACAAATTAATTTTGGTGAAATTTGGACCACAAAAGTGAGACTTAAGCTAGATTCTCGAAATCAGAGTCTGCGGAGACGGAATAGTGGGTAAACTTGATCAAATTTTGTCCAAACTTGCTGAAACTTGTCCAAGTGCTTTAACAAGTTGTATACTTGCCAAAAATATCAAAAAAGTGCAAAAACTTGACAAAAGTAAATAATCGCGATTATTTACTTCTGCTATCTAGAGACTTCAATTTTGACTTTTGAGCCTATATAGTGTTAGACCAACATAATATAAGGCCATAGGGAAATTTTGGGTTTAATTGGATCAAAATTGGTACAGATACACTCAATTACAGGTTGCAGATTAGACCTTTGATTTTGCTAAAGCTGAATCTGAAAGTCAAATTTTGACTTCCATAGCACGATTTGAAGTGATATACAGAGACCAATCATGAGAGTTCTCAGGAGCTCTACTATCTTTAGAGAAAAATAGCTAATTTGATTAATTTTGTATAGGAATCAGGTTGCAGACGAGAAATCAGTGGCTTGACAGAAAGTTGCAATTGAATCGAGTGGAAATTGACGACAAGTCAATCCAAGGTGAGTACTCTATCCGGGGTTTCATAAGTCTATATGAACCTTAGATCTAGTCGTGTACTAGGAAATCAAGGCCTATTTGGAGAAACCACCGGTAGAGTATCCACTGAAGAAAGCGTGAATCAAGGCAATTCCTTGCACACAATTCCTGAAGAAGTCTCAGACACTTTTTCAGATTCAACATCCGAAATGTCTTCTTACTCAACTCACTCGAAAACCGGAACGACAATGCGCTATAAGCATATACTCTCTTTTTACAAGACTAACCGTCATGGAGCCCAGGTTTACTTGCCTAACGAGGAGTATGCTATTCGCATTGACGACCATGGTACTGAGTTCAAAGAAGAGGTTAGGGAAAACAAACAAGAAAAAATGTACGTGGATCGAAATAGAACTCAATATGTACAAGTCGAAAATCCTGATGTGGTAAACAAATGGGGGTTAGAAGTAAACACTATAATTCCAAATATGTCAGCAAAAGAAGGATCACCAACTTTGGAATTTGAGAGATACGATCAAGTAGACTTGAAGCCTTTGAAACGGCTTAGTACGGATAATCCTAGGATCGGAGTCTATTGTTGGGAAGTTAGAAACATAAAAGATCTTTTGTGGACTTCTCATGCCAGACCAAGACAATTAACAGGCATGAAGATCATCTATATCTTCAAGATCAAAGATAAGGGATCTGCAGATCTACCAACTTACATGTTTAGGGATTGTTATAACAACAACTTCGTTATGATGACTCCTGAGGAGGTAGAACAAACCAAATACCAGGGGCATTCCATACGGGATTGGATCTTGGGGCAAGGACCAGAAACAACTCCAAGAGATGAAAATCGTGAGAGATCATCTGAGAGTAATGTGAAGAAACCAGAAACCAACTCATCACGTAGAAAACCAGGTGACACTAAGGCCAGTCTAGGGCTACATGAGTCACTATTTCCGTCAGACTGGTTTGAAGGACTCGGAACAGGACCAACTCCCAGAAGACCTGGAGTTGAACCAAATAGACATGTTAGACCAGCTGATGTTCAAAAATGGGTCAGAAAATATAGTGGATCAGGAGATCCATATGAACACTTAGCAAGCTTTAAGCAAGTGCTAAGAGTAGAGCATATATTCGATTTCCATACTCAATTCGAGGGGTTTGGAATGAAATTAGAAGGAAAAGATTTGACATGGTTCCAAAACATTCCACCAAGGTCAATCATGGACTTGAACACATTAGCTCAAGGATTTGTAGCTGCTTGTTTCAAAACGGGGATTAAACATAATACGGTGGCTCAAATCTACAGCTTTAAACAGAAACATGGTGAGTCTGTTAGGGATTGTGCAACTCGAATGAAACAATACATTTCCAGATGCCCAAAGATAGAGATACCTGTAGAAGAACGAGTTGTATCATTGTTTCTGGAGGGACTGCTAAACAAAGAACTTCATGCTATACTCTATAGTAAAAAGCATACAACCCTAGAAGCGTGTGTGTCTGATGCTATTGACCTAGGAGACAATTACGAAATCTTCAACGAAGAGGATGTCCCTAAGGATAACCAAAGCGAGAAGACAACATCCACAAAACCAGCACAAGTGGGAACGACTGCTGCGGCACCACTCTCAGCCCCATAGAAGATATACTAAAAAGGATGAACGACATGATGAACAATATGCAAAAAGCGCCTATGAGAGGACCAAGAATAGGGATACCTCCATAGGGACAACCAATTAGGCCACAAAAATGGTGGCAATCGAGGGTAAATGGACCAACCATGAGACCCATGAGTGCTACTTCAGACCAAAGTATGATGGGAATGTTTAGTACGTGCCCATGAGGCCCCAGGGACAACCCATGTACAGATATCAGCCTAATATGGCCCAAGCTCAAAGACCACCAATGGGTATGGAAAGACCTCAACCTGTGTTGGGACAACAACCTCCATATCCATGACATAATGCGGTGCCTATAGAGTACATGCACTCGGAAGGAGTCATAGATGAACAAACATTAGTACCTGTTACACCCTATGCAGAGCCTAGTCCATCTACAGTAATGGTAGAGGGAGATTGGTATAGTCCACATCCATCACCAATGGAGGAAACCATGACTTATGCACCAATGTATTATGTAGCTAATCAAGGTGTCAGACCTCCAATGGGAAGACCCATGATGAAGCCCATAACAGGAAACTGTCATAACTGTGGTGCTGATGACCATTGGAAGAACGAATGTCAAGAGCCTGACAAAAACCTCAAACCAATTGAAGCCCATTGCATACAATGCTACAAAAATGGAGGACACTTTCCAGAAGATTGTCCTAAGAATCCTTTGAACAAGGGAAAAACTATTGTAAACGTAGTCCAGCTGATGCCTAGTAGCTCATCAGAGAGCGAACCGATTGCTCCAATCAAAGTAATCACTAGAGCCCAAGAAAATAAAAAGAAACACAATTCCTCAGATGATTCGGAAAACACGAAAGTTTCTTCTCAAAGAATCAAAAGGAGCAGAAGAAAAAGATATGATATGAGAAAACAAAAACAACGGGTTGAAAACGAAGAGAAAGAAAAAATGCTAGCCAAGGAAAAGTTGAAAGAAAATGGCAGTGAATTCAAGGAAACAACCGTGAAATCTGGAGGATCCAATCTGGTTGATAAAATTTTTGAGCCTATTAATGCTGTCTTGGAAGCTTACCAAGAAGGACTTAAAGCAGGCCAAAACATGGAAAACAAATGGAAAAACTATCCATCTCCAGACATGGAAGCAGCAAAGCTGGAGGCTTATCAAAACTTGGTAAGAATCATGCAAGAAATGCTGGATTTAAAAAAACCCAAGATTGAAAGTATTGCAAAACTTGAGGATCTTGCGGTAGAAAAAACGAAAATGAAATATGATTTGGTGGAAGAACCCCACCTTGAAACAAATGAACCAGAAATTTCCTTGATCGGATTCCTGTAGCTCATTGCAAGAATTTTGCAAAAGTAGGCCTGGCCGCCTAATTTAGGCTTCCCACTTCCGTCTTTTGATTTCATTGAATTTTTTTGTGCTTGTCCACCTTCTCCTTCTAATCACCATCGTGTCTTCAATTTTTTCATATGAGCTTTTTGCTATTTATTATTAATTTTGACATGTTTATTTTAAAAAATCAAAGAAAATAGCAAAATTCTCTAAAAAGTGAAGTAAAAATCCAATAATTAAAAAAATCACTTGAAAAACATAGCTTTATTTTTTTTTGTTGGATTTCTCCATTTTTAAGCCTCCTTATCAACAAAAAATGATGAAAAATATTCAAAAAAAGATTATTTTTGATGATTTTTTGATAGTATATACACTATTTACACTCATCGGGAAGATTTTATCAAATTATAAGGGCATTATTAGGTAATTTTGTAAAAACACACACGTTAACATGGAACTTTTTCCTCAGACATTGTCCTTAATTACTTAGTACTTAGTGTCCTTCCACCCCTCCTAGATGGCGTACTCCGGGATGACTGCGTGCATGGGTTGAACAATTTTGTCTATGCATAGCGGTGATTGGTTCTACCATGATATGAAGATCAATGCAATTCAAACCAATATGATGTGCAAGAGCTGGGTCTTGAGTAAATAACTCAAGGGTTTCCGATGTCGAGGTTTGTTGTTGATGTCTTTCAAAGAGAAAATATTGTAGCTTTTGTGCTCTCTGTTTGATAGTACCATCAGGGTGTTTTAGCACGCTAATTGCTTGAGCTGTTGGTAGCACATTAGACTGTTGTCGAGCTTTTTCTCTCCATTGGTAGCTTGGTCGGCTTGGTGTCGCATGGTGTGGTGGAGTCTGTTAAGACTTAACTCGCCACTGCTTGATTGGTTTCGTGGTGTGTGGAGAAGATAAGTGCTCCTTTTTCTTCCAAACCCTTTTCATGTTAGGTTTCTTACTTGTAGATGCTCGATTCTATGTTTGAATCCTTGGAACCGTCTTATGATTCTTCGTGGAAGTTTAGGCACCCAGATCTAAATCGGTTTATCTTTTAGCTATGCTTTTGGTACGCAAATTTGCATGACTCCTTGCATGCTACCTGTAGCATTTGATTGTTGAGGAGATGGAGAAGATTGGCTTCGTGGATTGGTCTGCTAATTGCTTCTTTTCCATTCTTCCTTGCTTGGTGCAACTAGAACAATGAGTTGCCCTCCTTTAGGTGATAGCTTTAGCTGATTCGTATCCCAATCTGGTACTGTTTTGTATGTACGCATCCAAGGAATGCCAAGAATCATCGTCTCATTCATGTGTTCATCTGGCAAGCATACAAACTGATGCGGACATGAACATCCATGTACTACCATGTTCAAGTTGACTACTCCCAATGTTGGAGTTGGATTCTTGTTGCATCCTTTGATTGTCGCTATTCCTGCTGTTAATTCTTGACTTGTTGCCTTCTTGTATGTGGAATAATTGACTGCATTCACTCTAGCTCCTGTGTCTACCAAAGCATTAGTGCTATGATTGTTGAGTTGTACTTTGATGGGCAGATCCATTCCATCTAACCAATCGTCATCTGTTGAAACTGCGTCTTTTGGTAATTCCCATTGTCGATCATCTAGTTCCAAAGTGTTGATGGAAATTGGTATCTATTGATTCTTGAGAGCAGCTTTACGCTTGAGTACCCGAAGTCTAGCTTCCTCTTGGGCTTCATCAATAACCTGTGTCGCTTAATCTTCCTTTGTTTGGATGCATGCATTCTTTCTAGCAAATCATTGGTTAGTGGCAAATTGTATTTCTTTAAATGACATCCACTAATCCAATTAGCCATTGGTTCACCATCTAGGGTGGACAATTATACTGCTCCACTTGGAGATACATCTTCAATGATAAATGATCCATTTTCCTTTTTCTTAAACTTGGGAATGTGTTGCTTAAGGGAATAGACTACAACTAAGTCCCCTTTCTTGAAAATTTTTGTGATTAAGTGGGAATCAAAAAATTGTTTTTGTTTCCGCTTTTGTGCATAGATATGAGCTACAACAGTTAGCCTTTGCTCATCTAGCTTTTCCAAATCTTCAAGTCTTTCTGACAATTCATGTCCAATCCACTCAAGATTCTGTGCTACCCTTAATGTCGGCAATAGAAATTCTATTGGCAGTATGGCATCAAGACCATAAACAAGGTTAAAGGGTGTAGCATTTAGAGCTATTTTTAATGAAACTCGATAAGCCCATAAAACAGCATGGAGATTCATTTCCCAGTCTGTCCTTCCTGAACTAACCACTTTGGTCAGTACTGAGCTAAGAATTTTATTCGTATACTCAGCTTTTCCATTTGCTTGTGGGTGATAGGGAGCTGATTTGTTATGGATTACCATAAACTCATTAATCAAATACTCTATTACCTCATTGAGGAAATGAGTTCCCCGATCACTGACAATCTCTATTGGCATTCCATATCTCGTGAATACATCCTCATATAAGAATGCAGCAGTGGTTCTGGCATCATTCTTTTGAGTCGCTTTAGCCTCGGCCCACTTGGTCAAATAGTCCATAACTACAATGATATATTGAGCTTGGGTTCTATACGCAAGTGGCTGTATCGGTCCAACAAAATCTATACCGCATTTTGCGAAGGCTCTAGCCCCCATCATTGGTCTTAAGGGCATGCTGTCTACTCGTGTTTGCATTTTCGCTCGTTGACAAGCATCACACCTTAGAACATATTCTTTGGCATCTGCAAAAAGTGTTGGCCACCATATGCCTGTCATCAAGATTTCTCTTACGGTGGTCTCACTAGAAAAGTGACCTCCAGCTAATCCAACATGTGCTTGTTCTATAATCGGAATATACTCGTTTTCATTTGCACAAAGACGCAAATGTTGATCTTTACCTCTCCGATACAATTGGTTCCCAATAAGAGCATAGTCTCTTGCTTCAGTTTCAATTGCTCTTTGACGGCGTTTACTCATATCCTCAGGAAATGTTCGGCTGGATAAGTAAGTAACCAGATAATTACTCCACTTAGGAACAGGTGACATTTGAAACAATGTTACATGAGGAATGTGTGGTTATTTTTTACATTGAGGGCAATCTTTTACAAAAGATCTAACATCTCTCCTCATAGTCGGCCAAAATACTCCAAGTCTTAAGATTCATTGCATAGTTTGATCTTCCGCAAAGTGAAGTCCTACTACAATATCCCGTCTCGATTTCTTTTATACAGCCTTCCAGCTAGTAATTGATACATAGCGGATTGCTCGATTAAATCAATTGTGATGGAAGTGGTATTTGTGAATCCACTTGAGCTATTGTCATCAATGACACAATGTTTTCCGACCATCTAGGTATCATTTCCATCGAGAATAAATAGGCATCTGGTAGATCATCGTCTACCCCTTTAGGTGATTCCCCTGAAATAATCCTTGATGAATGATCTGCTCGTTGATGTGTAGTGCCTTTTTTTACAACCACAGTGAAATCAAATTCGAGAAGAATGATGAACCATCTCACTATTCTCCCTCTGCTACATGGCTTGTTGACCAAATATAACAAAGCTTGGTGGTCCACAAAGAACATAAACTTATTGGCTAAAGGTAATGTCTATACTTTTTAACGGCATAGATCATTCCTAGTCCTTCTCTTTCAGTGGTGGTGTAATTCTTTTCTGCCATGTTCAATTATCGGCTAGCATAAGAAATAAGAAAGTCAAATTTTCCATCTCCTAGTTGGGCTAGTATACAACCAATAGCAAAGTTTGAAGCATCTACATGTACGTGGAATACCTTATCCCAATCTGGTGCTTTCAATATTGGAGCTGAGGTGAGAGCTTGCTTTACCTTCATGAAGGATTCTTCACATGCCTCGGTCCATTCAAAGTGCATAATCAATCTATACATGGGTTTTGCAATTATAGCGTACATGTAGATGAGCCATCGGTAATATCCACAATGTCCCATGAAGGATTGTACCCCCTTGACTGTTGTTGGTCTAGGCAAATCAGCAATGACATGAATCTTTTCAATATCGGTAGCTATGCCATTTCTAGACACTTTATGTCCAAGAATTTTCCCTTGTCTTCCCAAAAATGTGTACTTTTCAGGGTTTCAGCAAATCCTGTAAAGTCTACATTTCTCGAATACCTTTTTGAGATATTCAAAATGATCATTCCGGATTAACGAATGTACGCATAGATTATCATGGATACTTTTAAGAATTTCCAAAGATACTCTTTGAAATCATGGCTCATCAATCTCTGAAATGTGGCTGGAGAATTAGTTTACCCAAACGGCATAACCCGATAGACAAATATACCCCATTCTGTTACAAAAGTAGTTTTATGCTGATCTTTTGGGTCAACCAAAAGTTAATTGTATCCCAAAAAGCCATCTAAGAAGCTATAAGCTTCTTTTCCTACCACTCGTTCTAAAACATGCTCAGTTATCGGAAGAGGAAAGTTGTCTCTAATGGAAGCTTCATTCACTTTTTTGAGATTAACACACACTCATAATTTCCCATTCTTCTTAGATACTACCACAATTGGAGACACCCAATCGGTGTGTTCAATTTCATAAATGAATTCAGCTTCCTTCAGTTTTTCAATCTCTTCTTTGATCTTCCTAGCAAATGTTTCATTATAGGTGTATGGTCTCTGTCTACTTGGTTTCGTATCATCTCTGTTGACAGATTTCTGGATCAACACCCTTGAGATCCTTGTAAGACCAAGGGAAGATATCCCGGTATTTCTTTAACAAGCTCAGCAAAAGCTTTTCTTCTTCTTGTGTTAGGTCATTTGCAATGTAAGCCGGTCTAGGCTCTTCTCCTGGTTCAGCCAAGTCTACCTTTTTAGTATTTTTAGGTCCTTCGTAAGACTCGCCTTGTTTCCGTTGTTTCCTAAAAAGTTATTCGATTATGATTTTCCGATCTTGGAGAGTGTACTTTTTGTAATGGGATGGAACATGCATTACATCCTTACCATCCTCTTCCGTGGTTTCCATTTGGGTTGTGTATATCTCCTTTAGAGCTTTTTTCAACTCTCGATATTTCTTTTTCCGCTCGGACTCTGGTCATAAGTGGTTTTTTATCCTGAGATTTTTTGTGAGTACCCTTCCTTGCTTTTCTTGATGTCTTAGACATTTCTGAGTTTCTGCTTGAAGGATATCTGCGAGTTATTTTGTCATTGACGCAATCATTAGCATCTATCTGTATTAGGAATTGTGTTCTACTGGAGACTGATGGCATAGGTCGTGTTTTCACAATTCTGGTGTCTCTCTTTCGTCTATACCATTTTTGTCTTTTTGATTTTTGGTTTGGAAAGTCAAAAAACTTTTCTTCCCCTCCTTTTAAGAGTAACTTAGCTCTCATATGCTCTTTTTCTGACCCCGAATCTTCTGAGGTAGCTGAGTGTTCATCTAACTCATCAGTTGCATCGTAATAGAGGTCTGAAAAGACTTGTTGAGCTTTCATTAAGTCCTTGGGTTCCTCATCTTTGTTTTCAATGTTGAGGATTGAAATCATTTGGATGGGAATTATGTCATAGCCATTCTCATTGCAAAATTGAGTAGGCATAGACGTATTCACACATACATCCATTATCGCTAAAATTTGAGTCCACTCGAATGGCTCAAATAAATGCTCTGGAAAAGGTTTAGGTACGTAGGCTTCTATGGTTTTTTTCAGTTTTTTTCCCAAAGTCTACTATAGCAAAAGTGTGTTGATATTCACTTCCACAAGAGTTGACTATCACTTTTTTTAGTAGCCCTAGTGGTCTCTAAATGTGTCCGGCCAACTGCAATTTCATTCGCGTTTGTCTAATGGCTGGCTGTCCCAGGATTCCCATACTGCTTCAGTGGCTATGGCTATGCCAGCTCCACTATCTAGTATTGCCATGGTTTCAATGTCATTATATTTCACTGGGACGGGAGTGTTTCCGTCTCCCCTTCATAATATTCTCCGACCTTGTTCATAGGAACTGATCAAATCTCTTTGTTTTCCATTTTATTTTTCAATTTTTCCGAATTCTTAGAGATTATCCCCATTATCCCCACCTTCTCTAGGGTTTTCTGTAAATCGTTCCATAAGTATGGCCTGAGTTTCAACAATTCTCCCGAGGTAAGAGTGCATTGGATATGTGTAGACATGATTGAATAAATGTTGTCTACTTCTAAGGTCTGTTTGGCTCTTTTTACTTGAGTAATCTTGCACACGATGGATTCATCTTTGTTATCTCCCAAGTAAGAAGGTAATGTTTTTAATATCAATGGTTTAGATATTCCTAATGCCTCTGATCCATAATTCCCGTACAAGGATTGTAAATCCATGTTCATATCAGATGGTAGGTTATCCAACCAGACTTCCTCTATAGGAGCTGACTTTAAAGTTAGGCTCCCATCATTGATCTCTCTTACCTTTTTCCATAAGTGTCGTGGCCAGTATTCCTCTACGAATGGAATTCCATCTAAGGCATCTAGGTATAGATATCCATGGTAGGCTAAAACCACCTCATTTCCACTTGGAGCCTTTGCAGAGAGAGATTTTGGCCTCTTTTGCGCTACATTTCCGGAGCTCGCAGTTGACCTTTTTCAGCGCCGTCTCACACGAGACATGAGGGGTAAGTTCTTTACTAGATAATGATCCATTTTGTACGGCCGGTAGCTAGTCTAAAGCCTTAGAAAAAACCCTAGAAACCGAGCAGTGCACGAAGACCTACGACCTAAAACTGACCATAGCGGCCTGCCAACTTGACCAAATCAGATGGGATTTGAACCATAGCATGCCCTAACATAATAAAACCTTTCTATACCATCAAATGACCATTCGGCTGGGGTCAAGGGGGTCCCTAGTAGAAAAGTTAGGTTTTTGGCAAATGCCAGAATTCCGACCTGACTCCACAGATGGCTTGCTAAGGAGGTCCATATACAATGTATATGATTGGTTTGGTGAAATCCATCAAGCAAAGCCCTCGAAAAGCAAAAAACGGCTCGAAGGTTACAAAGCGTCAAATTTGACATACGAGACCAAACTGACTCCAAATGAGCCAGAATTGGACAGGTAGCTTCACGACTATGTTACAAACAAGTCCAAAGCCTCAAAGTTGACTGACCAACCCAACAGACAGAGTAATCATAAAAAACGGTGATTTCAGAGTCAACAGAGCACAAAGTGATGCCGGCATGACCAAACTTGACCAAATTCAATTTAGGACTTAGGTGTATGAAACATGTCTAGGTCAAAGTTTGTGAGTTTTACAAAGTTTTTGTCATTGAAGTTAATAATCGTGATTATTTACTTTTGCATCATTTTTGCTTGGAAATTGTCAAATCACCTCACCTATCATGTGTACACACCTATTACATGCCAAAAATCAAGTATGAGCCAAAATGACCACCCATTACTTGTAAAATGGCCAAAAAACGCAAAGAAGACTTTGCAAGCCAAAATCTGGGTCATGAACAACTTTTCTTGATCCAAATTACCTCATATCTCATACCCAAGGTCTATACCATGCCTATAACCAATTTGTGCCAAAAAATGTCAATTTTGGAAGAAAAGTTAATAAACGCGATTATTTACTTTTTGATCAAAATTGGAGAATTTTGATATTTGGCCATCATACATCCAAAGTACATGTTGTGATAAGCCCACTAGCCAACTTTGAGTCAATTTGGATTTCAAAATCTCAATTTTCCTTTATATCTACTGTTTCAGAGACCTAAAGCCAAAATTTGGTACCATTTTCAACCTGTGCATCCAAATGAGCCCATACTTCATCCAGAGCATGTATTTGGTATATACTTTAAGCCTATAAAGCCAAGTTTGCAAAAAGTTGAAAATTTTTCTCAGCTATAAATAATCGTGATTATTTACTTTGGTTGCAATTTTTTGTTTTGACCACACAGTTTTGTTCCTTGCATGATTTTATGCATCTTTGCTTGGTCAAAAATTTATTTGAAGCAAATTGGACAAGATTATCAGCATTTCAGTCTAAAGGGACATTCCAGAGAAAAATCTGACAAATCTGCTAACTTTGCACTCTATTCACAGAACAGGAGCAATGCAAGCCGCGGAGAAGGCCAAGAAGAAGCTAAACCAAAAAGAGAAACTACAAGAATTGCCTGCGTATCAACTGGACCCCGAGTCAGTCAAGGTGGCAAAAGCATCCTATCTTTCTAAATAATAGCTGGAAGAACACCACACCACGGTCTTCACTGGCAGATTCAAGAGTGAAGAAGGGCATCAAGTGGAGTTGCAACTCCTGCCTAAAGAGGTCTATGATGTAGCTGCAAAGCCAGAAACCAAAGAGGCTAATCGCAGGTTGGGGCTCAGACATTTCTACGAACAAGAGCTTTGCGGAGTGGACTTTCAGAAAGCTTACGAGCTTCTGTCCACAATCAAAGAAGACGGAACCGCCCAGATATCAGACACCCAAGTGAACAAGGTCGAGGTAGTAATCACAAAAGAAATAGTGGTAGAGGCACTCAGACTGCCCACTGAAGGAATGACCATGCGGGAAAGAGACAGGAAAACCGCGGGCACATTTACCAAGGAAACAGCCGCGGCTACATTCGCCGATCTCATCCACAAACAGGTGGAAGAGCCAGCCCGTCTGTACCATCAACACTTCCATTTCCTAGCAAAAAGGCCACCAAGGTACACGACACCAAACCACGTCGTGGCCACCACCTTTACTTAGGTTTTGAAGTCAACAACAAGGCAGCCTGTGGACCACGCGCAGTATGTCTTGACAACATTGAAGGCCACCAAGAAGGAGGGTAAAATAACATACTTGGGCACACCAGAAGTGTTGACAAGAATAGCCTATCATGCCATCGGCATGGCTGATAACCTATCGCCTCCCCCGGATCAGAATACATGGATCTTGGTAGCACAACCCTCTCCAAGAGCTACAAGATCAGGTAAAAGATCTTTTAAATCAAGTGATGAATTAGATGACAGCTCATCAGAGCGGCACAACAGCGAGAGCTCTAACAACGAAGAAAAGAGAGCTAGGAGGGAAGAAATGAAGAGGAAAGCTGTGGCTGCCCACGAAGAGGAGACATCTAAAAAACAAGCGTGCTTCAAAAGAGAAAAATAGGCTTACCAGCACTATAGGCAAACACAAGGAAAGGACCCAGAAAAGTGGGTACCCACAAGACTGAAAGGACCTCGAACAAAGCATCATACAAGAAAAGAGGCCGAGGATCCGAAAGATTATTTAGAAAGAATGTACCAAGAGGCCAAAGCCCTAAAGCTGAAAGAGGCAGAAGAAGCGGCAAAGAAAGATGAGGAAGCGGCTACTCAAGAGCAAAGCCAGGCATCTCCCCGACCTACCTCACCGCCGCCGGAACAACAGGACCATCCCATGCCTAGCCCACCACCATCACCGCCAGACCAAGATACCAATGAAGAAGCAGAGACTGAAAAAGGAAAAGATTCTGAATTCACCCACCAAACAAAAGCTACAGAAAAAGCTGACCACACCGAAGGACATGAGGAAAAACAAGCTGAGCCAGAACCGGAGCAGGCAGCAAAAGAAACTCAAAAGCTGGCAGAAGAAACTGATAAGGAAGTAGATACAGAAAAAAGGCATACCACTACACATGAGAAGGAGCCTAACCCAGAGAAGGCAGAAAGGCCAACACCTGAAGAGATGGTAAGGGTTGATACCACACCATTTACTTCCACTCAGCCAAAAACTGTCGAGGCATCAAAGCCTCAAGATGGCCAAGGAGAAGAACAACAATCCTCCTCTACAGAACCACCAGCACCAACACAACAAGAAGCAACACAAGAGGCTGCAGGCACATCCCAACTAGCAAGACAGAGGAGTGGAAGTCCAATGACGAAGTTATTTTACAAGTAAACGAGTATGCAAGGCCGATGCAAGACATGACGGAGAAACTTCGCTCAACAGCCTTAAACCACAGCACAAAGGCCAAGGAACTAGAAATGGTCATCGATGCTCTTCAAGGAGAGCTCGAAGAAAGGATGATTACTATCACTGATCTCCAAACACAAGTGCAAAAGCTAAAGACAGAAGCGGAACAACATCAGATAGCCAGGGACAAACAACAAAAGGAAATGGAGGAGTTAGGTGACCTCCTCACTAAATTATTTGATGCTTGCAAAGTGAAAGACGAGCAGCTGACAGAAGTCACGAATGAACTTCTTACCACCTCTCTGTCAGCTCAGAAAATTCAAGTGCAGTTAGATGTAGCCAACGCTTCTCTGCAATATTCCGAACAGAGAATCAATGATCAAGTTATTTTCTTGCGGCAAATCAGAGAAAATCTAGCCGTGGCCTCGATCAAGGGAACTGATGAAGTGTACAAGGCACTTGAAAAGAAAAACAGGGATTTAGAACTAGAATTAAAGCTTGAATAGTCACAGCACAGAGACCTGGCACTGATGCGGGTCCAAAGAGAGGAGGAGCTCCTAAAAGAGTTAGCAGAACTCAAGCGCATAAATCAACTTCTCTGAGATGGAAATCCCGACACATAGGAAGAGGCAGGCACATCAGAGCCGCCCCAAATAGACATTCCCTCGGTCTCATTTGCTGAATTTGAGACGTAGTCTACATCAAAGCCGAGTGGTGATGAAGACTTTCAAGTCCACATTACAGACGAAGATACAATGCCAATGGTCCAGCTGTCAAAAGCTGAAGAAGACGCACTAAAGGAGAAGATCACCTTAAAGGTGGATGAGCAGTGGAAAGCCGCTATGGATTGGGAGTTGAGAGTTTTACACTCTGTTAATGTCACTCAACTCACTCCCAATCAAATCAACGCTCAATGGCACCAACTATCCCTGCCATACCCTCTCATCAAGGTAGAACTTTTAGAGGTAAAAGAAAGGTTGTACAAGGATATGCAAGAAGATGGAGCAGATAAAGACTACCCAAAGTGGAGACTAAGCTGACTGAACAAGAATCCAAGATACCTGATTCTGTTCACAAGAGCACCTGCAGCCTTACAAAAAGATCCAACATTCTGTCCTGTACCCAGAGTAAGGACATGGCAAGCGCATGAAGCACTGCAGAAGAAGAGGCCAACTTGGCTCAACTTCCCCAGGCTGCAAGTTCCAGAGAGAGGCCAAGAGATGGAGGAATCCATGGTGAAAACCCTAACGGGCGCCATGTCATTCTTCAAAAGTCTGCTAGATCTCTCCTGTGCAATTCTATATAAGATCTGCAGGATGCTACTCACATGCATATAGGTTTTCATTGAGCCTGAGCAGACAGGAGCCCCATGGCTCTCATTCTTGGAAGGAAACAGAGGATTGTGTTATGATCTGAGTGGGAAACCTTCAGAAGAAATCCTTTACGGATTCTATGCCAGATGCATGTTCCTGCCCTTGCATTATATGCTAGCCTTTGAAGAAGCATTCTGCACTGGATTCTTCACCTGGCGAACGAAGATATTTGCACCGGTGATAAGCAACCGCACATCCAGATTTGTAGGCTACTTAGCGGTGGAACTGAAAAACCAAGTCACCATGCAATTTCTGCAAGTGCATGACAAAGAACGCAGAATCAGATACCAAGAGGCATTGGAAGCACAGAAAGATCACCTCGCTCGCCATCAACCCGAAGACTACTTCAGCCCATAAAGCTGTGTCAAGGGACGACACCATTTTTCAGAGTTCTTCTTGTAAAGCAATTATTATTTTCATAAATCGAGAATATTGTAAACTCCTATTTTCTTGGTAAACTTTGTAATTAATGAGCCATGGCTACAAGCTGCCAGATTGTATTAGCCAGTCAATTCCCAGCTTTGGTAGAACTCTAGATTATTAGTTTTGACCACTCAAAACCTTGGCTAAGGTATAAAAGCCAATTTTTTGTAAGTTTTGGATAAGAAATACACAGCGTGAGCTAACGGCACTCACTTCTCTCCTTCTCGCGCTTTCTACTCCCTCTCTGGTAGTCACATTGCAATTGCGTTTGTTGCATTTCAATCGCAGGTAAGAGCTCTACGCATTGACGTAAGCCATTCACAGTATTTCGTAGCTTTTGGCGTCGCCGACCCGTGGTCTAATTTCATCATAACTAGGAATTTACACTTTTAAATTGAAAACTAAGCATAGGCGGGGTATTGGGGAATCATTGCTAAGCATTTAGATGCATTCTGGGCCGAAAACGACTAGGTCAAAAATCCACTGCTGTTAATAATCGCGATTTTGGAACTTGACCTAAAGTGGGATTTGAGGCCATAGGCATGTGTGCTTAGGTCATATAAATTTGTCCTAGAAGTTTCGCTACATTTGGATGTCATTTGATGCTGTAACAGATGTGATTTTCTTGCTAATGAGCGATTGGCTTTTGGTGATTTCAGTCACTTGAGTGTAGCTTGAGTTAGATGCGAGTTGTTAGTTGTTTTTCGAGAGATTAACAATCTCTTGTAGCCTCTATGCACTAGTCGAGTCAGTTTCGTCCCATGGTTTGACAAATTAATCGTGGTTCTCGCTAATACTGTAATAAGTGCATCCCACAGATGGAACTTAGAAGCCATGTTTCTGGCGCTGGGATAGTTCTTGGGCAAGGGACCCATGCCTTCACCCATGGTGCTGGAATAGTTCTTGGGCAAGGGACCCATGGCCTTCATCCTTAAGAGTTGACTCGCTACCTCAACACAAGTCAACATCGGTAGATTCTAATTCTCCTTTCTCTCTCTCTCTCTCTCTCTCTCTCTCTCTCTCTCTCTCTCTCCAGTGAGAGAGAAACTTGCATCGCTCGTCATGACTGGTGGGTTTCTCTCAAACTATAGAAACGCCTCATGGGGCTAGCGTTCTCAAATGTGTGAAGCGTAAAGTGTGGCTCAACCCTATTGAGGTTAAGAAAATTTTTATGGCCAAGTCACGCAGGACATTAGGAAGGTAGTCAAAGATGGTTTTGTGATTCAGAATACAACTAAGATTCAGTCTAGGGCAAGGGACCCATGGCCTTCACCCAAGGAGACACCCATCAGTCACGAGCGATGAGAGTGTCTCTCTCGTTGGATGGAGAGAGAGAGAGAGAGAGAGAGAGAGAGAGAGAGAGAGAGAGAGAGAGAGAGAGAGAGAGAGAGAGAGAGAGGAGAATTAGAATCTACCGATGTTGACTTGTGTTGGGGTAGTGAGCCAACTCTCGAGGATGAAAGGGACCGGTTGGGGCTCGAAATATAACATACCATGTTCAAAAAAATTCAATTTCACAAACATACAAACATCCCGTTAGGATATATTCAAAGAAGAAAGTTTCCTAAATAATTGTCATTTTTTCAATTTTACTCTAATTTCTTAAAGGAAAATTTATACAAAATACCCCTCTAATTTGTGGAAATTCCCAAAATACTCTTGTATCTATTCTGGTTGGATTGTTCATGATTCCCTAATATTTATTCTTTTTTGAAAATTGAGATCCAAAGTGAATGCTTAGTGATTCATTTGTCACAAATTACCTCCCAAAAACGGTAATTATGTCTAAAAATAATGAAGCAATTCTTCTCCAAAGCCTTAACAAGCTAAAATTGTTTATCTTGTATTGACAAACAATCAGTGTCCCTATGAAAAGCTTCATATTTTTTTTCTTTGGAGAGATTTACTCTCACAACAAGGGGTATTTTGGGAATTATGGAAAATTTGAAAGGCATTTTGGGAATTAAAGAACATACTGTTCTCGAATCAATCAGACTCTCTCTCTCTCTCTCTCTCTCTCTCTCTCTCTCTCTCTCTCTCTCAATCTGAAGGAGAGGTGAGCGCTAGCGCTTGCATTCAAGAAAATCCAACAAGTCATAGGTGAAGTCGTCACCTGCCCCTCCTCTTGGAAGCCACGATGAAATGCTTTATCTCTCACCATGCACGTTACTCGTTCCTTGAAGGTCTTTCATTTAAGTGCTACTGCCATGCTTGCTGACAATGTAGAGGGTGGAGATTACATGACTGAGGAAAATCTCATTAAGGTTCTCAACATGTCTGAAGTTAAGGGCGGATGGGTTGGTGGTTACATGTGAAATTTCATGCTTGTAAGTGGAATTTCATGCTTGTGCTTTCGACTTAAGATGTTATGTGGTATGACGTTATAAACTTGCAATCCTCATGCAATCAACTTGACATAATGTTCTCCCTTCCTTAGCTTGTTGATGGCTTGTTTGATTAGTAATTCACTTATGGGACACCCACTGAGTGCAATCCTTATCCAAAACTGATGTAATATCAACAACGATTAAATTGTTGATATGCTAGTTAGAGGACGACATATTCACAAGCTCGATAAAGTAATTTTTGTCAATTATATGTTGTGTTTTGGATTGGCACAAGACAATATATTCTAGATTGGTTCAGTACAAATATGTACATACTCAATGATCACTTGAGAGAGAGGGAGAGAGGAGAATCGAATCCACAACCCATCAATACAAGTGCTCTTGGAGGGGAGCTAGTGGAGTTTGGCCCTAATGCAGATAAGCTTCAGCTTGTAGACAAAGCTGTAGTTGATGGAGCTTTTTCATTTCATGCAGACTTAGTGAATTCCACGTGCTCACGTGGTGTGCATCTAACCTCGGTTGCAGTCCATTTTGCTCAAGAATGTTGAGTGGATGGACAACGCTGATTGCCTGCCCCCCAACTCCTGACCTTGACGGAAAGGCTAGTTATATTAGGCTCCTTTGAGTCAGAAGTCAATGCTTTGGGAGTGCACATGGATGTTGATACCAAGCAAGGGTAGTCATTGGTGTCTTGTGAAGACATTATTAATAATTTTCACCCAGAGATATAGTGAAAATGTGTAATTATAGAGAGATTGCAAGATAAACTTACATAGATGACAATGAAGAAGGCCAAGCTTGAGAAGCAAGTAAAGAGGCTCGAGTAGAAGGTGACAAGGGACTCTTTTTTTAACACTCCCATTGATCATTCCTCACCTTCTCCACACTCCTTGAATCTGCTTACTTGGTGGCTTAGAAGCTTCTAGGACTTTTGCAAAACTCCTTATGAAAGTGGCACAATGGACCTTGGTGCAACATCTAGTTCCATCTCTTAATCACTTTGTATTAACAAAAATAAAATAGTGATTTTCTAATTGTTATGTAATTGTATCTTGAACTTATACACAATGTAACCCTAAGTCATCACTACACTCAAGCTTTGTTTAGTCATATCAACCTAGCTTAACATAATGCTCACAACTCTCTCCATTGCTTGGCTAGTCCACTCACTCTTTTCGAGATCCATTATGATATCATATAAGCCCTTTTAAAATTCTATGTTTGAGGATCCAAAAAACCATTGGGTTAACCATGTGTAAAAAATTATATGGAGCGTAGTCCACTAACATAGCATGGTGAACATGAGATTGAGAATGAGGGAAAGCAAGAAGCAATGAGTTTCAACCATCTAGTATTCTTGTTGACTCTCCACTCTCTCTTTCCCTCTTTCTAAGTGTGTGTGTGTGTGTGTGTGTGTGAGAGAGAGAGAGAGAGAAAGAGAGAGAGAGAGAGAGAGAGAGAGAGAGAGAGAGAGAGAGAGGAAAGGAAATTCAAACTTGTAGACCTTGCATAATGAGAAGTACTGTTGCATCTAGGTGGGTGTACCAAAACCTAGCCAAATTTCACAAAATTCAAGGCTAAATGTGCTCTACAAGGAAATTGGAGCAGTCCCATCATCATCTCATTGCCCCAACACATTAGAATGAAGTAGGAAATCCATGTCTTTGAAGCATGAAATTTCATACCAAGAAATCATTCTTTAAAAGTGATACACCACCTTTCATCATACCCTTACTAATTCTTTGACAATGAATGATGGTATGAGAGAGTGACATTGAATCCTAATAGACTTAATCCAACTATCGTGATGCCTAAAGAGTTGAAACATCAAATTAAATAGTGAAGTTAATAAAAATTATAACAATCCAAATTACCGCATTGCCATCAATTGCTAAAGCATGTTAGTCTCTGAGAGAGGATCTACTAAACCCCCCATTAAAGTATTGAGCCTATCTTCCCATCCGCACTTTACACTTGAGTACTGATCCAATTTCACTCCCACTTCCTTTGATATCAGACATGGTATTGGGGCATTTGGAAAGTGTTCTCCATTTTTGCACACTATACCCCTTGCAAGTTCAATAGACTTAGGTTCATACCCTACTTGAGTGCTAGGCTTTTCTCACATTCAAAGTTTCTCTCCTCACATTTCCAACGTCTCAGCTACTGCATGGATGCTCAATTGTCACCCTCATCTCCATAATACTCAAGCATCGAGAGTTATATGTACCTATGTATCTATACATGCATATATATATTTTGATCTCTTTGGCAATATGGGAGATGGGAGCAACCTTATATATTGATATGTATTCTCTCTCTCTCTCTCTCTCTCTCTCTCTCTCTCTCTCACACACACACACACACACACACACACACACACACACACACACACACACACACACACACACACACACACACACCTCTTTTTCTATATGGAAGCTCAGAGTCCCCCCCCCCAACACATAGGGACACATGATCTATGAGACCAACTCACGCTTGCGAATAAGCTTTTGGAATTGTAACGGGTATCCATGGAATGCGGGAATTGGCATTGATGAGCTTACCAATGACTCCGATGTGATACTTCTTGTCGAAACATGGGAGCATGATGCGCAACGAATTCTTGGATTTGACAAATACGATGTGCATTCTTTGATGTGGGCCAAAAATGCAAAGCAACGAAGAGGCCAAGGAGGCGTAGCATGTATGACCAAAAAGGGTTTGAAAGATGTTTCCATTGTCAAAGAAGATAAGTATAAACGCTACTTATGGCTGAAAATCAGCCCACCAAATGGTCAAGTCATGTTTGTGGCCGGTTGCTACATTCCTCACTATGACTCCAACTTTTATGCTTGCTTGAATATGGATAGAGATCAGCCCTTTGTTGAACTAGAGGAAGACATTGCTCATTACAAGGATCAAGGTGAAGTCATTGTTTTTGGAGACATGAATGCTCGCACAAATATGCTACAACACGACACACAACAAGTAGACATGCCGCATGTCTCAAGAAGAATGGATGACTCATACATGTATAATCGAAGTTCTAATGATGCAAAAGAAGTGGATCACTATGGAAAGTTACTTCTACATATGTGCAACAGTACCGGAATGCTCATTGCAAATGGTGTATCTCTATGGCAAGGCACCAATGACTTTACATGTAGAAAGCACAACGGTGCTAGCGTGATTGACTATATGTTGTTCTCGGAAGCCACTCTAGAATGCATACAAAGCTTTACACTTGGTGAATGGAATCCGGAATCGGATCATAGGATGTTATGTATTGACCTCAAGTGTGGTAAACGGCCCGAGCATGTAGCCTCCAATCATGATGTGAATCATTTGTACCTACGTCTAGACTTCAAACGAGCACTTATATATGCTGATATGGTGGACCAAATGTTAAGCATGATAGAGCATCAAGAGAGCCCAACATTAGAATGCAAGTGGAAAGTTTTCAAAGAAGTAATTTTCTCTTGTGCGAAGGAATGCTTTTCGGTGAAACACATGTCTTGCAAAAGGTCTAAGAAGGGTAGCACCAAGAAGAAATGGTTTGACATGGAATGTAGTCAAGCCCGAAGACACTTGCTAAGATTGGATGCAATCAAAGACAAGGAAGTTTACTTGGAATGTTCACACACATACAAAGCACTTGTTCAAAAGAAGAGGAGAAGGTGGGAAGTCGAAAAACAACTTCTTTTAGCACAAGAGAAAGCACATGCATGTGGCAAGTTTTGGCAAAATCTAAAAGGCAAACGCGTTGAGAACTTTGGTGACTTGACTCTTGAGGATATGTATATGCATTGTAAGAAGCTCTATGAGCAACCCAATGTTGATAAGATGGAGTGTGGTAGCTCCCTTCCGTTTATGTCTCCTTTCTTTACCATTGAAGATGTATGCCGCGCGCTTGAGAAACTTGCTACTCGCAAGGCAGGTGACCTTCAAGGTGTCAAGGCTGAAATGATTAAATGGATAAGCAAGAAAACACGATATTGGATATGCGATATGTTTAACCTTGCACTTCAGTATGGCATGCCTCATGATTGGAGTGCAAATTGGATCAAACCTTTGCACAAAGGAGGAGATGTAAACAATGTGAACAACTATCGCACTATAATGGTTGGTTCTTTAATGGCAAAGTTATTTGGATGTATCATGGAGATGAAGATAAGTGAATGGGCTGAAAAGAATGGCAAACGTGCACTTGGCCAAGCAGGTTTTCGAAAGCATCATAGCACTATTGATCACCTTGTCACTCTTCGAGTTCTTATGGAAGCGTTTCGATTGAAAGGAAAAAAGTTGTATTGTTGCTTTGTGTATTTCAAGAAAGCTTTTGACATGGTACCACGAGGAAATCTTTGGAGACATATGCAAAGCCTTCAAGTGCCGAGAGAATTTATGCATACAGTCTTTCGCATCTACCAAAAAGTGATATGTCGATTACGTATGGGAGATGGAATTTCAGAATTTTTTGCAAGCACTATTGGTGTCAAACAAGGATGCCCACTTTCCCCAACCCTCTTTGGGCTACTCATTGATGAATTGGAATGCATGGTTCTTGACTTTATGCAGCAAGAAGGCATAGAAGAGGTTAAGATTGGAAATGCGGTGATCATGCTTTTGCTTTATGCCGATGATGTAGTGCTCTTGGCACATACCTTAGAAGATGCACAAAAGCTTATGAGTGTCTTGGAACGCTTTTGCCTACATAGCGGGTTGATCGTGAATGGATCCAAAACCAAGGTTATGCTTGTAAAGACCCTCAATGATGAAAATCCAAGCATTGTATATAACAATGAGAAACTTGAAGTGGTAGATCACTTCAAGTACCTTGGCCTTGAGGTTCCATCCAATCATAAATGGAAGGATTGTGCAATGCGTCGCTTGGAAGCCGGAAAGAGGGCCTATTATGCATTTGAGAACATGTGCAATGCAGGAGAGATCAAGTGTTGGGCTCTCAAAAAGTACCTCTTTGACACATTGGTGATATCGGTGCTTCTTTATGGAGTGGAGGTGTGGGGTGGAAGCATCGGGAAGTCTACTTGGAAAGAGTTTGAGAATGTCCAAAAGCATTTTCTCACCAACTTTCTCCAAGTCAAGACAAAAACACCCTACATGCTCTTACTTCTTGAGTCCGGATTGCTTCCCATTGAGGTCTTGGGCATGCAAAGGGTTGTGGAGTACATGCGTAAGACACAACGTAGCCCTTTGCATCGACTTCCTAGAATCGCATATGAAGCAAGTCAAATGGTTCAAAAGACATGCAAGAGCAAAATACTAAGTTCGAGGTGGATGCTTGATATCAGGAAATGGTTTGGAAGATGGGATGCATGTCACTTGGTCAAGGATGCGTCGATCGACTCCCAAGTTAATGAGGCCTTCTTACAACGCCAATGTATCACGGCTTGGGAGAAATCCGGAGGTTCTCGCTTCAGCCATTACACCACACACGTTGCCCCAAACTACAAATCTCTCTTCTTCTCGGAACGAGGTAACCAAACCCATTCCTACATCCTTGAGCCCATCCCGTTGAGTGCGATCCACACCATTGCCTCCATTCGTCTTAGCTCCCATTCTCTACGCTGCGAGATAGGATGTTGGGGCACTGGCGAGGAGTGTCATCGACTTTGCACCTTATGCCCTCGTCAAGTGCGAGAGAGTGAGTACCACACACTACTTGAGTGCTCAGCTTTTGACCACATTAGGTCCTCTTTTCCCCATATATTTAGCCATGATCTCTCCCTACATACCTTCCTCTCCCAACCATGATGTGGACTCTCTATTGCGACGCTCATTTCAGCCATTTTTGAGCATCGAGAGTCACTTATGAACTCCACTCACACCACGTGACATGTTCATTTGGTCCCATAGGTCATATTTGACCTCCCAGGACGATAGTAGAACTATCTATCTCTCTCTCTCTCTCTCTCTCTCTCTCTGTTTTGAGTAACAAATCCTGAGTTTGACTTGTCAGATTGATTTCTAAGATCTCTTGGGTGTTTGCTTCAACATTAAAATTTCTTATCATGGGTGTGTGTGTGTGTGTGTGTGTGTGTGTGTGAGAGAGAGAGAGAGAGAGAGAGAGAGAGAGAGAGAGAGAGAGAGAGAGAGAGAGAGACGTATAAATATGTTTACACACACACACATACATACATACATACATATGTGTGTGTGTATACATATAATATATGTATTCATACATACATACATACATACATGCAACCTTATATATTCAAAAGTATTTTTTGCTCTCTCTCTCTCTCTCTCTCTCTCCATTTTGAGTAACAAATGTTGAGTTCAACTTGTCAGATTTGTAAGGTCTCCACCTTTCTAGCTGTAAGGAAATGAACTCAAAGCTTCAAAAGAAAGCCTTTGGCTTACAAATAGGTAAAACTTTATCTCAAAAGCTGTTAAAATTGATATTTTTAAAATTTTAAGAACAGCAAACCTGTAGCTAGGAACTCTCAAAATTGAATTCGGATAAAAGCTGACACTGCTATCACCTCTGGAAGTTTTACTGCCACTTAAAATTGCAAAAATAATTGAATGGTTTTTAGTAATTAATAAATTTAAAGAATTTACCTTAACCTCCTAGATATTTACTAGACATTCAAAATATATTTATAAAAAAGCATAAAGTTCACCCAAAAATAGAAAAATTGACCAACCAAGTTGGGCGCGTGCTAGGGGAGGCCATCATTGACCTGCTAGGCACACATTTAGTAGTAGATAGTGCCATCTTGAGCCTGGGGGACTTCTTGAGATGCAAGTAACTACCATATTCAGCGTGGAAGAGCCTGTGAGTGCCATAAAAATCTATAAATAGGATCCTAGGCTTCTAAGTGAAAACTACATAGCTGACAAATTCCGTAGCATGTAATCAAGACTACACGTGATCAAAGAGAGACATAGAGCGAGAGAGCAAGAGGAGAGCACGTGGGGATCCACTGCAATTCCTCATACTTCTTCTTCAATTCATTAAACTGCCTCTACACAAACAAATTCTCCTCTTTGGATTCTTCCTCTGCGTCCACACTTACTTCTATCTCAGCCGCAACCTCATCCATTGTATGTTCTTCAATGTTCTTATCCAACACTTCCTCCACAATGTTCACTATTGCCTCCCCAACATGTTGCTGCTCTGTCTCATTCTCATGTCCTGTGAGACCGGAACTGTATCTTCAGTAAACTACTCTTGAACGTCCTGATCTACATTATCCATTAGTATCACTTCACATTCAACACCCTCTGGTTCAGGTTGGTCATGAACTTGTTGTTCCCCCTTATACTTCAACTGTACAAAATGATATTTCACTTCAGTGAACTTCTTCTGCAACAATAGATTTTCTTCCTTAGCCTCTTCTTCAGCAAAGGCCTAGTATGGCTTACTAAACACGTTAGCAGGTTCATGTTCAGGTTCAAGTTCAAGGTCAAGTTCAGGTTTCTCTTCAAAAAAATTGAAGAGAGATTCAAGGTAGGATGAAAAATTTGCAACCATTACACTGACTCTTGAACATATCCAATATCTTTGCATGTAGATGAAACATTGGGAGACCTAATTTAGACTTTGTATGCCAAAACAATTGATTATCCTCAAAATTTGGATTTAGGAAACACAATTACTGATCTACTTCTTCATCAAACTGATATGATTCAAAGCTTAAAAATAAGAAGTTGAACTCTCCTTCACACATAAAAAACACCACCAAGATGGCTTGCTCACATCCCCTCTCAAAAACATAAAGAAATCCCCTTTTTGGCTGCAAAACACTCCGATCACTGATATCTCCCTGAAACTGAATTTTTTTGACTTGTGCTCCCTGAAAAACTTCCCTAATGTCATCAAGCATGAAGACATAAAACCAATGAGATATATAAATATCAACATGATCTCCTCCATCGGCAACATCACATAGAAATGTAGAACCATTTTCAAGAAAACCCAGTTCACCATCATCAAGAACTTGCAAAAGGCTTGCATAATCATCAATCAAAACCATCTCCTCGACATCAACAAAACCATTGAAATTAAGAACATGCCCACATAAAGAATACAAACCTTCAAGAATACCATTAGTAAACTGAAGATGGACTTCCAATCTGCTTGACTGAATTTGTAAAAGCACCAACATCATAAAGATCAATCACGTCAACATCATCATTCAAGATACCTTCCATAACATCAAGGTTTGAAGAAGACTCCACATTATTGATTTGAGTAAGTTGAAGATTCAAATCCTCAATTTGATTATTGCAAGTCAAATTCAGCTCGAACCTGAGAAATCTCCACTATCAATGATGCCTTCTCTTCTTGAAGTTGACTAATTTTGGAAACCGCTTCATTAGCTGAAACCATATTTGAATACCTCTCATTCTTCAACTCTAACGAGAGATTGTTGATCATCTTCGTTTGATAATTAAGCAGACTTTGTAGCTCAACAAATTCAGGTACATAACTTCTTTGAAAATTAGTAATCTCAAGATCAGGAATCTGTATTATGGAACTCTGTAAATCAGGGACCTTCGATATTAAAACTTGCAATTCAAGGACTTGAAATTCAAGATCATTGTCTTCAAAACTTGAAGAACTTATATACACTCCTAGAAATTTGCTTTCAGTCAACAAAACTCCAAAAAACACTTCTCCATCAACACAAACACCCTCCTGACTGTCACTTGCAGGATACTCCTCATTAAGATACATCAAAAATTGATTCATCACATCATCCTCATCATCAGCACACATTATGTATTTATCTATCTTCATCTCTTCCACTTCATTACATTGAAATTTGATCTCTCCTTGAATTTCATCCTCTTCAAGGTTGATGTCCAAGGTTGGTGTTGGGGTTAAGGCCTATGTGCCTTGACCGATCGCCCAGGTCATGGGCGCCCGCCCACTGTTACCCTATACTTATAGTGAGTATACTGTATAGGGGGCTGCTCACTCTTTTGAGTCTCCCCACCCATATCTGTGTCGTGTGTCTCCTTCTCTCTCTCACTCTCCGTCTGTGGTGCTCCCCGATCCCCTTCAATTGGTATCAGAGTGTAGGTGCGGAGGGAGAGCATGTGTGCACAGTCACGACGACAGCGGAGAGCTAGTTTCATTCCCGAAATCGCGTCCACGCGCGCGTGCACTTTCAAGAGTGCAAACAGGGTTTCGACTTTGGCATCGGCAAATTCAACTTTCTGAGAGCGTTTCCACCAGACGTATAGGCGTTTTTACCCCCTTTCGAAGCCATTCGAGCCATCAAAAACTTCATTCGAGCTACGGTTGAGGAGCTGCATTTTTCAGCCCTCTTTTGGCAGTTTATGCTGCTTTTTTGGGCCGAAACGGAGGTTTTTGGCATAGCTTTCACACCCGGACTTGGATACATGTGATCCAGGAATCTACCTTGGGGTTTTGGCATGCTCCGGACGCGCTCGTCATATCAGAATTTTAAAATTCTGAACACTGAATTTTCTGCAGCAGCAGTTGGTTATTGTGTATCGAGGATTCCACACATGGTTTGCTCTCAGATGTGAGAGTGATATTTGCGGCAAGTTTCCTCACAGGTGGGAGGATACGATGTATGCCTTATGTGGTTTGATGATCATGGAGACTAATGTGATTGCATTTTGAGCTCGGCAGTGTATGCCTCGAGCATATTTTTTGGCAGTCACAGGTAGAGCAGATATTTGTGTACTAGATTTGCAGGTGTTTGCAATGATGTATGCAAAGTGTGGAGATTGGTGCATGCATTTGGAGTGCGGTTTGATGCGCTTTGGTTGCTCATGGTTTTGAGCGTGTAGTCAGTTTGGTTACTGGTTTTGTGGCCATTTTACTTACAAAACTCTGGCGAAATTTTCCCAGGAGTTTTATGCATATCATTTATGCAATCTAGGTAGAGATTGCGGGTTGTACTCAGCATTTGCGTGCGGTGTTCTCTGCAGGTGGAAGATTTGTGCGTGTGTATGCATCGATACCGCACAGTGTGGGCTTAGTGATTAGCTCACAGATTGCAGTGTGATACTAGAGCAGGCGAGACTTGTATTGACACTGCGGGAGCTCTATTTTGGAGTGTGTCTCACAGGTTTTACATTGTGTTTCTGGCCATATTTGTAGACAGTTTCCAGGTGTTGTTGGTGAGGTGGTTTTGCTTTCTAGTTTGCTACATTGTGCTCATGGCAGAGATAGGTGATCTATCAGATTGTGACCTCTCACAGATGCGCATGTTTGATGGGTCAGACTTTGCGGCATGGAGAGAGTGTATGCTTGATGCATTGACACAGCGAGGGTTGCATCGACCATTGAGTGGTGATGTAGGTAGACCTTCAAACATGTATGAAGATCAGTGGCAGGAGCTAGAGGAGATGGCACTATCTACGCTGTCTTTGCACCTTGCGGAATCTGTATATGCTCTTGTTATGTATGAGACTACTTCGAGAGAACTTTGGCACAGATTACATGATATGTATGATAGATCTGAGTCATCAAGGACTCGTGTGAGACATGTACATTTACGAGTATGCCGACAGGTGATATGTTGGTATTGTGGTCATTCTGGACACGTTAGACGGCGTTGTTTTCATCGTATGTGACATCGTAGGAGACATGGCAGTCTCAGAGATGTATGTAGTGATGCCATGGACTCAGTTGCTTTGACAGTTGAGGCACATGTAGTGTCGGAGTATACTAGTGACGGGGATGTCACTTTTACCTCGAGCTATGCACGAGATGCTATACATGTGGATAGTGCACTCGCTTCGCAGTGGTTGCTAGACGTAGATGCTATGTTTCATGTCACATCTCATCGTGAATGGTTTTGTACCTATTCTAGCGGGAGCTTGGCAGTGTACGTTTGACCGATGGATCGGTGCATGCGATAGCAGCTGCAGGAGATGTGAGACTGTCACTACCGAGTGGTGCATATTACTTGTTACGACATGTGCGCTATGTACCAGATTTGACAGTGAGTTTGATCTCGATTGGTTAGCTTAGAGATTGTGGATGTCAGATTTCGCTTCGAGAGCGAGATTTTGTGATGCATTTGGGTTCGCTAGTGATTGCGAGAGGTACTAGGAGTGGCCCAGGTTACCCATGGCATGTGGATCACGGGAGAGACGGTGTTGTCTCTGTGATCATGCAGCTAGGTAGACAGCGAGAGAGCAGGCGAGTCTCTTTTGCTTGTGGGTTGCAGGATGCTTTGCATGGAGTGCAGAGAAGTGACCTTGTTGTGCAGGTTGCGTCTACGGATGCACAGGTAGAGCGGGATAGCTCTAGTGAGTCACAACAGGATGAGTCATCAGAGGTGATGACAGAGATGACTCACATGGATGCTGAGATGTCGGCTATTGTGGAGTCATTTCTTGACATGCTTATGCCAGAGCTTGATGCAAATTGAGGACATATGGATACTCTTGGTACACATGTGATATGTGGTGGGCACGAGGAGTCACTCCAGAGCTCGGAGTCAAAGTGCCATGGTCTCTATGATAGGGGACAGGATTACCATGAGTTGAGTTCTGAGTTGGAGGTGGCAGAGGTTGCCAGGGTTGCATCAACGTTCGGTGTCCTCATGTACGAGATGCTGATCTCGAGGCCGGACATAGCAGCTGCAGTGGGAGCATTTGCAGCAGGGTTGATTAGTTGTTAGATGACTGATCTTGGCATAGAGCATAGGGGAGGTTTGCAGGTATTGGACCGATACTTGCAGGAGTGCATGAGCTCTTGTAGACTCTTTGCAGAGCTTGGAGCTAGCTCTGTGTGGCTTCCGCAGCGGGATGTTTGTCTATCAGTAGAGCCGGATGCACTAGCTCATCGAGAGTCAGTGGGCATCGGTTGAGAGAATATCTCACCTTCTATTGGTTGTCACTAGTAGATCTTGCTTAAAGGCACATTGGCCTTTAAGTGGGAGGTTGTTGGGGTTAAGGCCTATGTGCCTTGACCGGTCGCCCAGGTCATGGGCTCCCGCCCACTGTTACCCTATACTTATAGTGAGTATATTGTATAGGGGGCTGCTCACTCTTTTGAGTCTCCCCACCCATATCTGTGCCGTGTGTCTCCTTCTCTCTCTCACTCTCCGTCTGTGGTGCTCCCCGATCCCCTTCAGTTGGTACATGGGTTTGCATGGGATATTGGTGCCTCTCTTGCTCACCTCCACATGTATTCCCTCCTTCTCAATCACCAATTCTTCTTTTGGGTAGTTCGCCTTCTCTTCCTGCAAAGAGGTGAGTCTCTTTGATGTGAGGTTTGGGGATAGCTGGCATACCTCTTGGCTCCTGTGGCTCATGAGTTGCTCTTGGCTCCCTCCTTCTTCCTTCATCGTCTTTTGGAATTCATCTCCCTTGCATTGAACAAAATCTCCTTCTTGAATCAACTTCTTCTCTTCAATAATCTGAGTATCTACAACTTTGATCCCATATTCAAGAACATCAAAATCAGGTAGAAAAACTTCAGGTGCTAAAAAATCAGATTCAAGCTTTGAAACTTCAGGTTTTGAAACTGTAGGTGCCTAAAATACTATTCATAACTAAAAACTGACAACTTGAGGTTGTTTTATGTTAGAACCACTAATAGGTTGATAAAAAGACAATTGGACATCATCATCATTACTAAGATAATCATGAAACTCCTCTTCATACTTCTTTGAAAGACCTTCAACCACTTCTTGCAACCTTGATATTCGCCTTACGGTTGAGCATGACTTTTTCTTCTTACCAACTCAACTATTATGCCAGTTTTGTGCATCATCAAGAAAATCTAAAAACCAATCTAGATCCTCTTGAGAATCACACATGTCCTAATGACATGATGCATCCTGAAAACTCTGCATAATTTGATACAATTCCCTACACAACTTTGGCATGCAATACTTGACACAAACATCCTCTTTTAGCAAGGCTTACACATGTAAGGACATCGCTTCGCATAGTGCCCATCTTTTTGACAAATAGCACACTTTTTCTTCTTCTTCTTTGCCGCCATAAAGCAAAGATCAAAGCAATAGACAACAATAATAACCGTATATTGAAATAACCTTCAAAAGGCTGCATAAAATTGTGTACTGCATACTTTCAAAAACTAAAAACTGCATGTAGTAGCAAACTATACTTTCTTGAATTGAATTGCAATTGATTCTGCACAGAATGTGCCTGCACAAAAACTACCTGCACAGAAAGTGCCTGCATAGAAACTGCAAAAAAAAACTACACAGAAACTCTCAAGAACCTGCAAACACCTGCAACTTGTCAGCAATTGTAATTTTGATTTCTCCTAGCAGATTTGGGAAGAAATCCTCCAAGAAATTTGATGTATATTCCTCAAAATCTTCTTGCGGGGTTACCCAATTCAAGAATTCTTGTAGGTGGTCTATGTCAACCAAAATATCAGCACTCTGCTGCATTCTTGAGTGCCATATGGTTCAGGCTGAATATGAACCAATTGCACGAACCACTTCACTAATACTCCCAAGATTTCAAAAGATCGTTCGCATCTCCACAAAGAGACACCAACAAGATCGCCAAACTGTTAGGGGTTTACAACCCTAACAGGTATTCAATGCAAACCACATATAGAATACAGGAAATTGACTACAGGTGACTGCACATTACACCATGAAACCTGCATACTGTGTGAACACAAGAGACCATGGCTAAGTAAGAGAAAGTATTTCACTACCCTGTATTCATCATCAACTTCCATTACAGGCCCAAAACAGCAGTACGACTATAGGAAGACTGCAAACTGCAAACTGCCGGTTGGTTACATCCAAAAACTGCTACACGCCATATGACCATTCGATTGTTTTAAAACTACCTAGGCATAAAGTCCTCGTGTAAACAAACCCCTAAGGCTTAAAGCTAAGACCTTAGTTACAATCAAAAAGTAAGTGCCCTGACACATCAGGCACTAACACTTCGTCCAACAAATCAACTGTCATCCTTGTCAGCCTCCGGTCCTCACAAGATCAACTCACACATCTTCATTGAGACTACGATCGCTTGGAAAACCATTTTTGAAAGCTTTGCCTTTGAATTTTGGATGTGCAAACCTCCGTTCACAACCTAAAATCCATTTTAATCAACCTCACCAAACACCTTCTCGAACTCCCACCTTGAACTGACACAACATTAGGAAGAGAATGGGGTCTAGGAGGGCCTCTTTATTTGGCAGTTTAAGGAAGTCAAACCTTTAGTTTTAAGAAAGTAATCAAAGGACAACTTTTGAATTCAAGTAGGCAAAACGGCTAGTTTATTTGAATTCAAAATATCCCCCCAAAATAGAATTTAAAATCTAGTGGGTAAAACCATATCATGTAGCATATCTATGGAAAGAGCTCGAAGTGTAGATTGCAAATCTATGATCTCCGCTCAAATTAAGGATCATATGTGAGAGTTATGGAAGGCCGAAATAGTAAAATTGTCCACCTTCTTTTTGGGGGGGAAAATGCATCCTTTGAGTACTCTTACACATCTCTCACACACCCACCATTCTTGCACACATAGGCCTAATGAGAAACCTTACCTCGACCTCCCCTAGCTCTACTTTTCCCGACCCTACGCCATAGACAAACTTATATTGTAATAAGCCTATACACGCTCCCTTCCCCCTTCTTTTCCTCGATCTCTAATTTTTCGTAGTAACACATTTTTTTATTTTTTATTTTGTAATGATATTGCAAAATCTCAATCGTCTCTCCCATGATCTGATTTATAACTTGTCTCTTGGTCTTATGTCAGTTACCATTGTATCCTGTTGTCACCAAACCTCGTGGCATAAGCAGTTTCCTTGAATAAAAAACAAGAGTTTTCAAAAGTTCCCATCTCACTAATTTATCCCTAGAAAACCCCACTCACTTTTGGCTTATCTGTTGCATCGACTTGTATGCCATACACACACTTTGGACTCTACACATCCCACATACATTTAGTTGCACCTGCATACACATACACACACATGTTGGCACAATCACATAATTTGAACTTGCCACACATTCCATTACCTTCTCACACACTTACACATCGAGCATTGGGTACAATCACACACAACCACACACATTAGTACTTTAAATGTTTGGTTTGTGTATGTATCTATGGGCATGTGCATAAGAGCATACATAAATATATATATATACATACATACATACATACATACATACATACATACATATATATATATATATATATATATATATATATATATATATATATATATATATATATATATATATATATATATATATATATATATGTGTGTGTGTGTGTGTGTGTATATATATATACATATATATACACATACATACATACATACAATGTATATATATATGCTATTAGCTATGAATCAAGTTAGTATGGAAATCCATGTATTGGACCCACAACTAAACAGGATGAGCACGTGGTCATCTTGACTTGCAACATGATGGATTAAAATACTAGAATTTATTCTTGCTATGGCCTCTCTTAGCGATTGTTTGAGGACAAACCGAACGGGTGCCCACCTGGCCGGACACGTAGCCGGACACCACATTTGTAGTATATTATTTTGCCAAGCTAGTGTATTAATACTCTGTGTAAATCCTAATTCCAGAGTAGTAGGTCAATTCCCTAAGTTGTAATGCTGTAATGTTATTTGTAATGATCCATGTGAGTCGGCCACTGGCCATTTAGAATTCCCTAGCTATAAATGTCAATAACTTTAATGTGAAAAGAGGCTTATCTTTAGAAGAAGAGAGCTCTAAAAATGTATGCTTAAGCTACGAGCTTCTCCAACTTGTAATCATCGCAATTAATGAATGGGTAATAAATTTTCAATTCCAAAACTTGCATTGTGTTCCTCTTTCTTTGCTCTTTCATCCTAGTGTAAGCATTGTTAGTTTTGTTGTGGTTCGTTACTACGTGTTAGTGAGTCTTAATTACAGATTTGAGTGCTTAAATCACTGTTTTTAGTTGTTTTGACCATAGGAGAGTGTTTTTAGACCATAGGACGACATTTTTGACATGTGCTATTGCAGTTTTCACGACCTTTTTGATGATGGATCGTGATTTTAAAACCTTGTCAAATCGCAACCAAAATTGGTAGGATAGTGTCCCTAGGTGTCCTAGACCTCCTCCTAAAGTTTTGTTGCATATTGAGTCCGTTCGAGTGCCGAAATGGTGTGCTGACCTAGAGTTGTGAGAAAGGACATAGACAGATTTTCTCGATCATTTAGTGATTGGTTTGCTTGTAGAGTTGTTGTGATTTCTTGTTAAGGTTCACTTTGTGATATTGACAATCTCATAGAGTCTCCGTGCCCCATTCGAGTCACTTTCCCTGAGTATTGACATTATGTTAGTACCAAAAAGCTATGCTGCAGACGTCCATCGCGGCGACCCGCTAACATTGGCGCCGTTGTCGGGGATATGATCCTTAGATGGTGAGTGACCTAGTGTGTATTTAGAGCGTTCTTTTTTGAAGATTTATCTCTCCATCCATTTACACTTTAGCAATGAAGCAGTTAGACATGGGGTTTAGTGCTTTACAGAGTCTAGAAGTTGAGGACTTGCTAGATCTATTCTTGAGAGGTAAAGAGGGTTGTGAGTGAGATAGCCAAAATCATTTCAATCTTTGATTTTCTCTATGCTTTCAAAGTTTTGTTCTGTTTTCCATTTTGACTTTATTTTGTACCGTTCTGTTTGTTTTTGTTTCATGTTTCATTTCAGTACTTAGGAGTAGGGTAAGTAGGAACTACCACCATCAAATTTGGGCTAAAAGGTTGAGGGAAAAAAGAGAGAAAATCATATTTTGGTAGAAATGACCATAACTCTGAAATTGTGAAAATTTGATGGTAGAAACCTTAAAAGTGATCCAAAATTCAAAAATTTGTGGATCAAAGGCATCAACAGACTCTATAGAAGCAATCTAGAAAGTTTGGTCAGAATCTGTGGAGGAATATGGATCGCGATCAATGTACCTTAGAGACCATTTTTGGTGAAAAGTAATCAATGACATTGAGCATCCGTGGGATACTCTTCAGATCAACTTTGCTTGAAAGAAAAAATATTCAAAAATCACATCAAAATTGGCTGTCAGGGCAAAAACAGGGATTTAGACACAAAATTGGGCAAATTTGAGATTTTGGGATCCAAATTCAAAAAGGGATGAGATTTGGCTTCTACAGGGCATAGAGAACCAACAAAATAAAATTCATGAAAAAATGCTACCAAACATGGATCGCAATCCATGTACCTTTTGACATTTGGGGCTAATATTTGACAAGTACATCTTGATAACTAGTGAAACAACTTTGCCAAAAGGGACCATGTCAAAAAATTGAAAAAAAGTGATCAAAATAACCAAATACAGAAACTAGTCAAAAACCGAAGGACAAACAGAAAAATTTGCTTTTGAATGACAAAAACTAGTCCAAATCCAAAACTACCATAGCATCTAGAAAACATGCTCATTCTGAAGGTACCAAGAAATGTTAGTTTGGCTTCCAAACATGGATCGCGATCCATGTACCTCATGAAAAAATTTTAAAAATTTTTGGCTCAGATTTGAGCAATAGGTAGCTGAGACATAGGCAAACACTTTTCCCAAAAGAACCAAATGCAAAAAAGTTGCAAAAAGTGGTCAAAAGAGCCAAAAACAGAACATTGTCAAAACTGTCACACCCAACTATAGAAGTCAGTTTTGGTTGGACAAAACTGATCCAAATTCAAAAAGATTTGTGGAGCAAGTTACAAACATCATAAGCTATCAGCACACCAAAGATTCAGATCCAAAAGTGGTGGGACATGGATCACCATCCATGTACCCTTGAGAAATTTTTGGATGGAAACTTTTCTAGCCTGTAGCAGAGACCATTGTGAACAAAAGTCCCCAAGGAAATTTTGTCAAAAAAGTTCAAAAAGTGAGTGGAAAGAGCCAAAAACAATGCAAGGTAAAAACCCTAAAACAGACCTAGGGATTGACTTTTGCCTGATCTAAACAAGTCCAAATCGTACAAAAACCATATAGCAGGGATCAGTGAACCAAGGACAAGTTGTGAGTCAAGTTTCATTACCATCTGACACATAGGTACATGAATCGCGATCCATGTTTTTTTGTCACAGAGTGATACCAAACTTGCACCATAGCTAGAGGACATCACAAGGAGTTTAGTGGTTTTTTCAAAACTGAATTTGGATGCAAAAAACCAGACCAAAAGCCCATAACTGCTCTGAGCAAGTTCCAGAATTGACCTAACTTTCAATACAAATGTCCATTCTCAAAAAAATTGATACCATAGGACCTACTAGTCATGTTGAATCTGATGGTACCAAGAGAAGTCAATTTGGGCTTCAAACATGGATCACGATCCATGTACCCATAGTGACTGTAGCTTGACTTAAAACTTTCCAGATCAATAGTGCATACACAAGAAAACATATCCCTAAGCCTAGTTGTGAAAAAATTTGAGCAAAATTGGGTCAAAAGAAAGCAAAACAGGTGACATACAGAATACCACAGTGCAGACATAGTAATGACCATTTGACTTGTCAAACAAGTCCAAATCCAAAAATATTTGAGATTTAGCTTGTGGACATAGTCAGGAACAAACTCCTAAGAGATCAAGTCTAGATGTCGTTGAACATGGATCGCGATCCATGTACTTCAACCTCAAAATTTGCTGAAAATTGGTATATAGTCTGCATATGACCTTTTGTACACAATCAAAATTTGGAGAAAAACATTTGACAAGGAACATGGATCGCGATCCATGTACCTCAACATAGTGGGGGTATTTGAGTTGGTGATCTTGTAGACATACTTAAGAACATCCCAAATCTCAAGTTTGAGCCAAAAATACCTTTTGAAGACCAAGATACTAGCCAAAGTTCTCGTGATTTGGTCCTGAGACTGTTTTGAGTGCCGTTTCAAGTGCAGTTCACTAAAATTGCTCTAACTTTTGATAGACAACTCCAAATTGAGTCAGGTATAGCCAGGAAGAAAGCTTGCGGGCAATAGAAAACTTTTAGGGTACCCCAAGACCAGTTTCCAGAGACCAAATCCAAACTTGCCTAAATCCAAACTTTTAGGGTACCCCAAGACCAGTTTCCAGAGACCAAAAAGTCACAAATTCCTGACTTTTGAGAGAGCTTACCAGGGGCAAAAAGGGATAAGTTGCAATAAGCGAAAGTGGGCTTGTCAAGGACTGTCTTGAGAGTTTTGGGTGAGCCTTGACCATGACAAATCATCCACCACCAGGGTTTTCTACTCCACTCAAAGACATGAAAAACGCAAGAAACACTGCAATGCCGACAACAGTGGGATTGGGAGAATACCTAGAGGAGAAGAATCCTTTGATCAACAAACCGAACGTGAGATTCAATAGAACCAATGAGCCATGCAAGTTCTAAAGGATTATGCTCATGATGGCTTATACAGATTCACAAAGGGGGAGCCATACATCTTCTATAGGTGTGTAGAAGCCAATGCTAGAGAGTTGATAACCCATAAGAATCTCTATGCATTCATGTAAACATATGCCATTGGAGTGCAAGTTTTGATGGTAGATAAGTATGGAAGAGAGTACCAACTTGTCGATCCCATTGACCTAGAACGATACATATACAAGGGTACTGTGATCTCTATTTACTTCCAGCCAATAACGATGCCTGAGCACATATCAGAGAGGATTCCACTGTGATTCTCTCCAAGACAAGAGGGAGAGTGAGAGACATCTTTCCAAGAGACCACAAATTGGTTAGATTAGTGATTGAACCACAATGGTTAAGACCATATCAAGTGGCTCAATGTGTCAAAACAAAATATGATGGGTTGAAGGATCCATATGCTCACGTCTCACTCTTCAAGCAAGTTTTGAGAGCTAAACAGATTGATGATTTTCATACTCAGTATGAGGGATTCGGATTGACATTGGAAGGAACAACCTTGACTTGGTTCCAACCATTGAATAGAGCTGATTTTCCCAACATAGCACAACTTTTGCAAGAATTTACAAAGAAGTTCTCAAAAAGGGGAATCAAACATAACACGGTGTCCCAAATCTACGCTTTCAAACAAAAAGCAAAAAAAA
Source organism: Adiantum capillus-veneris (assembly GCF_014529385.1). Classification (NCBI taxonomy): domain Eukaryota; kingdom Viridiplantae; phylum Streptophyta; class Polypodiopsida; order Polypodiales; family Pteridaceae; genus Adiantum; species Adiantum capillus-veneris. The sequence goes on from NC_140939.1 coordinate 136,112,765, forward strand.
AATGTGAAGGAAGCTCTGCTTCGCTTCAAATAGTACATAGACAGATGTCCTATGAGAGAGCTACCACAAGATAAGAGATTGTCAGTTCTCTTCATAGAGGAATGACACTCTCAAAAAGGACCTACATCTAAAAGGATACACAACGTTTGATTAAGTCACTAGAGAAGCTCTATATCTAGTTGACAATTGCAAGGCCTACAGAGAGATGACTGAAGATATAAGCAACATGACTAGTACTGTCTCATCCTCGAAGAGTGAATCAAAAACAAAGAGAGACGTTCAAACTCCTTCGGAACCAATCATTGATCAAGTGGTTGAGAGAGTGATTAGAAGAATAAACCAAGGCTACATACAAAACCCGATTGTACAATTGTATGATGGCCTCAATTGAGGACATGTAATACTTGTGGAGGGGATCACCCCACTCCATGGTGTAGCACTTAATTGAATTGTCAACAAATGCTAGAGCAACAACCACATCTTCTCAATGATGATAGAGTAGTATTCAACTACGCTCAACCAATGCATGTGGCACAACCCATGAGAAACTAGTACTCCATGGATGCAAATACGCTCATGCTCATAGCCAATCATGAGTATGGTTCAAAGAAAATTCTTACCAGGCAAGAACAGCCATTTGCTGGATCACCAGCTATGAAACAAGAAGGTCCATGCTATGAGTGTGGAGCTGATCTTTGGGCATGAAGTTGTCCAAACAAGGGTCCACAAATAGAATTATTTGTATTCTATGAACGTTGTGGGATAAACCATCTACGCCAACACTGTGCGAAAAATCCAGACTACAAAGGGAAAGCAACAATGAATGTTGTAGGCGTGATGCCTTCTTCAAGAGGATCTGAGGTAGAACCCTCCATTCCTTTAAACGTGATGAATCAAGCTCAAGCTCAAGAAGCTGCCAAAAATGCAATCGTTGACAAGGAAGCCACATTGTGTTTTCAAACAAAAATCGAGAACATATTGGTGAGAGAACGAAGAAAATCGTGGAAAGTTAAAAGGGACAAAATGAAAGCAAAAAGGCTAAGGAGAAAGCTGCTTTGGAAACTGAACTAAATAAAAAAAAAGAACAGCTTAGACAAGAGCAAGAAAGCAAGAAAAACGCAAAGGGACCCAAAGAGTCAAAGACTAACTCGGGAGGTTCAATCTTGGTCGATAAAGTCTTTGAACCTTTGGATGCGATCTTGAAACTTTTAGGTTAAAGATCAACCAAACCTAGGAGGATAGATGGCTAATGTACCTTCACCCGGGGTATGAAAAAGAGAGGTTGCAAATGTGTAAGGAGCTCATCCAGAAGGCCCAAGCTCTTATGGAACCAGTTCGAGATGCTTTAAAAACATAGTTGCTAATCCACAAAAAAATCCAAGAATTGGAAAGTCTTGGTATTTTAAACAAAGACCAGGAAGAGCCATGAGTTGAGGCACCTTTAGATACAAGGGAAGTAGCCAATACCACAGATGGGGTGGGCTCACAAGCAGTAATGCCAATTCCGGAGGTAGAAGAACTGTGGCCACAATCCTTGTGGAAATCAATCAGAAACCAAAAAAATGGTAGTGCTACTTTACAATCATCACCTATCCCTGAGATAAACATCAATCATGATTTTTTTCCAAGGGATATAAGATCTTTATATGGGGATGTCGGGTCTGTTGCATCTGAAAAGAGTAAACCACGCTCTCTAAAGACATTGCCATCTTTCATAGTAGAACTCAAAACAAAATCGGAGGTTAAAATGGTACCTTCTCAGTGGAAAGCCACACCAAAAATGATGGATACCAAGAGCTTGCAGGAATTGATGTCTTCTCCTATACAATGGACATTTTATCCCTCACAACTACTAAAAATTAGACCGCATCTATGGGATCAAATGGGCAAAAGCTTGGAAAACATGGGGTTGAAAATCCCTTCACATGACCAGCTTGCATATGAAAACAGGGATGACAACATGCCTAAGAAACCACATACAAAGCCAATACCAGTAAATAAGGTGGGTGACTACTGTGACGGAGAAGAAGGAAACACCACCTTACCATTTGAGTAGAAAGGAGTAAAGATGGTTGCTATATTAGATAGTGGGGCAGGAATTGGCATTGCAACTAAAGAAATATGGAAAAAATGGGGAAAGCTTGCTCTTACAAAAACTCGAATGAAACTGCAATTAGTAGATGGATGCATGGAGAGACCGATAGGAATATTAGAACAAATCATTGTATCCTCATGTGGCATAGAGTATGAGCACACCTTTGCCATAATGAATTTTGACAAGAGCAGCAACTTTGATATCATATTGGGCAGACCATTCATGCGTCAGCTCAAAATGGTACAAGATTGGGGATATCACTATATCTACCTGATACACAAAGAGGTCACTACGAAAATCAGTGTCAAAGATCATAGTTATAGCGATGTAGAACAAACCCCGGGGAAAGAGTTAAACTCCACAACCGATTTGGAAAGCAAAGTGCATATTTGGATGTACGAAGCTCTTGAGAGTGTAAGTCTGAGGAAGGAGGATTGTAATCTTGATCGACCTATGGAGGAAACACACTATATTCCAGAACCATTTCCAGAGGAGTTAGTTGAACCCTTTGGATGGGATCAAATACTGGCGCCTCTTGATGTTTGCGTAAATGAGGTGACCCTGACTAAATTTTGCAATGAAGAAGGATATGATATAATTTCCTTATTTACGATAAAGGTGTTGAAGGAAGCTAATGAAGTTTGTGAGTGTGAAAGCAGAAAAGGTGAGACAGATAGCTACATCCTGGAATGATGGTTCCAAGGTGCAAATAAAGGAAGCAAAGCAACCACGAGAATATTTCATCATTGACATACTTGAAGAATCGACAAAATTTGTTTCAAAGAAGCCGACTATAGAAACAATGCAAATGAAAGAAGATGAAGGAGAAAAGTTTCCAAGTTCAACGTCAAATGTTCAGCAAACTCAATATCAAAAGAAGAACAGAAGATCGGCTGTCTCTTATGATGATCAAATTCAACATATGCAGAGAAACGGGACTCAAAATCACATGTTCAGCTGTCATAGATCCAAAAACGACAAAGAATCTACTGACTTATGGAACATGGATCATGATGGGAAAGCCACCAATCAATGAGCTAGAAGAAATAGTTTACATAAGTTCAAAAATGCCGATTCCTAGCTTCGGAGTGGCAGAAGCTGTACTCAAGTTGAGTATAAGGATACTTTCCACATAATCGACTCCCATCACATCAAAGAGAGTCTAGTCCTAAGAGAAAGCTGGAGGAACATCTTCTTTTGACAACAATTAAATGCTTCAACAATAACAACTGTAAGAGTTCATGAAGCTTCTCAAATCCATGCAGAGAAGAAATCGCCAACCATCGCGAAAAAAGGTAAAGCAAAGGTAAACACTGGAGTATATCAACCTCGCAAGACAACTTTACCCTCAATGAGCTTCCATCAAACTTCCCGCGAAGCCTCTACATCAAGAGCCAAACCATCAACAATGCAATGGAGACCAAAGAAAAAAGTCTATCAACCAAAGTTTCCATCCGAAGAATGTCAACCAAGTTCTAGTATCAAAAGAGCACATCCAAGTCAAAGATCTAGTGTGGATACATGAAGCACAAGTTCAGCCTCAACAACAAAAAGTGACAGGGTGGGTAGCATCAAATGAGTCAATCACTTCTCAGGGCTACTTCCAAGGAAACGCTAATATTTGGGCCAAAAAGCCTAAACTAACAGCGTGGGTGTACTCACCTCAAGAAATAAGTTCTACAAGGAGCAATCCAAGCTATCAATGGAATACAAAAAACTCAACCAAGAGAAAGAACTACCACAAAAGGCAAAAGCAAACATCAAAGCAGCAAACAATGCGATAAGTTTGGGTACCAAAGTCAGACCTCGACGAAGCTACCCAACACAAACAAGTGAAGCAACGGATGGTTCTAGTGAAGCTACTCAAAGCACAAGGATTTTATGAAGGTAACAATCATATATGGTTACCAAAAGTTGTAGCTCAATCTGGAACAACCAAGAGAAATCAGGGAGCACAAGCTTCCACCCAAAGGCACACAATCAACATGAAGATCCAACAACCAGTCACCACTGATAGTGGTAAGAACTTTAGATGGATACCTCGTCTACAACTATAAAATCAAGGCTTTTACAAAGGAAATCATTAGATATGGATATTGAAGCCTAGTGTCAATCAAGCCAAAGAAGCAGAGAAAATTCCAAAGACGGTCACACACAAACCAAAGACAAGGTGGGTTCCAAAATCGCTATTAGAAACTCAATCACAAAGAACCCACACCTATCGACAAACACTTCTCATGAAAAATAACGAAAATGCTTTATTAGTCTCTACATTAGGTGCAGGACTTGTTTCACAAAGCAATGTGAACATACGACAGGCAAGTCAAGAGGAGCCAACATATGCCAACCTACTAGAAAAAACGGTGGCATCCAATGACCAACACAATGGAAAAGGCCTAAATTTCTAAAACTTATGGAACTGGGTTTTCGGCATTGAATAGGTAAGTGAAAGTCGCCATTAAAAATACATGGCATAAAAGTCAAAGTCGGGCAGTTATAATGAGCGAGGCGTTAGTACCAAAACTTCATGTAATATTCTTTGTGGTCTAAGCGTCTTAGTTATTTTAGGTACTGCTCAAGCTGAAAGAGTTGAGCGTAATTACGTTGTGTCGCTCATGCTGGTATAGGTGGGCATAAGAGTCGAAGTCATTGTAGTATAGTGGTAAGTGAAGGAAGTCTAAAAGACACTCACGCACTCACCACAGTGAGGTATGAATGGACAAGCTTCTACATCGAAAACCCTTCTTGGAAATGTGGAAGCTATTAAGACATCCTTTGATGTCACATGTGCTACATTTATTCCTTGAAGCACCCATCAACTCCATCTCTCACACGCCATGCTTTTGTTTGAAAACTTCTCATAAGCATATAGAGTGTCCCATATTTTGCACTTGCATTAGGCAATCTTCCTTTATTTCTCCCAAGCACTCACCTTGCATGACAGGTACTTCAAGTCCAAATGCTCAACTCCAATAAGTGTGTATACCAAAGACACTTTTTTCCCACTGGGTTTTTTACCTTGGTCAACCAGGTTTTAGACCCTAATCTAAAAACCCTCATCATCCTCATCATCACCTTGTATATATTCCATCTACATCAGCAACAATAAAGCAATGGATACCCAAATCAATTGACAACGACTTGGAGAAAAAACTACAGGTCTCCATATGCTTATTAAGAGAATTTTTTATCTCCAAGGTCGACAACAATGCTCCATAAAAAAATGGCAAGTCAAAGAATGGCCTACAATGACAAATTCCGCAAGAGAGTCATCAACGACAATCAAAAGTAGCTCACACAGGCTTCAACATCGGCTACCTATTGTGGAAAACTCAAATTGTAGTGGACCTTGAAAGCAAATCCATCATAAAGTCCACGCCCCAAAGAGGATTAGTTCTACAAGCTTAGACACATCAACATCCATCTTTATGGCGGCTAAGACTGGCAAAAAAGATGTCAATGCACAACAAGAAGAAAAGTTTCCTAGAAAATCAAAGATCAAATCAAGTATCAACAACATGGCATATATGCATGACGCAAGGAAGGTGGGAGCATCATCAACGACAACGCACTTCCCAAGTTGAAGACCAACCTTGCAGACAAAGCTGACGACAACCCTATGACAAGATTGCACAAGGTCGTGTCAAGGGACGACATGAGCTAGGAAGGGGGGAATGCTTGAGGACAAACCGAACGGACACCCACCTGGCCGAACACGTAGCCAGACACCACATTTGTAGTCTATTATTTTGTCGAGCTACTGTAGTGATATTCTGTGTAAATCCTAATTCCAGAGTAGCAGGTCAATTCCCTAAGTTGTAATGATGTAATGCTATTTGTAAAGATCCATGTGAGTCAGCCACTGGCCATTTAGAATGCCCTAGGTATAAATGTCAATAACCTTAACGTGAAAAGAGAAGAAGAGAGCTTTGAAAACTTATGCTCAAGCTGCGAGCTGCTCCAACTTGTAATCATCGCAGTTAATGAATGGGTAATCAGTATTCAATTCCAAAACTTGCATTGTGTTCCTCTTTCTTTGCTCTTTCATTCTATTGTAAGCATTGTCAATTTTGCTATGATTTGCGACTACGTGTTAATGAGCCTTAATTGCAAATTTGAGTGCTTAAATCACTATTTTTAGTCATTTTGACCATAGGACGACATTTCTGACATGTTCTGTTGCAGTTTTCAGGACCTTTTTCATGATGGATTGTGATTTTGGTACCTTGTCAGATTCAAACTTGGTATGATAGTGCCCCTATTTGTTCTAGACCTCCTCCTAAAATTTTGTTGCATATCAAGTCCGTTTAAGTGCCGAAATGGTGTGATGACCTAGAGCTGTGAGAAAGGACATATGCAGATTTCCCTGATCATTTAGTGATTGGTTTTCTTGTAGAGTTGTTGTGATTGCTTGTTAAGGATCACTTTGTGCGATTGACGATCTCATAGAGTCTTCGTGCCCCATCCAAGTCACTTTCCTTGAGTATTGACATTATGTTAGTACCAAAAAGCTATGTTGCAGACGTTCGTCGCGGCGACCCGCTAACAATGATATGCACTCCCCCTGTCTGGTTATCACCCTCATCATCATGAAACACACACACATACATCAAGCTGAAGGACTCTCCTATTGCAACTCATAACAATCATACATATATATATTCGACTTGCATCATTATGCGGTTGAACACTCGTTGTTGGGTTTTAATAATGTTCATTATGCTGTGTAATGTAAATGGCCTATGAACTTTGAGACAAGCGGAATCGGGAAATTAAAGAAATAACTTTTGTGAGGATACTTTGTGAGCATAGAGGATGAACTTAATTGATGATATCAACATAGGCATAGTTAGTTAACTTGGGATGAACAATACTTTTGCAAGAGAAAGAGTTTAGAGAACATGACAACAGTTGAGGACCGGATTTATGTGGAGCCGGCGGTCCCCCGTCCAATAGGCATTTGTATTATAGATTCTCCCATCAAGAGAGACTTGGTACAATACAATCTTTGTGTTCCTTGTGACCTAGGTGATGCAAGGAAGATGAAAATATTCATGCATCATGAGCATAACATAAACTTTGCAAAATGCATTAACTATCCCAAGCCTCAGTCCCAAGGCCTCAAACACATTTGAAGGTGGAGAGAGCTAGCGGGCAATGAGGGTAGGGAAGAGGAAGAAGAAACGTTCCATATGAGAAAGAAGTAGTTCCTCACTTATCATCACTCTTCTTGATAGCATACATAATAGCATAATAATTAATATGGAGAAGATGGCAAGATTAATCATTGAAGCGTGGCTCTTGTTTGGATTTGCATTCCATAGCCAAGAGTGTTGGTGTAGGCTCTCAACTTCTCTACTAGCTTGGAGAAGGAGTTAGAGCTCTTGCACTTTGCACTTCACAAAATGAGAGTGTGTGTGGGAGATTATACCCCCCACGCTAGCCCCCTTCTTGCTTTGGTTGACCCCCCCTTGTAGCTCATTCTTGAAGCTCATTGGACCCGTGCAAGCCTGGCCAATCACATGTAGGATGTATTACAAGCAACAAGGGTAGTCATGGGACAAGTGTCCCCCTTTCCCCTTGGAGAGAGAGGGCTTGATATATGCAAAAACACTTAATTAAATTAACTAATTTATCATTAGATCGCTTGGGAGGCCAACCAATAGTCTTTAGGCACACCATAAGAGAAACATGAAGAGGAGCTTGACAAGTTTCCTAAATGATTTCTTTGTACCAAGCTTGCCTTGTGTGAGGGTATGTGTGTTCTCTCTCTAGCCCCTTCTTGTAGGGCTCTCCCCCTCCTTGTAGGGAGATTTGTTGACTTTGTGGAACACCTTACCCTCAAGCATCTTAGTAAGCAAGCATGACAAAGCACCTGAAGCTTTGGTAATGTTTCCACAAGCATCTCAAGCTCCCTAGTCGAAAAGCACGACAAGCACCTCAAGCATCTTAGTCAACAAGCACAAAAAGCACATCAAGCACCTTAGTCATCAAGCACGACAAGCACCTCAAGCTTGGGCCGGCCTCCCACTCAAGCTCAACCCTAGCTTACCTAAGGTCAATGGACTTTTAACACTAACCTTTGGAGGTCTTTAATGAATCTAACCCTAAGGTATTTGAAGCTCCATTGGCTAGCCTTGCTCTTTGACAAATCATCTCTCATGTGAGCCCCTTTACCATTGGCCCCGTGTCGAGATAGATCTAGAGGCACATGTCTATATTGTAACCCTTGTTCCCGTCTATTCTCCCATATTAAATGATTAGTTTAATACGAGAATATCATTTGGGTTGATTAGATATTAGATTTTTATGACATTACCTCTCTCTTGAAATCATAGTCGTCCTCAACTTTGAGGTAAAAGAGATAAATCCTTAATGATTAGTCAATGTGTCTTAGCGGGTAGAAGATCCCATTTTATCCTATAACATCATTCCAAGATGGATGACTAGTCCATTTGGTAATTGAGAGGCATAGTTGCTGCAAGCATTTCTGCTCTATAGTCCATTTCATTCTCCCAAAGTAGAGTGACAAATTCTACTTGGTGTTTAAGAGACGTCGTCATCACAAACATGATTCTAAGTATGCATACTACATAAATTTGTGCATAATAATAAGAGAACTAGTCTTATAAGAAAAAAACATTGGTCATTCAAAAGAAATTTGTACATTTTCTTACTCTAATGTAGCATTGTAAGCATTGACAAGGTTCATACTATCCTTAAGTTGTATTCCTTGCATCCATCTAGCATCTTCAAAAGGATAATTTTTGAGCTTAATAAGATACCGTCGGATAATCTTACCATGTCGTAGTACCTTGTATTCATGCCAAAGGATAGCTTTAGGTTGTAGCACATCTTCTTGGTCTTTGATTTTGGGAGGATATTCAATGATTGGTTCACTTGGTGGATCTCCTTTGTAGAGCTTAAGTAGGCTCACATAAAAAGCATTGTGTATGAGCCAATGGCTGGGCAACTTGAGTTGATAAACCACCTCATTGATGGGCTTCAAGATTTGAAAAGGACCATAGTATCTTTTTGCTAGTTTAGCATAATACTTTTGATGGCCCCATAGGATTTTTGCCCATCGTTTGCCTTAATCGAGCCTTGGGAAACTTAAGTAGGACCCAATTTTTTTCTTTGAACATTAAGCCCTTCTGTGCTTGTCTCAACATCAGCTTTTTGCCTTTGTTGAGAGATGGATATAGCCTCCTTAATCTTTTGAAAAGATTCTTGTAGGTCACGGCTATACTCATTGGCAATGAAGATCTTCCCATGTACTTTAAGTAGAAAGGGACGTTTAGGTCTTCCCTCAATGATTTCAAAAGGTGCTTTTCCCGTAGAAGTATGTACAATATTATTATATGCATACTCTACAAGAGGTAATTACTTTTCCCATTGTGAGCGTTGATCTACTTCAATGACATAAGTCTTTAGTAGATCGAGTATCATAAAATTGGCTGTCACTTTGGCCATCCGTTTGTGGGTGATAGGCCGAAGAGAAATTCAATCTTGCTCCTAGATTTTCAAAGAGACCTTTCCAAAAATTACTGATCATTCTAGGATCTCTATTTGGCACGATGGATTTTGAAAATCCATGGTGTTTGAAAATCTGTGATACAAAGAGAATTGCCATTTGGTGTGCCTTAATAGTCTTTTTGACAGGAATAAAGTGTGCTTGCTTGCTAAACCTCTCGACTATTGTCCATATTTTCGTATTCCCATGGATAGACTTGGGTAATCCAAACATAAAATCCATGGATATACTCTCCTTTGGTGAATTTGGGACAGGAAATGATTGGAGTAATCTAGGTTGCTTCCTCTATCATACTTGGTCTTTTGGCATACTAAATATTTTGAAACATACTCTTGTATGTCCACTTTCATGGTAGGCCAATAGAAGTACGTTTCTACTCCTCGGAGGGTAGTTTGAATGCCTCAATTCCACGCATAGGGAGGAGCATAAAATTCATACATGACTTTCTCACGAAGGGAGTGGGTAACACATAACCTATTGCCGTGGACAAGATAATGATCATGCAAGGTGAATGGTTCCTCTTTCTTCCCCAAATCAATGACTAACATTACGTCTCTAAAGTCAGGATCAGTAGCATACTCACCTGTCATAGAAGGATCATGTTGAGTTGCTATAGACACCGCATTAACTTTTGGTCTTCATGAAAGTGCATCTGCCACTTGATTGTGCTTACTAGCAATGTGATCAATATGGAAATTAAATTGCGAAAGAAAATTTTTCCACCTCATTTTTTTGTCGGCAAGCTTGGTTTGTGTCATGAAATACTTGAGACTTTGGTGGTCGGTTTGTAGTAGAATAAATGTAGTCCCCAATAGATAGTTCTTCCACATGTCTAGGGCATGTAGAACAACTAAAAGCTCTTTCTCATAAATTCCCAAGACCCGTTCATCTGTATTGAGCCTTCAACTCTCATATGTTATGGCATGCTCTTCTTGAAGCAAGATTGCTCCAAGGCAATCACCACAAGCATCACATTGGACCTCAAATGGCTTTGAGAGATCCGGAGCATGAGGAATGGTTGGGAGGTAAGCTTATCTTTGAGCTTGTCAAAAGTATTTTGCTCCTTAGCAGTCCATGAATACTTAATGTTCTTCTTTGTTAAGTCATGTTATGGTCCTATCATTTGAGAGAATTTTTCTATGAAGGGCCTATAGTATGTACACATACCAATAAAGCTTCTTAGTTCATGTAGATTCCTTATATTAGGCCATGCTTTTATTACCTCCAATTTTTATGGATCCATTCGGATACCATCTTGGGAGATAATATGAACTAAGTATTGAATCTCTTGAAGGAAAAAATCACTTTTCTTTTGGTTGAGAAAAAGCTTGTTCTCCCTCAATGCTCAAAAAATCACTTGGGGATTTTTCTTGTGTTCCTCGAAGGACTTGGATAGATGATGATATCCTACTGAAGTTGCGGTAGGGTCTAAATATTTTCTATTGAAGGTGGCTTGTGCATTAGTCAAGCCAAAAGGCATGACTATCTAGATATTCATAAAGGCCGAACGTTGTACAAAACGCGGTCTTTAGGATACCTTCATTCACTATCCTTATTTGATGATAGACACTTTTAAGGTAAATCTTACTGAAGTAGGTAGAGCCTTGTAGCTTATCAAACAAATCTTCTACCTGAGGTACGAGAAATCTATTTTTGAGAGTGATATGGTTTAGCTTGATAGTCCACACACATACGGTATGTACCATCTTTCTTTACAAAAGGACTGGAGAACAAAAGGGAGAGGAGCTAGGTCTCACCATCCCTTTTGTCAACCAATTCGTGTAGTTGATTCATGTTCTCCTCTTGTTGGGCTTGGAAAAGTTGATAAGGAGGCTTGTTATGCGGTGAGATTCCTGGTAGGAGCTCAATTCAATGATCATCATCCCCTCGTTTTGGAGGTAAGTTCATAGGGATATCATCGACGAACACATCTTGGAATCCTTTTAAAAAATTAGGCAAGTCTAACTCTTCTTGATTCCTACCACTTACATTTGATGAAACGACCCCTTACAATGTTTCATGGCCATCCACTCCCGTCTCGTTGGTTTAGACTCACTAGCATCTCTATACATGTTCTTTCCCCTGTAGGTGAATTAGATTCTCCTTTCAGGGAACTTTATGTTGGCAGCCATGCCTTGAACCACGGTGCCCCTAGGATAGAATCCTCGTGTTGGAGAGGAGAGATGGAAAAGTCTTCTTTGTCCACATAGCTTTGGACATGAAGCCTCAACTTCCCAATCAAGGGAGCATTGGTTTTTCAATTTTGTCTTTATTTTCCATGGGCTTGACATTCCATCTAGCCCCTTGTTCGAAATTGATGCGCGAAGCAACCATGGTGTGGTAGATTACTTCGATGATAGAACCAGGCCGTTGAGAGTTGACGTACTCGGCCATCTCCCGCACAAAATTTTTGCTTTTGCTTGACGAAGTCTATCTTTTGGAAGACAGTAGCCTTGAGATGTAAATCCCAAAACTTGTCTACATATTTGTGGATAGACTCATGAGAGAGAAGCTTCAAACTGTGCCATTCAATAAGCACTTTGTCCTTTGCATCGCTTGCAGAGAATTGCTTCATGATGGAAACATGTAGATTTTCCATGTCTTTGGGGCTTTGCCATTGCCACGAAGGTTATCCATCACTAACGAACTGATTTTTGGAAGTGCATAGCTACATGGTGTAGCTTGGAGGACTTTGTGAAGCCCTCGTCTCCAAATTATGCATCATATTGTTGGATGAAGACCAACACTTTGTCAGTAGCACCAAAGGTGCCATCACAGGTGAGAAAAGAGATACTCTTTCCTCCTTCTTTGAACTTCTTGAGCTTTTGTGACCTTCGCCATGTAGGGTATGATTTTTGATGTCCTCCCCTCTTGTATTCTCTAGGAGAATGGCCATAGCTTTCGTCGAAAGAGGAGTAAGGTGAAGAAGAAGGAGAAGAGAGTGACCTCTTTCTTGCCCTTTTCTTCCTTTGTTTCCTCTCTTCCCTTTTGGGGTGACGAGGAGGACTGTGGGTTGATCGTTTCCTCTTGGGAGGAGTTAGCGATCTTCTAGAACACCGTCTTCATGGATCCACATGTTTAGAGGAACTTAAAGATTCATTACTTTCTTGCTCTTTGGACGAGAGACTCTTCCTTTGGAGGTCTCATCAAGAGGCCTCCTAAGCTCTTTCTCCTCTTGGAGAGGAAAAGAAATCCCATAAGCACGAAGTTGTTGAGTAACTTTGACTTGCAACGCAGGGTTGCCCATAGCTTGCTGCAACCTAGTAACAAGATAATTGACAAACATGGGGGCATCATCATTATCACCTTCATGTGCAGCTGAGGACCGGATTTATGTGGAGCCAGTCCCCCCTCCAATAGGCATTTGTATTATAGATTCTCCCATCAAGAGAGACTTGGTACGATACTATCTTTGTGTTCCTTGTGACCTTGATGACGCAACGAAGATGGAAAGCTTCATGCGTCACGAGCATAACATAAACTTTGCAAGAAGAATAAACTATCCCAAGCCTCGGTCCCAAGGCCTCAAACACCTTCGAAGGTGGAGAGAGCTAGCAAGGAATGAGGGTAAGGAAGAGAAAGAAGAAACATTCCATAGGAGAAAGAAGTAGTTCCTCACTTTGGTGTTCTAGTAAATGAAACAAATTTAACATTACACTTATGTTATGAGAAAAAGGACTCAAGTAATCATTGCGTGTAAATAGGCCACTTATCTTACATATTGATCAATTGTTACAAGTTTTTTTTTTGTATACATAGATACTTATTTCTATTGGACATTGCAATAACATCTACACCTATACTACTAATCCCATGAGCCACGGGAGACTCCTATTTTGTTTGAGCCTGCAGCTTCACATGCATACAATCACCACTACCTTAGCTAGCTTTTTGGACTTTTCAACACCAAGTATCATCAGTGGAATAATATAATCGATAAGTATATGCTTTTCGTTTATAGTTTTCTATCTTCTTGTTTAAATAAAGCCACCATGATTTCTTTGGATCTATTATTTGACCTATGTATTGTTTTCACACAATACTGATCTCTACTGACTACCTTACCCCCCTATCTTGCCAACAACTCTCCATATTTTTAATTGATTATATATGAAAACAATCGTACTCAAAGCTTGATTTTGTAACCATTTTTTGCAATTTGCTCCTTCATGCTAAGCTATAGTATACGGTTTTTACAAGTTTGCTTTCAAAGTTGACGCTATAAAATTTTATAAAATGCATGTCTAGGACTTAACCTTTATGGAACCTACAAAGTCATGAAGCTTTATACTCGCTTAATATACTACTATGATAATATTCACCTTCTCTACTTCCTTGTTCGTTATTCTCTTAATACAGTTAAATTTAGGGGGACAAACTCAAGCAGTTTGCAATAAGGATAATACCATTGGACAATTTTAAAGGAAAATATCTTTTGCTTAACTATATTCTCTTATGGCATATTGCGAAATTAACCATCCCTAAAGTTATGGCTTGTGCTTACATTGAATGTAATTTTTAATGAGAGGATTTGACATTAAGCTTTGCAGCTACTCACATGAGCTCACGTGCTTTGGGATAGTGAGCAACAATTTGTAAGTACTCTGCTACTCAACAATACTCCAATTTGGTATCCAACAGGTAGTAAATGTTTTGTAATTTTTATGCCTTGTCTAGTCCATTGTCCACGTACACATAGATTTTCTGATTTAGGTAGTGTGTAAATGCTCATCCTAGTGTAGATCCGCCGATTTAGGTAGCACAAAATCAAATACAGATCCACCAATCTAAGTAGCATTAGTGTAGATACTTCAATTTAGATAGCACATTTCATTGGTGTAGATTCATCGGTTGAGGCAACACCAATCACAAAAGCATATTGCAATGGCTGGCCACCACTGTGCATCGTATGATTTTGCTACCCGGGTACAAAATGAAAGATATTGGATTTGGAATTGGATTTGGTATATAATAATTTTCTATCACGATAGTGTTTATGGAATTGGACTTGAGATTTATAAGAATGAATTTATTGAACGATGAGTGTGACCAATGATACCCTGATTCATTTCATATGACCTATACTACTTATTCTCGTGGTATGGGACACTAGAATAGGTGGTATGTGGATGGCGACAGGCATACAAATGTTGTTTAAGTTTATTTTTTCTTTTAATATGTGCTATTTTTATAAAAACTACTAATCATTGTTTTTAATAAGCATAATTTACAGATTTCTATCTTCGCAAAACTGAAGACGGTTGCTTTTTAGTGGAGAGGTATGTAATGGAAATTGATATTTTGTTATTTATTGCAGTTGACAGTTGAAAAAAGCTGACCGAGCTATGGACTATGGTAAAAGATATACATTTTATCTACACTTGTATTATTCAAGTGCTCTTTATGAGGTATGAACATTATTGTGTCCGGTTAGGCAATCTGTACTCATGTTGAGCTTTCAAGAATCTATAAATAAATACGTGAGAGAGGAAAATACTCACTCTTGCACAGGGAGAGATTGCACATGTTTATATTATTTTTCTCTCTTCTCATCTTTTCTCTCTCGTCGTGCTGGTGTAGCACTCTGCTCTAAGAGGTGCATCTGTACATGCTCTCTTACTCCCTCTCTGATCGCGTGTAGTCTTGATTATGTGCTACGAAATTTGTCAAGTATGTAGTTTAGTCGGTTTTATGGCTTGCATCATGTAGTTTTTGCTATTTTGCAGGGTCTTCCATGCCTCCGTTTGTAGCACTTTTCACTCCAATGCTAGCAATGTGTCTACTTTGTTCACACCCAGTTTGTCTCTTTCAAGCAATAAGCTGAAAAGATGAAAGAATTTTACCCCATAGATGATGGATACCTACTCCACAATGGGAGAGTTTGTGTATTGATGGACGTAGACATTTGGTGCCAAATTCTTTATGAATGCCATGACAGTCTTAGAGCAAAATACATAGGTATAAAGAAAACTTAAAGAAAACTTATGCACTTGTACAATGACAGCTTTACTAGCCCGATTTACATTGATATGTTCAAGACAATGTCTTGCAACTAATGTCAAAAATCTCAAGTCAATAAAACAGAGCGCCTAAAGATGGGAGGTTTTTAATATCCTTTGGAGATTTCCAATGGTAAATGAGAGAGTATCTCTATGGATTTTATTGTGGGTCTACCAACCACTGCCCAAGTTCATGACTCAGTATGGGTGGTGGTAGATAGGTTAACTTTGTAATTTTATTCCAACCAAGTCCACTCTTAAAACTCCAAAGTTAGCTAAGCTATTTGTTCACAATCTATACAGATTATATGATTGATAAACAACAATGGTAAGTGATCGAGATCCCAAGTTTAACAATCACTTCTGGAGGTATACCTTTAAATGTCTGGAACACAATTCAATATCAGTATTGTAGACCATCTAGAAATATATGGGTAGATTGAATGAGTTTTACTACGTTAAAACACTCTTCTTCTTCTTCTTCTCTTCTCTCTCTCTCTCTCTCTCTCTCTCTCTCTCTCTCTCTCTCTCTCTCAGACCGCCCGCCGCCATGGTTGAGTTTTTGGAGGTTTTCCTTCACAATTAGGGTCAAAAACCCTTCTTTCACTCGCAGAATATTGCTGGTACGAGGGGAGTCAAGCCGTTGCTTTTGATTTTGAGCTTTGCATCGGATGAGCTCTGTCAAGCAACTTCATGGATAATTCTCCTGCGTGCAACGTTTTTAGCTTTTTTTTTTCTTACGAAGTTCCTTTTTCCGTTTAACATTGATTACATGATTAACATTGGGCGAGATGGAGCTCCACAGAGAGTTTCCATTTGTCTTCCTACTTCTCGAAAGAGCAACATAAAGTAGTGGATGCCACCCTCTTTCTTGTCCTCTTGCGTAGGGCTTTGTGAAATTCAAGAAATTTGAGCTATGTTTTCAAAATTTTAACACTCTTTTTTGCAAAGTTGAGGTGTAATGTATGGTTTTTCTCTTCTCTTAACCAACATTATATTATACTCCACAGTAAAGTTGATTGCCCGCCCTTAAGTAATACTTGTATATGTGCTAAGCCACGTTGAGAAATAACATGTAAATAACATATATGATGTATCATCTTTTTTCTAAGCATCCAATACCTCTCTTCTCATCTCCACCGGGAGGAAACTTAAGTAGAGGAATATACATACAAGACCCTACTTGCTGTATCAAGCTTTCTTGACTGCTACATAGAACTTTTCACTAGTCGAGAAAAGGGCACTTTTTCCATCGCTTTTCACACCCTCGAGTAGAAAAATCGGAACAGGTTGCTTATTTTTTCCACCCTTTTTTGGAACAATCACGGCGCCATGATTGTTCCTTGGGTGATAAACTTAATTTTCACATGAGATTTATTTATTCTCAGCCATGAAAAAATCACATCAGGATGCAAAAAACGATTTTCTCACTCGTCGAGTGTAAAAATTATTTTTTTCGATGGGAAACTCCTAAAACTTGTACTATGTGTTTGAACACACCTCTTTCCATACCTAAAAGCTCTCTACTTTGATGGCTTTGAGCAGAGTGCTCTCATATCATCATATAACTTTTGCAAGTTGCTAAAAGGTTGTCCTCCTTGTTGGCTAGTCTTCTCAATAATGTGCATAATCTCTTGGGCTTTGCTTCTAGCTTTATGACCCTCTTCACCATGCAACAATGCTTTCACTCCAACCTCCACAAAGCTTCTGTCTAAGCCACCGGTCTCCGTGCGCCCGAGCTCCAATCCTGCCGCCCACACATTGCAAAGGTAGTGACAGTTCAACCTCTGCTCCGCATGGCGCGGGCAGCATAGAAGAGGAACACCCGCCCACAAGCTCTCCACTGTTGAATTCCAGCCACAATGAGATAAAAAGCCGCCAACCGCTTTGTGTGCTAGCACCCTTACTTGGGGAGCCCAGCTTATAATCATTCCTTTGCACCTTGTCCGCTCAAGGAAGCCTTCCGGGAGCATTCAAGCCAGCTCTTCCATTGTAAGTGCATCCTCTCTTATGACCCATAAGAAGGGACTCCCACTTGCCTCTAGCCCAACAGCAAGCTCTTGTATCTCCTCTATAGACAACTTTGCAAAACTACCGAATGCAACGTAGATGACGGACGACTCTGCTTGCGAGTCGCGCCACGATAGGCATTCTGTCAGGGCATTATCTTCCGTCTTCGTCTGGCCGGTGCGTAAAGGGCCGATCGCATAGCTGGTAATTCCTTGAGCTTCTAATGACTTAAATGCATCGGGCTCAAGCTCCAACAGGGAATTGATCAGAACTCTCTCTCTAGACTTCGCACATGAAGCCACCTCCAGAACGAATTGTACAAATTGATTTGATGAGCCCGCAAATCGCAGCTCTTGCGATACAAGCTCAGATGAGAATGGTGGAAGGCCTGGAATATGAGTTAGCATCAAAGGGGTCTCGCTCTTCCACTGGGTGGGGGATCCTGTCCACATTGCAAAAGATGACATCAGCTAGTGATAAAAACTAAACTCAATCTTAATCATGACAGAATATTCAGTCGACATGTTGCCTCAATATATAACCCTCGAAGGAGAACGGAGAAATTGCTATGCAAAGGACAAATGGATGACAGAAATTCATGGGCATTCGATATTCTGATGACTTGTCATGTAACATATTTATCAATGCTACCACTTTTATACTATGTCCCTCTCTTTCAGTAGATGGCTTTCACAACAATATCCACAAGAAGGTTTGGGCAAATTCTCACAGTAATTCCCACATTGTGACTTACCTCAACATCATGAGCTTCTACGAGGGAGGCACCGTATACCTAGCTAGGTATGCGGTGATTTCTCGAACAGAAGCTCATGATGTTATGCATTGTATGAAAAACACTGAAAAAGACTCCCTTTTCCTGCATGAGAAAATTTCTAAATCTTCTTGTGATCTAAGTATGATGTAATTCAGCATGAGGAGCATCAGACCAATCAAAAACAAGCTCAATACCCTGGAATAGCCCAAAAAAGAGAGGACAAAATAAAAATAAAAACCTTTCTCAGGGAAGATGCCATCAGAGTAGAGGACCTCAAGATTGGAGACGGCCAAAAGTTGTGTCATGGCATTGGATGTCCATAATTCAATTCGAGGGATGCGGGCACGTTGGGTGACCTCAAGTGCCCAAGGGGTGGAGGAGTGGCAGATGAGGCATGTTGGTGGGTCACCCTATTCTCGGAGCTCAACAATAAGATTAAACAAGTTCTCCTTCATGGAAGGGGTGACAGGGAAGAGTTTATCGACGTCACCCGGTTCCAAGACATCTTCGAGCACATGGATGGAAATTTTACCTCTACCACCCTCACCACCGCTGCTACCGCTACCGCCACCATCGCCGGTGCAGCATGTGCTAGGGAGAACAAGACTATTCCGCTCTTTGAGGCTGACATAGGAGGAGGAGAAGTAGATGAAGCTTACCTTGAAGCCAAGGGCGGCGAGCGATTCCGACAGGAGCATGGCTGGGACGACATGGCCTTGCCCACTGGATGCAACGACCAAGGCGTGGGGGGTGGCATCAGAGCTGCTATCCATAATATAATGGTGCTGTCACAAGTACTTGGGCGTCTAGGGTTAGGGTTTCTGCTTGCATTTAGATGCATTGGCCACCTTGAGGGATCGATTCTTCCTCAATTGTGAAACTTTTCAAGGCTGAAAGATCTCAGCTCTGCCTTGCAGGCGAAGAATGAGAGCCGGGTACGGCTGTTTATATGGTGACCTACAAGTCCAAAACCATAGCGATTCTGCTCATTCCAAGTCAGTGTTCCATTTTCCCAAGCATACAAATTCCTTTTCTCGAATTTGCCAAGAGGAATTTTTTTAAAAATAAGGTTATTATTTCAAAATTTTACATTATTTTTCTCTATTTTTGGGACGGAATTTCTCCTTTTGCACTTGCCCTCAACTGGCATTCTTTTTTTTTTTTTTTGGCAAAACTCACAATTGTGAGTGGATAGTAGTAAGACCATCAGAAATATACACCAACCTCGAGCTCAGACCGAGCCTTGAGGGTCAAAGGATTACAAGTTTTCTGCTTGACATAGAAACCACAACTACTCCTAGGCTCTACTTATTACAAGATGTCATCATGACATGTATTGTTCTAGACCAGTCCGCTGAGGCTTGTTTGCCTCCAATCATGTGGATCGTCACTCTGCTCTCTTGTATGATTTCACAAAAGCTTTCCACAACTAGGTCCCCCTCAAATATGCCACGGCTCCTTGCTTGCCAAATATGGTGAAAGAAGTAGTACCTGATTATTTGAGTGCAACTAAGAAGAGCAAGACTTCCCAACGTGTTACTACCAAAGAACAGATCAGTCTTGAAGAACTTAATTTGCCATGTCCTTTGAATCCACTTGCATATTTTCCTAGCCATGCCACTGATTGTCTGGCATCCCTTGAAAAGGTGGGCTAGGTCTTCACTAGCTATTCTGCACCCCGAGCAACGATCGGGACCCGATTCCTCTTTCTTGTATCTTTACGCTCGTCCTCGGTAGAGCACCCCACATCACCTTTTACATAATTATCTTCATATAGTGAGGCCACCTTGGCTCAAATGTAATTGGAACTAACTGTATTCAGACCTTGGTTCAAATGTAATGTAATAATTTTCGGATTATAATAACTATTGTGGCTTAAAAAATAATCCAGTTTTGACTCAAATATTATCCACGGGAGAAAAAAGTCCACGAGTATAATGTATGATGCCTGTTAATATTAAAATGTTTTTAACTTCATCAGTAGACTATTCTTTCGACAATTTTGACAAGCCATGGCCCCATGGCCTTCACTTATGTGTGCTGCAGCGTGCTAAATTCCACTTTGACAAGCCAAGGCCTTGACTTGTGCTTTTCATTGCACTTGTTTATTGCACGTGCATTCCTCTATAGGACAAGTCCATAGAGTGTAGAGTGTAAGGGCGCATCCGCATGGGCAGAGTTGAACCCTCCCTCCTTGCCCCGTGGAGAAGAGGGGGGGGCGGCGGGGGGGGTTGGTTTATCCCCTCTCCCACCATCACCACCGCTGCTACCGCTACCGCCACCATCGGCGGTGCAGCATGCGCTAGGGAGAACAAGACTATTCCGCTCTTTGAGGTTGGCATAGGAGGAGGAGAAGTAGACAAAGCTTACCTTGAAGCCAAGGGCGGCGAGCGATTCCGAGAGGAGCATGGCTGGGACGACATGGCCTTGCCCACTGGATGCAACGACCAAGGCGTGGGGGGTGGCATCAGAGTTGCTATCCATAATATAATGGTGCTGTCACAAGTACTTGAGCGTCTAGGGTTAGGGTTTCTACAGTTTAGGGTTTTTTCTTGCATTTAGATGCATTGGCCACCTTTATGGATCGATTCTTCCTCAATTGTGAAACTTTTCAAGGCTGAAACATCTCAGCTCTGCCTTGCAGGCCAAGACTGAGAGCCGGGTACGGCTGTCTAAATGGTGACCTCATCGTTTACGTCACATAAGGTTCACGTACAAGTTCAAAACCATAGCCATTCGACTCATTCCAAGTCATTGTTCCATTTTCCCAAACATACAAAAATTTCCTTTTCTGGAATTTGCCAAGAGGAAATTTTTTAAAATAAGGTTATTATTTCAAAATTTTACATTATTTTTCTCTATTTTTGGGACGGAATTTCTCCTTTTGCACTTGCCCTCAACTGGCATTCTTTGTTTTTTTTTTTTTTTTTTGCAAAACTCACAATTGTGAGTGGATAGTATAAAGACCATCAGAAATATACACCAACCTCGAGCTCAGACTGAGCCTTGAGGGTCAAAGGATTACAAGTTTTCCACTTGACAGAGAAACCACAACTACTCCTAGGCTCTACTTACTATAAGATGTCATCATGACATGTATTGTTCTAGACCAGTCCTCTGAGGCTTGTTTGCCTCCGATCATGTGGATCGTCACTCTGCTCTCTTGTATGATTTCACAAAAACTTGCCACAACCAGACCCCCCTCAAACACGCGACGGTTCCTTGCTTGCCAAATATGGTGAAAGAAGTAGTACCTGATTATTTGAGTGCAAACAAGAAGAGCAAGACTTCCCAACCTATTACTACCAAGGAGCAGATCAGTCTTGAAGAACTTAATTTGCCATGTCCTTTGAATCCACTTGCATATTTTCCCAACCATGCCACTGATTGCCTGGCATCCCATGAAAAGGTGTGCTAGGTCTTCACTAGCTATTCTGCACCCCGGATCGGACCCGATTCCTCTTTCTTGTATCTTTACGCTCGTCGGTAGAGCACCCCACATCACCTTCCACATAATTATCTTCATATACTGAGGCCACCTTGGCTTCCAGATGTTCTCCATGACTCCCTCCCACCGTTTTTCCGTCCAGTGCCTCTTTTCTTGAAATCGAAAATGGCACGATATTAAGCTAAGACACATGTTTCCCGAACACTATTCCAAGTTTTCTAGGTTCATAAGAGTCGGGTTTCCCTATGCCTTATAGGTATTAGTGGATTGAAGTTGTTGAATTAGTTGAAAAGTAGCTCCATTAAATTATTGGAACTAGTCTTGGGAGACCCATAGAGGATACGACGCGGTTACATGCAAAGATTTAAGCTGAAAAGCATACGATGTGGGTACTTCTTTGACAGGTCCTTGTTGCATTATTGTTCAAGACCGTTTTAGGACAACCAAGTAAATTTTCATCCATTACAATTTACAAAATGCATGAGAAATGCCAAGCTGACTGCAACTTACAGACCGTAATGTTGATTAATATCGTCACCACCTCACATGAACGCCCCCACTATCTCCTTACTACGGCTTGGTAGCTATTGACTATCCTCTCTGTATAGCATCTCTTTACATCACCAAGTCCGCCATAAACACATTGTTGTGTCACCATGCAATGTCTCGTAATAACTATTGTCCATTGGAAGCGAAAAGACCGAACGGTGTAACATTTAATGGTCTAAAAACTTATGTGTAGCGGAAATTAGCATGAACATAGTGGGCCTTTCATTAGAATAGATTCCTAATGAGAATTACAAGAGTGCTTGGGTGGAGAGAGCAACAAAAAGCATAACACCTAGTTAGATAGCATCAACAATACTTTCAAAAGAGAGAGAAATTAAGCTATTGACAACAGTTGAGGACCTGATTTGCATGGAGCCGGTCCCCCCTCCAAAAGGCTTTGTATTATGGTTTCTCCCATCAAGAGAGACATTGTACAATACAATTCTTTGTGTTCCTTCAAGACTAGCTAGTGCAATGAAGATGAAAGCTTCATGCACTAAGCAAAACACTTAGTAAACACAACATTAATTATCCCCGTTCTCAGACCCAAGACCTCACACACCTTCGAAGATGGTGAGAGCTAGCAGGGTATGAGAGTAGATTGAGAGGAAGAAGGAGTATCTTACAAGAAAGATGTACATCTCCTCACATAATCACTCATATTAGCATAGCTTAGCTTTTAGCTTAGTAATTAGCATGGTAGAGGAGATGAGCATGCATTGAAGCTTGGCTCTTGGTTGGATTTGCATCCACATGCCAAGAGTATGTTGATGTAGGCTTCTATCTCACAAGCTTGGAGTAGGTGATGAGCTCTCCATTAAAGCTTGGGAAGAAATAGTCTTCTCTTTCTTCACACATGAGATTGTGTGAGTGTGTGTGTGATAATGCCTTGCCAAAAATCAGTCCCCCTCTCTCTCTCTTGGGCGAGCCCTCTTGCTAATTGCTCTTGCTCAACCCCCATTGGACCTCCCCAAGTCAAGCCAATGTCAATTAAGCAACATAAGTGATAGCCTTCTGACATGTGTCCCCCTTTCCCCTTTTGTGAGAGCTTTAGGTAATTTAATAATTAAACTAAACTCTCATTGGACCCCTTTGTCTCCTGGCCAATAGGAATCAGGCAAGCCGTTGGGCTCCTGAATGCTCATTGGACCCCTTGGGAGACTGTCCAATAGTCTTCTAGGAGACTTAATTCTCATTGGTTCTTTTATTAAGTGTTTTTAAATTAATTAAACTAGATTTACTCTAGCCTAATTCTCATTGGTCCACCTCCAAGGCCATCCAATAGGAATTGGGCACACCTTGTGGGCATATGGGCTAGGGAGCTGACATGTGTCCCTAATTCCCTTTGTGTAAAGGGAGCATGTGTGTGTGTGTGTGTGACTTTCTCTCTCATCCCCTAAAAGAAAGGTTCGCCCCCTCCCATGTAGGGATATGCAAAGACTTTTTAGTTACACACAAAGCATCCAATTTCCCCTAGGGTTGACCTTTGGACACAACCTTTGAATTTTGGAACCTTAGCATTTTGGAAGTCTTAATGGGCTGAACCTTAGGGTCTTTTAAGCCCATTGTTGCACATGGCTCTTTTGCAGATGCCCCCCCCCTTTGGATCCATACTGTGGTGGCCGGTCTGCTAGCTTAACCAATATTCTAGATTTTTCTCCCCTGGCACTTCCCCATATTAAATGATCAGTATAACATGAGAAAATTATTTAGGAGAATTAGATATTGATTATTATGACATTACCTCTCTCTTGAAATCATCGTCGTCCTCGACTATGGTGTAGAGAAGATAAAGCATATTCATGAGTCCTTTTCTTAGCGGGTAGAGGATCCCTATGTTACCCTACGACATCATTCTACAATGGATGACTAGTCCATTTGGCGCTTGAGAGCCTGAGGCTGCCGCAAGCATGTCTGCACATTAGTCCTATCAGTCTTCCATAGTAGAGTGACAAGCTCTACTTGGTGTTTGGGAGACGTCGTCTCCGCAAACTCGATCTAAGCATGCATACTACTTCATTTTTGTGCACAATAAAGAAAAAGAGAGTCTTATAAGACAAAAAAAAACTTTGTTCATTTTTGACATTTTGTACATTTGCTTACTCTTGGGAAGCATTGTAAGCATTGACAAGGTTTATGTTATCCTTTAATTGTATGCCTTGCATCCATCTAGCATCTTCAAAAGGATAATTCTTAAACTTAATAAGATATCGTCGGATAGTCTTACCGCTTCTTAATACCTTGTCTTCATGTTGGAGAATGGACTCGGGCTGCAACACCTCCTCTTGGTCCTCGATCTCCGGTGGGTCTTCAATAGTTGGTTCTTGAGGTGGCTCTCCTTTGTAAGGCTTTAATAGGCTCACATGGAAAGCATTGTGTATGAGCCAATGATTGGGAAACTTGAGTTGATAGGCCATCTCATTGATTGGCCTAAGAATCTGGAAGGGACCATAGTACCGTTTTGCTAGTTTAGCATAGTACTTTTGGTGGCCCGTAGGATTCTTGCCCGTCGTGTGCCTTAATCAAGCCTTGGGAAACTTTAATAAGACCCAATCATTTTCTTTAAAGACTTGGGCTCTCCTGTGCTTGTCAGCAGCAGCCTTTTGCCTTTGCTGTGAGATAGAGATAGCATCCTTAATCTTTTGAAAAGATTCTTGTAAGTCTCGGCTATACTCATCTGCAGCGAAGATCTTCCCATGTACCTTAAGTAGCAAGGGAATTTTTTATCTTCCCTCAATTACCTCGAAAGGTGCTTTTCTCGTGGAAGTATGTACATTGTTATTGTAAGCATACTCCACTAAGGGTAAGTACTTCTCCCATTGGGATCTTTGATCTACTTCCGTTACATAGGCTTTTAGTAGATCGAGAATAGTTAGGTTAGCTGTTTCACTTTGGCCATCCGTTTGTGGATGATAGGCCGAAGAGAAGTTTAGCCTTGTCCCTAAATTCTCAAAGAGACCCTTCCAGAAATTACTGGTCATTCTAGGATCTCTATCCGACACTATGGACATTGGCAAGCCATGGTACTTGAAAATTTGTGAAATGAAGAGGGTTGCCATTTGATGGGCTTTGATAGTCTTTTTGACAGGTATAAAATGAGCTTGTTTACTGAACCTGTCTACTATCGCCCATATTCCCGTATTCCCATGGATAGACTTAGGCAATCCAAAGATAAAATCCATTGATATGCTCTTCCATGGTGAATTAGGGATTGGCAAGGGTTGAAGCAATCCAAGTTGCTTCCCTCTATCAAATTTTGTCTTTTGGCAAACCACACATTTAGAAACATACTCTTGTATGTTCACTTTCATGGTAGGCCAATAGAAATATGTTTCAATTCCCTTTAAAGTAGACTGAATCCCTCTATGCCCCACATACGGTGGAGCATGAGATTCATACATTACTTTCTCACGTAGTGAGTTAGTAACGCATTGTCTATTGCCATAGAGAAGATAACCATCTTGTAAAGTAAATGGTTCTTCTTTCTTCCCTAATGCAAGCGCTGAAATCACATCTCTAAAATCGGGATCAATAGGGTACTCATCTATCATTGAAGATAGATCATTGTGAGTTGCTATGGAAACCGCATTCACTCTTGGCCGTCTTGAGAGTGCATCAGCTACTTGATTATGCTTGCCAGCAATGTGAGCAATATGAAAATGAAATTGCGAAAGGAAATTTGCCCACCTCATTTGTTTGTCGGAGAGCTTGGTCTGCGTCATGAAGTACTTAAGACTTTGGTGATCCGTTCGCAGAATGAAAGGAGTCCCCAATAAATAGTGCTTCCATGAGTCTAAGGCATGTAGAACTGCAAGGAGTTCCTTTTCATATATGCCTAGACCTTGCTCAACAGGGTCGAGCCTTCGACTCTCATAGCCTATGGCGTGCCCTTCTTGAAGCAAAACAGCTCCAAGGCAATCACCACAAGCATCACATTGGACCTCAAATGGTTTTGAGAGACCCGGTAGTGTAAGCACAGGTTGAGAGATAAGCTTTTTGAAAGCATTGTTCTCCTTAGCAGACCATGTGTACCTAACGCTTTTCTTTGTTAGGTCATGTAATGGTCCCGCAATTTGTGAGAACTTTTCTATGAAGCATCTATAGTATGCACACATACCTATAAAGCTTCTTAGTTCATGAAGATTCCTTGGTTTAGGCCATCCTTTTATTACCTTTAACTTGGATGGATCCATTTGGATGCAATCTTGAGAGATAATGTGACCTAAATACTGAATCTCTTGCAAGAAAAATTCACTTTTCTTTCGATTAACATAAAGTTTATTCTCTCTTAAAACTTGAAATATTACTTGGAGGTGTTGCTTGTGTTCGTCTAATGAATTAGAGCAGATGATAATATCATCAAAGAACACTCCAGTGAAGGTTCGATGAGGCCTGAACAGCTTCTCCATCAAGCGGTTGAATGTGGCTAGTGCATTGGTCAAGCCAAAAGGCACGACAATGTATTCGTAAAGACCAAATGTGGTGCGAAATGCGGTCTTTACAATGTCTTGATCAACTATCCTTATTTGATGATAGCCACTTTTTAGGTCAATCCTACTGAAGTAGGTCGATCCTTGTAGCTTATCAAATAGGTCTTCTACCCGTGGAACGGGAAACCTATTCTTGATAGTGATCCTATTTAGTGCTCTATAGTCGACACACATACGATATGTGCCATCTTTCTTTTGCACTAATAGCACAGGTGAGAAAAATGGAGATGAGCTAGGCCTATCTCAACTAACTCATGCACTTGCTGCATAATCTCCTCTTGTTGAGCTTGAGAAACTCTATAAGGAGGTTTGTTAGGCGGTGAACTTCCTGGAAGAAGTTCAATTGCATGGTCATCATTACCTCGTTTAGGAGGTAGCTCACAAGGGATGTCGTCAATAAAAACATCTTGAAACCCCTTGAGAAAATTGGATAACTCTAATTCCTTTTCGTTGCTTTTATTTTCTTTTGCTAAAGCATTAGGTTCATTTTGAGAATCTTTAACAAAAATCATGTACACGGAAATAGAGCTCTTTATTGACTTGTTGAAAGCTGGTGTATGTACAATGGGGATAGTGTTACCCATTTCCTTAGCATTTATATACATGTCTTTTCCCTGAACTTAAAGGAGATTCTCCTTTCAGGAAATTTAACATCGGCAGCCAGGCGATCAAACCATGGTGCCCCTAGGATTACATCCTCATGCTTGAGAGGAGAGATAAAGAAGTCCTCTTTGTCCACATAGCCTTGGACATGAAGCCTCAATTTCCCGATTAAGGGAGTGACTGAAGCTTCTTGCCCCTTGAAGGCAGTGTCTGCGGGTAGGACATCTCCCATCTCGTAGGATTGTATGCCTAGCTTGGTGGCCAACTCTATAGATATAAAATTGTGAGTAGAACCAGGGTCAAAGAGAATAGAAGCATCATGTTCTCTTACCTTTCCCCAAGCATGGCATAGAGGAGATCCTTTGTGATGAGTTTGGTGAGTCTCCTCCTCTTGGATTTCAACCAAGGAAGCTCTAGGAGGATCTTGGCGGTTGTTCTCTTGGGGACAAGCATGGTACGCATGCCCTTGTTCGCCGCACTTGAAACACCGGTTATCCTTGCGATAATGCTCAAGCTCTTCAGGAGAGAGTTTGTTCTTACCTTTGTAAACTCCCTTCTCTTTAGCTTTGTTGGAGTTGCCCTTAGGAGACTTTTGGACATTGTCCTTCCCCTTAGGCTCATTGGAACCCTTGTTTTTCGTGGGCTTATTATTTCTTTTAGCCCAAGTTTGGAAATTGATTCGAGAGGCCACCATAGTATGGTGTATTACCGCCGATATGGTACGTGGCCTTTGGGAGTTGACATACTCCGCCATTTCTTCGGTTAAGCCCGCACAAAATTGTTGCTTTTGCTCTCCAAAATACAACTTTTTGAAGACAGTGGCTTTGAGTTGTAGGTCCCAAAACTTGTCTACATATTTGTGGATGGATTCATTGGGAGAGAGATTTAAGCTTCGCCATTCGGTGAGTACTTTGTATTTGGCATTGGTGGCCAAAAACTGTTTCATAATGGAAGGTCTTAAAGCTTTCCATGTTCGTGGAGCTTCACCGTTGGCTTGTAGGCTAGACCACCATTTCCTGGCGGACTTTTGAAAGTCCATAGCTACATGGCGTAGCTTAGAGGACTCCGTGAAGCCCTCATCTCCAAACCCTGCATCAAATTGCTGGATAAAGGCCAAGACTTTGTCCGTAGCACCAAAGGTACCATCATAGGTAAGGAAAGAGATACTCTTCCCTCCCTCTTTGAATTTCTTCAACTTGGACGACCTCTTCCATGTGGCATAGGATTTCCTATGGCCTCTTCTTTTTTATGGTTCAAAGGTTGCACCATCACTTTCTTCAGAAGGTGAAGAATTTGAAGAAGGTGGAGAAGAGGGTGACCTCTTTCTCGCCTTTTTCTTGTCTTGATCTTCGTTGTCTTCACCATCACTTTCATAAGAGGAAGAGGATGAAGAAGATGGAGAAGAGGGTGTTCTCTTTCTCGCCTTTTTCTTCTCTTGCTTTTTATCATCCCTCTTTGAATTATGGCGTGGAGAAGAGTGTGATGGTATTCTCCGCTTTGGTGGTGATGGAGAGCGTTTAGCCCGCCGTCTTCGTGGAGCCATCTCCGCCGAGGTGGGAGGAGACTCACCTTTTTCTCGTTCCTTCGGTGGAGGCTCTTGAGTTCTCCTTTGGGAAGGAGATGCATCATCAAGAAGTAAATTCTTGAGCCCTTCGTATGGATTCTCTTCTTCTTCCCAAATCGGAGAGAGAACTCTTTTGGTAGTCTCACAAGGAGGCTTCCTAGGTGTTCTCTTGTCATGGTGATGAGCTTGGAGAATCCTGTGAGCACGGAGCTGCCGTTGCACTTCACTTTGGAGAGATGGATTTCCCATGGCTTGTTGAAGCCTAGAAACAAGATAGTTAACAAGCATTGAAGCATCATTAGTAGCTTGCTCATGAGCAAAATCAAAGTTATCAACATTAATTTCACTCTCTTTACTATTTTCAGCCATTCTAACAACTTTTAGGTGTAAACTTTTTAGGTGTACTTTGGCACTTCAAGCCCTAGTTGCTACTCCTCTTTACCCCTTTAGAAAAAGCACTCAAGCTACTGTACCCGCGGCTCGAATACCATTAATTGCAAGGAATAGAAGAGAGGGTCTTTCGACACCAAAACAACACCGGCTCCTGTCAAGCTTCTAAAGGCTCAATAGTGGAAGCCTCGTAGGACTCCACTATTAAGACCATAGCTCTCGACGGTGATGCCCCGTTAACTGCACAAAGGGAGGCGCACTGCAAGGCTGAAAAATCCCTATTCTACTTACTCAGATGCAATTAATAGCACCAACTATTTATAGCTAGCTTGAGGACCTCCCTTCTTGAGCAAGAAAAGAGAAACCTTGTGCTCTGATACCAATGTAACATTTAACTGTCCATTAACTTGTGTGTAGCGGAAAATAGCATGAACATAGTGAGCATTTCATTAGAATAGATTTCTAATGAGAATTACAAGAGTGCTTGGATGGAGAGAGCAACAAAAAGCATAACACCTAGTTAGATAGCATCAACAATACTTTCAAAAGACAGAGAAATTAAGCTATTGACAATAGTTGAGGACCCGATTTGCATGGAGCCGGTCCCCCCTCCAAAAGGCTTTGTATTATGGTTTCTCCCATCAAGAGAGACATTGTGCAATACAATTCTTTGTGTTCCTTCAAGACTAGCTAGTGCAATGAAGATGAAAGCTTCATGCACTAAGCAAAACACTTAGTAAACACAACTTTAATTATCCCCGTTCTCAGACCCAAGACCTCACACACCTTCGAAGATGGTGAGAGCTAGCAGGGTATGAGAGTAGATTGAGAGGAAGAAGGAGTATCTTACGAGAAAGATGTACATCTCCTCACATAATCACTCATATTAGCATAGCTTAGCTTTTAGCTTAGTAATTAGCATGGTAGAGGAGATGAGCATGCATTGAAGCTTCGCTCTTGGTTGGATTTGCATCCACATGCCAAGAGTATGTCGATGTAGGCTTCTATCTCACAAGCTTGGAGTAGGTGATGAGCTCTCCATTAAAGCTTAAGAAGAAATAGTCTTCTCTTTCTTCACACATGAGATTGTGTGAGTGTGTGCGTGATAATGCCTTGCCAAAAATCAGTCCCCCTCTCTCTCTCTTGGGCGAGCCCTCTTGCTAATTGCTCTTGCTCAACCCCCATTGGACCTCCCCAAGTCAAGCCAATGTCAATTAAGCAGCATAAGTGATAGCCTTCTGACATGTGTCCCCCTTTCCCCTTTTGTGAGAGCTTTAGGTAATTTAATAATTAAACTAAACTCTCATTGGACCTTGCCTCCTGGCCAATAGGAATCAGGCAAGCCGTTGGGCTCCTGAATGCTCATTGGACCCCTTGGGAGACTGTCCAATAGTCTTCTAGGAGACTTAATTCTCATTGGTTCTTTTATTAAGTGTTTTTAAATTAATTAAACTAGGTTTACTCTAGCCTAATTCTCATTGGTCCACCTCCAAGGCCATCCAATAGGAATTGGGCACACCTTGTGGGCATATGGGCTAGGGAGCTGACATGTGTCCCTAATTCCCTTTGTGTAAAGGGAGCCTGTGTGTGTGTGTGACTTTCTCTCTCATCCCCTAGAAGAAAGGCTCGCCCCCTCCCATGTAGGGATATGCAAAGACTTTTTAGTTACACACAAAGCATCCAATTTCCCCTAGGGTTGACCTTTGGACACAGCCTTTGAATTTTGGAACCTTAGCATTTTGGAAGTCTTAATGGGCTGAACCTTAGGGTCTTTTAAGCCCATTGTTGCACATGGCTATTTTGCAGATGCCCCCCCCCCCCCCCCCCCCCCCCCCCCCCCCCCTCCCCCTTTGGATCCTTATTTTCCCTTCTTTGGATACCTATTGTGGTGGCCGGTCTGCTAGCTTAACCAATATTCTAGCTTTTTCTCCCCTGGCACTTCCCCATATTAAATGATCAGTTTAACATGAGAAAATCATTTAGGAGAATTAGATATTGATTATTATGACAAACGGTTGCACGGTTTATTTGCAATAATATCACTTTAACTTACTAGACTCATTCCCATGGTTGATTTATGGCCAATTTAGGCCTTGACACGGGGTTTTGGCAACGATATTAAGATACGACTAAAAGAAAGTGCAAGAAGATATTGTAAAACTAGTGAATAAGAAGCGATGGCAAATTGTAAAGATTGAAATGTACTACCAGCCCGGATAACAAGAAATGGCATCGTCTGACTTTGGAACGTCGCAAAGCACTCCACTATTGTTGAGCTACAACAGAACAACATGAGTAGCTAAACTTATGCATTATGCAATAAGCAAAAGAGAAAGAATATAGATCAAATAGAGCGAGTCACTTAGAAATGGCATACAGAAGTATGGTGGAGAGTTGACACTATGTCTCCCCAAAAATAATGAGGAACGAAAGTCGTGCCCTGTACTTCCATAGACTGGTTATGTTGACCAAGCAAACATATAGGCATGGAGGTTTAGAATCACATCACAAACCTTGAATTTTGCTTGTATCTCCGGAACATACATTGTTGCCATATCCTTGAATGACTATCCCCATCTCTAGTCCTGCATGGAGCAGCAGCATTGCCCCTCAACCTTGCATTGTCACCATATATAGGTTCTTGTCACCATGTTGTGTCTCCTAATTGTCGCCCATTTGAAGTGAAAAGACCGATGGCTACATTGATTTATTTGTAACAATATCACTTGTATTTGCTAGTCTCGTTCTCATGGTTGATTTATGGCTAGTTTAGGCCTTTGTAGGGTTTTTCGGCAATGATATTAAGATGTGACTGAAAGAAAGTACAACAATAAATCCCCTCTTGAAGCTTTTGCTCGAGGCTATATTTGCTTGGATCTTGGAGCCTAAGGTCAAAAGATGGTGGTTCTATTTCGTGGGAATTGGGTCTTTGAAAGAGATTTGTGAGAGCGTCTCCTTAGGGGAAAAGGGGGCTTGTAAAGGCCTTTTTGAAGCAGCAGGTAGTGGGAAGGGGGCCCCTTTAAGGGCAGGCTCAAAAATATTGCGCACTGTAGCTTACCGCCCACTGGGTGGAGTCCGTCGATCGGACGAGGAATGTGGGCACGAGCAGGGTGTGTGGTCGGAACTACAAACACAGAGAGCCATTGGCGTGGTCTTTGGGACGTAGTCGGTCAGATTCAATTGGTCAGCTGCGAACGATCGGACCTGACGATAGAATCTTAAACATGCGACCCACTGGTCACCCAATTTGGAGGCTCCCTTTGTCCTCAAGAATAAGGCCTTGTCCCCAAGAATAAGATTAAGTTTCAACTAAGGTTTTAAATATGTATTCATAAAGCTTATTTTTAATTTCATGAAGTTGTATTTTGTAGGGCTTGATGATGATTTGGAGTCTCAGGATTGATTCATGTCCTACATGGTTGTAGTTTTATTCATGTGGATTACTTTATGGCTGCAACGAGCAACACCTCTATTTATGTATTTGTGTGTGTGTGTACTTGACTTATCTAAAGAACTGTAAATTATTTCTAAATGTTACTCTAGTTGTGTGTGTGTGTGTGTGTGTGTGTGTGTGCACGCGTGTGTGCATGTACACGTGTGTGCATGCTATTGTGTGTGTGTATATGTGTGTTTCTTATGACCTAGAAGTTGCCATGCACCCCAATCTACTCAGACAACTAGCTTTGAATCTTGATTTGGTGCTCTATAGCTATGAATGTCCCCACCATAATGCAGTGATAGAAGTGATAGAGGGCTAATTGATGGGGGAAGCCATAAGAAAATCTGCATTTTTTGTGTTGCCACCAAGTCTTGAGCAATACATTGCTTTTCATAGAGCTACCATATGCAGCTACTAAAGAAGGGGTTGGAACAATCATCGAGGATATAGATGCTCTCATGCGAGCTATAGCATTGGGAGCATGGAGCACACATAACATGCACGGATATAGTCAAGTCCATTCTAGGTCCAGTTAATCCCTTGGTAGTGATTGGTATGGTTGCATTGGATTCATCGCCCTCAAAGTATTGTCCCAACTTGTTAACAGGTATTTCTACAATAGGGTTCTCATCTAGGTTTTGTGGATCTAAGTGTTCCTCCTCTATTGGCATCTCCCTAGCTCCATCGATCTGTGAAAATTGTGGTACCCCAACCTTCACTTCTCCATTGAGGAAAGCTCAAAGAGCTAAAAATAGCTCAGGGTCTCCATATAGTTTGGACATGATGGTGGTTCTAACTTCTGAAGCCATGAAATCCATCAATTTGGCAATGTTTAACGACATCTTTTGGGCTTCAGTCCCTTGACGTGGGGAAGATGGGATCTCCATTTATTCGATAAGATCAGGTAGTCCCTCTGTAAACATTCTTTCCAACAAGCATTGAGTACGCCCACTTTCCCATGACTTTAAGTCACTTTCTTCTTGGATGACACTAGGTATGGCTAGGGGTCTATGGACTTTGTGAGGTTGTTGTTGCGTAGGGAACAATGTGTTTGTAATTTGGATCTGCCTAGGTGTTGGCTCTATATCCCTTTGGGTATCTTCTACCAAACTCCTTGATTACTTGACTTGCTCGATCTCCTCTGTAGGGTTTGGATAAGTTCCTATCTTCTTCTTGGATCCTAGCCATTGTGGCTCATGATGAGCTTCCTTGTTGGTTTCTTTCTTCGTGGTCGTTTTGGTCTCCATGGTTTCCCCTGAATTGGAATCCTCTTCAGCGTCGTTCATATATATGGGGTTGTCACCAATCCATATGTTGGTCTTTGAACTGGGGTCTGACTTTGCTGCTTTTTGCGATCTCTTCCTTCCTGTTTTCTTCTTTTTTGAGATTGGGCAATTGATGCCGTGTCTCTTTCTTCAAGAATATAATTTTGTTTTTGGAGCATCGATCGTGTGAGTACATTACGGGTATCACGGGTGTACTTTGTGATGGCTCCTCGGTAACCTCAATCAAGTTTAATGGCATGATCTTTGATGCATTTGGATTATTCGGACATTGGGAAATCAAATGATCTTTGATGCATTTGGATTATTCGGACATTGGGCAATCAAATGATCTATGCCACATCGATTACACATGAATATCGGCATTGTAGATGTGCTTGCTTGATTGGTTTGCATTAGTGTAGCATTCTTTTGTAGCCTAATAGGACACTCGGTCACACGATGTGGACCTCTACACTCATAGCATTGAAGAGGTGGTCTCTTGGCAGTGTAATTGATATTTTGGCCTCTTGCAACAAGAGCAGCTACTTGATAGACATGTTTGACTTGTCCCCAATAGTCCTCCATGTAGTATTGTGGGCTTTCTTCAAGCGCATCAATCCCATAGGCAATATTAGAGTCTATATCTTCCTCACCGCCTTCCAAACAAGCAATAGATGACTCACAACCCACTTGATTCACATAAGTGATTCTCGGATGTGGTGGTTGCGGTCCTAGCACTAGAGATGGTAAGGGTGTTGTTTGAACAACATTTTGGGCACTAGGGACCATGTGTTGTGATGTTTGTTCAAGAGGTGGGGCCGACGTCAATGGAGGCACTCGAGGTGTGTATGTCCATGCTAAGGTTGGTCTATTGGCCATCGTGCGCTTGATGACCATATCTCCCACAGGCATTGAAATTCCCATTGAATTTTACTCTAAAAGTAGGGCATTCACTGGTACTATGCGGACCATAGCATAGTGAGCACCATTTTTGCTCCCTTCTTGGATACATATGATTGTTTTGCGGAGCACGATTGTCTCTAAGACTCTCTTGAATGGCCTTGGTGAGATATGCTAAAGTCATCTCAGATATCTTTGGCTCCTTAGCAATAGGCTTTAGGATCATTGGTTGATGCCCCGATGCTTGCGGGCTAGTAGATTTAGGCTCAACAAACACTCTTTCTCCTTGAATCATCAAATTATCCTCCAATTGGATCGCATTGGTGGTGACTGCTTCCCAAGTGGTGATACCTCTAATGACTAGGCCATTGTAGATATCCTCATGTCGTAATCCCCTAATGAATTTGTCAATCAATTGATTATTATTGAAGCACTCATTTGGATTACAGCAAGAATCAAATGCTTCAAGCGACTAATAAAGTCTCTCACCGACTCTCCTTCCTCTCATTGGGCTTTCTGGATTTGAGAGGCTAAACCCCAAAGCACTCCCTCTCGTATGTATTCTTTCAAGAACAGTCTCCTAAGAATAGGGTAAATCACTTTTTCTTCCACCCTTAGGGTTCTGTACCAATCCCTAGCCTTCCCACTTAAGGTTAGGCTTAAAGCATTACTCTTATACAGGTCATTGTGTTCTCCTAGAAAATCGCATATTTGTTCAAACACTTTGATATGCTTTCTCACATCCCCATCTCCACTAAATTTTTGTGTGAGCTTGGCTATTTGTACTGCCTTACTTCTAGGCTCTCTATCAGGCTTGTTACGCATATTCTCTGCAATAGATTGACCGATGGTTTGAGCAAATGCTACCAAATCTCCTAAATAAGCAGGTATAGTGGCCGCAGGTGCAAGCGCTCCTAGAACTACATGTGGGATGGGAGTTGGCCTTGGCCTTGGCATACGTGCGGCCCTCGGGTCCCATACCTCATACTTTGGACCACGTGGTGGTCCAAAGTTCATAGGTGTGGCCCTAGGCATAGCCGGTGCCAGATACGACATGTTATTGCTAAATGGTATGGCCCCACTTGAATAAGAGCTCGGATAATGCCATTGTGGAGTGTAAGCCCTTGGCATAATTGGGGGTGTGGGAGCTACGTGGGCATGAGGTGCAATAGGTACATAGGCTTGATGCACACATGGTATTGTTGGGGGCAATGTGCTACTAGGTAGCGGTGCAGTGCTAACAAACAAGGTCCAAGGTGTACTTTTTGTTCTCATCACCGGAGTAGGTATCGTAGCCGTAGTGTCTCCGAGAGACAGATGAGCTAGATTTGGAAAAGTAAAATACTACTTGTGGGTTCAGACTGTACCAAAACTCCAGGTGACACCATATATGAAGGGTCCACTGGACTCACTCAAGGAGTTTCCATCTGTGATAGTGTCGGTTGTCTGGGCTTCCCTGTATCCAAGAATCTCATAAGGCCCGTTGAAGGAATGTTAATCCCTCGGTTTTGCCTCTCCGATCGGATGATGCTATGGATGAAATTGCATACCATCTATTGCCACTCCTCTAGACTTGTGGTGCTAGATGTAGATTGTACAACTAACCAACCTATATGGTATGTGTAACCCGTGTACAGGTCAGTCAAGGTTTGAGTTTGTAGGTCATATTCCCAATTTTCGTTGAGAAATAACCCTTCTAGGCGCGGCGTACTAGAGGTTTCCCTTGAGGTGGAAGCATTGTTGTTCCCCACAATTTGACCCACATTGCCTACTAACTCAGGAGCACTCGATTGCTTGATTGATATGCCTATTGTCCCAGGGGTCTTTCCCTTCATGGCTTGGCGTTCTTCTAGGAAACTCTCCATTTCCCTCTCCCTAGCCTCTTGCATATAGCGCTCAACTTCTTTCACCTCCGCAAGACTCCTACCATCGGGTAGTGATTGCTTTGCAAGGTCTTCCATGAAAGCAAGGGGCGGGATATCAATGTGGACACTCTTGGGGAGTATAGGCTCCCCCTGAGATACCAAAGACGAATCTACCTCTCCCTCACCTTCATTAACTTCACTAGCCGCAGGTTCAGAGCGAGTAGCTCTACTAAAGGTTTCTATAAAGCAACTATTCCATAATATCATAGTCAGATGAAGAGTCACTAGCCGCTATGTTTGGGTCTTGGGTTGTACTACCTTGGGTCCCCGCCGAGGCCCCGAAACCTAAGGTAGGTGGGTATTGAGAACCCACATAAGTCAAAGTGCTTGCTAGTTGCTCGACCTCTAGCACACGACCAAAGCGCAGATGCATGTGCCTTTGGCACCCTACAAGCATTGGCGAATACCCTCGAAGGTTAACTGCTTGATTTTTTGGGCGTTTTGCACCCCGTTTTCACTCATTTTTTGATGTTTTTTAATGTCTTTTTACGATCGGTTTTTGGATTAGAGCGTGTAATAGCTTGAAACGAGTGTATCACTCAGGGGGTTGTGGTGTGCTTTACAGCACATCGTTCAATTACCTGAAGCTCCGATGGTCCTCAAAAGGGTCAATTTTTACTTAGGCGTGAGGCTAAAATAAGTAAGTCCAAAGGGTGACTGAGGCCTGAGCCTGGGCTTGGGGAATGTTTCCGATCCTGGTCCTTCCTTTTAAATAAATAAATATATATATATATTTTTTGGATAAGGTCACCATGATCACGCCGCATGCGTGTACACACACACCTAACCTACCTACTTGCAACTAGCAGAGCTACTGTTGCACACAATACTATAGAAACTAATTAAGTAACCGGTCTACTTACTGCACCTTACAGATGTAACATTATAGATATAATACCTTAAATCTAACACTTTATTAATAGAAAATAGTACATTGTAGCAAAAAATCTAACACCTTATTAACAGAAAAAAGTACACTGCAGCAAAAACAAAGTTCACAAATCCTTCTCAATAGCCACACACCTTCTTTCTCTTCCTTTCCTACATCTCACATTGCACCACAAAGCAGCATAGAGTGCTATCTGAGCTTAGTGCAGGGAATTTCCCTGGCAGTGGTGCCAAAAATGTGCGTATCTGTCACACGTGTCAAAGCAAGGGACTTGCCATAAACTGTGTGCGAGCCACAAATGGCTGCAAGCACACAACCAAATTAATCTAGCAAGCTCAAGAGAGCAAGGGTGTGTCACTCACCACCCTATACTCGCCTTCGTAGAGGATTCCTCACCGCAAAGAAGGGGGAGCTACAGCCATCCCGTGCCCAACCTCGCCGCCGCCGTGCCGTCGCAATGCTCGATCACTCTCTCTCTCTCTCTCTCTCTCTCTCTCTCTCACACACACACACAC
Organism: Adiantum capillus-veneris; assembly: GCF_014529385.1. NCBI lineage: Eukaryota > Viridiplantae > Streptophyta > Polypodiopsida > Polypodiales > Pteridaceae > Adiantum > Adiantum capillus-veneris. Next base: position 136,151,155 of record NC_140939.1, read on the forward strand.
ACACACACACACACACACACACACACACACACACACACACACACACACACACACACACACAAGGAGATGAAGAAGAAGATGGAGATGGAGCAAGAGCACTCTTCAATTGCACAAATGAAAGAATGAGTGATTTTTAGGTTTAGGTGACTTTTATATGAGCTCGCCCATGCTTAGCCAACTAACCCTTGAATGTTCTAGTTAGAGTGCGTCTCTCATCGGCAATCACTCTTACCCTTTTCCTATTGGATCGAGAAGCCCGGCCCATAACTACTAGAAGTGGACACCGGTGGTTAACAAATACCAAGGGGCACTACTAATGTTGCTAATGCACCCCCTCTCAAGCACAAGCAAAAAGAAGAGAGCAAGTGAGGAGATAAAGCCAAAGGCGGTTACCCCCTCCAAAGTTGCTAAATAAGGGTGCACGATGGACCAATCAAAGCTCAGATGCCCAAATTGAAAGGGGCACCCTATAAAAGTCAAAATTGAGCCATTTTTAATGCTTTTTTTCACATTAAGCTTCTTGCTAGGGCCTTGAGCTTGTGAGCCTGCAGAGAGCCAACATTGTGTGTGTGTGTGTGTGTTCTTGGGGGAGATTTTTTGTGTAGAGGGTGTGCGCTTGCAAATCCCCAAGTGTATTTTTTCTTGCATGGCGACCATTTGGGTGCACCGTTTGATGTAAGTGAGTTGTAAAGGGTGTTTGAGCAATGGTGAAGCCTCCATTGTGTTTCTCTCACATCGTTTCCCTTGCCCCTCCTTCTCTACTTCTTCTGCTTTTGTGTGCGATGCTGGTGCGGATGTATGTGCCCCCCGGGCCCCTTCTTGTGCGGAGGATGGAAGTGAGAGTGTGGTTTCGTGTGCGGCAATGGTGTGTGGCTCGAAGAGATTATTGAAATGTGTGGTTAGATGTTGTGTGCATGTTTGTGCAGTGTTGTGTGTGCGGGGGGTGGCTTGCCAATGTGTATCGAGAGTTTCAAGGTGAACTCTAGTGGATTGGGGTGTTGTGTATGACCTGGGCTATAGAGAGGAGGTCTTTTTTGTGTTGGGTGTGTTCTCCCATTCCCCCTTTCCAACGCGATACTCCTTTCTCCTCTTCCTACAATGAATTAACAATAGCGTCCAAAGAAGGCAGCGTATCCGTCTCCTTTAAAACATTTACAATTTGATGAAATCCTACAAGTAAGCTATTAAGGAAAATAGCTAAAAGATCTTCATCTAGCATGGGGGCCTTATCATAGATTAGCTGAGTTATGATTCTCTTCAATCTATTGGCTAAATCCAATGCTTTCTCGTCCTTTTTTTGTTACTCCACAGATAATTCTCTCGCAACTACAGCCATTGTGCTTCGTTAATATATCAAAAGAGGCTTAACCACGCTCCACATATTTTTTGCATCACTTTGATTTTTCAGGTATGAAATCCGGACCCATTAAACTTGTCAATTTTTTATGCCATATTTGAATCTATGAAAGATATTGAGGTTGAAGACTACTGTCGAGCACAATTAGCTCTTCTACACCACTAAGAACCACTATCTAGTTGGCCAAATTGCCTTGAAAAAAGGGTTTTGATATGCTGTCACAACAGCTTGTTGAAGCTTCTGCTACTTGATCGCTTGAAACCACCACCTCTATAGCACGTTTTGAGAAGCTCACCACCACTGTGTACGGCATTTCAATAGCTATTCCTTGCAATGTTAACTTGCTAGGGACCCTCTTTAGATGGCGTTTTGAAATGCCTAGCGGGTTGGGATCCTGCCTACATGTGATGCCAACACTTGGAGCTCTACCGCCTAGAAACAAAGGCCTTTCAAAATTCCAGAGCACAACATCCCTTTGCAATGCCTAGCTCTGATACCACTGTGAAGGGATAGGAGCGGCTATGGAGGGTGATGGCATGTAGCTGCCATGGCAAGCAGAGAGAGAGAGAGCGCGCGCGCGCGCGCGCGCACACACACACACACACACACACACACACACACACACACACAGAGGAGATCGACGCCCAAAAAAACTTTCCATGCAAAAAGAATCCACTTAATTAATGATGCCTACATGCCTTAGGATATGTCCCCATAGAGTAACGGGCTTGAAAACCCAACAATGTCTTCTCTTGGAATGCACTGATTACAATATATGCCCAACTTGTGTAGGGCCAAGAAGCCCCGGTGGGGGGGGGGGGGGCGGTTTTTGGTAGATTCCAAGTGAGGATGTCTCTCAAGATGAAATCAAATATTCTTGGCACTAGCTTGGTTGACATGTATGCCAAATGTGTTGCACTTCTGAAAGCACAAAAAGTGATTGAGGAGCTTCCTGTCTAGGATTTTGTCTCTTGGAATGCAATGATTGTGGGATATGCCTAACTTGGTGGACCAAGAAGCTTTGGGCTCATTTTGCGGGATGCCAAGCAAGGTTTTTCATTCCAGATGCAATCACATATGATTGCAGCTTGAATGAAAGGGTCATGGTCAGGAAACTCTGGGATGTTTTTAGCCTGTACAGAGAGAGGGAATCTCTCCAAATGCAATCATGTACATGCTCACCTTGAAGACATGTGCCATTACACATTATGTTGATATCTGAAAAGTCAAGGATTATTGAAATAAAACTCCATGTTTGGCTCTACCTTGCTCAACATATGTGGTGCACTTCATTAAGCACAAAAAGTTCTCGATGAGATTCCTTTCGGGACTTTCATCTCTTTGAATGCATTGATTGTGATATTTTTGCGGCTTGGGCATGGCCAAGACGATTTGGGCAATTTTTTGTGGATGCAAGGCAAGGGTTTTCACTCCAAATGCAAGGGTCATGGTCAGGAAGCTCTAGGCTATTTTTAGCAGATGTAGAGCGAGAGAATCTCTCCGAATGCACTTACACACACTTGCAATCCTATCCAAGAAGTCATCTCTTAGAATGCATCGATTTTGGATGGTGCCCAAGATGCTGATATGGCCAAAATAATTCACTATGATATTGTAAGTCACTGATTGTCGAGAGAGAAGACATCGTGCTTGGCACTACCTTGGTCAACATGTATCCAGATGTGGTGCACTTCGTAAAGCAAAAATTGATGAGATTCCTGTCTGGGATGTCATCTCTTGGAATGTAGTGATTGCGGGATGTTCCCAATTTGGATAGGGCAAAGAAGCTCTGGGCCGTTTTTGAAAGATGCCAACTAAGGATGTCTTTCCAAATGCAATTACATATGCTTGGCACTACCTTGGTTGACATGTATGCCAAAGTGCACTTCATAAAGCACAAAAAGCTCTTGAGGAGATTCATGTCTGAGAATATGTCTCTTGGAATGCACTCATTGGGGGGATATGACCAACTTGGGTAGGGCCAAGAAGCTCTGGGTTGTTTCTAGCAGAGGTAAAGTGAGTGTTTTCACTCCATATACAATCACGTACGGTTGCACGTTGAATGCAAGGGTCATGGTCAGGAATCCCTAGTCTGTTTTTAGCATATGGAGAGAGAGGGCATCTCTCCAAATGCATCAAGTACACTCACACCTTGAAGGCGTGTGGCATTACATAAGATGTTGATATGGGCAAAAGAATTCATGATGATATGGTTAGTCAGGGATTGTTGAAAGAAAACATCGTGCTTGGCTTTGCCTTGCTCAACATGTATGCCACTAATTGTGGAATATACCTTTGCACTATTTTTGGCGGATGCTAGGGGAGGGTTTTCATTCCAAATGTGATCACATATGCTTGCATCTTGAATGCAAGGGTCATGGTCTAGAAGTTCTCGGCTATTTTTTGTAGATGCAGAGAGAGGGAATCTCTCCAAATGCAATCATGCACACTTGAATTCTTGTCTGGGATATTGTCTCATCGAATGTAGTGATTGTGGATGGTACCTAAGATGCTGATATGGACAAAAGAATTCACCATGATATTGTTAGTTAGTCATCCTTGGCAATGCCTTGGTTGGCATGTACGCCAAATGTGGTGCACTTCATAAAGCACAAAAACTGCTTGAGGAGCTTCTTATCTAAGATTTCATCTCTTAGAATGCACTAATTGCAGGATATTCCTAGCTTGGGCAGGGCCAAGAAGCTTTGGCCTGATTTTGGTGGATGCAAAGTGAGTGTTTTCACTCCACATGCAATCACATATGTTTGGCACTGCCTTGGTTGACATGTATGCCTAATGTGGTGCACTTCATAAAGCACAAAATGTGCTCGACGAACTTCCTCTCTGCGATGTCATCTCTTGGAATACTTTGATTGTGGGATACACCCAACTTGATCAAGGCCAAGAAGCTATGGGCAGTTTTTGAGGGATGAAGGGGTTTTTATATTCAATTTTGGAAAAAAATCATAAAATAAGGGGTCATTTTATTCATTCAGACATGTTAAAAGAGGGGTTTTTTTTTAATACCCCACAAACACACGTTATATAGGGGGGTACTAAACGGTGAACCCCCCAAGGACCAACTTGGGTAGGTCCAAGAAGGTATGGGCTATTTTGGTGGATGGAAAGTGAGGATGTCTCTCTAGATACAATCACATATGTTTGGCACAACCTTGGTCGACATGCATGCCAAATGCGGTCCACTTCATAAAGCACAAAAGTGCTTGTTGAGGAGCATCCAGACCGAGATGTTGTCTCTTGGAATGCATTGATTATGAGATATGCCCAGCTTAGGTAGGGATCAAAATCTCTGGGTTGTTTTCATTGGATGCAAAGCGATGATTTTCACCATAGATGCAATCACATACACTTGCATCTTGAATGCAAGGGTCATGGTCAAGAAGCTCTGGGCCCTTTTTAGCAGATGCATAGAGAGGGTATCTCTCCAAATGCATTTACATACATTCACACCTTGAAGGCATGTGGCATTACACAAGATGATGATAAGGCCAAAGAATTTACGATGATATTGTTAGTGAGGCCTTGACTTGCTCAACAGGTATGCGAGATATGGTGCACTTCATTAAGCAAAAAAAGTGCTTGAGGAGATTTGTGCCCGAGATGTTGTACTTGGAATACATTCATTGTGGGATATGTGCAACTTGGGTAGGTCCAAGAAGTTCTAGCTTTTTTTTGGCAGATGCAAAGCGAGGGTGTCTCTCCAAATGAAATCACATATGCTTGCATCTTGAAGGCAAGGGTTAGGGTGAGGAAGATCTGGGGTGTTTTCAGTAGATTCAGAGTGAGGGTATTTCTTTGAATGCAGTCATGCACACTTGCAATCATGTCTAGGATGTCATCTCTTGGAACGCACTAATTGTGGGTGGTGTCCAAGATGCTGATATGGCCAAAAGAATTCTTGATGATATTGTTAGTTAGTGGTTGTTGAGAGAAAACATCGTGGCATGTATGCCAGATGTGGTGCACTTCATAGAGCACAAAAAGTGCTTGAGGAGCTTCTTGTCTGAGATGTTGTCTCTTGGAATGCACTGATTACGGGATATGCCCAACTTGGGTAGGGCCTAGAAGCTTTGGGATGTTTTTGATGGATGCAAAGCAAGGATGTCTCTCCAAATGCAATAACATATGTTTGGCATAGCCTTGGTTGACATGTATTCCAAAAGTGGTGCACTTCATAAAACAAAAAAAGCACTTGAGGAGCTTCCTATCCAGGATGTCGTCTCTTGGAATGTACTAACTGTGGGATATGCCCAACTTGGGCAGGGCCAAGAAGCTCTCGGCTATTTTATACGGATGCAAATCAAGGGCTTTCACTCCAGATGCAATCACATATGCTTGCATCTTGAAGGCTAGGATCAGGGTCAAGAAGCTGTGGGCTATTTTTAGTAGATGCAAAGAGAGTTCATCTTTCCAATGCAATCACATACACTTGCACCTTGAAGGCATGTGCTATTACACAAGATGGTATGGGCAAAAGAATTCACGATTATATTGCTAGTCAGGGGTTGTTGACACAAAACTTCTTGATTGGCATTGCCTTGTTCAACATATATGTTGGATGTGGTGCACTTCACAAAGCACATAAAGTGCTTGAGGAGATTTTTTCTCAGAGTTTGTCTCTTGAAATGCACTAAAAAGGGCTACACGTCAAATAGAGAGAGAGGGAGAGGATAAATCTATTAAGGATTGGGATAAATAGAGAGAGAGAGAGAGAGAGAGAGAGAGAGAGAGAGAGAGAGAGAGATCTTTCATGAATCTCTCTCTCTCTCTCTCTCTCTGTGTCTCTCTCTCTCTCTCTCTCTCTCTCTCTCTCTCTCAAATGTGGGTCTTATGTAGATAGTGTTAGCATGCCTAAGCACACTGCCTAAGGCCTTACCGTTGTACCATTGGTAAGACCGAGTGAGACCCTTCGTAGGAGGGTCATGCGAGCTAGTCTATACCATATATGATGGAGCTTAAAAATTTTAAGGAAGGAGGGGGTATCCACGTGTCACACATTGGTTGACTTCAAAGAAGACCTTGCAAAACTTCTATTCTAAAATGAAAAAGTGAAGGGTAAGAAGATTTAAAATGCAAAATTCAAGGGTAAGAATTGTAAAACTGCAGGAAATGAAAAACCTTTTGACAATGGAAAGTCAAAAGGATTTCTACTGTACATAAGGTAAATATATCGATTTAAGTGCACATAGCAAAAAAAAAAAGGCAATTTTGATGGAGATTTTGTTATTCAATGAAAATATAATTTTTAAAAATATATTTAGATTTGTCATTTCAAGGAGCTTTTTTTAAACCTTTCGGAAGAATTTGTGCGAATTTATATTTAATTTTTTTAAAAAGAATTATAATTAGAAAGAGACTTAAATTATACTCTTTCATGAAATATTTGAAAAATCTCTAAAAAAGAGGCACCTTCTTTGTTTCCCCTCTATACATCGACTAGACAAGGAGCCACCCTTCATGACATGACCAAGAAAAAAAGGATTACTGCCGCATATACGGCGCCCTAATGCTCCATCACCAGGAGGAGAGAGATTAATGACGATTGCAACCAAGCCGCATTGAGCCAACACCACCATTTTTGCCAAAAAAGACCAGGCCTTTTAGGAGGGCCAAGCACCTTCAAAAGAACCAAATGCCAACCAAGACGCGCCGGGTGGTGCCACTAGGATGTGGGCATCTGCCACCCACCCAAAACCTACTGAACTGACACCAAATACACGAAATGGACCAAATCAAAACCAGCCTGTTATACCTCCAAGAACCCCACAACCAAGTCTGAAGACAAAACATCACCCCTTGCATGACATAGGATGACATGGAAAAATTGATTCGTTCTTGACGCTCTTTTTTTTTTTTTTTGGCAAAACTCACAATTTTGAGTGATTGTATTAGAAAGAGAACAAAAAATTACAGATCAATCTCAAGCCCAGGCCGAGCCTTGAGAGGCGGATATTACGTCAGACTTTACAACCATAAAGGCTTTGATCGAATGGGTTGTGCCGCCCAAATCCAATCATCCGAGTCATGACTTTTACTTATCGTATATATCAATTCTTTGCTTTCTTGAATAATTACTGAGAAACTAGCCACAGAAACTTCATTATTAAAGATATGGCAGTTCCTAACCTTCCAAATATTGTAGAAGAAGCAAAATCTAACAATTTGGGTACAGATAAGAAGGGCAGGACTTCGAAAGCGTTTTCCTCCAAGAGAAAGATCCTTCTTGAAGAAACCAATCTTCCACGTTCTTTGAATCCATTTGCACACTTTCCCTACCAAACCTCTTATGGTTGGACATTCCATAAAAAGGTGTGACAGGTCTTCACTAGCCCCCCGGTAGCCAGAGCATCTATCGGATCCTATACCTCGTGCCTGAATCTTGACGCCCGTCGTCACGGCTCCCCAAAGCACCTTCCACAAAAACATCTTCATGAAGTGGGGCCACTGTGGCTTCCAAATGTTTAAGGTGACCTCCTGATATATGATCTTGGTTTGGGGTTTGAAAAAAGAACTATCTTTGGGCCATTTCTAGGCTTTCCACTCAAACGTAGAGTCTTGAATTGGCATTAGACCATTGTTCAGGCCTCCAAGAACTCTACAGACAAGCATCTTCTCCATGCCATTTAGCTGAAGTTGATCGGCTAAATCTTCAGAAGGTTTCCAGTGCTTGTTGGTTTCATCCCAGAAGTGGATTGGTTGTTGGAGGCCTTTATTGTTTAGCTCTCTTGCTATTTTCCTCAAGTAAAGGTTTAGATTAATAGCATTTGTGTTTGATAGCCAAATGGACCAGTGCGTAGTGGAGTTCTGAAAGTACCTGGTTAGTTCCCCCCATTCCAAGACCCTAGTGGCACAGTTGCATTTTTGAACCAGCTCCCCCGTTAACCCCTCCCCAATTTCAAAGTTACCCATGCAGGTGCTAAGAGTTTATAGTGCATCTTGATCTCTTTCCACTGTCCTCCTTTAGAGAAAATCTTTGATTTGTCAATCATATCCTTGGTCCTTATAGCCAAGGCTTGATCTTGCTTTGCTAAAGCAACCACAAACTTGGCACAAAAGGCTTGGACATGGACGACCGGGTTGTGGATTCCGAGGCCGCCTTGGGAAGTCGGACGAGCAATCAATTCCCATTTTTCCCACTGCCATCGCAACGAGACTTTGGTGTTGTTATTCCATAAGAATATCTTAACAGGTTTCAAGAACTCCTTCCAGTTGCAACTTGCTATTTTGAGGAGAGGACTAGTGAAGGCAATGTAAGGGAGCATGAATGAGTTGATCACTTTTATTCGGCTTGGGAAGGGCAACAACACAAACTCCCACCTTTTCTTTTCTTTTTTAACCTTCTCCAAGACCCATTGAAATCGTTGTTTGTGAGAAACATCTACTCCCAAAGGGGCACCCAAATGTTGAAACATCTTTCCTTTAGTGACAACCTCCCATGTCCAGTCTGATGGGTCAAATGTGTCATCTTCCATAAGAGAGATCAGTCTTGACTTCTCAATATTGCACTTCGAACCTGAAGCCACGGAAAAAGTGTGCACGATGTCTAATGCCTTCTTGAGAACCTGGGGGCAGGCTTTTAGGAAAAGGAGGGAATCATCTGCAAACATTTTGGCTAGGAGTTGGTCATTGCCTGGCAAAACCAATCCTTGAATATCACCTTGTGCAGCTGCTGCTTCGAGCATTGTTAAGAGGGGGTGTGAGCCAATGGCAAAAAGGAGCGGGGCCAAGGGAAAACCTTGTTTGATCGATCTTTTGGCTTCAAAGGTGCCTACTATTCTTCCATTGAGTAGGAGTTCAAAGTGACCACCCGCACCCAGAGTGTGTATAAAACGACAGAGGCGCGGACCAAAACCTAGAATTTTCATGACATCTTCAATGAAAGACCATACAATTCTATCATATGCCTTGTCTAAATCAGGCTGAAGCAAGATGCATTCCTGTTTTGAGAAGGCAACATACTCAATGCCAACCATTGCCGCCAAATGTTGTCATAAATTGACCTTCCAATAAACCCGTGCTGATGGGGAGAGATAACCCTATCCAGTAGGGGAGCCATTCTAAGAGCAACCGCTTTGGTGATTACTTTATAAGCAACTGACATCATTGAGATGGGGCACCAGTGCTTGACATGAGAACAATATACCTATTTTGGGATGGGTTTAATGAGCCCTCTTTTCATAGAGGGATCCATCCATCCCTTGACAAGTGCTTGGTTAGCCATATACGTGATTGGACCCTTGAGATATTCCCAAAAATCTCTGAAGAATTCAGTGGTCAAACCATCCGAGCCAGGGGACTTCTCTTTGCCAAGAGCTTGTAATGCCTGCGTGCACTCTTCTTCAGAGAAGGCTAACTCAAGGTGAGAGGCCTCGGGTTGGTCAATTTTCTTTTTGACACTCTCGACTACTATTGCTCTGGCCGCATCTACTTCTTGAGAACGGGTCTCAGGTTGGCCAATGATTTGACATAAACGATCCAGCATCATTCGGGCCATATCATGCGGGTCCTGCGTGGTGCGCCCCTCCTCGCCTGTGAGTGAGTGAATCGAGCCTTGATTTTTCTTGATTTTACAAGATCTAAAGAAATGTGCTTGATTATCGCCTTCGGGCTCAAGAAATATTTCCCTGGTTATCAATCTTTCCCTTTTAACCTACTCAAGTTTTTGCTCCGCAAGGCTGGTTTTAGCTTCAAGCCATCATTTGTGATCGTTGTTGGAGGCAAGACCAGAGGTTTTTTTTGAAGTAAGATGACTAACCTCCTCCCCGAGCTGCTTTGCTTTGTCCTCACGGGCCCCTTTCACTCGAGGGCCGGAAGTTTTGATCGCTTTTTGAATACTCCGAGAAAAGCGGTCCTAGGCTCCAGGTTTTTCTAGATTGATATGTTTATTGAGTTTGCACAAGGCTTTCATTGCAAGACTTCTAAACAACGGGTCTTTGAACAAGTGAGCTCCCGTCACCATTAGCTTTTTACTTCTATTAGGGGTCTTCTCATCCCCCTTGGCCTTCTTGAGTTCCAAGTGTATGGGAAGATGGTCTGAAAATCTTTTTGTTGTTATAACTTGCATCTCAACAACAGACGGGATCCAATCGGCTTGATGAGAGCAGTAGCATTTGTCGAGGCGGGAGGCTGTACGGGCATATTGGAGGCTTGTGTATATGAAGCCGAGCACGTTCTTCCAGGGACCTAACTCCCATAAGTTCAACAAAGCCCATTTCTCACAAAGTCCCATCCATTTACTTTTTTCAGAGCCTGAGAGGAGATTGGTGGTGCATGTTCTATCTTTTCTCTTTTCTACCATATTGAAGTCTCCCATTAGAAGCCATTCTCCTTCCAAGGGGAAATCCCTAAGATGCATCCATAACTTCGCCTTATCCTTGGCGTTGTTTGGTCCATAAATTTTCACAATAGTTATAAGTTGATCTCCCCAGGTGACTCTTATTCCTAGGACTCTCCCAGAGGGGTGATTAAGTATTACCTTGGGCTCCAAGTTCTTGTCCGCAATAGAGAGAACACCACTAAAATCGTTCACTCCTTCTCCGTAGAAGGCTAGCTTCGATCCCATTGCCTGTTTTCTTTTGTTGCGAGCGTCCAGATGATGTTCCTAGATGGCCCAACAATTGACGTCCTTATTCTTTCTTATTTCATCCCAAAAAAAGGTTGTGTTTCTTTGGGGTCTTTAGGCCTTTTACATTCCATGATCGCAAAGCAAGGACTTCCATTATTGAGAAAGAGGGACGAATTCGTCTACATCTGACCCATGCCGAGTTTCTGTGTCTTTGATTGTAGGAGAGTCAGGGGTTTCCCTGCCACCCCGTGCTCCGCAACTTGGAGCGCTGCGAAACGATTGTGAATCGGAAGTGCGCCCGTCCCACCCTGAAGCTTATCGGCGGTGGGGGAGGTGGCTTTTTCTTTTGTGGTTCTGATAACCCTCCATGATGAGGATTCTCTTGCCATAGCCTTCACTCTTTTGACCCTTTTCAGTCCAGGGACATGCAGGGCAGAACTAGTTGACACTACCATCAGTTTCGGTGAGGAAGCTTGGAAGACGATTGTGTTATCCTTACATGGGCCCTCGGAGATTTGCATTGTGAGGTGTTGTTTTACTTGGACTTGGCCTACAGATTGGGGGAAGCATTATTGCTCATTCCAACCTCTTTTTCCTCCTCCACTCCTTCCATTATGTTACTCTTTCTTTGCTGCTCCATACCCTTCCTCTCCAGTGGTCTCATTGGCGTACACTTCTTTAGAGCTCGGCATCAAGGGGACGCACTTCTTAACAGCTTTCGTGGGGCAATCTTTGGCGAAGTGTCCAAAATTTTTACATTCAAAGTATGCACCAAAGTAAGTCCCAAAATTTAGAGGATTAGTTACCAGCCCACCTCCAACATTGATCACCATGCTTTTAGGAGGTGGCTTCGCAATATTCCATCCTATACAAACCCTATTAGAGGACCTACCTTGACCCCTTTTGTTGGGAGCGAACAAGGGGGTGCCCAACAACTGGCTGGCAAGCAACCTAATGTTATCTTAAAGTCGGCTCGGAGGTCCCACAAACTCAACCCAAACAGGATGGATCTCTTGAAGGGATTCTGCCGAGTCAAACACTGGTTCCCATGGTATTACACACACAGTTGTCCTGTTAAATACTAGGGGTTATTTCAAGGATTTTTTACACATCTGAGACCTCCTTGAATCTTACCGAACAGAAACCCTTGGCTAGGTAAGCGGTGCTTTCAACTGCTCCTGTATTTCCCAAAATTTGTGGTCCTTGGAGCCATTGCGTCAGCTCTTCCACTTAATCCAAATACAAGCGTGAGTTTCGCTTGAATCGCCAGTTGTTTTTTTATTAGTGCTGGCGGAATTGCGACAGTGACAGCCTCTGCGATTTCCACCTGTTGTGGTAGAGATTTCTTTAAAGCAGTGTAAGCTCTATCTGCTAGCCCGGTTTCTAATAAGTCACTGCATTCGGATTGTGAACAAGTTCTTTTGTTGTTTCTAGGGCCATGCTCCAACTGATTGTTGATCTCTTTGAGCTCTTGTTCAAGTCGGAGCTTGGCGTTCATTAAATTTTCCCGGCATTTACTACATGTTGGCTCCTCAGTTTTGCCTTTAGCGTTGTCCTTAGAATCCGGACCCTTCAAGAGGCTTGCAAATGAGACGCCTGGCCGAAGGGATGCAGATGAGTTAACTACCTTGATTCAATTTGTACAAATCGCTCCCTGCAGCTCACAGGTCTTGAGGGTTTTGACCTCGAAATTAGCCCCTTGTCCAGTGAGGCCCTCCATTTTTTCTTTCTGCTACATGTACCTGGCACGTTGGTCGACAGAGCTTTGTTCTCCCCCATGTTCGGGCCCTAAATTTTAAACTTTTATAGCCATTGGCCTTCAAAAAGCAAAGTTGATCCACCCTTCAATTGGCTTTCAAAAGGAAAAGTAAAGTCTCTCTTCAACAGCAAAGTAGAGTCAACCCCTTTTGTTTCTAACTTGTCAAGTTGAAAGCTTCAAAATTGAAAAGGTTCACAAGTTTCAATGAAGGAATAAGAAATTTTGCAAGGTTTTGTTTGAAAGAACCAATTACTGAAAAGTGGAGGCTCTCTACATTTAAGCTCTTTGAAGTACTATTGCTTATCTCCATAAAAGCCAATGGGCATGCTACGGAGGAGGAGCACAAATGATGGCTCGAAACCAAAGCTAACCTTGCTAATGAGAAGTTAAAAGATATCAGAAAGGCAAGGCTTTTCTCGAGGGAGACTTTCCTGCAACCTGAAGCCTCCAATCAAACTTAGTTTTTTAGGGCTTTAAAAATCAAGAAGAGCCGGGGCCACGTCCGCTCGCTCTATGATGAGAAAGGGATAGCAGTTCATAACCAAAATGAGATGGCTGGTCTGATGTTGAGCTATCTTAGTCAAATCATTGGACAACCAGAGATCCAGTCCCAAGAAGTGGAAGAAGCCAAAGGGACCTTATTGCAGAGTGTCAAGAAGGAAATTCCCCACTCGGAAGCTAATTGCTTGGAACGGGCATTCTCCGAAGACAAATGTTCACTCGCATTGCAAGCCCTTGGCAAGGAAAAGTCACCTGGTTGGGATGGGATGACGGTGGAATTCTATAGAGAATTTTGGGATGATCTCAAGGCCCCAATCACAAGATTGGCCAATAAAGCCATGGTCGAAGGGTTGTTGGAGGTAAGTGTACAGAGAGGGCTTATCAAACCCATCCCAAAATAAATTTGTTGTTCTCAACTGAAACATTGGTGCCCTATAACGATGGTGTTGGAGGCTTACAAAATTATAGCTAAAGCAATAGCCCTCAGACTAGCCCCCTTACTAACCAAGATCATCTCTCCTCATCAACATGGGTTCATAAAAGGAAGGTCCATCTACGATAACATCTTGGCAGCAATGGTGGGCATCGAATACGCAATTGTCACAAAGCAGGATTGCATTTTGCTGCAGTTGGACATGGACAAGGCTTATGACAGAATAACATGGACATATATAGAAGCCGTCATGGCAGCTCTGGGCTTTGGGCCTCGCCTATGTCAGTTGGTACGTGTATTGGGGGCTGGAAGCCAGTCAGATCTCCTATTAAATGATAGAATCATGGGCTCTTTTGAGGTCAAAAGGTCTATTAAGTAGGGATGCCCTTTGGCCCCCCTAATTTTTGCCATAGGATCACATCCTTTAATCACGACGCTCGAAGCTAGTGCGGAACGAGGGGAGTTGCAAGGCCTTGCTTTGCCAAGAAATAGCCAACTCCTAGGAAAACTCTTTGCAGATGATTCTTTTCTCTTCTTGAAGGCGTGCCCCCAGGTCATCAGAAAATCTCTGGAGATTGTTCAAATATTCTCAGTAGCTTCGAGGTCCCAGGGTAATATAGAAAAGTCAAGGCTGATCTCCCTATCGAAAAATGACTCATTTGACCCTTCTGTCTGGTCTGGGGAGATTGTCACAAAAGGGAATCTATTCAGGCATCTGGAAAACCCCTTGTGGGTGGACGTAACTCACAAGCAAAGATTTGAGTGGGTGCTCAAAAAAATCAAAACCAAAATGAGTAGGTAGGAATATGCTCTTCTTCCATTCCCAAGTCAGATATAAGTGATGAATGCCTTTATGATACCCTATATTGCCTTCACTAGCTAGCTTCTCAAGATGGCTAAGTGTCATTGGAAAGAGTTCTTAAAACCAATAAAAAGCTTTTTAGGGAAAAACAACACAAAATCCTCCAGGTCATGGCAATGGGGCCGTTGGGAATCCGTTGCTCGGTCGGTGAATCAAGGAGGCCTCGGAATTCTCAACCATGTGGCCTATGCAGAATCTTGTTGCACCAAGTTTGTTGTTTCCTTGGCTAAACAGGATCAAGTTTGGGTTGTCATGGTCAGAGATATGATAGAAGCAGCTAAACTTGGCTCAAATGGTGGAAAGTGGAGAGGGGTGGAGGTTCATGACAAACTGTTAGACTCGGCGTGGTCTACCTTAAGACTGGGGGGGCAGCTCAGGTGAATTCATAAGAAAATGCAATAGAGCAGTAGGAGCATTAAAGTGGGGGGAAGAAGTCAAATACTTCAAGAAGTCCATTTTACATTGGTCCCCCTGGCTGTCCAAAGTTGTAGAGATTCCACAAACTCCCTATTGGATTGAGACAGCCAAGGAAATTGAATAATAAGGGTCTGAAGCAAGTTGGGAACTTCTGGGATAGTGGCAACAAGAGTTGGAAAACCATTGACCATATGGCTACCCAATAGCAACTCATAGCTTGGAGGTCTTGCTTGTCCACAAAGTGATGAAAGAGCTTGACAATTTAGTGATGCCAATCTATGATTCGGAGTTTGACTGGAATGCTTGGAAATGGCCCGGAAGTAGTCTATTATGGAAACCCCATCCTAAAAGCATTTATCAGACAATGATGCATAAGAAGAATTGGTCTAGCCCCCTTGACAAGCTATGGAAAAAGCAATGACCGGAGAAAAGGTGGGAGCAAGTAATGGAGAACATATGGAAGCCAAAGGTTCTGCAACACATGAAGGTTTTTCTATGGAAGGTAATTTGGGGTGCTCTACCGACGGGGGTGAAGATTCAGGAGAGAGGGATTGGGTCAGATCGATGCTCGGGGTGCAGGATGGCTATTGAAGATCTGGTCCACCTATTCATGGACTGCCCATCTATTAAAGGCCTCACAGGGAAAATATGCAAGTGAGTCCAAAGAACATAAAAAATTAGTTTCTTCAAGACGACCTATTCCTTGGAGGTAAGAATTCAGGAAGTCTTGCCCTCCTTGTCACCACTCAAATCGTCAAATAATTCTTCTTACATAATGTATGGCAGACAAGGAACCGTCATGTGTTTGAAGGAGGTTTTAAGGTGGAAAGATTCACAAAAATCACTCAAGAAAGCAAATTGTTAATATGGACGCTCCGGTGCAAGCAACACTCGAAAGATTGGTCAAGGACTACATGTGCCTTGTTGTCAGCAAATGGAATGCCTAGGATAGGGGAAAGTCTTGGCCATCGGTAAATAAAAGATCTCATAAGGACAAGTTTATGGACCTTGTGTATCGAGAAGAAGGGGGTGGGTTGGTGTGGGTGGCTGCCCTGATAGCCGATGTAATTATAGTTCCTGGATTATGTCATGTCTCAACAAGAGCATGACAAGACCTTGTAATTTTTTGAGTTGTTTAGTATAATTCACTCACAATTGTGAGTTTTGTTGTTTAAAAAAAAGAAAAAGCTCTTTGAAGTACCTAGTATGAGGTTTTAGCTCAACATTATGCAATGCATGGAAGCTTTAAAAGTTTGGCATTTTTTGAAGCTCAAGTATCTAACTGAGTCATGCTTCAAGTTTAAGGGTGAGGTGTGCATTTGTGCAGAAAGAAAAGGCTAGTTCTTTATGACCTTCAAAATACAAATTTTGAGTCTAGCATTCAAAAACAAAAGAAGTCCTTTCAAGTTAAGGTTTTCTTTGAAATGAACTAGCTTGTGATAGGTGTCACATGGAGGCTCTCTCCTTCCCTAGAAATTTTAAGCTCCATTATATATAGTATAGATAGAAAATTCTTGAAATTTTGATCCAAAAAATACGTAGAATTGACTTCCTTTTTCTTTAAACAATACGTAATTGCTTTTGGTTGGCTAGCACGTTGTTAGGAAAATCTCTCTCTCTCTCTCATGTCAATTTCCCACATGAGGGTGTAACAAATTTTTGACAGGTGCACCTCTCCTTTCGACACGTACTGTCCCTTGGATAGTGATAGATTAATAGTGGATATACTGAGCTTCCAATCATTTTGTATTCATGCCCTTACATTTTGGGGCTCTTTGAGGTACATGCTCACCAAAAACTAGGGTTTAGTGTATTTGTAATTGGATAAATTTACAAAATTCGGGCTAGATTCTAAGCTTGCCTTGTTTGAGATCTCACGTGCCACAACCTTATTTGCCCCATGTGAGGCAATAGATAGTGCCCACCCAACTCCTAGACCATCCAACATTGTCTCTTTGGGAGAAGTTGTAGCATGCAGTGTGCACGTCCTTAGGGTTAGTAGAATAGTGATGCATGTAGGTGCCTACCACAAGGTTTTTGATCAACATTATTGATATGTGGAATCATGGAGAGCTTAGCATGTGCTATTCTCACATCTTCTTCTTCTTTTTCTTTGTATGGTTCATTGTCTGTGTTCATATGGGTATAATGTTCCTCGATGTGATGAGATGACCATGTGGTGGCATCAATACATGTACATAGTTATGGGTTAGGCTTCCTTGAAAATAGCCTTGTGAATTGGTATGGTTAGTTGTGTTTTCTCCTCATGGAAATTTCTCGGCATGAGGTTTATGTACTAGTAGTGATTTTAATCTATTAACCCTTATGAGTACTACTATAAACACATAATATTATAAACTATCAAAATAGAGTCACCCTTCACATTTGAAGGATCCGTGTGGACTTGTGTAGAAAGAAAAGAGGGGTTTCTTTATGGAATTCAAAAGGAAAAGTAGAGCCACTCTTCAAATTTCCAACAAGAGGAACAATACAGTCACACTTCATCAAATAGTGTTGATGTTTCAAGAGCTCTCTCTCTCTCTCTCTCATGCCGGTGTCGTGCATGAGGATGTAATAGATTTTCAATAGGTATGTCCTTCCTCTCTTTGCAGAGCATGTCCTCGAAATGGGGGGAGTGATCCTAGATATACTAAGCATCCAATTTTTCTATGACTAGATCATCCCCTTCCATTTTGGGGTAATCAAAATAAGCGTTTTCTAAAAATCGAGGTTTATGGTCTTTTTAACTAGCTTAAATTGTTAAATCCTAACTAGAGTCCGATCTTACCTTGAAGAAAGCCATCAAAATTTTGTGAGGTTTAGTATAAGTAAATACCATAATTCTAGGTATGGCAGCAAAAGAAGGACCACCCACTTTAGAATTCAAGGGATACGATCAATATGATTTGAAGCCCTTGAAACGGCTTAGTACGAATAATCATAGGATCGGAGTCTATTGCTGGGAGGATAGAAACGTCAAAGATCTTTTATGGACTTCTCATGCTAAATCAGACCAGTTAACACCCATGAAGATCATCTATATCTTCAAAATCAAAGATAAGGGTTCAGCAGATCTACCAACCTACCTATTTAGGGATTGTTATAACAATAACTTTGTTTGATGAGTCATGAGGAGGTGGAACAAACCAAATACCAAGGGTACTCCATAAGAGATTGGATATTGGGCCAAGGACCAAAAAACTATACCAAGAGAGGAACTCCGTGAGAAATCTTTTGAGAGTAATATTAAAAAACCCGAAACTATCTCATCGCGAAGAAAACCAAGTGACACTAAAGCCAATCTAGTGCTACATGAGTCACTATTTCCAAGAAATTGGTTTAAAGGACTTGGAATATGACCAGCTGCCAGGAGACCGGGAGTTGAACCAAATAGACGTGATAGACTAGCTGATTTTCAAAAATGGGTGAGAAAACACAGTGGATCTCGGGATCCATATGACCACTTAGCAAGCTTTAAACAAGTGCTCAAAGCAGAATGCATATTTTATTTCCATACTTAGCTTGAGGGATTTGGAATTACATTAGAAGTAAAAGCACTGGCATGCTTCCAAAACATTCCACCAAGGTCAATCATGGACTTAAATACATTAGCTCAAGGATTTGTAGCTGCATCTTCCAAAACAGGGATCAAACATAATATTGTAGCTCAAATCTATAGCTTCAAACAGAAACAAGGTGAGTCTGTTAGGGATTGTGAAACTAGAATGAAGCAATACATTATTGCAAGATTCCCAGAACTAGAAATACCTGCAGAAGAAAGACTAGTGTCATTGTTTCTAGAGGGACTGCTAAACAAAGAAATTCATGCTACATTGTATAGCAAGAAGCATATGACCATAGAAGAGTGTGTGTCAAATGCTATTGACTTAGGAGACAATTGTGATATTTTCAATGAAGAAGATGTCCCTAAGGATAATCTAAGTGAGAAAACAACATCCACCAAACCAGCACAAGTGAAAACGGCTATTGCAGCACCGCTTACAGCCATAGAAGACTGCTCAAAAGGATGATTGAAATGATGAATAACGTGAAAAAAGCACCTATGAGGGGACCAAGGCAAGGGATACCTCAACAGGGACAACCAATTAGGCCGTAGAAATGGTGTGCAATCGAGGATAAATGGACCAACCATGAAACCAATGAGTGCTATTACCGACCAAAGTATGATGGAAATGTTGAAGACGTGCCTATGAGGCCACAAGGATAGCCCATGTACACATATCAACATAATCTGGCCCCAGCTCAAAGACCACCGATGGGTATGGAAAGACCTCAACCGTGTTGGGTCAACAACCTCCATACCCTGGACATAATGCAATGCCTATAAAGTACATGCATTCAGAGGGAGTCATAGATGAACAAGCACTAGTACCTGCTACACCCTATGTTGAGCCTAGTCCATCTACAATAATGGTAGAAGGAGACTGGTATAATTCACATCCACCACCAATGGAAGAACCTGTGACTTATACTACACCAAAACTTGCACCGATGTACTATGTAGCTAATCAAAGTATTAGACCTCCTATGGTAAGACCCATGATTAAGCCAAGAACTGGGAACTGTCATAACTGTGGTGAAGATGATCATTGGAAAAATGAATTCCTAAAGTGTGACAAGAACATTAAGTCAATTGAAGCTTTTGGTATACAATGTTGCAAAAAGGGAGGACACTTCCCTGAAGATTGTCCAAAAAATCCTTTAAACAAGGGAAAAGCAGTAGTGAACGTAGTCCAAGTGATACCTAGTAGTTCATCTGAGAGTGAACCTATTGTTCCAATCAAGGTAATCACTAGAGCCCAGGCTAAAAAAAAAGAAACATAACTCCTCTGATGATTCAGAGAATAATAAAATTTTCTCTGAAAAGACCAAGAGAAGCAGAAGCAAAAGGTATGAGATGAGAAAACAAAAACAAAGGACTGAAATCGAGGAGAAAGCAAAGAAACTATTCCAAGAAAAACTGAAAGCTATTTTTTCATAAAGACTGTACAATTTTTTGCTAACTATTGTGACTGGTCTATGTGTATCTCTTCAAATTGAGCTAACTGAGTCAGCAATTGAGACTTTTAGATTCTACTTTTGCCAAAAGACCAAGGACTAATCTGTAACCTAGAAACTGAGTGAACATGTACTAGTTTGGATTCGATTGAACCCAAAATTGACCGGTGGCCTTGTATTATGTTGGTCTAACACTGTACAAGCTCAAAAGTCCAAAATGGTGTCTCTGTGTATCAGAAGTAAATAATTGTGTTTATTTATTTTCCTCAATTTTTTGCACTTTTTGGCTTGCTTTGCCAAGTACTCGACTTGTCAAGGTCTCTGGACAAGTTTCACTGAGTTTGAGAAAAATTTGTCGAAGTTATGAACTGCTTCGTGTCCATAGACTCAGTTTTCAAGAATTTGGTTGAAGTCTCACTTTTGTGATACAAATTTCACCAAATTTGATTTGTGTGGTCTACTTAATATGCTTGACCTTGTGGTATACTCAATTGAGCAAAAATATCCAATTTTCTAGCAGATGTAAATAATCGCGATTATTTACTTCTGATATTTTTATGCAATTTTTTGCGACAATCTTGACACAAAATGGTTAAACAGCTCAACTTAAGCTCCCTAGCCAAGTTTCATCAAGTTTGGGTAATCCCTTTTCAAATGATCAATAGTTTTGTGTCTGCAGACTGACTTTACAAATTTGGCCACAATTTTCACTCCAATGATCCAAATCTTACCAATTTTGATTTGTGGGCTTAATTTAGCATGCTAAAACTAGTGGCATGCTGGGTTGGTCAAAAAAGTTGAGAAATGAGAGAAAAGTAGATAATTACGACTATTTACTTCCGATAAATTTTTGCATCTTTTTGGTCAAAAGAGCATGCACACTTGTTTAACACATCAATATAAGCCAATGAGTCAAATTTCACTGAGTTTGAACAAGATTTTCTCAATTTACACTCAAGTTCTCGTTAGTCAGTAACAGATTTCAGTTTTTACCAAGGTTTTGATCAGTTTGGTGATCCAAATTCTATGGGCCTTTACAAAAGATGTTTGTACACATGCATAGAGTCTCTGGTATCAACCTTGGTCACTTTTGAGTTGAAAGTAAATAATCACGATTATTTACTTTTGGCCTAAAATGAGCACTTTTTTCAGCTATTTCAACGGACAGTCTTTTTGTGATCTATTTTAAGCCTCTAAGTCAAGTCAAAACTTAATTTTTCCTAAAATGTCAAAAAAAGTAAATAATTTGAGTTTTTGCAAACTCTTGAAATTTTACCTCAAATGCATCCTTAAGCTTATCCACTGATTCATACAACTTTTAAAGCATAATCTCCAGCCGGATTCAATGGTTGACAATCTTTGGTGCTGTTTCAAGCCGTAGACCTGAAATTCTGTAACTTCACATAAAGAAATCACAATTGATTCTTTTGGATAGAGCACTGTTCTGAGATCCACCTCAGATTCTACTTACCCTAATCCTAGGTTCTACTGCAATGGGGTTGTGGAAAGTATCCATAAATACTCATTTTCTTGTTTTTTATGGTTTTCTGAGCCTTGATCTTAAGACTTGTCTCGTCCATCAATCATTCTCAAAATCCTAATATAATCCTACAATCGTACAATCCTAAAAGGTACTTAGCAAGTACAACCTACTTCCAAGCTACCTCTACACAGCAAAAGACGACAATCTTAAGCTATGCGGTTTTAAACAGAAAGTTTTGACTCTAGGTGATCCTAGAGGAATTTAAAGGATAACTTCAGAAGACGCTCATGTTTTTCCCTAGTTTAGGTCTCTTCGATCCCTGACAGCGGCGCAAATGTGGGACGGGTGTCTAACCTCATTCCTATCTTATTGGCAGACATAGCGAGAACCACAAATATAATTGTTAATCCATGGGACGACTCGACTAGTGCATAGAGGCTACAAGAGGTTGTCAATCTCTTGGAAAACAACACACAACTCGCATCTAATTCAAGCTCACTCAAATGACATAACTCACCAAAAGCTAGTTGCTCATCAACAAACATATCACAACCGTTATAGCATCAAACGACATCCAAATGTTACGAAACTTCTAGGACATGTTTACAAGACTGAAGCACACATTCTTATGGTCTCAAATCTCGCTTTAGGTTAAGTGTAAAAATCGTGATCATTAACAGCAGTGAGTTTTTGACCTAGTCGTTTTCGACACAGAATGCATCTAAATGCTTAGCAATGATGCCCCAATATCCTGCCTATACTTAGTTTATGATTTTGAAGCTTACATTTCTACTTATGATGAAATTAGGCCGCGGGTCGGCGATGCCAAAAGCTATGGATTACCATGAAATGCTTACGTCAATGAGTAGAGCTCTTACCTGCGGTTACAACACAACAAACGACAGTGCAATGTGACGATTGGGGAGGGAGTAGAAAGCACAAGAAGGAGAGAAGTGAGTGTCGTTATCTCATGCTGTGTTTCTATTATTCAAAAACTTATAAAATACTTACAAAAATTGTCTTTTATACCTTAACCAAGGTTTTTGTGGTCAAAACTTATAATCTGGGAGCTCTAACTAAAGACAGGTTGATACAATCTGGAAGCTTGTAGCCTTGGCTAATTAATTACAATGTTTATCTGGAAAGTAGGAGTTAAAACATTTGCGACTCATTAAAATATTAAGTGTTTTTACAATAAAAGCTCCAAAAAATGTTATCCGAGCTAGCTGTTGCTAACAGCCTTCCTCCAGCAATTTGATGCGGCCTTTGGAGACGAGGGCTTCAAACAGTCCTCCAAGCTACACCATGTAGCTATGCACTTTCAAAAATCAGCTCGTCAATGGTGGGCTAGCCTTTGTGGCAATGGCGAAGCCCCAAAGACATGGAAAACTCTACGAGCTTCCATCATGAAGCAATTCCTTGTAAGCGATGCAAAGGATAAAGTGCTTACTAAATGGCGCAGCTTGAAACTTCTCTCTCATGAGTCTATCTACAAGTACGTAGACAAGTTTTAGGATTTACATCTCAAGGCTACTGTCTTTCAAAAGATAGACTTTGCCAAGAAAAAGCAGCAATTCTATGCTGCATTACCTGAAGAGATGGCCGAATACATCAACTCTCAACAGCCTGGTTCTATCACCGAAGTAATCCATCACATCATGGTTGATTCACGCATCAATTTTCATCAAGGGGCTAGATGGAATGTCAAGACCATGGAAAACAAAGACAAAAATGATGCAAAGGGGAAAACCAATGCTCAAAATTCTTCCCAAGGCACTTCCAACAACAACAACAACAATCGGTCCAAGGAGAAGGGAGTTTACAAAGGCAAAAACAAGCTCTCTCCTGAAGGGCTTGAAGCTTTTTGCAAGGACCATAAGTGTTTCAAGTTTGGGGAGCAAGGACATGGCTATCGTTCTTGCCCCAAGAAGAATGCTCGCAATGAGACTCCTAGGGCTTCAACTATCGAAGCTCCAAAAGAGGATGCTCATTGCAAAGGCTCATCACTTTCCTATGCTTGGGGAAAGGTAAGAGAGCATGATGCCTTCATCTTGTTTGACCCTGGCTCTACTCACAACTTCATATCAATAGAGTTGGCCACCAAGTTGGGCATTCAAGCTTTCGAGATGGGAGATATGGTAATGGCTGACACAGCTTTCAAGGGACAGCAAGCCTCCGTTACTCCCTTGATTGGGAAGTTGAGGCTTCATGTCCAAAGCTATGTCAACAAAGAAGAATTTTTCATCTCTCCTCTCCAACATGAGGATGCTATCCTAGGGGCGCCATGGTTTGATTGCATGGCTGCCAATATGAAGTTCCCTGAAAGGAGAATCTACTTCACCTAACAAGGGAAAGAACATGTATATAGATGCTAGTGAGCATGGTCGCACTATTCCACTTGTAAATCCTTCTGCTTTTGATAAGTCAATGAAGAGCTCAGTTTCTGCGTACATGATTTTTGTCAAGAGTCTCTAAAAGATCGTAATGTTTCATCAAATGTAAATGGTAGGAATCAAGAAGAGTTAGACTTGTCTAATTTTCTAAAAGGATTCCAAGATGTGTTCATGGATGATATCCCTATGGACTTACCTCCAAAACAATGGGATGATGACCATCACATTGAGCTCCTTCTAGGAACCTCACCGCCTAACAAGCCTCCTTATCGAGTCTCACAAGATCAACAAGAGGAGATCATAAGGCAAGTACAGGAATTGATAGACAAAGGGATGGTGAGGCCTAGTTCCTCTCCCTTTTGTTCTCCAGTCCTTTTAGTGCAAAAGAAAGATGGTACATACCATATGTGTGTGGACTATCGAGCACTAAACCATATCACTCTCAAACAAATTTGGATAGACTGGATAGTCATATACACAAGATCAAGCACTTTTCCTCTTGGCCTTTTGAGTGCTTAGTCCAAATTTCTCCTCAGAATCTCACTGAAATTTACAAAAATTGCAAAAATTTCTAAAACTCACGTCAATAATGTGAAAAGTCAAGACCTAACTTCCACAAGGTCTTTGAGAGTGATTCTGGAGCCTATTTAATTCAACCAAGATATTTCTAGAAACCTTGCAAGATAACCTATGTGCAGGTATGGTCAAATCTCAAAATTGGGCTAGGTGGAAATGACGATGGTTGCTGCCCCCACTGGTGAGCTTTTTTAGTTTATTCACTTCCTACTACTTAGCCACTATGAGGTGAGTGTATATACACTCTGTATATGAAGTTTTTTGACACTTTTTGGCCTCTGTTTCTCCCAGTTACCACAATTTGGCTTTCAACCTCAATCATTGGGCAAGCTTGTGGTCTTGCACCCATTCAAATGAGATGAAGTAGGTGGATTTGGACTTTATGCACTATAGGGAGTCAATTGAAACCACTCTTGCACCTATCTGAGCAGTATTGGGCTCCCTCTATGGAGTCTTTTGACACTCTGTATGAGGTGTTTGGATGCTTTTTGGTGTCTATTTGGCCCAATTATCAGACTCTGGCTTTAGACTTTAGTTTTTGGGTGTCTATAAGAGCTTTTATTGGTCCAAATAAGTCAAGGAAGGTATATTTGGGATCCTTGTACTGCTAGGAATCACATGGCACCAAATTGGTCCCAGTCTTACATAGATGGTAGCAACTGTAATCGGTGCCAACTGGTATGATTTTTGAATTTTGACACTTCCTTCAACTTTCCTATCCCTTGTAGAGTCTTTTGCACCTATGGGTGACTTGGAATTTTGAGGTTTGACCTGTCCAAAGACACTTTTTCTCTCCAAGTTTGGTCACTTAGGCACTTTTGGCCCAATTTCTAAACTTTTTTGGTGTATGGAAAATGAATTTGGCAAGTACAGGGCTTGATTATCCTCTTGGTATGCTTATTTGTGAAAATGGGTCACATGGTAATGACTGCGGTCAAATCCAATTGGAGAATTTTGGAATTTTGACAAGTCCAATTTATAGCTTAGCCTCTATAGAGTCTTTCAAGCCTATGCACACCCTGTTTGAATCGGTTTTGACATGTAAACAAGTCAAAAATGCTTTGAAAAGATCCTAACTTGGGGGTTTCACTCAAATTTTGGGTCTTTTTTGAATAGGTGCAAGTGGATACACATTGTAGACAACCTGGAAAACCTATGGGCAAGGTCAGACCCTAAAAATGGGATAGATGGCATCAGCCGCGGTTGGTGCCAAGTGTCAAAACTTGATGATTGGCTGGTCCTTTGTGAATCCCTACCTCTTGGGATTTCGAATGACACCCTTCAATACTTAATTGGACACTTCTTTTAAGCACAACTACGGTGTTTTTCTTTACTGTGTCAAAAACTCACTAGTCGACCTAAATCAAAAAAGACAAATTTAAAGAAACCAAAATTCGGCGGAGCAATTGATTCCCACCGGGCCAAGGAGGCCTCGAAATTCTCAACCCTGTGGCCCATGCAGAAGCTTGCTGCGCCAAATTTGTTGTTGCCTTGGCTAAACAGGATCAAGTTTGGGCGGTCATGATCAAAGATATGATAGAAGCAACTAAATTTGGCTCGAAAGGTGGAATGTGGAGAGGGGTGGAGATTCATGACAAACTGCTAGCCTCGACGTGGGCTACCCTAAGATTGCGGGGCAGTTCAGGAGAAATGGTAAGAAAATGCAATAGAGCAGCAGGAGTCTTAAAGTGGGGGGAAGAAACCAGGTACTTCAAGAACTCCATTTTGCATCGGTCCCCCTGGCTTTCCAAAGTTGTAGATCCGCCACAAATTCGCTATTGGATAGAGACAGCCAGGAAGATGAATAATAAGGGTTTGAATCGACTTGGACACTTCTGGGACAGGGCCAACAAGAGTTGGAAAACCATTAACCTTCTAGTTACCCAGTACCAACTTAATAGCTTGGAGGTCTTAATTGTCCACAAAGTGATGAAAGAGCTTGACAATATAGTGATGACAATCTGTGATTTGGAGTTTGACTGGAATGCCAAGAAATGGCCTGGAAGCAATCTCTTTTGAAAACCCCATCCTAAAGACATTTATCATACAATGATGCATAAGAAGAATTGGTATAGCCTCCTTAACAAGTTATGGAGAAAACAATGGCCGGAGGAAAGGTGGGAGCAAGTAATGGAGAACATCTGGAAGCCAAAGGTTCCGTAGCACATGAAGGTATTTTTATGGAAGGTAATTTGGGGTGCTCTACCAATGGGGGTGAAGATTCAGGAGAGAGGGATTGGGTCAGATCGATGCTTGGGGTGCAGGGTGGCTAGTGAAGATCTGGCCTATCTCTTCATGGATTGCCCTACTATCAAAGGCCTCGCAGGGAAAATATGCAAGTGGGTCCAAAGAACATGGAGAATTGGTTTTTTCAAGACTGATCTAGTCCTTGGAGGGAGGAATTCAGGTAGTCCTGTCCTCCTCATCGGCACTCAAATCGTCAGGTACTTCTTCTTACATAATGTATGGTAGACAAGGAACCGCCGTGTGTTTGAAGGAGGTTCTGAGGTGGCAAGCTTCGCAGAAATTATACAAGAAACAAAAGTGCTAATATGGACGCTCGGTTGTAAGCAACACTCGGAGGATTGGTCTAGGACTACTTGTGCCTTGTTGTTAGCAGATGGCATACCTAGGACGGGTGAAAATCTTGGCCATTGGTATCTAAAAGATATCAGAAGAACAGGATAATGGACCTTCTGTGTCAAGAATAAGAGGGCGGGTTGGAAGGAGTGGTTGCCTTGATAGCCGATGTAATTTTGGTCCCTGGATGGTGTCATGGCTCACCATGAGCATGACAAGACCTTGTAATTGTTTGGTTTGATCAATATAATTCACTCACAATTGTGAGTTTTGAAAAAAAACAAAAAACAAAAATTTCTAGATCTTCTTTTCTAATGCTTGTGCAAGTGTGCAAACAAGAATTCTTCAAATCGGCACTCTAAATCTTAAGTTTTGTACACTTCGCATTTTAGGTCACTTTATGGTATCCAAAAGATGCAATATGGTCACCCAGGCGACTTTTGTGCTCTCATGCAACACCAAGATTGGCTTTCTACTTAGCTCTACTCCTAAAACAATAATGAAAGAAAATGATGTAAAAAATTAAAATCAAAACAAGTATGAAGGTGAGAAGAAAATGACACGATAGAAGGATGTCCGTAGCCACCAAACACCAACTTATTGCAATCAACAAACCTAACTTCTAAACTCAAGCGTGGACACTATGCCAAAGCACAAAATCATTCAACCATAGTCTCCTAACCTAAAGGCATGCCAAAGAAGAACGCACGGCTCCTCGATCTATTTGAGAAATCAACAAACCTCACTGACTCCCCCTAAGTAAGATATAAACAAAACACAAAAATTGTAACACTCGAGCACTAGGTACAGCAGAACCTCAATGCAACCTCCACCGCTAGTTTAAGTCCTACATCCCCGACAACAATTCCAATATTGGTGGATTGCCACGATTGAATGAAGTAGCATAACGAGAACTGAAACCAGCATAATTTGTCAATCCGAGGGCGTAGCTGACCCAACTAGTGCATGGAAACATCAAATGAAAAGTCCTATATGATAATGCACTGAGGAGAGAGGTGTCACGAGCGTGTAAGTAAAAAATAGCCAAAATTCTTAAGTCTTTTGTGTGGTCTAACTAACACTCAAATGGTCGTAATGATGTCACGTGAAGCCCAAACAACATGAAACTTAAGATATGAGGCCTCTAGACTATAGGCACCATGATGCTACCATCTAGTCTCAATGTTCCTATGGTCTTGAGTGAACGACCACGATTGTTGCCACCCCCAACCTCAACCAAAAAAGACGAATGAGGGGTCATTCGTCTTCCCATAAGGCCTACTTACCTCTTTCCATGGTTAGTTTCATGAAAAATGTCATCAACAAATTATAATGAATGATTAAACACATGAAGCAACCTAGAGCCAAGAATGCTCATTGTGTTGCGCGCGCGCACACACACACACACACACACAAACACAACATGGCAGCCATCAACATAATGCTAAGAGTGTAGAGAAGTAGCCCAAAAAGTTTCATTAGCTACCCTTACCAATAGAATGCATCGTGAGCGTGTAAGCATAGGCCATTCTTCACCACGAGCTCTCAAGTGAGTTACAATGATTGTATCCCCCTAAAAATGAGGCTTTTCCACATATATCTAGGGCTAGAGATGGGGTGTTAGGCAAAAAATGATATACAAGGTGAGGAATGAAATATCTTGACTACTTCTTGCAAAGTGTATATTTGAAAACTCGTAGTAGTTGTTCCTCTATATGTTGCAATCTCATCTGGACAGATTGAAAACTTTCTTACACCATATCTAGGGCACTCTCCAAGCAAGCATCTCTTTGCATGTTATTCATGATCCTTAGGGAGAGGACAAAATATGGAATCCAACAAGTTACTTATGCACTGAAAATCCGTGTGGCTTCTAGAACATTGACATGCGTCACTATGTGTACCACAAATGGATCATGTACATGGATGTTCTTTTGCATGATGCCCAAACCTATTTTGGTGCATTTTATTGAAATCATCCTTGAAGTATACCATCTGGATATGATAAATACAGCAGCAAGTATAACGCTCTTTCAATTTTTGGACAAAAAGTGGCTTGAGTGTCTGAAAGGACTTAAGTGAAAACTTCACTGCAGCATACATGCTCTTGAATTTTTTGTAGAGCTCCACCTATAAACGAAAAATGATCCATGTTAGAGCTCAAAATATTACAAAAAAATAGTAAAGCACCAAACAATTTATTGTATCAAGTTTGGTACTGTAAACCACCAACTCATTCTAAAATATCAAATTTGGCACTGTATTGCCAGAAATTAAACTATAGTACCAAGTAGGGTGCAAAAAAACACTAAATTTGATTCTATGTAACCTATGCAATTATCCTAAAAGTAGAAACTTTGTTTGAAGTATTCAATTTTGTACTATACTACCTAGAGTGACTGGTGCCCAAAAGAATTAAATTGCTCGACTATGCATATAATCTTTGGTCCTATGCTACATAAAAGCACCAAATTTGGTAATATGGATCCCTTAAGGTATTATGAAGGCACACTATAAGCACCTTGCATAATACCAAACTAGATCCATAGTACCCAATTGGGTACTTTTCTGTAAACTGCATAGTACCAAAAAAGTGCCAAAGTTAGTACTATGCATCCAATTTGGTACTTTGCAAGATACACTGAAAGCACCAAGTCTATTTCCAAAACCCAATTTGGTATAAAACTACTAAGTGTGAATGGTGCCCAAAAGTACCAAATTGAGACTATGGATCCCTAAGGTACTATGCAAACACACTAAGAGAACCCTACATAGTACCAAACTAGATCCATAGAACCAAATTGGGTGCATTTATGTACACTGCATATTACTAAATTGAATTTCATAGTACCAATAAGAAACTCTTTTGCATACTGCATAGTTTCAAATTGGATCCATAGTACTCAATGGGGTACTTTTTGGTATTCAAAAAAGATTCAAAATTGGTACTATGCATCTAGTTTGGTACTTTGCAGGTAACACTGTAAGCACCAAATCTATTTTCAAAATCCAATTTGGTATTATACTTCCAAGTACGAGAAATGCCCAAAAGTATCAACTTGTTACTGTGGATCCCCTCAGGTACTGTGAGGGCCCTATCAGGTACCACCAACTGCAATGCCTTTACACAACTACACCATGATTCTTAACATCCCTCCCACTTGAGACCGACACCAAGACGGGACTCCTCCTGCTCTTCGATGCCAACTCAAGGGGGTGTTATCATTCAGTTTTGTCATTTGGGTCCCTTAACCCGGAAACACCTTTCCTCATCCGTTCCACTTACCATTCAAAGTTCACTAATTCAACTAGTGGGAGTTCACTAATTCACCCTTGGTTCAAGGTCAATGACACTTTTTTCTTGGTTAGGACCGAGCACATCCGTTAATGCGTTTCCCCTAAGATGACTGGAATTACTGGCTACACAAATCCCTTGTTCCCAAGTTTGGTTCCTGCTCCGTAGATCGAATTCCCTTTCCCCATACTTGACTCAACTTACTGGACAACATAAAATTGGGTTCAACTTTTTGGCCAACAAATTAACCCTTTGAAATCCACCACCCCACCGAACCATTTGATAAAGGCACTTTTTTTGAAGGTATTACTATGATACTAGAACCCAATATTCCAGTCATGTCGATCAAAGAATACATTTCAAGCGATTGAAAGCAGCATACAAACTATTGCATACCCTTGCAAATGTGCATTTATCAGGTGGTTCCTACCTTTTTATCCTTTTGAATCTTTTTTATTTCCTTCTTCCTTCAGTAATACTAACGATATCCATTTATTTCTTTCAAGCAATTACATATACCTTCCCAGGAATATCTTGATCCGCGTCCCAGGACTCGGGTATCCTATCTCCTCTGCCACATGTTGAGGTGGCACCTTCACACAATTTCCATTTGGTTCTTTTGTTTGGGAAAGGCCTTAAAAAACAATCTTCTTTAGGTTCCTTTTTTAAAAAATGTCCGAGAAGTAGAGCACTGTCTGGCTAATGTGGACGAGTGCGGGATAGCCCATTTAGTTTCCTAGCCTTTTCAAAGTTCATTTTTTACCAAACAATTTTTGAAAACAAATGTTCTTTAATTAATCACAACTCCCTTCCTTATTCTATTCATTCCCAATATCCTTTCCTTATCCCGTCGGCATCAGGCCTACCTGGACTATGCCAATTTTCCATGGGTCCCTATCACCCGACCGGGACTCACTCCCATTCATTCTCAATTCTAGGGCATTGAAGGATCCTGAGCTCAAAATATAGACCAACGGTTCTTAGTCCTAGCCGAAAAGGACCCTTTCCCGTTGTATCCCACAAGTAAACACCTGTGTCGGCCTTTTATCAACTAATAGAAGATGATTATACACGTAAATTTATATGTTATGCTAGGGCTATCCACCTCTAAACTTCTTGGTAAATTCTTAGTCCTAGGTGAAATTTAGACTAGGTTCTTTGCATTAAAATCCTTTGGTTCCTGTATTCTTTTATTGTCTACTCAAACATGTCAAGAAAAAAACGACGAGTCTCTTGAGAGTTAGAGTTTTGTCTTGACGTACGTTTCAAGTTATCCCTGTCTCGAACGAGTCCCATTGGTTTTCTTTTTCATCATTTTCAATCCATGGGGCATCTCCATGGAAGCCGTGGGAGTTTTATGTTCAAGCAACACGGTCATCACTTCTGTGAATCTATCCCCTTACTCCCCCCTTCTCAATCGCAAAGCAAACTTGAAAGTAAACAAACTTGAGATGAACAATGCATATGCTTTCTATACTAACCCTTTCTTGAGTTGTCGTTACTCGACTTTAGAATGCAGGACTTTAATTCTTAAGGCAAATAATCTTAAACTTTCTTTGATAGATTATGCAAGAGATGTTGAGTGCTTATGCATGAGTAGGACCCTTTTTATGCGTGATAGTGTAACACAAGAAAAATGTGACATTCCTAGGAGTGGGCATGCTTGTGAAAGGGAAAACATTCATGTTATAAAAGCTTTAGAAAAAGATCCTCTTGCACGATGGGATTTAGGCTTACCTTTTATCTTGTGGGGAGGATTAATCACGTAGCTAGAAGAGGCTTATGGTTTTGGGACTTTCCAATTGATAAGAGGGGGGAGGGATAACCTTAAGTGGAAGGAAATTTCCACTTCCAAGGATAAACTCATTTGATTAAGACAAAGATACCCTTCAAAACTTAGCTCTCTTTGAGAGAATTAGTATTAATTTATTTTTCCACTAAACAAATCTTACACACATGCTCTTTTCCTCTTTTCAAAGAAGAAAAATCATATTTCTTAAATTTAAAGAAAAACTTGTAAATCTTTCATAAGAGCATTAATTTTAGAGTAAATTATAATGCCACTTTGAATAGAATGGTTAATTCCAAAAAAAATCAATACTTAATTGCCAATGATTATGTGGCAATTATCGCATGCATTTTAAAAATAGAAAAAACATATTTTTGGCGAGGTTTAAGGGTACACATAGATATTAATCATCATCAAACATGCATGTTATTTTTAGTATGATCTCCAGTCACCTATAGTTAAAGAGAGTGCTTTCTACTCTCTCTATGTCATATTAGTATGGTAATCTAGAGAATGGAACTTGAAACATAAATATGATCTCCAATCACCTATGGTTGAAGAGAGTGCTTTCTACTCTCTCTATGACATATTAGTCTGGTAATCTAAAGAATGGAACTTGAAATATAAGTATGATCTCCAGTCACCTATGGTCAAAGAGAGTGCTTTCTACTCTCTATACGCCATATTAATCTGGTAATCTACAGAATTTGAAACAATAGAACTTGAAATAATTAGTTCCGGTTAGAAACGTGATTATTTTGTAATTTATTCTTCCAAACAAAGAGAGATCTTGCTTAGGAAATTCAAGAGCTTAAGCATGAATTAATTTAGAATGGGAAATAACTCAATTGATGAAGACAATAAGCAAAACCTTACTTTGGTGTATGCGGTAGTCTTCTCCTTGATTGTGGTGAGTATTTGAGGAGATATGTTTGTTGTAGACGGCTCTCTCCACTTCTTTCCTCCCCTCTTAAAAACCACCAATTCATTACTTGGAATGAGAGGAGGAAAGGAGATAAGGGCAATTCAATCTATATAAAGCTTGAATATTAGGGGAGAGAAGAGGGAGAGCATAATGACAAGTTCGATTATGGTTTTGGCCATGGTTACTCATGGAGAGAAGAGTGTGTGTAGGAGTGTGTGTGTAAGAAAGGCTCAACTCTACGGATTGCTCCAAGCTTACTCTCAAGATTTTCTTCAAAAATGAAAGAGAGAAAGTAGTGGAAGAGTGGAGAAAGGCTTACTTTTATGCTTTTTTTTTATAAGTTCTTTAGTTTATCATTGATAGCTTTTCAACCTTATCAAGATAAGTTTTCTTACTTTTCAAAACTTCTTCAATAAGTTACTTACTCACCTTATCCTTATCTTCTCTTTTCCTTCTTTATCTTTTTCTTTTTCCTTTTCCCTTATCTTATGTTTTCCTTTATACTAAGTTCTCTCAAAATGAAAAACTAATTTCTATGCATGATTATGTCCATGTTCCCATGGCATAAGTCGGAAGTGACTCGTGGGTATACTTTGGTGCCCGAATTTTTACTCAAATATTTTTTTTTCTATTAGTTTCATTTTCTTTTTCATCTTTTTAGTTGATGGCTTAGATGTGTTGGCCTTGGGTAAGGGCTAGGAGAAGGCCCTTACAGGTACTATGTAGATACACCTAAGGTAGCTTGCATAATACCAGATTGGATACTTTTTTGTATATTGCATTGTTACAAACTGGATCCATAGTACCAAATTGGGAACTTTTCTAGATATAGAAAAGCGTCGAAATTGGTACCATGCATCCAGCTTGATACTTTGCAAGATACACTGAAAGCATCAAATTTGTTTCCAAAACTCGATTTGGTATTACACTACCAAGTGTGAGTGGTGATCTAAAGTACCAAATTAGGATTGTGCATCCATACTTTCGGGCATTGCAACCATAAATTTGTATAGTGCATCTTGTTTGGTACTATGAGAAATTGAGAGAAGCACCAAATTTGGTGTTATAGAGGTAGGAAATGGTACCTACAATGATACTATGGAGTTGAGAATTGGTACTATGGAGCTAGAAATTGGTACCTACAATGATTGTTGCCCAAAAAGTACCAAATTGGTATTATTTGGCATAGAGTGATTATTGGAAAAAAAATACCAATTTGATATTATATAGCCAAATGTGAGTGATGTCCAAAGACTACAAATTTTGTGCCATCCACAAGGCCACCAAGGATTGCATTGTAGGAAAAACATATCACTTGAGAGCCATCTAGAAAATGTATAGGATATTCGATGACACATTTTGCCTTGATCCTACACTTACAAATATCCTTTTTGTTAGGTGAAACTCTCGCCTTGTATTTCTAGAAAGCGGGCAGCACCACCAAATCTCTAGTTTCACTTATGATACTTGTATGCAGAGGTCCTGTGAAAAGCACTAAGTGGAAAAACTTCATCCTCACCTTTCATTTCCAATCCATTGCTTGATGCCGCTATATTAACTCCTTTGATTAACACCCAAGACGTCAGCAACTTTGGATTGGTTCATTGATGTTGTGCTCTGATCACCATTGTTCAGTATTATCATTAAAAAGGTTCTCTTCACAAAAAGATCACTTGGACAGTGGGGTACTTTCAACTGAGTCAATGTGTTGCAAACACCGAAAAGAAGACTCGCAGGTTCAAAATCCTCAACTTGAAAAGTGGCTGATGATGCATTAGAATTTTCTATCATTCAGCCATCGCACGACTGACAACTCCAATTGCAGACTCTCCCTTTGCAACTGCTATGTCGGGTCTCAACATTAAGAGGTCGTACATGAGAGTCACGAAGGCTGACAAAATTTGTGCAACCTTGGCTAACATTTCCTTGTCAACCGCCTCTGCACTATGTGCAATCCCTGCACCATCAGGACTAGAAACAAATGGATGTGACAAATGAGGGGTGCTCAATACTGCGATCTTCCTTGCATCCATCGCACCATGCTCTACATGTCCTAACATCACCATATCAACCTCTGCACTATGTGCAATCCCTGCACCATTAGGACTAGAAACAAATGGATGTGACAAATCAGGGATGCTCAATACTACGATCGTCCTTGCATCCATCGCACCATGATCTACCTGTCCTAGCATCACCATATCAGCCTCTAGCATGAGCATGTCAAAGAACTCCATATCGCTCATCTCCATGGTAGGAGGCATCTCTGTCCTAAGAGGATCAATCCGTTGTGTCTCACCAGAGCATGGCCGCTCTAACTCTGTAACTATAGACCTATCATTCACAACACTTTTGAGATCATCCATGAAAGTACATGTCTGCAAAGTCACTGAGACTGCACTATCTCGCGCATGTGACTCACTGCTTTGCTCCTTGGCTAGCAAAGCCTCAAGATCCATCACCACCACGGTGACTGCTCTAGTTGTGCATTCAAAGAAATTTCATGCTCTACATGTTTTTCCTCAGGCCCTGCATGCACAATGAGCAAAGTGTCATGTTGCTCATCAACAAAGTATACTCGCGTAGACTGTGAACGTCTACATTGCAACGGACTCACTGAGACTATGATGTCTCTAAAACCAAGAACATAGACAAGGATGGCCTCGCACTATCACACACAAACCTCTCCTCATCAAGTAAGACTCATCAGTCAAATGAACATGACACCCATGATCTCTGATCTATGAGATGGAGATCAAACTTCTAGAAGCATCAAGCACATACAAACATCATGGAGCACAAGCATACTCCCATTGACAAAACACAAATGAATGTCACCCACACCATGAACACCATCCTATCTCAGAGAAGAAAACGTGCTAAACCACTCCCTACGAGGAGTAACATGGCATAAAGTACTATTGTCCAGCTGCCAATCGTGAGAGAAAGTCCACGCATGTCTAAGTGAACCGTGGATGTACGTTGAGTGTGGATTGCCATTGTACATGAAGTTGTGGATCCATTTTAGCATTTCTACTCATTGGCTTAGAGAAGTGTTATGGTTTATGGTTTAGAGTTCTCTTTCAGAGAGTACAGTGATCGAGGTTTACTCCTACTTTGGCATCTTGGATGCAGTTTTATGGTTGATATTTTGCTCCAGTTACAAAGGAGATTTTGTCGAATTTTTGCCAGGTTTTATGCATTTTGTGACAGGTGCTAGAGAGCTTTTTAGCCAAATTTTGGCTTGTGCCTATACGGATGGTCATTTCACTTGCGCTCTCATTGCATATGGTGACTATTTATGTATGATTAGCTCTTGATTTTGGAAGAGGGTTATGCGCTTTATGTGATCTTTGCCATAGTTTTGGTGAAGGTGTTTGATCAATTGGTTTTATTTTTCATTGTATTGAGCGTTCATGCTCTTGTGGATAGTGCATTTAAACTTTGTGTGGGCTGATCTATAGACTCATTTTGTGCTCAATTATGGCATCTTGCAATGAAAATTTGTCATTGGAAACAAAGATTAGTACATCATGTAGATCTCAGAGGCACAGACATGTGGTTTACTGGCATTGTGGCAGACCACGGTACATGAGGAGACATTATTTCAGACGTTAGAGACAATGGAGGACTAGAATTGTTTCAAGCGTTGGAGACAATGGAGGATTCTAGTCCTCCATTGTCTCCAACGCCTGAAACAATGTCTCCTCATGTACCCTGCTCTGCCACAATGCTAGCAAACCACATGTCTGTGCCTCTGAGATCTACATGATGTACCAGTCTTTGTCTCCAATGACAAATTTTCGGTCCAAGATGCCATAACTGAGCACAAAATGACTCTATAGATCAACCACACAAAGTTTAAATGCACTATCCACAAGAGCATGAACACTCAGCACAATGCAAAAGAGAACCAATTGATCAAACATCTACCACCAACACTATGGCAAAGATCACATAAAGCGCATAACCCTCCTCCAAAACCAAGAACTAATCATGCATAAATGGTTACCATATGCAATGAGAGCACAAGTGAAATGACCATCCGTATAGGCACAAGCCAAAATTTGGCTAAAACAGCTCTCTAGCACCTGTCACAGAACGCATAAACCTGGAAAACATTTGGCAAAGTCTCCTCTGTAATTGGAGCAAAATATCAACCATAAAACCACATTCAAGATGCCAAAGTGGGAGAAGCTCTCAACCACTACAAATTGACAAAAAACTATCAACCAAAAGTATGGAAAAGTGGGAGTAAACCTCGATCACTATAGTCTTTGAAAGATAACTCTAAACCATAAACCATAACACTACTCAATGCCAATAAATTGAAATGCCAAAATGGCTCCACAATTTCATATACAATGGCAATCCACACTCAACACACATCCACGGAGTGACAACGCATAAACAAGTGCTAGAACAGTTGCAATCCAAAAACATGATCAATGCGAAAACAATGCTCTCAAGAGAACTCACAGCACTCAAAGGTGCTTGCCAAAATGCATGTATAATGGGCATCAACCATATGCAAATCCATTTGCAAAGATCATAAACCAACGTACAAAATCACTGCCAAAGTATTTTGTGAAAATTTGTGAAAGAAGCTCTACCTATGTGCTCAAAAATCGTGTCTCTCAAGAGACCGCTTCGATGGTGTGTAAACGCCTCTGTGCTTCTTTGCTCAAATCTACCAAAGACCCTCAAATCACAAGCTCTACACAAGTTGAAATTGCATCTTCAGCTCAGAATTTATGCACCCAACTTCGAGCACTTGGCGAGCTTCCAAAAAGTGCATCAAACTCGCACACTATACAAAAACAGAAAACCTTAAATTTATGTATTGAGTCAATATGAGCTGAATATCAGTAAAACAATGAGGAATTTGCAGAAATTTTCTTTTGCAAAGTTGTATACCACGTCAAAATAGAGGGGCTTACCTAGCAGAATTTTCAAATCTGCATTCTACAAGGAGAAAAACGAATTTGAAAATAGTACTACTGTGCACACAGTTTTAGGCCAGCACCTTCACTTACACACAATCTTCCACACTCCTTTTTGAGCTTCCACTAGAGCATACATCACTCTCAATTGAGCTCACAGGCTCCCATTGCATTCTCCCAAAGCTTCCAAGCTTTCTTGATCTCTCCACCATCAAGAGCGAGAAAGCTACCGCCTCAAAGCTCTCGACACCGCCATGCTCTCTTCGATCACCACCAAGCCGTAGCTCTGATACCAACTACGATTGTATGAATGCGGTGCGTGTGCAGAGAGCGAGAGAGAGAGAGAGAGAGAGAGAGAGAGAGAGAGAGAAAACATAGGATGTGGGTGGAAAAGCTCAACACTATGTGTGTGAGAGAACCCCTTAGTCTACTATCTAGTAAAGAATAAAGTGTGTACAAGTAATGGACGGTCGGACGTCTTTGGCGTGTCTCAATTGGAGTAAGAGGCACACCGCCTTTACCCCAACAAAGAGAGACATCTTCTCTCTCTCACTTTATTCAAGGGAACGTAAGTGGGCCATGTGCCTTGTGGAGGGATCGAGGCCGCTTCTCTCTCTCTCTCTCTCTCTCTCTCTCTCTCTCTCTCTCTCTCTCTCTCTCTGTGTGTGTGTGTGTGTGTGTGTGTGTGTGTGTGTGTGTGCAGGAGACACACGCAGACGGATCTCTCTCTCTCTCTCTCTCTCTCTCTCTCTCTCACATACGCATGAGCAGCTACAGTGCAGGAGGTGATGGGAAATGTGGGAGAGAGTGATGGAGGCAGTGTGAGAGCAGGTGTTGGATTGCTAGGTAAGGGTGAGCAGAGAGGAGTCGGAAGGGAGCAAGTAGGCTTTTTGAAGGTGGGTTGGGGGAATCTCAATTATTCGTGAATTCAATTTCACGCAAGCCATCAAGCTATGCACTAGGATTTTTTAACCAAAGGAGAAAGCACAATAAGAAACGAGATATATGCCAACTTTTCCAATAACTATCTTTAGAACCTCAATTTAATCACGAACACCCACTTATGTATGCTTACATTATACTTTAATCTCAAAATATTTTATTCAAAAACAAATATTGTAACTATTTAGATTCTCTCAAGAACTTTCCAAAGGATTTTAGGTTTCTTCGAAATGTCATATTAGATAGAGCACGCAAAGTTTTCCATCGCCATGTAGGAATTTTCAAAGAATTCTATGCTTTATAAAAAAAAACAGGAATGCTAAACATAAGGCCATGTTGTAATTGCTAGTGAGAAGCTATGTACCAAAAGCCCGATTTGGTTTATTACTTGAAAACTACCATTTAAAGTTGTTTGAAACTCACTATGTCTGCACCACAACAAACAAAGGGAAAATAGAGATTGCCTCATGAGATTCTCTCTCTCTCTCTCTCTCTCTCTCTCTCTCTCTCTCTCTCTCTCTGTCCTTCCTACGCATGAGCAGCTATGGTGCAAGAGGTGATGGGCAATGTGGGAGAGAGTAATGGAGGCAGTGTGGGAGCAAGTGTTGGATCGCAAGGTGAGGGTGAGCAGAGAGGAGTCAAGAGGGGGCAAGTAGCCTTTTCGTAGGTGGGTTGGGGGATTGAGGGAATCTCAATAATTTGTGAATTTAATTTCACGCAAGCCATTATGTAGCATTAGTAACCATAATTTATACTTTGATTAGGAGATACAATACTCGTTTATTAAGGATAGCATTGTGCCTTGGGTGCGTTGAGGGCCACCAAACCCTCACATAGATATGTACCTTGTTGGGTGGGGGTCCCTTTAGAGGGCTCTCTGAATACCTGTCTACAGGTGTGCGTGAAGAGGACCGCGTGCTGTCCATCATTCTGCAGATGGGGAGGGTGCTTGTGGATACAGGCTGCCCTGGAAGGGGGCACCCGGTTTCCCACCCCCTTTTCGTTTGCGTCTGGTGGTGAAGCATCGGCCAAATTCTTTTGTAGGGGCTTGGCGGCAGCCTTGCTTCGGTCAAAATCTTTTTTGCTCGTCGAATCCATCTTGTGGTGCTCTATTTGTTTGGGGTTTTGATGCCGTAGGGAAGTTGATATGCTGGTGGAAGCATCGTGTCGATTTGTGGAAACTTAGGAATCGCTCCCCACTCTCCGAGGGTGCATGGCAGGGGAAGATCTTCTCGAGCATGTTGACTATGATGGCCGGTCCTTGGTGCCTATGTTGGTCTCCGGTTGGTGGCACCGAATGCATGTGGTGTCTTGTCTCTTTTTGCTACGTCATGATTGAAGTCTACCACATTTTGCATTCCATAGGCAAAGCACAAATAGCTTTGTGGGTCAATATCTTTTTGGACGACATAAGGAGTCCTTAATGAAGGGTGGATTTTTGGGTGCAAATATGGACCATTGAAGAAAGGTTGTCGATTAATGCCACTTGACAAGCTAATGATAATTTTAGATTATATTGTATAGAGCCTTGTGAAGGGGTGTTGACATTTGTGTACCTCTGTTTTTAAAGAGGGGCATTGAGTTTTGTGTCAAATATTATTTTTTATTCTTTTAAAATATATTGTTATGTAAATAGTTCATTGTTATACTTAAAACAAGTGAAAGGGTTACTGTGGCTTTCTAAAACAATAAGAAAATGATAAAATCATTAGGTTGAGTTTAACTAGAATTATATAAGGTAAAGCATTGTTCAGGAATATCTCTTCTATTAAGGAACTGAGTTTCCTCCTTGCAAAGAAGCAAACCGGAAATAAGAGTCGAATTTTTGAATTTGCAAGATTTTTTAACTAAGCTCTCACATATTTCACCATTTTTTCTTCCCGTTACCATGGTTTGCTCATTTAGTGTGTGTGTATATATATGTGTGTGTGTGTGTGTGTGCGCGCAAAATAAATAAATATATGTGTGTGTGTATATATGTATATGTATAGAATTTACTAGAATTATGCAAGGTAAAGATTCACTTTAGCATTCTTTTTTTTCTTTTTTTAGCAAAACTATTGAACATCCCAACAAATTACAAGGTCTTGTCATGCTCTTGTTGAGCCATGACATCATCCAGGGATTATAATTACATCGGCTATCAGGGCAACCACCCCCACTAACCCGCCGCCTCCTCCTTGATACACAGGGTCCATAAACTTGTCCTTTTGAGATCTTTTATTTACCGATGGACAAGAATTTTCCCCCATCCTAGGCATTCCATTTGCTGACAACAAGGCACAAGTAGTCCTAGACCAATCCTCCGAGTGTTGCTTGTGCCCGAGCGTCCATATTAGCACTTTGCTTTCTTGAGTAATTTTGCGAAGCTTGCCACCTCAAAACCTCCTTCAAACACACGGCAGTTCCTTGTCTACCATACATTATATAACAGGGAGGATCTAACGATTTGAGTGCTGACGAGGAGGACAGGACTTCCTGAATTCTTGCCTCCAAGGAATAGGTCAATCTTGAAGAAACTAATTTTCCATGTTCTTTGGATCCACTTGCATATTTTCCCTGCGAGGCCTTTAATAGTTGGGCAATCCATGAATAGGTGAGCTAGATCTTCTCTAGCTATCCTGCACCCCAAGCATCGATCTGACCCAATTCCTCTCTCCTGAATCTTCACCCCCGTCGGTAGAGCACCCCAAATTACCTTCCATAGAAAGACCTTCATCTCCTGTGAAACCTTTGGCTTCCATATATTCTCCATTACTTGCTCCCACCTTTCCTCCGTCCATTGATTTTTCCATAGCTTGTTAAGGGAATGCAAGTGAAGTTAAGCCCTATAAGGGTGTGAAATGAAAAGTGAAATAGAAAGATTCCAAGTGAAGTCAAGCCCAAATGAAAAGTGAAATAGAAAGATTCATTTAATATTTTAAAATGAAAATAACATTTAAAGTAAGTCTCCACCATGGCATTGAAAACAATTGAAAACAATGAAAGTATGCCTAGCCCAACTCAACACTGAGTCTTCTTTTAGAAAGCCAAAAACAAGTGATAAAATCAGGAGGCCTACCTACTATGAAAACAAATCTTTAGAAAGAGACTCATTAATCTTTAAGCAAAAAAGATCAACCAAGAATTTTTAAAGCCCAAAGGGGCATGGTGGAGTCCTTGACAAGTTGTGCACGTGAGAAAGAAGTGAGTGGTGTATTTCTACTCCACCATGCCCTTCTTGCGTGCACAATGCCACTTATAATCTTGCTCATAAGCGTGAATTAACAAGCAAAATAGGACCCATAGTGGCAAATTGTGTACGTAGCCCTAATCTGACGCCTTTGATGTTGCAGCATGAATCTGGTTGTCAACTCAATGACATGGTGACAAAAGAGAGGTGCAAGAGTTGGAAGCAAATATAGGAAGTGGTCCAACAGTGGACTTGGTGGGATTGAGAGGCCAAGTAGTAGTATTGCCTCCAACAATGGCCAATGTCCATTGGGGTAGCGACACACAGGTGGTATGGATAGGCGTCGAGTGACAGACTGCACGAGTGGGCTAAGCAAGGGTCATTGGTCAACCAAGATGGAGATCCCAAGCGACTGGAGGTAGTTAGTGTTAACCTCAAACAGAGGAGGGTGCAAGTTGGTGTAAGTAGCAAACAACTTGCGAAGGTGTGGAATTCACACATAGGGTCATTGGTCAACCAAGATGGAGATCCCAAGCGACTGGAGCTAGTTAGTGTTAACCTCAAATAGAGGAGGGTGCAAGTGGGTGTAGGTAGCAAACAACTTGCGAAGGTGTGGAATTCACACATAGCACAAATCGAAGTAGTAGGAGCCTAAGAACTTGGGTGCATGAATAAAAAGAAATTGCTTTGTGGGGTTAAGGAAAGTCATCGAAGCCTTGAAAAGTGTGTGTGTGTGTGTGTGTGTGTGTGTGTGCATGGAAGCAAACACCTATCAATTGTCTACACTCTAGAGGGTCTCTCTCTCTCTCTCTCTCTCTCTCTCTCTCTCTCTCTCTCTCTCTCTCTCTCTCTCTCTCGCAAGAGTCGACTTGGTGCTCTCTCTTTCTCTCTCTCTAGCTCTCCATGAAGTAGCCCAAGCGGCTCTCTCAGTATCTCGATGATGGAGATGGTGGGGGGAGGAGGCGCAAAGGAGAGGGCGATCTAGGGGCAAAGTAGAACTCTTTGCATACAGAGAGTAGACATCGATGTTACAATCAAAACAAACATATTGTAAAAGGGCTAGAGGAGTAACTTGAATCTACTTAGGTTTAAGAATGTATTTTGCCACAAAAAAAAGCACTTCAAACCTCAAGAACCTCTTCAAAAATATACCCCACTAGCATTGTTCCTGCCAAGACAATCATTGAGATACACCGAACCACTATGAGCAGTTCTCAAATTTTGTATAGGTAGTCACTGTCCAAAATCATTGTCTTGTACCACGCATCTCGATTATTTGCCTTTCTTAATCACCTCCTTGTGAGCACCCACCTAAGCAACAATAGTTTTCCTCTTTGCAACTAGCTTCTCTTGCATTTTCCCTTTGCGTCTCATCAAGCAATTGCACTCTATAGGCTGTCTCAGCATATGGATTCATGTTCACAAAGCGATCCTAGGTTCTTGAATGGCACATGTCTCTTCACTTCCTTCTTCATGGGTCAAACAACACTCTGAATCTCATTAGAGCTGATGAATACACATCTGAGTTTGCCATCAAAGGCTAGGCTAAAGCATAATTTGTCTTAACCTTTGGGCTTCTCATCAATAGAACCAAACACTTAATCAAGCTTCTCAAACGCACACTTTGTCCAGATAATAAACCGGCCAAGGTGACCTCTAGTAGCAAGCTCCAACAACAAGTTCAGCCAATCCATAGAAGCAACCTCAACATTCCTGGAAGACTTGACCAGCTTGGAACCCTCATTGCCATAGACAATAAGAGGGCCTCTTCATTCAGGTTGATGGTAAAGGATCCCGTCCACCCCCAAAAACTAACACTTAAAACGTCCAATTTAGAGGCACAAATGGATGAGCATTGAGGTGGTCAGCACGACTAGATTTCAGGTTCAAGCCGTGCTGGATATATTTCCCTAAATAGCCCCTCGTGTAGCCTTGTTGGCTATGTTTCCCCAAATACCCCCTCGAGTAGTTGTGCAACTGGCACTATCAGCACGACTATATTTCAGGTTCAAGCCATGCTTGGATATATTTCCCTAAATACCCCCTCATGTAGCCTTGTTGGTTATATTTCCCCAAATACCCCCTCGAGTAGTTGTGCAACTGGCACTCATTTTTGTTAGGGAAAATTACCAAAATACTCCTCTAGTTTGTGGAAATTCCCAAACTACCCCTCAAATTTCAAAAATTCCCAAAATACCCCTCATATTTTGTCATAAATTCCCGAAATGCTCTTCAAATTTTCCAAAATTCCCAAAATACCCCTGGTTGTGAGAGTAAATTTCTCCAAAGATAATTTTTTTTTGTAGCTTTTCTTTCATAAGAAGACTGATTGTCTATCAATACAAGATAGTTGGTTATGTAGGCTTTAAAGATGAATTGCTTCATTATTTTTAGACATATTTGTCTTTTTTTGGAGGTAATTTGTGACATGCTAAGCACTCAAAAAAAGATCTCCATTGTCAAAAAAGAATAAAGATTAGGGAATCATGAACAATGGAACTAAAACAGGTACGAGGGTATTTTGGGATTTTTTCAAATTTGAGGGGTATTCTGGGAATTTCCACAAATTTGAGGGGTATTTTGGTAATTTGTCCTTTTTGTCACACTAGTTTCACTGTTTTGAGCGAATTAATTGTATTGTACATTGCCACTGCGCAA
This sequence comes from Adiantum capillus-veneris, assembly GCF_014529385.1. NCBI lineage: Eukaryota > Viridiplantae > Streptophyta > Polypodiopsida > Polypodiales > Pteridaceae > Adiantum > Adiantum capillus-veneris. The sequence goes on from NC_140939.1 coordinate 136,195,845, forward strand.
TACGTTCTTTTGCACCACTCCATGCTCAAAACAGAGTATCACACACATCCCTGCCGCTCACGAGAAAAGTTGGGAGGGTAAGATGCAATTGTCCAACATCCACACACACACACACACACACACACACACACACACACACACACAGATGCACATACTAGGCTTGTCACCTCCTCCAATGCAATCACCACAAGAAGTTTTGGACAAATTCTCACTATAATTCCCACATTGTGACTTACCTCAACATCATGAGCTTCTGTGAGGGAGGCACCACATATCTAGCTAGGTACGAGTTGGGGCAGGGGACCGCGTGCCCGGTGGAGGGGTCAGGGGTCCCTTGCCCCCAATCATACGTAGCTAGGTATACGGTGCCTCTTGAGCAGAAGCTCAAGATGTTATGCCGTGTATAAAAAACACTGAAAAAGACTCCGTTTTCCTACATGAGAAAATTTCTAAATCTTTTTGCACGGAAGGAAAATTTACGGCCCCTTTTTTTGAAACCATGCATGTATACTTGCTTTATTGTGCACATGGTAAGAATTCAAAAAGTGATAATAGTGTGGCTCTTACCTCATGGCATAGTTTGTGCTGATGGCTCGTTAGCATATCTCCTCGGAGCTTTCACCACCAGAAGGTCTCTACGACCTCGCATCACAAATGAGATTTTGCATTAAAAGATGAATGGAGTTGAAAATTGTAATGCAAATGGCCTATAAACTTTGAGAATAGCGGAATTAAGAGAATTAGAGTGAGTATTTTTGTGAGATTACTTTGAGAACTTGGAGGGTAAACTTAATTGATGGTAGCAACATAAACATAGTACTTAATTAACTTGGCATGAACAATACTTTTGCAAGAGAGAGAATATTAGAGAACATGACAATAGATGAGGACCGGATTTACTTGGAGCCGGTCCCCCCTCCAAAAGGCGTTTGTATTATAGATTCTCCCATCAAGAGAGACTTTGTTACAATACAATCTTTGTGTTCTTTGTGACCTTGGTGATGCTATGAAGATGGAAAGCTTCATGCATCACGAGCTTAACATAAACTTTGCAAAAAGCATTAACTATCACAAGCCTCAGTCCCAAGGCCTCAAACACCTTCGAAGGTGGAGAGAGCTAGTGGGGAATAAGGGTAGGAAAGAGGAAGAAGAAACATTCCATATGAGAAAGAAATAGTTCCTCACTTATCATCACTCTTCTTGCTTAGCATAGCATAATAGCATATTAATGAAGATGAAGAAGATGGCAAGCTTAAGCATTGAAGCATGACTCTTGGTTGGATTTGCATTCCATAGCCAAGAGTATTGGTGTAGACTCTCCACTTCTCAACAAACTTGGAGAAGGATATGGAGCTCTTGCATTTTGCAATCCACACAATGAGAGAATGTGTGTGTGTGTGTGTGTGTGGGAGAGTATACCCCCCCCCCCCCCCCCCCCCCCCCCCCCCCCCCCCCCCCCCCCCCCCCCCCCCCCCCCCTCCCTCTCATACTTGGTCCACACCTCTCTCTCTCTCTCTCTCTCTCTCTCTCTCTCGTTTATTTCATGATTTCCTTTGGACATGTGTCTTCTTTTTCCTCTTTTGAGAGAGGGAACTTAATTATTTATTTTTATCTATCTAAATTTTCATTGGATCCCTTTGAAACCTAACCAATAGCATTCAAGAACATCATGAGGGCCACATGTGGAGGATCATTTGAACATGTGTCTTTTATACTTATTAAGTCATTTGGTTAAATGGAATACTTCAAGGACGTATCCAATCAAGCAAGCATGTGTCTTTTATGCTTATTAAGTCATTTGATTGAATGGAATACTTCAAGGACTTGTTCAATCATGCATGGACTTTCATGTCTCTTTAAAACTTATCTTTGAATTTAACATTTAAAAAACCTTAATCATTTAAGCATAAAAATCACCTCAAGCTTTGGGCAAGGTTCCCACAACCACTTTAAGTGCCTTAGCACCTCATGCTTGGGTACGATTCCCACCTCGATGTTAGCCCTAGCTTACGTAAGGTCAAAGGACTTTTTACACTAACTTTTCAAGGTCTTTAATGAAGCTAACCCTAAGGTCTTTTAAGCTCCATTAGGTTGCATTGCTCTTTGATAGACCATCTCTCATTTGGACCCCTTTACCATTGGCCCCGTGTTGAGATAGATCCGTAAGCACGTGTCTATATTCTAACCCTTGTTCTTGTTTATTATCCCACATTAAATGATCATTTTAATATGAGAAAATCATTTGGGTTGGTTAGATATTAGATTTTATGACATTACCGCTGTCTTGAAATCATAGTCGTCCTCGACTATGAGGTAAAAGAGATAAAGCCATAGTCATTAGTCAATTTGTCCTAGCGGGTAGAGGAATGACTAATCCATTTGGTGCTTGGGCAACATAGCTGCCGCAAGCATGTCTGCTCTTTAGTCCATTCAACCTCCCAAGTAGAGTGACAAATTCTACATGGTGTTTGAGAGACGTCGTCATGACAAGCATGATTCTTAGTATGCATACTACTTAAATTTGTGCACAATAAAGAGAGAATTAGTCTTATAAGACAAAAACATTGATGATTTAAAAGAAACATGTACATTTTCTTACTGTAATGTAGCATTGTAAGCGTTGACAAGGTTCATACTATCCTTAAGTTGGATTCCTTGCATCCATCTAGCATCTTCAAAAGGATAATTTTTGAACTTAATATGATATCGTTCGATAATCTTACCATGTCGTAGTACTTTGTCTTCATGCTGAAGAATAGCTTCGGGTTGTAGCACCTCTTCTTGGTCTTCAATTTCGGGAGGGTCTTCAATAATTGGTTCATTTGGAGGCTCTTCTTTGTAGGGATTTAGTAAGCTTCAATGAAAAGCATTGTGTATGAGCCAATGGTTTGGCAACTTGAGTTGATAAGCCACTTCATTGATTGGCTTCAAAATTTGAAAAGGACCATAGTATCTTTTTGCTAGTTTAACATAATACTTTTAATGGCCCGTAGGATTTTTGCCAGTCGTTTTTCTCAATCGAGCCTTAGGAAACTTAAGTAAGACCCAATCATTTTCTTTGAACGTTAAGGCCCTTCTGTGCTTGTCACCAGCATATTTTTGCCTTAGTTAAGAGATGGATATAGCCTCCTTAATCTTTTGAAAAGATGCTTGCAAGTCACAGCTATACTCATCGACAGCGAAGATCTTCCCATGTACTTTATGTAGCATGGGACTTTTAGGTCTTCCCTCTATGATTTCAAGAGGTGCTTTTCCCGTAAAAGTATGGATAGTATTATTATAGGCATACTCTACAGTATGTAAGTACTTTTCCCATTGAGCATTCATCTACTTCTGTAACATAGGTCTTTAGTAGATCAAGAATCGTAAGATTGGCTATCTCACTTGGCCATCTGTTTGTGGGTGATAGGCCAAAGGGAAATTCAATCTTGTACCTAGATTTTTGAAGAGACCTTTCCAGAAATTACTCGTCATTCTAAAATCTCTATCTGATACGATGGATGTTGCCATTTGGTGTGCCTTAATAGTCTTCTTGATAGGGATAAAGTGTGCTTGCTTGCTAAACCTATCGACTATTGTCCATATTCCTGTATTCCCATGGATAGACTTAGGTAATCCAAAGATAAAATCCATGGATATACTCTCCCATGGTGAATTAGGGATTGGCAATGACTGGAGTAATCCAGGTTGCTTTCCTCTATCATACTTGGTCTTTTGGCATAGCACACATTTTGAAACATACTCTTGTATGTCCACTTTCATAGTAGGCCAATAAAAGTACGTCTCTACTCCTCGAAGAGTAGGTTGAATGCCTCTATGCCCCGCATAGGGAGGAGCATGGGATTCATGCATGACTTTCTCACGAAGGGAGTGGGTAACACATAGCCTATTGCCATGGAGAAGATAACCATCCTGCAAGGTGAATGGTTCCTCTTTCTTCCCCAAAGCAATGGCGGACATTATGTCTTTAAAGTCAGGGTCAGTAGCATACTCATCTATCATAGAAAATAGATCATTGTAAGTTGCTATAGACACAACATTAACTTTTGGTCATTGTGAAAGTGCATCAGCCACTTGATTATGCTTACCATCAATGTGAGCAATGTGGAAATTAAATTGTGAAAGAAAATTTTCCCACCTCATTTGTTTGTCGGAAATCTTTGTTTGCATCATGAAGTACTTGAGACTTTGATGGTCTGTTCATAAAATGAATGGAGTCCCCAATAAATAGTGCTTCCATGTGTCTAGGGCATATAGAACAACTAAAATCTCTTTCTCATAAATGCCCAAGACCTGTTCCGTATTGAGCCTTAGGCTCTCATTTGCTATGGCATGCCCTTCTTGAAGCAAGACTGCTCCAAGGCAATCACCACAAGCATCACATTGGACCTCAAATGGCTTTGAGAGATCCGGAAGCATGAGGATGGGTTAAGAGGTAAGCTTCTCTTTGAGCTTGTCAAAAGATTTTTTCTCTTTAGTAGTCCATGAATACCTAACGTTCTTTTTTGTTAAGTCATGTAATGGTCGTGTTATTTGAGAAAATTTTTCTATGAAGCGTCTATAGTATGCTCACATACCAATAAAGCTTCTTAGTTCATGTAGATTTCTTGGATTACGCCATGCTTTTATTACCTCTAACTTCGATGGATCCATACGGATACCATCTTGAGAGATAATATGACCTAAGTATTGAATCTCTTGAACGAAAAATTCGCTTTTCTTTTGGTTGAGAAAAAGCTTGTTCTCCCTCAATGCTTGAAAAATCACTTCGAGATGTTTCTTGTGTTCCTCCAAGGACTTGGAGTAGATGATGATATCATCAAAGAACACTCCAGTGAACTTGCGGTAGGGTCTAAATATTTTCTCCATCAAACGATTGAATGTGGCAGGTGTATTGGTCAAGCCAAAAGGCATGACTAGATATTCATAAAGACAAAACGTGGTACGAAACACAATCTTTAGGATATCCTCCTCCACTATCCTTATTTGATGATAGCCACTTTTAAGGTCAATCCTATTGAAGTAGGTAGAGCCTTGTAGCTTATCAAACAGATCTTCTACCCGAGGTACGGGAAATCTATTTTTGATAGTGATATGGTTTAGTGCACGATAGTCCACACACATGCGGTATGTACCATCTTTCTTTTGCACTAAAAGGACTAGAGAACAAAAGGGAGAGGAGCTAGGCCTCACCATCCTTTTGTCTACCAATTCTTGTACTTGCCTCATAATCTCCTCTTGTTGAGCTTGGAAAACTCGATAAGGAGGCTTGTTAGGCGGTGAGCTTCCTGATAGGAGCTCAATTCGATGGTCATCATCCCCTCGTTTTGGAGGCAAGTCCATAGGGATATCATCGATGAACACATCTTGGAATCCTTTTGGATAGTTCAACAAGTCTAACTCTTCTTGATTCCTACCATTTTGACTTGATAAACCATTAGCATCATTAGTGGATTCTTTGACAAAAATCACGTACGCAGAAATCGAGCTTTTCATTGACTTATCAAAAGCTGGTGGATTTACAAGTGGTATAGTACGACCAGATTCATTAGCATCTATATACATGTTCTTTCCCATGTAGGTGAAGTAGATTCTCCTTTTAGGGAACTTCATGTTGGCAGCCATGCGATCAAATCATGGCGCCCCTAGGATAGCATCCTCATGTTGGAGAGGAGAGATGAAAAAGTCTTCTTTGTCGACATAGCTTTGGACATGAAGCCTCAACTTCCCAATCAAGGGAGTAACAGAGGCTCGTTGTCCCTTGAAAGTTGTGTCAGCCGTTACAGTATCTGCCATCTCGAAAGGCTGAATGCCCAACTTGGTGGCCAACTCCATTGATATTGTAACGACTGTGTCAGCCGTTACAATATCTCCCATCTCGAAAGCTTGAATGCCCAACTTGGTGGCCTGGTGGCCAACTCCATTGATATGAAGTTGTGAGTAGAGCTAGGGTCAAACAAGATGAAGGCATCATGCTCCCTTACCTTTCCCCAAGCATAGGAGAGAGGTGATCCTTTGCAATGAGCATCCTCTTTTAAAGCTTCGATAGTGGAAGCTCTAGGAGTCTCATTGCAAGCATTTCTTTTGGGGCAAGAACGATAACCATGTCCTTGCTCCCCACGCTTAAAAAATTTGTGATCCTTGCAAAAAGTTTCAAGCTCTTCAGGAGAGTTTATTTTTACCTTTGTAAACTCCTTTCTCCTTGGACCGATTGTTGTTGTTGTTGTTGGAATGGCCTTGGGAAGAATTTTGGGCATTACTTTTTCCCTTTGCATCACTTTTTTCTTTATTTTCCATGGGCTTGACATTCCGTCTAGCCCCTTGTTGGAAATTTATGTGCGAAGCAACCATGGTATGGTGGATTACTTTGTTGATAGAACTAGGCCGTTGAGAGTTTACATACTCGGCCATCTCTTCAAGTAATCCCGCACAGAATTGTTGCTTTTGCTCGGCGAAGTCTATCTTTTGAAAGACAATAGCCTTGAGATGTAAATCCCAGAACTTGTCCACATATTTGTGAATAGACTCATGAGAGAGAAGCCTCAAACTCCACCATTCGGTGAGCACTTTGTCCTTTGCATCGCTTGTAAGGAATTGCTTCATGATGGAAACTCGTAGAGTTTTCCATGTCTTTGGGGCTTTACCGTTGCCACAAAGGCTATTCCACCATTGACGAGCCAATTTTTGAAAGTGCATAGCTACATGGCGTAGCTTGGAGGACTCCGTGAAGCCCTCATCTCCAAAGGCCGCATCAAATTGTTGGATGAAGGCCAATACTTTGTCGGTAGCACCAAAGTGCCATCATAGGTGAGAAAAGAGATACTCTTTCCTCTCTCTTTGAACTTATTTAGCTTTTGTGACCTTCTCCATCCAGGGTAAGATTTGCGATGTCCTCCCCTCTTGTATTCTCTAGGAGAATAGCCATAGCTTTCATCGGTAGAGGAGGAAGGTGAAGAAGAAGGAGAAGAGGGTGACCTCTTTCTTGCCCTTTTCTTCCTTTGTTTCCTCTCTTCCCTTTTGGAATGACAAGGAGAAGGACTATGGGTTAACCGTTTCCTCTTGTGAGGAGTTGGTGATCGTTTAGTTCGCCTTCTTCGTGGAGCCACATCTTCAGAGGAACTTAGGGATTCATTACTTTCTTGATCTTTGGATTCCTCCTCTTGTATGGAAGAGAGTCTTCTTTTGGGAGTCTCATCAAGAGGCCTCCTAAGCTCTCTCTCCTCTTGGAGAGGAAAGGAAATCCCATAAGCACGAAGTTGTTGAGTAACTTCGGTTTGTAAGGCGGGGTTGCCCATAGCTTGTTGCAACCTAGTAACAAGATAATTAACAAACATGGGGGCATCATCATTAGCACCTTCATGTGCAAAATCAAAGTTGTCAATGTTCATTCTACTCTCTTGGTTATTGTCAGCCATGTTAATTAAACTTATGTGTTTACTTAGTGTATGCTTTGGCAATTCAAAACCTTAGTTGCTACTCCTCTTAGCCTTTGAAAATAGGCACTTAAATATCTACACCCACGGCTCGAATTGGTTAATTATAGAGAGTAGTGGAGTGGGTCTAACACAGCGAAGTTGCGGAGGGATAGCTCCTTTCAGACTTCTTATGGCTCAATAATGGCAAGGCCGTAGGCAAGTCTAAGAAGACTCCATTATTAATACCAAAGCTCCCAAGGTGTGCACCATATCCCATATAGTGGACTCAACAAAACCGATAATAGATCCCATTCCCACTTACCCTAATATAATTAACAAAATCAACCATTAGTACGCTACTTAAGGACCTCTCTTCTTAAGCAAGAAAAGAGAAACCAAATGCTTTGATACCAATGTAATGCAAATGGCCTATGAACTTTGAGAATAGCGGAACTAAGAGAATTAGAGTGAGCATTTTTGTGAGATTATATTGAGAACTTGGAGGGTAAACTTAATTGATGGTAGCAAAATAAACATAGTACTTAATTAACTTGGCATGAACAATACTTTGCAAGAGAGAGAATATTAGAGAACATGACAATAGATGAGGACCGGATTTACTTGGAGCCGGTCCCCCCTCCAAAAAGCGTTTGTATTATAGATTCTCCCATCAAGAGAGACTTTGTTACAATACAATCTTTGTGTTCTTTGTGACCTTGGTGATGCTATGAAGATGGAAAGCTTCATGCATCATGAGCTTAACATAAACTTTGGAAAAATCATTAACTATCACAAGCCTCAGTCCCAAGGCCTCAAACACCTTCGAAGGTGGAGAGAGCTAGCGGGGAATGAGGGTAGGGAAGAGGAAGAAGAAACATTCCATACGAGAAAGAAATAGTTCTTCACTTCTCATCACTCTTCTTAGTTAGCATAGCATAATAGCATAGTAATGAAGATGAAGAAGATGGCAAGCTTAAGCATTGAAGCATGGCTCTTGGTTGGATTTGCATTCCATAGCCAAGAGTGTTGGTGTAGGCTCTCCACTTATCAACAAACTTGGAGAAGGAGATGGAGCTCTTGCATTTTGCAATCCACACAATGAGAGAATGTGTGTGTGTGTGTGGGAGAGTATTACCCGCCCCCCCCTCTCATGCTTGGTCCTCTCTCTCTCTCTCTCTCTCTCTCTCTCTCTCTCTCTCTCTCTCTCTCTCTCTCTTATATTATTTCATTATTTCCTTTAGACATGTGTCTTCTTTTTCCTCTTTTGAGAGAGAGAACTTAATTATTTATTTTTATGTATCTAAATTTTCATTGGACCCATGTGGAGGATCGTTTAAACATGTGTCTTGTATGCTTATTAAGTCATTGGGTTGAATGTAATACTTCAAGGACTTATTCAATTAATCAAGCATGTGTCTTTTATGCTTATTAAGTCATTTGGTTGAATGGGATACTTCAAGGACTTGTTCAATAAAGCATGGACATTTATGTCCCTTTAGAACTTATCTTTGAATTTAACATTTCAAAAACCTTAATCATTTAAGCATAAAAATCACCTCAAGCTTTGGATAAGGTTCCCATAACCACTTTAAGTGCCTTAGCACCTCATGCTTGGGTATGATTCCCACCTCGATGTTAGCTCTAGCTTACGTAAGGTCAAAGGACTTTTTAACACTAACTTTTAAAGGTTTTTAATGAAGCTAACCTTAAGGTCTTTTAAGCTCCATTAGGTTGCATTGCTCTTTGACAGACCATCTCTCATTTGGACCCCTTTACCATTGGCCCCGTGTTGAGATAGATCCGTAAGCACATGTCTATATTCTAACCCGTGTTCCCGTTTATTATCCCACATTAAATGATCAATTTAATATGAGAAAATCATTTGGGTTGGTTAGATATTAGATTTTATGACAAAAATTAACACAATATAATAAAGATGGAGAGGTGAACTTCGTGCATTGTGATGCTTGTGTCCATTAAAAAAAAAAAAAACCATATGTATGTATGGTGTGGAGTTGGCACCATTCTCCACATTTATAATAAAACCGTAGGAAATGTGCCCTTCCCCCGCCACTTTTATCCCTTCCAATGTTGAAGGGGGACTTATGCTTCTCCTTTAGTGTTGGAGGAACTTTTTTATTTATAAAAATACTCAATTGTACAAAGAAGAACTCGTTATCGATGTTTTATGAAGACGTGTAATTCCACATTGCCCTGTCGTGGTGTATTGTCCATATATCCCTCTGTTGGCAAAACAAAATCCTTCAAACCTTGTCATCTTCATGTACAAATGCAATAAACACATCCAAGTGACGACATTTCAAAAAAGAAGCCCATGAAGAACTTCCCGTCCTTTCATGATCACACCACATATGGCATACATATCAACCAAAGCACTAGCAAGCACATCTTTCTCCAATAGCCTCTGATGGACAATGCTATCATGAATTTTCTCAACCATGTCAACATCTTGCGTAAGGTTTCAAGCCTTCAAGATGCAACCTGTCCTTCGACTTTGCATGCTTAAGCCATGTTCATGCGGCGTGGAGCCTTGTCCTCACCCTCACTACTCAATTGATTTCCTAATGGCTGTTGACATTCCTACTTCCCTTTGTAGCAACCACAACCAACACATTGTAAGAGACCACTTTCTATGTAAGAAGCTGATCCGAAACATTTTGAGCTTTTGTGAGAGTGCTAGATTCGGTATACATACCACTAAAGTACCTCGAGCATAACATGTTTTACCAAAATCCCCAGATTAGCGATTCCTATCTTTTAGTTTAGCCTTTCATCTGACTTGTTTCTTTTTTGCACCCAGACGGATTATATCCACAAAGATTGTATTGGTTTGGTCTCATAGGTCATTTTAGCTCTTTGAAAACGGATTTCAATCTGACGATTTCTGTCTTTTAGTTTAGACTTTCATCTTACTTCTTATTTTTTTCACACCCAAACATTGGGTTACATTCACAAAGATTATAAGTTTGGTCTCATAAAAGTCATTTTGGCTCTTTGAAAATGTTTAATATAGTATATCATTAGCTGAAATCAGCACAGAGCTGCCTACCCGCTGCTCGTACACAGAGCTTTAAGCTCATGTCCACTGCCCGCTCGCAGAGTTTTAAGCTCTCCTCTCTCTCCCCCCTTCCTGGCATCACAGAGCTCTTTGAACAGCACAGCACACAGCACTCTGAGGCTATAAGCTCTCTCTCTCTCTCTCTCTCTCTCTCTCTCTCTCTCTCTCTCTCTCTCTCTCTCTCTCTCTCTCTCTCTCTCTCTCTCTCTCTCCTGCTCTCACAAACACGCGCACGCATAATCTCTGCGCAAGTCAACTTGCTACATGCTTCACTAAGCTATTTTCGGCCACTACTTTTACTGCCTTCTTTTTCGGTGCTTACCCACATGCTCTTTTTCAAAACAATAGCTTCCATAGCTTTTCTCACTCTATTTCTGCACCATCCCTTTCCAACTTCTTTGTCCAATGAAAAGCAGCCAAATGGAGTGCCTCTCCCTGTTTCCTAAATGTGCCGCCGCCTAGTGTGAACAGTGTGGAGGAGGAAAAGTGAAAAAGTGAAGGGGGTTGAGAGAGGCCATCAACTCTTCCGGAGGGGGAGGGGGTCGGAAGAAAAATGGAGGGCCCGGCGGAAGAGTGCCTCAACTCCAACCAATTAAATTTTGCCATGGAGGAAGAACGCCCCTTTGCTTTTTTCTTCCGCCGCCTAGTCTGAACCCACCCTTAGATAATCAAGGTAAAGATGCTCCTCCAACCTTGTCCGGACTGTAGAGAGAGAGAGAGAGAGAGAGAGAGAGAGAGAGAGAGAGAGAGAGAGAGAGAGAGAGAGAGAGAGAGAGAGAGAGAGAGAGAGAGATTAATTATTTTGATTCTAGTCTTGAGAAAGGAGCTCTGCGTAGGCATTGAGAGCTGCTCACCATAGATAGGAAATGAGAGATAGATCAGTTTAGGGCCTTCTCAACCATCGTGCCCTTCCAAGCCTAGGGCTATCCGGTTTTCGTTCCGCAGCTTGTGTTGGAACTACACTATTGCAAGTGTAGCTCATAGGGTGAACTGGTAGATCTATAATGGGGTAAGCTTATGAAGTTGACTAACTGACAAGGAGGAACAGTAAGGGGGGGGTTGGGACCATGGCATCATCATCTGCAGAGTCAGAGCAGGATCTAGAGCTTGATGAGTCTACACTCTTATTCGATCAAAACAATGCATCATCTCATAGCCTTTTGAGTGGAGGTGGTTTAGGTCCCTTCTTGGTCCTCTCTCCCTCAGAGTGTTGCAAAGAAGGCTCTCTCCCCTTCTCTCTGTCTCGTTCGTTCTCGTGGAGGCTACTTCTCTCTCTCTCTCTCTCTCTCTCTCTCTCTCTCTCTCTCTCTCTCTCTCTCTCTCTCTCTCTCTCTCTCTCTCTCTCTCTCTCTCTCTCTCTCTCTCTCTCTCTCTCTCTCTCTCTCTCTCTCTCTCTCTCTCTCTCTCTCTCTCAAGGGTCGTGCTGGTTTCGGTAGCTAGGAATAGGCATGGTCGACAACTCTGTGTTGGTATCCAAGCAGCAGGCCATAAAAACGGGCAGGCCACGCTGAGCTAAACAAGAGGCGAAAAAGTCATAAAATCACGAGGCCTGCATTCAACAAAAATCACAAAATCTCCATTTTTACTTCGTTAGTGTAGTGGAGAAAATCGCAAATCTCCCCTCTCATTCAGCCACGTGGAGGCGCTTTCGAGCGCTAAAAAAAACTCTTGTCAAAACCTCCCGCGTCGTCAAAAGCTACGCGGAATAAAAGTAAACAGCGGAGCAATTCGGAGGTTGACAGTGCGCAAGATTGATGGCAGGTTGATCTTCTCCAGAGGCAGGTTCGCAACATCAGGTTCTCTCTCCACAGGCAGGTTCGCAGCCTCAGGTTCTCTCTCTCTCTCTCTCTCTCTCTCTCTCTCTCTCTCTCTCTCTCTCTCTCTCTCTCTCTCTCTCTCTCTCTCTCTCTCTCTCTCTCTCTCTCTCTCTCTCTCTCTCTCTCTCTCTCTCTCTCTCTCTCACTTATCCACAGTCTGCACGGTAGTTCTACGTGCGCTGGCTGAAGCACCACGTTCCAAAAAACGGGATGGAAGGTGATCGTATCCTTTTCTTTCTCCTTCGTCATCAGCCATGTCTACGCCAGCAGGAGCTGGACCACGAGGAACCGTGGGAGCTCGCAGGAGAAGGGTTGGGGGAAGTGGTGCAGGCAGCACGTCCCTTAGCAATGGAAGCACCGGTGGCAGCGACATGCTGCATTTCTACACAGACGACGCCCCTAGCTTCAAGATGAACCCCACCTTCATCCTCGGCATGAGTGTCTTCTTCATTGCAGCTGTCGCACTCCTCCACGCTGTAGGCAAGATCTATGCATCTCGATCTGCTGCTTAGCTATTAAGGCCTCTTTTCTTGGTCTTTGTCATAATTTTGTAAGGTTGTAAGGATCTACATCAGAAGCAGATCTGGCAGCGAAATTGACTGCCTACAAGTCTGTTGTAAAATCTCTTGAGCAATTTTGCATTGGATACATCTGATTCATCACGAGACGTCGTCGTTTTTGACAAGTTTGGATATGGCTGGATGCTTGAATCTTTGTGCATACAATAACGTATATGTATGCAAGTTCCAAAGTATGTATGTGTGTTGCTTTTCAGAGATTTAATGTTGGTCTCTGTTGCTCAAATGTGGAAAGTTAAGTCACACCACTTCACTTATGCTCGACGTGGGTGACTCTGATCGGCCTTAACATTAGTGTGCTGCTGTGTATTTGCGAGATCGATTTTCTCAACAGCTATGGGTAATTTGTTCGTCTGAGGCAATCATCATATATCAAATGCAAAATGTTTGCTGATCTCGTTGCCACGTACATGGAAAATACCTCTATTGATATGATGCATTCATAGGGGAATCGCCTCTTTTTTGAGTGCACATGGCTCTGCAGATATGGTCCTAGAATGTCAGAACCTAAGGATTTCCCCTCAGTGAGAACTCAGCATGTCCACTGTACTCGTCGCTCATGATGTGATTATGATGCAAATATGGAGTGATGACAGAAGAGTTACAAATCTTGCAGGAAGCAGATCTTCCAAGTCTTGTGCTCTCCAGACATTGTCGATGGCGATGCATACAGATGCTCCTGATGTTTGTAGAGTTTCCAGCCTTTCTTTCAATTTTCCTTTCCCCGCCAGCACACTTTGGAAGTATGTGGCTTGACCTCCTAATTGCCACAGCAGGGATGATTGCGTCTCTCTGATCCCCATACTATCAGGGCTTTCATTCACAAATTCCACATGGGCCACATGATTGAATGCACATTGCGATTGTTGCAGCTCTTCTAAAATGTGATCCAAGACGCAACTACTTATGGCCTAACTCTACCGTGTTTCATTGCAAACAGATCAAGAGAAACTTGGACACAACTCCTCTACATTTGCAACGGCGACATATTCCAACATGCGGTGAGTACAAAGTGCCACATTTTAATCTTGAACGCTGAGGACACAGTAAAAAGGAACACACCGAAAATTGCATGCTACCGTGGGAATGGCACGTTCCCTCGTATTATAAAAATTGGGGAGGACTGTGCAAACTCCCCCGTGCAGGGACACCAGCACGTTTTCTTTTTTTTATATAACATAAGAGATAAAGAACACATACAAATAATGAGATTACTCTCAGAACCTTAAACATTGTGCTATTACTTTTCTAACGCTTCGTACTTATTCTTTGCAAGGGACATTCAAGAAATCAGCTACCGCTTGCCTCTTCTCAGTCCGAAACCCCACAACAGCGCAATCCAACACCAGGTACATAGTTGTTTCAAACGCTTGAACTGTCCATTGCTTAGCCGTGACTAGTAACTAAATATCACAAGGTTCTGATCGCATTGAACCATTAAGATTGAGTCTGACCAAAGCCTTCAATAGACCATCATTGAAATCTTAGGATACACCTCAGCAGATCGAAAGCGAGACATCGCACTTCAATCAAGAAGAAGGCTAGATTTCTACCATGCTCACAATCATGGATTGATATCGTCAATTTAGTACACCGATGGAGTTCAGAAATAGCAACGACATTCAAACCTTTAAGCATTTTCTTTGTTTGTGGTTTAGTTTTCATCCAAAGAAGTGCCTCTTTTCATTGTACTCGAGCTCCAGACGAGACATCAGTTGCAATGTTTGATAGCAGTCTACTGGTATCCAGCTTAGAGGCTACACAAATAGAAACACAATGGGTGTAGTGCTCCGCTTGTGAGAACTCAAGTACACGTCACAGATATTGTGTGCCGTTACTTCCAGACTACACAAGAAGAATACTGAACGGAAATCAGCTTCACATACAGCTACTAAGCGTCATCGACATATCTATCAACGCCATCTCAACAGTGATAACAATTGCACGTGGTACACTAGACAGACGTTCAATATTAGATAACCCTCTGCTATCATGGAGTAAAGAGCATAGAACAACCTTCACAGAGCAAGACCTAGCTACATCACACAAGTGGCAGACATACTTGCATTCAATCTTGAGAACAACTTCGTACTACAGAAGTACACGTCGATGGTGGCTAAACGACCGAATAAGAAGCTTGGCCTCTGCATACTAAGTCAAGATAGTGTGAGCAAGATCATTCAACACCAACAAGACAACGCACCGTTTGCACTGATGGCGCAGATTGACACGAGTTTGATGTTTGGAATCATCGAAAACATCGTTGAACTAGCCAGGAGAAGAGCATTCACCGCTAGCGATACTTACGAATTTGCTTCTCTGCAGCTCCGTGGCCGTCAACAATTTCTTGAGAGAACGGTTACTTTCAAGCCCAACGGCATGCCTGCCGCATCAAGCTCCGTGAACGACATCACAATAGAGACGGCAACGTTTCCATTCATGTTCCCTTTCGGGAAAGGCCAATATGATGGTAAAATCAACTTCAGTATATATGTAAAGATACGTGCATCGACTCTGTTCTCCGTTTACACCCTGTACAAGCCATACATGCTCATAATGTACCAACTAAAGCAGGCTCTTATGTTGGCTAACAATACACACACGAGCTTGTTGCAAAGAGACATGTGCTTCGGTGCAGCACCCCTTCCAGCATGCCAGGCTCCTGCTCGTGGCACCGCAAGAACCTAAAGGACTTGATAGCAATGGTGGGCGAATGGGGAATGCCTGATTTCTTCTTGACTTTCACTGCCGATGAGGTCACAAACACAAGATGGCCTGAGATTGACACGATCGAGCTAATTGCACATCATTTGAACGTCTCCTTCACTTGGACAGATTGCCCAGTCCAATGCGCCCTCACCTTCCACACTAAATTCCAAATGCTTATGTCCAAATATATACTTGCGAAAGGTGTGTTGGGTCGTGTGCAACACCACTTGGTTAGATATGAGGTCCAAAATAGAGGATCACTCCATGCTCATGTCAAATTGTGGATGCATGAAGAAGACAAAGAGCAACTATCTGCTGAGATAACTGCATACATCCCGCCAGAAACTAGCACTGTGGTTTTGCCAGAAGTGAGCCGCCTCCGACAACTCGTGCTCAGGAAACAACTTCACAAGTGTCGTACAAGTTGTTACCACGGTCAAAGAGATGGAGTATGTAAACATGGTTTTCCATTTCATGCGCAGCCAAATCGAAACCCAGTCTTCAACGAACAAAATCAAAGATGGCAATACTTCAGGCCCCAGCATGAAGACAGAAATGTCGTACCGAACCACCCTACACTGCTTCTGCTATGGGGTGCACATATGAATATACAGCGGGTCACCAATTCATCGTTGTCCTATTACCTCCTGAAGTATGCACTCAAAACTGAACCAATGGGCCATCTCAACATCCGCTCAGAGGATGCATAGCGCTTAGGCCTAGGTGGCCTTGACACTGTGAAATTGAAGCTGATCTCAGCCTCTTTACTGTCGAAGCCTATCTTAGCAACAGAAGTGGCATTAAATTGTTTGCACATCCCAATCATTTCAAAGAGTGACACCGTCCAATACGTCGGCTCATCACCCCCGGCACTACGACAACGAATCATTTCTCGCAACAATGATGTCGTGCTGCACCCTGTCGATTTGTACTGCGCACACCACAAAGTCTGGAGAATCTTACGTTCTACGACTTCCACAAGAATTACACAGTGACGAAGGGAAGAAAAGTATATCAGAGGCGAACACCTACGGCCAATCGAGCGGCAACACCGACTGGTCCGTTTCACTGACTTCCACCCAGGGCATCATCCTGAGGCTTTCTTTTACAACGTGTTGCTAAAGAGAATCACTTTTAGAAACAAATCCCAGCTGCTCTCACCGGAGAACAAGTCCAGGTCGTACCATCTTGAGTGCAAACTTAGAAATTTGATACTGACAGATGAGGACCTTGAGATGTACATCACAGAGTATACACAACGAAATATGCTCACGACAGATCAAACACACCAATTTCACAACATGATACTACAGAAGACATCCTCAACAAAGGCTACCTCATTTCAATCTCCAGATGTGCAAACAGACTACGAGCAACAGGACACGACTTCTCGTATCTCTACCCTTCTAAACGAGCTTCAAAACGTCTAGAACGCGTCACTAACATCTGAACAAGCAGAGATCTACAAGAAGCTCACAACAGCAAAGGGTGGTCTACATGTGATCACAGGCACTCCTGGCATTGGCAAAAGCTTCCTCATAAGATATATCATAAGCCAACTCATAATGCAAGGGAAAACTGTCACACTCGCTGCTTCAACCGGTGCAGCGGCCACGAGGTTAAGCAACATCGCTACAACTGTCCATTACCGATTCAAGATACCAGTGCGCACACAATAGTATCCCCTGTCAATCTCCGAAAATGATGACAGATACGTCAGTATCAAAGAAGCAGACACAATTATCATAGACGAGATTTCTGTGTTGACAAAGCAAACTTTTGATCTCATAGTATGACAAATTGTGAATGTCGCCAACGGCACACTGCTAGACCCATTCAAAGATAAAAAGCTCTTCTTGTTCGGTGATTTGGCATAGTTTCCGTCGGTATGCAAGCATCAAAGTGATCATTGCTACTCATGCCACATCACAATCTCCACTTATTGGTCCACTGCTACTACGTACATTATGTCTTGCTCAGTGCGCCATGCAAAAGATATCTCTTTCATAGAGTTCCTCAATACAATAAGAGTCAGGCTCCCCACAAAGAAAGAGATCCATGATGCGATCGGTGACCGCATCATAACGCAGGATCAAATAGAGCAACACATGGATAGGAATATGACAATCATTTGCACACACAAGAGTGACGCTCGATATTATAATAACCTTCTCTTGGAACGCTTCCATCGGAATAGTCACATCATCCAAATCGGCCTCAAGACAAATGCACACAACGTCCCTGAGCTCCAAGCATGGCTTGAAGATTCCGACTTCCACGCAATTGACAGAATAGCAGAAGGAGCAAAGGCGCTAATAACAGAGAATATAGACTTAACAATTGGAGCAGCCAATGGATCACTATGTCACGTAGACGAAATCCTCCAAGATAAAGAAGGAGACGTCTAAGCAATCAAAATCACACTCGACACATCCAAACAGGAACTTACACTTCGACAGTCAAAGCATAGCAGACGGACATTCAATGGGCACTGGTACCATAAATCCACATTCCCACTAGCTCTCGCCTACTCTATGACTGGACACAAGTCCCAAGGCGCAACAATCAACTCCAACGTCTTGCTCATTGTAAAAGAAGTTTATGCCCCTGGCCTTCTATACGTGATGCTATCACGTGTCACTGAGCGAACCCGACTACATTTACTAGAGCTACCTATGCCAGAGATGTTCACACAATCTAGATTTTTGAACTTCTAGCCGGTAATGTTTCCTACACCCTCTTCAGTATCAATTCCTCTTTCTATTAAAGAGATGAAATTGCCTTGTAATTGCCTTCTATATAAAGCGGGAATTTTTGTTTAACTGCTTGTCTTCTCTTCTGTGGACTTCTCATGTTCAATATGTTGCAGTGCTGAGACACCTTCCCTATCACCCCTACTCACTCTGATCCACCTTTTGTAAGTTTATTGCTCTTTCCTTTTTCACTTCATTCATTTGTGTTTAAACGTTTGGCGGATCTTATGCTTCAGAAATACTGTAAGAGGTTATCAAAATAAATTTTTTTACGTGCAGGAAACTGAATCAAACAATGGATCACAACACGGTACATTTTGTACGCTTCTCTGATCTTGCATCTGCTTGTGTATACACATGCAAATCAATAACTCATCTTACTGTGCAGCTCTTCAAGCAATACACGAACAACGCAAAGGAAACGTAACCAGCGATACAACCTAAGAGATTTTACCTCACGACTAAGCAGATGAGATTGGCAAACTCAGCAGGTGAGAAACCCCATGCGTATATTGAGGGGTTCCATACTTTTCAAGAGCGTCGCAACTTCATGAATAAGTGCGACGCAAGATATAAAGCTCTAGACCAAACGATGGCCACACCAAGCACAATCGGAATGACAGCAGGTACTATTAGAAAAGAAAAATATAATGCCTTCTATCTGTCGTGCTAACCAGCTTGCTTCTACATCCTGCAGGTCTCATGAAGCAAATACTAGAAGAGCTTGACATCCAGTACGAGGATGATGAGAGTATGTTGCGTAATGTTGAAGCACAACAACTCCTCAACACAAAAACTGAAGGAGTTACACTGTACACGATGGAGCATATGCGATTTGGTTACAACATTGATTTGGCTGAACTTTCAAAAGCTACTCAAGAAAACTGTGCCGCTATCTTGACAAATTTCATGACTTCGGCAAACCACACGAACGATGCAACTAACCCACCTATCACAATCCAGAAGGTAGCATGGCACTACAGTAAACACAAGTCACTAAATTACAGACAACCAGCCTCCCCATACGAGCCAGTTGCGACACACCAAGGCAAGTATGGATAACAAGTATCACTAGCTTCCATTCATTTCTACATAGCACCGCATGTTTTTATTTACCTAACCAATCTGCATGGACTGTAGATTTAGACACTCATCAACAACCAGAGACAAGCATCGGTCTTCCACCCCAGAAAAAGCTGCGTCGCAGCAAGAATACATAGTCTACAGTATACGCTGCACGAAAAACGATAAGAGATATATCGGAGTTACAAATAACGTCCATAAACGCGTTGGCCAGCACAAGCGCAATCCTCCGAGGAGAATGCAAGCGGACATGCAGGCACATAGTCCTTTCAAGGACAATTTTGAAATTATCACTTTAGCAACCAGTACCAATATACATAAAACTAGAAACTTAGAACATTTCTATATTAAACAACACAAGACAACAACTGCATTAGGTTATAACGTTTGTTCTGGACATCCACCAAGGATGAGAAAATATGATTTTTTGAAAAAAAACAAGAAGGTCTAGCTGTGAACTTCTGCCATCTTCATTTCATTGTTTTGTTCACTGTCTTTGTCACATACCGTTGCTCATTGGCTACAACAATGTTTTTTTCTTTCATTCAAACTATGGCAAACATGACAACTTATCAACTTCTTTGATTGAAATGCTTTTTCTTTTCAATTTAGAATGGGTAGGCCGATTCCAGTTGATCTGATTGAGAAATAGTCAGAATTTCAGACTGCAATGTACATGTTGCAATACTGTCTTTACCCACATTTGCAAGAGCGGGTGCTCAGACACTACATGCATAAATGGAGTGACTTCATTCCATGGCCAGTTCAGCCACCTACCCCATGGCATCCACATTACATCACTTGGAATACACTCGATCGACAAATCACCATCGACATCGCCGTGCTAGCTAGTTGCTCCACAAAACACCATTGTATGTTGTTCGTTCAGATTGCGGACGTGCGCCGCCTACTCGAAACTATAGAATTAAATTACTCTAACGTGGTTCCCAGCCACCTTCAGTCAGCTAAACAATTCGTTTCACGCTATTTTTCTGTCAACCAGTTTTCCACACGCTCAACTCTGAAGAGCATCTTACCGATATAGTCCTCCTCCTCTTCTCCACAAAAGATTTGTCCATTTCATTGTAAAGAAATCATTTCATGCTACATTCAAAGTTCCGTTCTTAATTCCTCAACTTTTTGGCATATTATTTTCATCAAATCGTTTCAGTCACTTACACTCACTTGGCGTAAGAAGATTTGTGAAAAACAAATAATAAGTGCTCTCTCTCTCTCTCTATCTCTCTCTCTCTCTCTCTCTCTCTCTCTCTCTCTCTCTCTCCTTTCATTTCGACAATCTTCTTTACGGATCTATACTCTTGTTCAGTGCTTGCTCTCTCTAATTGCAATCACCTTGAAGGCTTGTACCTGTATACCAGTTTGTTATCTACTTTCGGTTATACAGGCTGACGAAGCACTCTAGTTATAAATGACTAGTGATAGTAGCTTTAAAAGCGAGACCACATTGTAAGATCATCCTAGGTACGTAAGCTGGAGGAGAAGGCACGTGAGATGTGCCATGGTGCGCAACCAACATGAGCGGCATCGTGCTGTGCAGGCAGGAGGGCGTGTAAGAAGAGATGATGGGGAGGAAAGGGGAGGATCTGTGACACGAGGTCTGCAGGTCGGGGACTTGAGGGCAGGACGCATCAAAGATGTGCAGCTCGAGGGCAGAGGTCTGCAGGTCGGGTGCTCGAGGGCGAGGGGTTTTTGGGGCAACAATTGTTAGCCCTGGAAGGTATCAAGGAAGGCATATTCCCTCAATCCCCCAATCCACCTACAAAAAGGCCCTCCCGACTCCTCTCTGCGCTTCCTCACCTTGCCCTGCTCCCACACTGTCTCCATCATTGTCCATCACCTCCTACATTGTAGCTGCTCATGCGCAGGAGAGAAACACACACACACACCCAGTGAGAGAAAGAGAGAGAGGGGAACAGGGTTGCCTCTCGTGCGATGATGCGGCTGCTCCCGGAATAGGAAAAGAGAGAGCGAGAGCCCTCTTCGTTTCTAATCGAGAGAGAAAAACGAATCTCCACAGCATCTCGATTTTTAGCTTTTTTACTTTGGTGCAGACATACCCTCTCTCTCTCTCTCTCTCTCGATGTGCTGCATGCTCCTCTGTTCAGGCAATGGCAGCCCTCTCGCAACCTCTCGCAATGGCAGCCTGTCATCCCCTCTGTTGCATGCTCCAGTCATGTGCCTCCCCTTCTGTGAAATATCTTACCACTATTAACGGTGCTCACTCGGTGCCTCAATCATCTCACCCACCCCCTAAATCATCTCCCCCTAATGTAGGCAACCTCCCTTCATCCTAGCACTTACCCAATAAGGCTCCGCTTGCCTAATGTATATAAAGGCACCTTTGTTATGTTGAAGAGTGTGCAAGTTCTTATTTCATTCTATCAATACAATTTAGCTTTACTTCCTTGCTACACTGCAGTGTCTCTCTCTCTCATTATTTACTTTGTTAGATTAGTTGTTATTAGCATCAGTTCCTATTTGCTTCACATGGTATCAGAGCTTCGTAGAGCTTAGGAAATCGCCTTAGCCCCTTGCATCTCTATCTTAGCCAGCACATAGAGCCCCTCTCTATTATCTTCCAAGCACTCGAAGGTTTGCTCGTTCACGTCAAGGAATCCGGAGCCTTGCACGATGGCCGAGTCATCCTCCATGTCCTCTGCCGCATACAAGCCTCGCTACTTCATCGACAAACTCAACGGCACGAATTATCAACTATGGAAGATACGAATGGAGCTTTACCTTACACAGCTTCAACTCTGGGAAATTACGTCGGGCGTCGAAGCTCAACCCGACAAACCCAAAGACAAGGATCCTATTGGCATCTCCGATGTCTACAATGCTTGGCAAAGTAAAAATAATAGTGCCAAGATGGAGCTTATTCTCCACTGCCAAGACCGGCAAGTCCAAATGGTGAAGAAGCTCACCACCGCCAATGCTATTTGGAAGTTCTTTGAGAAGAACTACGAGCATACCGACCTCGTTTACCAAGTTTCCCTGATCAAGAAACTGGTAAACACCACTATGCATGAAGGTCAGTCTTCATCCAAGTTCTTAGAAACTTGGCAGATACTTCTAGACGAAGTACTCATATCAGGGCTAGCAATCCCTGAAGAGCTGCAGTCCATGCTCTTGTTGGCCTCCCTTCCCGCATCATGGAGGGCCTTCATTACCACACAAGCCACGATGGAAAATCTACAGCTACAAAATCTAGTAGCAAAGATTCAACAAGAAGAAACCCTTCGCGACCACACCAACGGCTCGCAAAAGTCTACGGCATTAATCACTATGGCTAAACCTCACAAACCTCACCCCGGCAAGAAGAAGTTCAACCACTCTGGCCCTCCTCGTCAGCACCACAACCATGGAAAGAAGCATCATTCAAGCCCGAAGCAATGCACGAATTGCCATCGGTTTGGTCATATTGCAAAAGATTGTCGGCAACCCCGTAATCAAGGTAATTTTTGGCCTCCTGCTGCATATTCTCAATTTTATCCGTCATACCCTCAAGGGGGGGCTAGACCCCTTCTGTCTTCACCCTCTTCTCATGGCCAAGCTCATTATGCTGATATATCTACATATGAGAATAACCCTTCTTATCCTATGCAATTATATGCCGCTACTCTCCATAGTTCATCCCCTGATCTCTTGCTACTTGACACTGGTGCCACCCACCATATGACCTATCAATTTCATTGGATTTCAAATTTAACCTATCTCCACACTCCCCTAGAAGTCTGTCTCGGAGATAATAGCCTCCAACTTGCTACAGCCTATGGCGATGCCACCATCAATCTTCCCAATGGCCTACGCACTACTATATCTAAAGTTTGTTATGTACCTGGCTTAAAGAAAAATCTTATTTCTGTTAGCGAGCTAACCTCTTCAGGTATTACCATTAAATTCACAAAAAATGGTTGCAACATACAAGCCCGAGATGTCAATGGCCGGCATATCAATCTTCAGGTACCCCAGGTTGGACGACTCTACCCTCTAGGTGATTCATCTCCTGCACATGCTCTTGCATCTTCTGCACAATCTTCCCCACACGACACCACCCTCAAATGGCACTATAGACTAGGTCACATTTCTCAACATGTTTTACATCAGCTCACACACTGCCAGCTTGCCCTCGGTTTACCCAAGCATCTCACTCCCATCACCCTCTGTGAAGGATGCATTTTTGCCAAATCACATCATGCACCTTTTCCTACATCATCATCACGCGCTTCCGCACCGCTTGATCTCATTCATTCTGATGTCTGTGGCCCCTTGCCTGTCAAATCACTCACTGGCAACCTTTATATGCTCACTTTTATTGATGACTACTCCAAGTTCACAGCTGTCTATTACATGCCTAATAAAGCTTCAACAATCACATATTTTAGCTGCTTCAAAGCACTGGCTGAAAACCAGCATGATCGGAAAATCAAGGTACCCCGCACCGACAATGGCGGGGAATACACATCCCATCAGTTTCGGGATATCTGCCACACGACAGGTACTTGTCATGAATATACCATCCCTGCTCACCCTCAGCAAAACGGTCGGGCCGAGCGCAAGAATCGCACCATTTTTTATGCTGCTCGTGCCATGCTCATTCAAGCTAGTCTAGCAGACAATTACTGGGAAGAAGATACGGCCATCGCATGTTATGTACAGAATCGAATCCCGTCATCTCAAAATCCAAATACCACTCCATACGCTCTATGGTATGGCAACCCGCCGAGCCTTGGCCATCTTCGCATTTTTGGTAGCATAGCATATCCTGTCGAAACCAACCCAGTCTCCAAGTTATCACCAAGAGCCACCCGCACCATCTTCGTCGGCTACGGAGATCGCCTTGGAGCCAAAGCTTATCACCTCCATCAACCCAAGCTCCACAAATTCATTCATGCCAGAACCGTCATTTTTGATGAGGATTTCATCCTCCAAGGCTCGTCTCCCTCCAATACTTCCTCTCCTCCGCATGAAGTCCACCAACAGGCTCGCTATCCCGCTCATTTCTTGGCTTGCCTCCCTTCTCCGAGTAAAACCCCACATGACTCCAATCTTACCCCCTCACCACCCTCCTCAATTAGCAACATACCTGCATGCCGCCATCTGGAGAATCCAGCACCCCTATTAGCCTCTCCCTCTCACATGCGCTATGCACACACACTGCATCCCAAGCCTCCTTCACACCTCCCTGCTGGCATTCCACACACCCCAAACTCTATGCCGCTCAGCCCTCAACACCATCGCCCATCATCACAGGTTGCTGAATACCCCTCTTTCCCCACCCCACAGAGCCACCCACCTCACCCCCGCTCTGTTGCGCCACTTTCCCCAGTTGCGCCAATTTCCCCACCAGCGCCATACTCGGCAGCAGCGTCACCAGGGCTCCCCGTTCACCTGCATACAAGCAGCTCACCACAGCTTCGCTTCCTCAACCAATCAAGCCCCTTGGACGCCTATCACTCTCCAACCTCCCCTCGCGGCATCACACGGTGCTCTGTCCCTGCTACGCCATCTTCCAATAACTCTCAACCTCACCACACAGTAAATAATTTCCCTCTTGGCAGCGTTTCCCACCATCGGCCACCCGCCTTGCAAACCCCATCCTCGCCCATTATGGTTCGGACCTACCAAACCGCCCGCAAGAGTTCAATGCCCCTACCTGCTCCCTCCTTGCTGGCAGCCCCTACCCGAGAGCCATCTCACTCTGCGTCATCCTATCACACACCTACCACCTCGACATCGGTTCCCTCGCCAGTGGAGGATTCTCATGCCACACCCTCAAATCAACCTATTCCATCGGGGATCGACGAGGTCGAGCCACTTACATCAACCTCAGCGACATCTCCCACCACCTGCACCTCGTCGGATTTATCACCATCATCACAACGCCTTGATCAAGCAGCTTCTAGCAGTCGCGTCCGCACAAGGTCATTAGCAGATATTTACGCTGCTACAAGCTTCTCGGTTGTTCTCCAAGAAGAACTTCAATCGACCACCCCACCCGCTCCAGTCGAAGATATTCTGCCAATCTCGGTCGTCGATGCCCTCTCATCGAGTGAGGGAGATTTATGGCACGAAGCAATTCAAGCTGAGCTTCAGGCACTCGAAGAAGCCCATACTTGGGATCTTGTTCCACCGCCAGAGCATCACAATATAGTCACATGCAAATGGCTATTGAAGAAAAAGTACTTCCTGGATGGCAGAATTGAGCATTACAAAGCCAGACTTGTCGCTCGCGGCTATACACAGAGGTATGGTGTAGACTATTTTGATACATATTCCCCTGTTCTAGGCCTAACTTCATTTAGACTTTTAGTCGCTATAGCTGCAAAGTATAATTTGCCCCTACATCACCTTGACATTAAAACAGCCTTTTTGCACGGCTTGCTCTACGAGCTTGTTTACATGACCCAACCCCCTCACTTTGCAAATCCATATTATCCTGACTATGTTTGCAAGCTAAATAAGCCTATATACGGCCTCAAACAGTCTGCACGTGAATGGTATACACGCATACACAATTATCTCATTGCATGTGGTTGGGAGCGACTTAGTGTCGACTTCAATATCTTCATCTGGTGTACAAATGATGGCCTCGCCATTCTGGGATTATTTGTGGATGATATCCCACTCATCGGCACCACTGAAATCATGGTATTGCGCGCCATCGACTGTCTCCAACAAGAATTCCCTGTCAGTGACAAGGGACCAATGATGTATTTTCTCGGCATTCAAGTGCTTCGCGACCCCTATGGCAAGTGGATCAAACTCACCCAGGTAAAATACATTGAAGAGCTTCTCACTTATTATGGCATGAGCACTTGTTCTTCTGAATTCAGCCCCCTTCCTCTCAAACACAACTTAGCACCTGAATTTCATGCCTACTCTCCCGCTGATGAGCTCTATTGGCCTTCTCTTCATTATCCCAAGTTTTGTGGTCAGCTTCGTTATCTGATATCCTGCACTTGCTTTGATCTCTGCTACACCGGCCATATATTATCTCGTGCTATGTCACAGCCATGCAAAGCACACAAGCAAGCTGCAAAACGCACACTTCGCTATCTCCTGACCACTAAGCACTATGCTCTCACTTATGCTTATGATGCCACCATACCTATCTCTCTGAGTGGCTATGTCGATGCCAATTGGGCAGGGGATGATCCCCGCTGCTTCTCCACAGGTGGCTATATATTCTCTCTTTCAGGTGCACCAATATCCTGGCAAACAAAATGACAATCTTCAATTGCCTCTTCATCGACTGAAGCCGAATATGTAGCTGCTGCTCTTGCTTCTAGGGAAGCTCTCTGGATTTCTTAGCTCATTCATGAATTTCAACTTCCATATCCTATCTCGAAAGAAGCCATAACCCTCTACTGCGACAACCAATCTGCAATTGCTTTGGCTGCTTCCCCAAGTTTCTCCAACAAACTAAAGAACATCAAAATTAGTTATCACTTCATCAAGGAATTGGTCGCCAATGGTTTTTTAAAGTTGCAATATGTGCCCACTGCTCACAATTGGGCAGATTTCCTCACCAAATCAGTACCTGCTACGACCCCAAACTACAGCATGTCGAAATTTGTCACTTGTGCCTACTGCTTGCACACCTCCTTAAGGGGTACCCATGCAATGAGGTGTTCACCGTTACGGGGGGATGTGAAATATCTTACCACTATTAACGGTGCTCACTCAATGCCTCAATCATCTCACCCACCCCCTAAATCATCTCCCCCTAATGTAGGCAACGTCCCTTCATCCTAGCACTTACCCAATAAGGCTCCCCTTGCCTAATGTATATAAAGGCACCTTTGTTATGTTGAAGAGTGTGCAAGTTCTTATTTCATTCTATCAATACAAGTTAGCTTTACTTCCTTGCTACACTGCAGTGTCTCTCTCTCTCTCTCATTATTTACTTTGTTAGATTAGTTGTTATTAGCATCAGTTCCTATTTGCTTCACACCTTCTTCACCAAAGCCTGCGCATGCACAACTTTGACCCTTACTATGTTGATAGACGCCCTCACACAGCTTGAGGTGCGACAATAGCTGCAGCATGTACACTCCCGATGTCAAAGGATGTCTGCAATCACCTGCTAATGAAGACTCAAACCAAAAAAAGTCTCTCTGTCTCTGCTAGCATGCCACTGCAATCTCTCTCTCTCCCCTGTGTGATGCCACCGAAGCTTCAGAATGTGTGTGTGTGTGTGTGTGTGTGTGTGTGTGTGTGTGTGTGTGTGTTCATTGCATGGAAGCATTGAGCATGGATGGCAATTGCACACTCAAACTACAAACAGTGGCCTTGGTGCTCGAGTTTCCATTGGAGATGCTCTTATAGACATGCATGCAATATGTCAAAGCCTTGAAGATGCACGTGTTGTATTTCAGAGAATGCCGAATAGAGATGTTGTAATGTGGACTTCTATGCTTAAATTACGAGCAGCAGGGTGAGCCCTCTCCCTCTCTCTCTCTCTCTCTCTCTCTCTCTCTCTCTCTCAGGCTGGTATCGTTGACGCAGGTGGGGGTATTGAAGACGGCAGAGCACAGGGAGGAAGGAGTGGCACCTTGCGACGAGTGTGTGCAGGCCAGTTCTGTGGCGAAGAGAGGACGAACTGGTGGGGAGAACTCTCCGGCTTTCAATTCTGTTACTCCGCCTTTATGTGAGCCCATCAGCTTGCAGTTTTGCTGGTTACCAACTTCATAATCATGGCGCTCTTGTGCACTGCTAATTCAGGCAGAGCAGCTAGCGACGACACACGTACTGAGGCGGCACCATTATTAGAGATGGAGCAACCTGCAGCTGACGCTTATACGTCTACCTACTCCCTGCACAGTATTATCACTGCTGAAGCTGATGATGAGGAGTATAGTGGTGGGGGTAGTACAGACGTAGCTGCTGCTGACAAAAACGGCAATGGAGTTTCCATCGGGGGTTCGGACATTCATGCTGATGATGAGATCAAGAGAGTCGAAGTATCGGTAGCACCGGCCATAGCCACAGCTGCAGCAACAGCAGATTCCTACGTGGCGGCCATTACAGATCAGAGCGATGAAGTCGCTGCAGAAGGGGTGAGGGGGACGGGAGGGAATTTCGACAGGGCATGAGAGCCCATTTTTAGTTGAGCCAGAGAGACACTAGAGGACTCTATTGTCTATAACATTGAGTAATAAAATCTTTTTGAAAAAATTTAGCCGCACTCCATAGGCCACCACCTCAAAAATCAAAAAGATAATAAAGACCTCCACAATGCCACTATCAACTTTAGAGACCGGCTCTCTTTTAATGAGTGTCTATAAATCTGTAATCTTTATAATGAGTTTCTGTTGTGGCAACTCTCTTTTAATGAGTGTCTATAAATCTGTAATCTTTATAATGAGTTTCTGTTGTGGCAACTGACCAATCAAAAAAATGTACATGTTTTAAAAACAATCTCTCCTTTCGCCTTTTTCACTAAGAAAAAGGGAACACATCACTATGGCTTCAGCCCTTTGGGCAGGCCAAAAAGAATAGCAGAGCTCTCTCTCTCCCTCTCTCCCTCGTGACAGATCGGACGCAGGTGGTAAAGAGAATATTTGGGGGCATCTAGTTAGAAATCTTATTTCTTTATAGAATGGTGTAAAATTCAATATTATTCATATTCATAATCAAATTTTCATCATTGTCTTCACATGTTTCTGTCTCTAATGAAAAGTCTCTTTTTCATGATTCATTTTGTCTCTGTAATGAGTGTGTTGTCATCCAATAAAAAATTATGCAATTTTTAAAAATATATTCCTCCTTTTTCATTAGCGAAAAGGGAAGTCATGATGAATCTCAGTGGCTCTAAAAAAATACTTTTTTCCAAAAGCTTGGCAAACCTACATATGTGAAACACCAGAGGTAAATTGACAAAATTTGAAGGGAGTTTACACCATATTATATTAATTTTTTCAAAATTTTGTAGGTTTTCTCACCTTCAAATATAAAATTTAGAGGTAAATTTTAAAATTTGTAGGTGGGATTACACTAAACCTAGGTTTTTTTCGAGCAATGGAGTCATCACTATGGCCTCACCCCTTTGGGGTAGAGGAAAAAAAAATAATATTGTATTGTGACACTACATGTTTTAGAAATAATAGTGTCACTTTCTATTTCTAGCAAAGAAGCTTTTTATTAGGAAATCTTTGTCAATAGACATATGTAGGCTATAGTGAATTTTCACCTTGTTCATTTTACACTACTCACAAATTTGTAGGTGGGGATTACACTAAACCTAGGTTTTTTTCGATCAATGGAGTCATCACTATGGCCTCACTCCTTTGGGGTAGGGGAAAAAACCGTAATATTGTATTGTGACAGTACATGTTTAGAAATAATAGTGTCACTTTCTATTTCCAGCAAAAAAGCTTTTTATTAGGAAATCTTTGTCAATAGACTTATGTAGGCCATAGTGAATTTTCACCTTGTTCATTTTACACTACTCACAAATGTGAGTAGTACATATAATAATAGCAAAAAAGAATTACAAGAGTAACTGTATGGGTACAATATGTCAAACATAAAAACATACTGTATGGGTACAGTATGTCAAACATAAAAACAAGATAAATCGTTAGATATATCTCCAAAATGTAATCAGCAAGAATGCAAGAAGTCTATTGTGGGTACTCCCCTTATTCGCTCCACTTTCAATTGTTTATATCAAATCTCAGCAGATCCTTCAACGGGTTCCATCTCTTAGAAAAGTCCCACACAAGTCCCATTGTTTGAACTCAAGACGTCACCGTCAGGACTCAATCGTTATTGGGAGCCAATTGATCGTCACGCTCTTTGTGCTCAGCGCGCAACGTGTTGCATATAAAAAAAACAGCTTCATCGTTCTAGCCTCGCACGTGACAGACGACTCTTTCTTTTGTCTCCACGTCAACCTACATGCTTGAGTCCATGGATTGGGAGAGAGAGAGAGGGAGACACTTTGATTTGAAAACAACCCCTTCACTTTTCCATTTTTTTCCCTCAATCCTAAGCTTGGCATATATTCTGATTCCATCTAATTCAAACGTTTGGACTACTTATTGTAACTTGAAATCAAGCCTTGTTTAAAAGCACAAAAGTTTCATAAGACAAAATTGAACCTCTGCTTTGTTTGGTGGAAAACATGTTTTGGTAAAGAATCAAAATTATACCTTTGCAAGGCGCTCCAAAAGCCATAAATTTCTTCAAAAGGCTAGATAGCAACCAAAATAGTCAATTTAGCCCTAGAATTATGGGCTCACAAGTATAGCATCTTTACGTCCTTGACCTCCACAATTTCATACATGCAAAATCTGAAGAGCTTTCTATACATAGATTTATTTTTATTTTCCCCAAACTCACAAAATGTGAGTGATAAATGTATTAAATCCAAAAAATTTACAAGAAAGCCATGCTCACATCGAGCCATGGCGTCATCACAACAACCACCCATAACCCAACAAACAAAGTTACATCTTGAGGTTGCCACGGTAGAGCATAGGATTGTCACTCCCATGAGCACATAGATCGTCACATACTTCTTTCATAATGTATGGCAAACAAGGAACCGCCGTGTGTTTGAAGGAGGTTTTGAAGTGGCAAGCTTCGCAGAAATTATACAAGAAAGCAAAGTGCTAATGGGCACTCGGACGCAAGCATCACTCGGAAGATTGGTCTAGGACTACTTGTGCCTTGTTGTCAGCAAATGGAATGCCTAGGATGGGGGCAAATCTTGGCCATCGGTAAATAAAAGATCTCTGAATGACAAGAGTATGGACCTTGTGTATCAAGGATGTGGAGGCGGGTTCGTAGGGGTGGCTTCCCTGATAGCCGATGTAATTATGATCCCTCGAGGTTGTCATGGCTTGACATGAGCATGACAAAACCTTGTAATTTTATGGGCTGCTCAATATAATTCACTCACAATTGTGAGCTTTGATATAAATAAAAAATAAATAAATAAGGATTGTCACTCCCATCAAACCATCCCCTCAAGGGAGACAAATCCACATAAACAATCACACCATAAGAAGAGACTAGCGAATAGGGGAGCCACCCCACCACAACCGACTAATAGATCGCAATAACGACCAGCAAGGGAATCTAAGAGCCGAGTCGCACTCGGGGCTAACAGGAATAGTGGGGAGACTCAAATACCAAATTCTGTAGAGTCCGTGTCCGGGTTGCGAAGAAATCGAAGCCTCCTCATAGGTCTGCTAGCACGCTGAAATTTGAGGGTGTTAAGCTACAGATACGAAAGGCCAGCGTTCCCCTCATCTTGCGGGCTTACTAAGCCAATCGTGACGCTGCAAAATTCAGGAGAGTTCTCTTGGAAAATCTCGCTATTCTCTATTTTTCTCTATGTAAGACAGTGCGACCATCGTACAAGTTTTCCTGGCGTTGCCCCCACTAGTGCTTGGTGCGACCAGCTCTAAGTATACCTCGGTTGCCATAGAAGAGAAGTCAGTTGCCACGTGTCTCCCTCCCTCTGAAGTAGGAAAAGCTTGCCGAGATCCAGGCCGGGTTCGAAGCCCCAATCACCGACACAAGGAGGCCAAAGAGCAAAAAAGTAGTGAGCCACGCGCCGACCCACAGTAGCACCACTACAACCATCATCTTCCGAAACATTTGGGCTTTTTGCAAGAGCCTCGAACCGTCTCAACAGGTCACATCGAACCCCAAGGTTGCCACAGGGTGCCTGCTGTCTTCAGTACGGACACCCCTCCTTCGGCACCAAAAAACCACCTAGCAGATCCGCTTGGAGTGACTGTCGATTTCCTTCCCATAAGGAGGTGGGAACGACAACCTCCTCGTTGGCTCAAAAATTTAGGCCCAACAAGGGACGAGTGCCAAACTGCACTAGATCTTCCCGGCCCCTCACCCAAGAGAGGATCGTGACTAGAGGCAGGCTTCACACGTCCAACAAACTAACACATGTTATGCAGGCATTAAAGAATAATTTTGGAGAAGCAATAATAGGAAAAAAATTATGAGTGTTTTGAAAAGTGGCTCAAGACACTAATGTGTCTATAAACCAAGTGCCAGTGTCTCTGTAAGGCTAGGTTTAGATGAGCCGTCGCTGTTTTTTGTGCCTCAATTCCCTTGTTTCACAAAGACGGTAGCAGCAACGAAAAGAGAAAAAATCAAAACCTTCTATATCTATCTATACTATGCTTATGCGGCTTAAAAGTTTCAAGCAAGAAGACGACATCCACTTGTCATGCATTGGTTCACTTCACAAAAGTTTAGACCAAACATCTAATGTAAAATGCAAAAGTGAAGGGTCAGATTTGACATGCATACGGAAATGAAAAGCCTTTCAAAATGTACAAAGTAAACACCAAAGACTTTCAACTATACATAGAATAAATGGATGAATTTAGTTTCACCCACCTAACCCAGTAAACATAATTTTGGTGGAGATTTTGTTATTTAATAAAAATTTGATTTTTAATGATATATTTGGCTTTGTTTTATCAAGGGGCTTTTTTCAAGACCAATATTGATACCTTTTATAAATTTGTGTAAGTTTTTATTTTTAAAAGCGATTGAGAAAAAGGAGAAGGTTCACATGTCCACGCATCAATTTAGGTTGGTCTCGCTTTGAGGGTATGCATTCAAAGGTAGGGGGTGTTATCTATATTATTGAGAGAGAGAGAGAGAGAGAGAGAGAGAGAGAGAGAGAGAGAGAGAGAGAGAAATTTTACGATTGAGCTCATGGGGACTCCTACTCACTAGAGACACCCTTGCCCTTAAGACATTGTTATTTTCTTAATATTATCATGTATTTTCAAAAGAGTAGCTAATATTTTTTCCATATAAAACAAGAAAAATGTCTTGAAATGGATAAAAGTTTTGAAAAAAAACAACCCTAACATTGGCATTTCAAATGGGGAGAGATATTTCCCAATTGGCAGGCCTTTTATCAAGTCCGAGTTATTAAATCATTTTTATTTTTGAGAGTTAAACCATGTGCCACCCTAAAAAATCTATAAAATTTTTATATTATGATGGATACACACACACATATACACACACTAACTAATGTCAAACATCTACCCCTAGAAAAAAAGGAGAAGGTTTGACTCTTTGTGAATCTACTTCATTTTGTATCGCTTTGGGGACATGCATGCAAATGATAGGTTGTTTTACATGTCATTCGCAGAGAGAGAGAGAGAGAGAGAGAGAGAGAGAGAGAGAGAGACAGAGAGAGAGAGATTTTGCGATTGAGCTCATGGGGACTTCTACTCACCAAAGACACCCTTGCCTTTCAAATTTCCAAGAAATTGTTATTCTCTTAATATTATTATGTACTTTTAAAAGAGTAGCTAACATTTTTTCCCACACAAAACAAGAAAAATGCCTTAAAATGGTTCAAATGTCTAACAAAAAACCAACCCTAACATTGGCATCTCAAATGGGGAGAGAGATTCCCAATTGACGGGTCTTTTATCAGTTGAGATTTATTTGATCCTTTTTATTTTTGAGAGTTAAACCATGTACCACCCTAAAAAATCTATAAATTTTCACACACACACACACACACATATGTATATATACACTAACTAATGTCAAACATCTATCCCTAGAAAAAAGGAGAAGATTGGTATGTTTGTGAGTCAACTTCATTCTGAGAGAGAGAGAGATTGTTTTATTAAGTTCATGGGGACTCCTACTCACCAAGGGGACCCTTGCCAATTTCCAAGAAATTATTATTTTCTTGGAATTATAGTGTATTTTTGAAAGAGTGGCTAACGTTTTCTCCATAGAAAACAAAAAAATACCTTAAAATGTGTAAAATGTACGTAAAAAATCAGTCGTGACACTAGCATCCCAAATGAGAAGAGAGATTGCCCAGCTGACATGCCTTTTACCTGTTCTAATATATTTTATTCCCTTCTATTTTTAGGAGTTAAACTATGTGCCACCCTTTAAAATTCATAAATTCTCTCAATTATGACGAGCCTAAGTATATATATATATATAAGAGAGAGAGAGAGAGAGAGAGAGAGAGAGAGAAAGAGAGAGAGACTCACTACCCGGTGCCAACTTCTACAGTTTTGAGTTATTGTGTGTGTGTGTGTGTGTGTGTGTGTGTGTGTGTGTGTGTGTGTGTGTGTGTGTGTGTGTGTGTGTGTGTGTGTGTGTGTCTGTGTGTGAGAGAGAGAGAGAGAGCTCTACAAAAATTGATGCGAGAAGGATCGTGTGTGGGTGTATTTTCATCCTTCGAGCTAGCAGTGGTGTTTGAGAGAGAGAGAGAGAGAGAGAGAGAGAGAGAATAAGAGGTTGATTCCAAGACGAGGGATGGAGGAAAGCGTTGAAGGCGAGAAAAATCAAAGCGGAAGACAAGCGAACCCAAGGTGGGGTGTGCCAATCCGAAGAATCCAAAGCGAGGGAATATGTGGGAAAAAGGAAAGCAAACCCACGTCGGTGTGTGCACAAATCCAAAGTGGAACAAGCAAATTCCGAGGTAGAAAAGGCGGAACGAGGAGAAAAATCTTGATGATATTTGAAGGTTTTTACCCTGAATTTCTCTAGGATTTCTGCTAAGCTTGGGTTTTTTTTTCGCCTTCCAGGTATAATTTAAGGCTAAGTTTCAAAATTGATTGGTAGGACTACACTAAACTTAAGTTTACTTTGAGCATTCGCATACAATACAATGCTTTTTTCACAAAAGTTTAAAAACCGACATATAGAAAAATTTGCAACAAATTGGACGAGCAAAATCAATGTGAAAGACAAGTGTTTTTGCTAGGGAACTCAAGGTGGCATGCACGAATTCGATGTGATGAGAAAATTTGAGATGGCAAAAAGGGGGAGCGAACCCAAGGCAGCATGCACGAATCTGAAGTGGCACGAGCAAAACCGAGGTGGCAAAGGTAAGAGGCAGAGAAAATTTACACTAAATTTCTTTAGGCTTTGTGTTAAACTTGGTTTTTTTTCTTGCCTTCAAGTTAGAATTTTGTTGCTAAATCTATATTAGCTTCAAAAGAATACAATCCCGTCACGTTAATATAAATTCTCTCACTCACAATTGTGAGTATAGCAAAAAATAAATAAAAAATTATGGCTAAATCTCAAAATTTATAGGTAAACCTAAGTTTACTTTGAGCATTTGCACACAATATAATTTTTTTTCAAAAAAGTTCTAAAATCGACTTTGAAAAATTAAAGGCAATTTTGCTATATTTCATCAATGATTTTTCCCTAAAATTTGTAGATTTTCTCATCTTCAAAACTAGAATTTAGAGGTGGATTTCAAATTTTCATATGTGAGAATACACAAAACTTGTGTTTTTCTTTCAAGCAATCGGATAGCCACTCATATACACAATGCTTCTGCTGAGACAATTGGTAAACATGCATATGAAAAATTTTAGACGCAATCTACTTCTACTATATCAGCATTGAAAGCTTTGTATTTGAAAACAAATCCGAGGTTTAACGTTGAACACAAGCAAAACCGAGGCAGAAGGTGAGTGAACCCAAGGCGGCGTGACCGAATCCAAAGCAGCACGAGGAATCCGAGGTGGGATGGCAGATTTAGATGTGAATCTCAAAATTTATATGTGGAATTATGGTAAAATCAGGGTTTCTTCTCACCTTCAATTAGCATTTAGAGGTAAATCTCAAAATTTGTACGTAGGATTACACTAAATCTAGATTTTCTTTGAGCATTCACATACAACTTCTATACTATATATAGTGGAGCTTAAAATTTTTTAGGAAGGCCCAGAGCATCCACATAAACTATTAGGTGACCTTATTTTGCTTTCATTTCTATAACATTTGAAGGTGCCGATGGTGCATAAGTGTACATGAACAAATAGTGTACACGTACTAACCTACTTATGCATCGTTATGATCTGATGAACACTATTACCATACTTGTGCACAAAACATAGATAGAGATGTAAGCAAGTGTGGCATATGCAGAGAAACATAGACGGAAGGGCCAATCACATTCTTGATATTAAAAGAAAGTCAACTCATCTCTTTGAAACTTGAAGCTCTCTTGCTACATTGGAAACTATGAGCCCTAATAATTTTTTCACAGCTCCACTCTCAAACATGAAAAGTTTTATGATTACACATTGTACCAGTTATGGGAACTCATATTTAAAAACTTGCTTACTTACTCAGTTTGTACTTTTGCATTTGGTAGCACTTCTATCAACCCTAGGTAGACCTAGGGGAAAACTTCCTTCCTACTATATAGTAGTTTATGATGTGCACCATTGCCATGCCTTGCTCTCACAAGAAAGAAGCAAGGATAGAAGCAAGTAAGAGAGTGGAGTCAAAACATTGAATCAAATTGTGTTCCCGTTGTTGAAACTAATCCTATTGAACCCACTCCATTGTTGAAACCAATTCTATAGAATCCAATCCATTTTCAAACAAAGTTTTATGATCACATTGAATTCTCTTAGCTTTCAAATATTTCACACCATGCTAACTTATCTAAGCTATATAATCAAGCTTCGTAGCATTGCTAGACCCAGACACACAAAAAGGAGGACTCTCTCTCTCTCTCTCTCTCCAACCTAATAGAAGTTTATTGAACAAGGGCTAACAACTCACAAAAAATAATTTCTTTGAGCCTAGCTCCCAAGCTTGGTATTAAAAAATGATTTAAAGCTACATATTCATATTTGTTAGAATTTGTCAAGAGGCTGTGTCATGCATCACTTTTAAAAATACAACAGACTATACATGTAGAATAGAGTATTGATGGTGTTCCACTGGGAGGAAAAGATAGCCCTATGAGAATAGTGGCCATGTTTCTTTGGTCACAGCAACGCGCGGGTCACATACTAGTTGCAACAAATCAGCAATGATGCAGTGGTTAACTACTAGCTCCCTTAGCATGGGCCTCTGTTCAACTCCCACAGTCGCAATCGACGCTAAAAAGTAGGATGGAAACCCTGCTCTTTCAGGGGGGTGGGGGGCTCGTTCAAAATTTCGGTAGTCCCGAGAACCACCTTCTCCTCTTTGTTCAATCCAAGAATGCCACACCGAAAGAATGCCCCTTCTAGCATTTCTACCAACACCCCATCTGAACCCAACCTAAGTAATGGGGATCTCTTTTAAGGATTGGATAATCTCAAGGAATTTGACTTTCAACCTTAAATTTAATTCCTAGCTTTTTCCTTTTTCCTGCATGGCTACAATTTCCTCATTGGCTATCACTGTTTTGATTTCCATTGTCACAATCTTGGCTGTAATGTTGATAATTAGTGTCATAATCCATACCAAGAGCCTTTTTTTTTTTTCAAAACTCACAATTGTCAGTGATTGTATTGTATAGTCACCAACACATATACAAATCGGCCTCAAGCTCGGGCCTCAAGCTCGAGCCTTGACGGATAGAGGGTTGCAACCGAACTTAGTTACAAGCCCTAAGCCAATCATCCAAGCTATACCTTTTACTTACCACATATATTATTTCCTTGCTTTCTTGTACAATATCTGAGAAGCTAGCCCCAGAGACGTCGCTATCAAAGATACGACAGTACATGGCCTTCCAAATATTACTTAAGAAACAATATATGACAATTTGAGTATAAATCAACAGTGTAAACCTTTGAAACTATTTACCACCATCGGTCTTGAAAAACCCTATCTTCCACATCCTTTGTATCCATTTGCACATCTTTCCTACAAGGCCTCTAGTAGC
The DNA here is from genome assembly GCF_014529385.1 of Adiantum capillus-veneris. Classification (NCBI taxonomy): domain Eukaryota; kingdom Viridiplantae; phylum Streptophyta; class Polypodiopsida; order Polypodiales; family Pteridaceae; genus Adiantum; species Adiantum capillus-veneris. The sequence continues at coordinate 136,233,964 of NC_140939.1, forward strand.
CGGGCAGTCCATGAAGAGGTGGCCGAGGTCTTCACTAGCCAATTTACACCCTGGACATCTATCGGGTCTGATACCACGCGCTTGAATCTTGACACATGTTGGCAAGGCCCCCCAAAGTACCTTCCACAAAAATATCTTCATAAACAAGGCCAATGTGGACTCCAAATGTTCTTTGTGGCCTCTACCCATCGAGCCTCCGACCATTGCTTCTTCCAATTGCTTGTTTAAAGGGGAAATAATTCAGCCTCATGAATCAACACTTGGTAAATTCCCTTGGCATGGGATTTAGAGAATCGGCTATTCATGGGCAATTTCCAAGCTTTCCATTGAAAAGTAGATTCACAAATCGGCATCAAAACACGGCCCAGGCCTTCTACAACCCTGCTGACAAGTAGCTTCTCAGTGCCACTGAGTTGAAACTAGTCAACCACGTGGTTAGAGGATTTTTAGCACATGCTATTCCTATCCCAGAAGTGGCACATCCATTGAAGTCCTTTATTGGTCATCTTTCTTGCAATTTCTCTCCAATAAGGTTTCAAGGTAACCCTAACAGCTTAAGAGAGCCATGGGGACTAGTGCGAGATGGAGTTCTAGAAGTACCTAGTTAATTCACCCCCATTCCAATGCTCTAGTTTCTCTACAGCACTTTCGCACCTGCTCTCCCGTGATGCCACTCAGTCTTAAGCTAGCCCACCCTGGGGCTAAAAGTTTGTCGTGCACCTCAATCCCTTTCTACTGACCACCTTCAGAGCCCACCTTCAGAGCCCACCCTCAGGCTAAAAGTTTTGCTTTGTCAATCATATCCTTGATCATAATATCCCAAGACTGGTCTTGATTTGCGATTAATACCACAAACTTGGCACAAAGGGCCTCAACATGAACATCTAGGTTAAGAATTCCAAGGCCACCTTGGACCAACAGTTGAGTGATACCTTCCCACTTTCCCATTGCCACGGCACTGAGTCTTTAGTGTTGTTCCTCCATAAGAACCTTTTAATTGGTTGTTAAATCTCCTTCCAGTTACATTTGGCTATTTTGAGGAGCGGGCTGGTGAAGGCAATATAAGGAATCATAACTGAATTGATCACTCTGACCCGACTCTGGAAGAGAAGCAACGGATACTCCCACCTTCTCATTTTCCTCTGCATCTTCTCAAGGACCCACTAGAACCTTTGCTTATGAGTAACGTCCATCCCAACGGGGGGGCCTAGATGCTTAAAAATCTTACCTTTTAGACACATCTCCCCTGACTAGACCGATGCGTCGAATGAATTGTTTTTCACCAAGGAGATCAGTCTAGACTTCTCAATACTACACATCGATCCAGACGCCCAACAACTGTTTGCACAATCTCAAGGGCCTTTGTGAGCACCTGAGGTTTAAAGAAGAGGAGGGATTCGTCAATAAACATCTTGACATCCCCCCCGCTCAGCAACAACTTCGAGCATTGTTATCAGAGGATGTGACCCAATAGCAAAGAGAAGAGGGGCCAGGGAAAATCCTTGCTTGATCGATCTTTTGGCTTCAAATGAGCCTACAATTCTATCATTGAATAAGAGCTCTGATAGGCTACCCGCACCCAAAGTGTATATAAGCTGACATGTTTTAGGATAGGCTTGATAAGTCCTCTTTTCACATTGAGATCTAAGGACCCCTTGACCAGAGCCTGGTTAGCCATACACGTGATCGAGACCTTGAGGTCCTCCCAGAACTCCCTAGAGAACTTAGTGGTCAGACCATCCCAACCAGCGGATTTCTCCTTGCCAACAGTTTGCAATGCAAGCAAGCATTCATCTTTAGAGAAGGCCATCTCAAGATGATTGGCTTCAGGTTGGGAAACTTTCCTGTTGACACTCCCGAGCAAGGTCGCTCTGTCTTCATCCACTTCTTGAGAGCGGGTCTCTGGTTGGCCAATGATTTGGCTAATGTGATCGAGCATCAACCTATCCATTATGTCTTGGTCTTGCATGTGTAGCATTCCCATTCTCATATATGAGCGAGTGGACAGAGTCGCGACTCTTCTTGATTTTTAGGGGCCTATAAAAATGTGCTTGATTGGAAGCCTCTGGTTGGAGGAAAGTCTCTCTGGATATCAGTCTCGCCCTCTTGATCTCCTCTAGCTATTGCTCAACTAGGTTGGCTTTTTCTTTCAACCACCTTTTGTGTGCTTCTTTGGAGGCCATCCCAGAAGCTTTTATGGAAGTCAGATTAGCCACCTCCTCTTCAAGCTGCTTCCAATGCTCTTTCCCAAGCCTTTTTCATCCTAGGGCCAAATCTTTTGATTTCTTTTTGAATACTTCGAGCAAAGAGGTCCCAAGCTTTAGGTTTTTCTAGATTACCATCTTTATTGAGTCTTTTCACAACAATGGTTGGAGGGCTACATAAAAACATTTTTGAAAAACAAGCAGTCTAGTGTACGGCACGCAGCAGCCAACCAGGTTAGAGATCGAGACTGGAGGTATCGCGATGGCAACATGGCAAACGTAGAGTGAGAGTGGGCATTGCAAGAAAAGAGAGATCAGGCTGCGACGGACTCATCCTACAAACAACAACGTGAAGCTCACGCCAGGCAAACTCCCACGCACTATGGATCAGGAGGCAAGGCAGTCTGGAAGGACAAATATGTAAGATTGATTAAATTATAACCTAAATTGGTTATTATAAAGATTGTAGTTGATGATTTGTTATTATTATTGCTAACTTAGGAAAATATCACTCTTACTCGACCAACCAGAGAGATGGTCAAGTATCAGGAGCGCCATATAGAATTTGATACTTGGCGATGGTTGTTTGAGAACAACCACATCTCTCGCGAGCAATTCGATGCAGCGGTTGGATCACTACAAGCAGTAAGTTTAAACAAGTAATCTTGTTTCAATTGTTTTGAGTTGTTGATAATTGTTTAATTTGGTTTGGATTTCTATAGAGTTAAGGTAATCAAATGTACGTACCTCTGGATGAAGACAAGAACATGAAGGATTAGATAGAAAAATATTTGTCCAAACTTTCGTAAAGTCCCAATGTGGCACAATGTATATACAACTATGTACATTTTATATGTAACTTTTTTAAATAGTTGATCTTCTACACATTAAATTGTCAAGGTAAAGTAAATTCAATTTCAGTTCTTTGGTTTTTTTTCTATACTCTTTTAAAAAACAATTGATGTTTCATTGTTTTATGCAGGTCAAAAATAAAGGTTGGGTGGCCCAAATGAGCACCTTTATTTTTGAATGGCCGTTTTAGCGGTAATTAGCGCGATAATATCAGTGGGTATATTATCGCAGATATTACCGCGATTATTGCTTTCAAACCACTACCGCGTTATGAGCCGCAGTTATTGCCACGCACGCAATTTTTTCTCTCTCCATTTTCCTTTGTTTTTCCGCGGCAATGTTAGCAGTTATAGACTACTCCTCTTATAGTGGACTCGAGTCACCATTCATGGGAACTTCATGTGATGTGCATTGAAAGGACAGTCTAATCTAGGATAGAGTGCAGATATGATGTGAGACATGTTGCAACTCCTCAGTGAATAGCGCAGTGTGTTGGCCCCCCGACACTTGACGACCAGGAATGGGGTCCCTTACAAACCATTCACCCGGAATCCACTCTCCTGCACGGCTCCCAGTCTTCGTGATTCCTCGCCTTGCTTCACATAGTTTCCCCCCATTAACATGAGGAAATTAAATCTGATTTATATTAGGGTTGATGCCTTCACTCCAAGCACCATGAAGAGTTTGAAAATCTAAGCCCTCACTAAAATTGCCAACAAGGAGAAAAGAAATAAATAAGAATCAGATAGTTACATAAACATAGTGAACAAGCTTTTTCTTGATTAAATCAGGAAGCAATAGACAAGATTTGCAGCATTAATGATGGGGGTAGAGAAGTCGAATGAAGAATTTAGCACACAGAAAGATTAGTAAAGAGAATTGTGGACCAATACCAAAATTTTACAGAGGGAAGAATCAATCATATATTGCTGAGGAGATCACAGGAATCAAATTCGGCATTCAAGACCTACAAATGAAGGAAGCGACGAAGATTGCAAATATGACATCGTAGATGAAGAATCTCTAAAAGACATAACAACTAATGGGAAGTCAAATCAATGGATTCAAGCGATGAAAAAGGGGGAAATCAACTTGAAGCATCTCCAAGAACATCAATCATTAGTAGCAAAGGAGGTGTGTTACAAACTTTTTTTTTGGCCTGCCCAAAGGGCAAAGGCTATAGCAATGCCTTCTCTTTTTGCTGACTAAAATAGAAAAAAAAACGGATTGTATTTTTAAATTTTTTTGATAGATTTAAAATGTTGATTGGTTGAAATAAGATAGTGGGCACTCATTTAGATGACTAACCTATAAATCTAATGATAGATTTGTTCTATTCACTCTCTTTGTAGTTTGGTAGTGGAGCACTTTTTAGTACGCATGCGCTCTCTCTCTCTCTCTCTCTCTCTCTCTCTCTCTCTCTCTCTCTCTCTCTCTCTCTCTCTCTAACTTTTGCTTGTTCTCTTACTAAGGTCCCTATCAGAAAAATCCAGATTGACATCGCTCTAGCCTGAGCTGGACAAATGAGAGCACCTGCCTTTGTTTTTTGTTGTCACACACATCTGCCTGCCTACCTCTGTGGCATGCTTCCATTCCGACTCTCCAAGCTCCAGGACGGGCGGCCTGGCCCCCTCGCCCAGATCTCATCCTGCACTGCTGATTGGCCACACAGCCTGCATAGAGGGCTTGGTCGTCTGCGCAATAGCTGGGTAGCGCCTCACCACCATAATGAAGTTCTCGGCATCCTTCTTCAAGACCGGCAGTCATGTGTGTGAGAGGGACCTAAACAACCAGGAAAAGTGTCCATTCGACTATTTTCAAAGCTCCGAAATCAGCACGATAGTGATTGTCGAGGCATGCAGGGTCGGGGTCATGAAGGCTCTCTCTCTCTCTCTCTCTCTCTCTCTCTCTCTCTCTCTCTCTCTCTCTCTCTCTCTCTCTCTCTCTCTCTCTCTTGTGTGTGTGTGTGTTATTTTTCTGAGTTGTGCTATGCAGTCTGCCCGACACTACAGTGGTTCAAGAGATGGAAAGCTCTTCTTGGCACTTCTACCTCTCGCAGCAGCGACATTGCCCCTACATAGACATGCACTACATCTTTTTACCCCGAGGCTACCAACAACCATGTCATTCTGTGGCTTCCAATCCTCCTTGTTGAGTCCATAGATAGGAGGATGGCCTTGCATGAAACAATCATTGATGTGCTGAATAGAGAGGTTTCCCTAACATCTCTATGTTGTAGTTCATTCAGGTTCGGAGCTCTCAAGTCCTGCTGATGTTTAGAGGTGAGGCAGTGGGCTACCTTGAGGTTAAGGAAGTGTCAAAATTGTTTTCAGAGCTCAACAAGCAAAGGGATTAGAACTCGAGGGTCTATGGACAGGTCACCACTCCCATGGACATGAAAGTTATCGACCTTGAGAGGAAATTGGTGGCGTATGCACATTTTTCTGTGTGAGTTGTTGTAGAGTCTCCTTATATTGAGCTTTTATGTGCTCTGCTCTACAGGTGGGGGAAATGAAGACGCTAGCTACTCTACAGGTGGGGGAAATGAAGAAGCTAGTGGAGGAAGGAAAGATAGGGCTATCCGAGGCTTTGGCATCAACCATACAACGGGTCGATGCAATTCACCCCGTTAGTGCAGTCCAGCTAGAGTGGTCTTTGTGATCACGTGATGTGGAGAACGACACCATGCCCACGTGCAGGTGGTTTCATCTTCTCTCCACGCTTGTTGCTAATATTTTTGCAAAAGATGATGATGTATTTGTCCAACATGTAAATACACAAGACCATATCTTCTTGATGTGGTGATGTAGAATTCCAATGGGTTTTTGTTGTGTCTATCTCGCAGGCTGCGGTGAATATGGTAGGGTTTTGGGCAGATCCAAGTAAGAAGGTGGGGTGGAAGAGCTGAAGCTAGCAAAGAAGGTGCTGAGGGGGGTGGAAGACAATGTGGAGTCAGGGCAAGTGGGTTGGGCGGCGGTGAACAGCTTCGGCAACACAGAAAGGAGGGATTCGAGAGTTCTGGCGGAGACGAGGATGAGCAGCGGTGTGCCATTACTGGAAAAGCTAGGAGAGCATGTGGATGAGAAGAGCTCGGGGTCACTGGTGCATGTAAAGATGGTAGTCCTACACTATCAGTATAGTCTGAAGAAAGAGGAGGAAATGCCACTGCTGAAGGATGGGGAGGAACCTTGTGGGAAAGCTGAGGCAGCTGTGGGACGACGAGAGTGCAGAGGGCATGCTTGTCTACATAGTACCTCTTGCATTTGTTGGGTCGTTTGGATGAGTCTTGCTATGTTGTTGTGGCTTCTATCCGGCCCATCCTGGATGCATACTGGTTTCAAATGGAGTTGGAGCTTTTCCTCTTCATTCAAAGGCAGCGCCAATATATTCATGAGCCACCCTCATGGAGCCCATGGTCGCAGTCCAGAGAGATGTGGCCCGCGCTCTTCTGCTCTCTCTCTCTCTCTCTCTCTCTCTCTCTCTCTCTCTCTCTCTCTCTCTCTCTCTCTCTCTCTCTCTCTCTCTCTCTCTCTCTATCTATCTATCTCTATCTCTTGGGATAGTTTCCTACGACATAAAAATTCTCTTCTTCTTCTTCTTCTCGTTCTCTCTCTTTGATTGTATGTAGATGAAGTAGGACTCTCTGGAGTCTTGGAATGAGGCCCTTCTGCACCTCTCTCTCTCTCTCTCTCTCTCTCTCTCTCTCTCTCTCTCTCTCTCTCTCTGGGGTGGGGTGGGGGGGGGGGGGGGGGGGGGGGGGGGGGGGGGGGGCTGGCTCCTTTGGGGCCTGACAAGAGGTAGCCCTGCACCTGCAGTAGGAGGTGGGATTTTGGAAACTTAGTAATGAATAGATTTTATTCGCGTGCGAGCCAGGAGGGTTATCTTTGAAATTTTGAATGAAGTCTTCCTGCTTGCCTTCAAAGCATCCGACATCATAGGAGCTTCACGACGCAGTTTGCAAGCTGATTGAGAAACCTTTTTACAATCATGTCACTGGCCTTCTAGACCCCCCTGAGACGATCGTGCCCCCAATGATCTTTGTCAATGAGGGCTTGTTGAAGCTGTTTCTAAAAGTATGTACTGGAATAAGATAAATGAAAGGGTTTTGACCTGCATATGCACAAGGTCTCTTGAGCACCTTACTTCAGGACAGTGTCTGTTTGATTTATGTATGCAATATCAAAAATGAAGAAAATTTAACTCCATGAGTCTTTAAAATCTGCTATTGATGTGTTAGACTTGCTTAATGAGATCCCATGACAATGATGGCTAGTGTGCATGGTTAAGGAAGGCGTAATTGTTGACCGAGGTATGATAAAGGTATTGGATGACAGTTTTTGAGGTAGTGGCCATTACGATTGTGAACTTGTATTGCACCACTTATAATACAAGTTGTGTATTGTATAGCTCCCAAAATTCTAAAGCATGCCAACTACCCAAACCGTGGCCGGATTGAAGATTCGAGATGTCTACGAGAGCATCATTGGTGAGGAAGGTTCAAACCTAAAAGCTGTGAAGGCCTAAGGCTTTTCCTTTTTGCAGGCTCTTGTACTGCATTTTTCTCCATAACATAAAGAGTGGCGCCATCTCTATACAGAATCCTTCCCCTTCTCATCTTTATTTGTCTTCCCAAGCATGTACAAGTACATATATGGTATGCCTGATGGTCTTACAAGATTTCTTGTGCAAAATACTGTACAATACTTGGTCAGAAAAGTAGTTCCTGCTTTGAAAAGGTTCATTGTTTTCTCTTCCTACTATGCCTTAACATGCTTTATTTCAAGGCTTGCTAAGGAGAGTGAAACTTGTGGACAAGTTTGTGCCCTACAATGGAACGCCGATTTTGGAGTGCTCAAGGGTTGTTGAAGGCCTTGGATTCTGTTGCTGTAGAAAAGACATGCAAAAATTGTCTTACCATTCTACTTACACAATTGTGGACAAATGGAGAAAGCTACCCATTATAGCCACATAGCAAGCTATTGATGGAAAAAAATTCCTTTTTAAAAAAGGGGCATTAACTAAACATTGTCTTATGTACATGTACGCCATGTGAGAGATATTTAACATTTATTTTTCCAAGTAGTGGGTTAGAGACACTTTCTTATCTTCTTTTTGTACACCATTTTGATTTTCCACCTTGTTACAAAGGTATGTAATTTGCATTGATATAGTCAAACGTGTGAATTTTTTGTTTAATTTTGTCGGCCATGATGAGTTAAGCCTTATTACTTTTTGGTAAACTCTATTCTCTATACAAATCTCTTAGCCACAAGCTCTACTTCAGATACACTTCATATACTTGCTCATGTTTTACATTATGCACTTCTCATGTATTTGCTTATTTTTTTATCTTCTAGGCAGGCCTTGTGATTTTATCACTTGTTTTTTTTAGTGCTAACAAGTCATCCTACCAACATCGTGCATCAAGCCGAACACCCGGGACCATCCTTTGCCTTGAGATACTACCAAGGGTGCTTAGTGGGGGTTTAACCCACCACCTTGGTGATGCAAGTCCAACCCTCTTCCAACTAAGCTAGCTCCATTGGGTTGTGTGTGACAAGCGTTACGCAAAAGAGGTCTTAAGGAAGCCAATAAAGGATCTATACAATTAGACATATAAGAAGTTTTTTTGGGGGGATGTCCTTGAGGATATGTACAAAGGATACTAGCACCCACCCCTGGTTCACCGCCAAGGTTCATTCTCGAGATCACCCCTAGTTCACTACCCTTGCATCGCCGAGGATTGAACCAAGGACTTGATTTCGCCTTTTATAATGAGAAAATAACTTTTTCAAGTTCCTAATGTGAAATTGTAAGAAGGTGTTTAGGTGATGTTTGAGGATGATCTTCCAAAGGGAGGTAGCATTCCCAGTGGGATTCCACCTAATGCTTTTAGTTGAGAGTCCACTTGTAAGGAGGTAAAGTCTGCTTCAAAAACAAAGAATAGATATGGTACATAAAGATGAGATGGCACAATAGGTCCACCTACAAATGCATCCCATTTTGTTCTACCAAAGTAGTGGCCTCTGCAAGATCATGGATAGAAACGATTGGGAATTTTAGAAGAAGATGGATGTGATTTTACTTGGCACTTCAATGCCAAAACCCAGAATTATCAAATTCCTTCCTATGATAAGTCTTGGGTATAACCCTTTCTATGATGGTTACAACTTGGTCTCACAGGTCATTTTAGCCATTTGTAGACGTTATGAGTACCTTTCAATTTATTACACGCCTCTCTCTCTCTCTCTCTCTCTCTCTCTCTCTCTCTCTCTTGCATTATGAGACCAGTATAGTTCCATCCTCCTTCCATCATAGTCATCAACCACACTAACAGACCCACCCCCCCGCCCCTCCAACACCAAAAATAAAACATAAAAATCATCGAACTTGCCATATTAAATCCTCCCATCAGCTTATCAATTAGCTCGTCCTTCATTTTTAGGTCTTGCAAAGAGTTTGGCAACCATTGACCATTTGTTGAGTATATGTTGAAACTTGCACCTCCAATTATCCGAACAACTTGATGATGTAAGGAAGGAGTTGAATATTTAAATAACTTCCCACATTGCTTGTCCCTTCAAGAAGAGGTCCTTGTTGGTAGACTCCTGGATCTCCTTTCCCCCTTGACAAAGAGCGTCTATGAGAAGCTGGTTTTCTCTCAGTAATGGGTTGGGCGTCTCAACAAAACTTAATCCAAAAAGTGGAGCAAGATCAAATGGAGACAAATGTTGAAGATTACAATGGCACTCTGAACATGAAGGTGGTCAGAAAGTTTCCTCTGGAAAATGCTTTTTGGTTTTTTGCCGACTGGGGACATGCATTAGATGATACCAACAAACTAAGATCATATCCCATCTCATATGGAGATGTCCAGCAATCAAGTCTATAGATGGGCGTTTTGCCAGCTTGGCACCCCTTTCTTTAGATGAGACCTTGCGCTAGCTCTAGGCGCTTGGACAATGAGGATATCAGGACAGAAATTTGTATGATTAGAGTTATAGTCCTAAAATCCATATGGGTGTTTAGAAACGAACAACTATTCCAAAAAAAAGAACGGAGTGCTGCATGCAGAATTGGTGTTGGAAAACTGCGGAGGGCTTTTGTCAAGCAAGAGGAAGCGGCTTGCCGAGAAGTGGAAATATACTGCAACAACAAAAAAATTGTAACTTGGATTAAGGGTACGATTAGGGTCAATGGTCTCAAATCCCTCATGGGGCTTTGCACCAATGAACGGGCCTTTTTGTACATGTTGGAAGCCCCTCTGCAAAGGATATGCCAAAGTTTGCATGTATGATTTTGAGTTAATTTAAAACAAGCTCTAATGAACATGTCAAATAAATCATATTAGATAGGATGGGATCAATAGTAAAACAACGGATAGAATTTCCTTTTAAAAAACTATCCCTTTTAATGATTTTAAAACCGATTTTAAATTAAGAGAAGATGGAATCATTAGTAAAAAGGGACTCGAATTTTCTTTCAAGAAAATATTACTTTTAATGATCTCAAAACCAGCACAATGAGTCAACTTGGTCAAATCTAACATCAAACTTAGTATTCCAATCAATGTTAGGGAAAAGTGTGCATCAGCTTAGCCTTGAGCCGGTTGCAAAATCAAAGAAGCCGGTTGAGGGGAGGGCAATAAGGAGGAAATTCCACTTAAAATACATGGAAAATAGTGTAATTTTGCAAAAATATTGGCTAGTATTGTAAAATTTCCGGTTCAAATTTGACTTGGAGGGATTTTTGAATGTTTGTGAAAATGATTTTTCCCAAACACTGATTCCAATCCCCCAACTTCTCTCTAAGAGTGGACTCCTTATATCCATCTTGTAGACAACACAAAAACTAAAAACCATTAATGCCTTTAACAACCTTATCGCTCATCACATTTTGTATTGAGCTGATGAGTTAGACATTGAAATAGGCAATGAATTTCATTCTTTGAGAACGCTCCACTATTCCAAGCAAAAATAACCACATGTTTTCAATGAGAATGGACACTGGATAACCCACATAAAAAACCAATTGTTTAAGTTAACCCAAAAAAAGGGAAAATTACCAAAATACCCCTCTAATTTGAGGAAATTCCCAAAATACCCCTCAAATTTCAAAATTCCCAAAATACTCTTGTATCTATTTTGGTTTGATTATTCAAGATTTTCTAATCTTCATTCTTTTTTGACAATTGAGATCCGTTTTTGAGTGCTCAACATGTAATTTGTCACCAGCTAGCATCGCAAAAAAGGCAATTATGTCTAAAAATAATGAAGCAATTCATCTCCAAAGCCTACATAACCAACTCAAATTATAGTTTTAGCATCTTGTACGATAGACAATCACTCTTCTTGTGAAGACCTGCAAAAAAATTTATTTTTGGAGAAATTTACTCTCACAACTAGGGGTATTTTGGGAATTTTGGAAAATTTGAAGGGCATTTTGGGAATTTATGACAAAATATCGAGGGTATTTTGGGAATTTTTGAAATTTGAGGGGTATGTTGGGAATTTCCACAAATTAGAGGGGTATTTTGATCATTTTCCCAAACAAAAAAGAAAAAAAAGAGCTCATCAATCTTTGAGAATGTCTTATACTAGTAAGGACATATACAACCAAAAATCTTGCAAACACTCTTTTTTGACATAGCAATAGCTTAAATCACTAGGAGAGACAAGGCCAATCAATAAAGTATTATGGGCGACAACGGTGCGTGTAAGTTTAAGAGTACTCTGGAGACCCGTCTTCCAAACCAGGATTTCGAATCTTCGGAAAAAAAAACAAAAGAAGCCACCCTTTTACCCTAGAGTCAATTTGTTTAGTTTACCTAGTGAAAGCTGTGTAAGATATTTACTAATGGCAACAAGTTCCATGTGACACAATTTAAGTTTGGTGGGTGTCTTTGGTTGCACTCTACAGAATGAATAATTATGCACAATTTGCAATTAAAGAACAAACTTTGCATTTCTATATTTCATGTGGTCAAATTATTGCAATGAATTCATTTGCACCCCCCCTTAAGAGGTTGGTTCTGTTTTCTCCTTCTTTCTTATGTAAAGAAACCTTATTCGTAAATAAGATTATACAATTAAGTATGGCTAGTCTAAATATATTTGGATTGAAGTTGGCATAAATTTTCTACACACTAATTTATTAAGCCTTGCAACTCATATTGGACATAGACAAAGCCATCAAGCTAGTCTCACATTAATTCAAGTAAGAGAATCAAGGCCCTACAGCTTCAGTGCCATACACCATTCTAAATGGTGTTAGTGAAACTATGCCAACATACACAAGAAGATTTAGAAATTTTCTCATGTAGGAAAAGGGATCCTTTTTCAATGTTTTTCATACAATGCATAACATCATGAGCTTTTGCTCGGGATGCACCGCATACCTAGCCAGGCCGAGGTCCCCCTGCCCCTAATTGTACCTAGCTAGGTATGTCGTGCCTCCCTCACAGAAGCTCATGATGTTGAGTTAAGTCATAATGTGGGAATTATTGTGAGAATATGTCCAAAACTTCTTGTGCTAGTCAGTGTTACATGTGACACAAATGAAGTTTGGTAGGTGTATTTGGTTGCACTCTAACAAGATGAATAAGTATACCCAATTTGCAATTAAAGGACAAACTTTATAGCTCTGAATATCATGCAGTCATATTATTGCAATGAATTCAGTTCCACCCCCCTTACGAGGATATGTTTTCTCCTTCTTTCAAACCCTGTTCATAAATAAGACTATAGAAGTAAGTATGGCTAGTCTAATCTATTTGAGTTGAAGATGGCATAATAATTCTACACGCTAATTTATTAAGCCTTGCAACTCATAGTGGGAAGCCATAAAGCTGGGGAGAAAGCAAGCTTACCACCGGGCTGGCGGTCCCCTGCCCCCAATCGTACCTAGCTAGGTATGCGGTGCCTCTCGATTCTAACTCAATGCATATGGAATGTTACCATATACATGTGGTAGTGATGTGTGTGAACACACTAGGACCGCTGGGGCATTTTTTTCCTCTTTAGGAGGTTTTTCTCCCCGAGCATTGTATATACGCCTATCACTCTAGGGCTATCTATCTTTCCATTGCACACTAAGTAACACACTCTATATTGTGTGCCTTGAGATTCCTTCGTCTTCTCCAAGTTGTGTGTGTTTCTCTGCAACCCTAATTCCAACAATTGGTATCAGAGCAGGTCACGTTCTCCCGGGCTTAGTCGCCAGCTACTCCAGCACACACCTGCTCACTTTCTCCGATTTCAGTGAGCTTTGGCAAGCGTTCGCAGGTCAACAAATATTTTGGGAAAGCTCGAGGAGCTTGGTCTACTCAGAATTTTGATTTGGGCTCATTTCGACCTCCGTTTCCACTACAAACAGTAGTACTGCATAGGCTATTTCGTCATTTTGTGCAGAATTTCTGTCAGTGCCGTTTTTTGCATAACAGGTGCCTTATAGTCTTCTACGGTTTGTGCTATATAGCACAGGTTGTTCCCGCTCTATTTCTCCTATTTTCGGGCAGTTTTCACATCAGGTGCAGCATTTACCATGGCTGACAACAACAACACAGATGTGTTCAAGATGTTTGCTGCTGAGGATAGGTTGGATGGGGACAACTACCCTATGTGGGCTTATATGATGCAACATGTTCTTGTGTCAAAGGGCGTCTGGAACATTGTGCAAGGCATTGATGTACGTCCTAATTCTGAGGATGTAGGCGATGTTGAGGATGTTACAGGTCTTGCTGCAAGGATTGCTATTGTTAGAGTTGTTTTGCCTACGGCAGAACAAGCTCGTTGGGATGTTAAGGATGCGCAGGCTCATGCATTGATTGCGTTGTCTGTGAAGCGCACCATTGTTCCTCACATCCGTTCAGCAAAATCTGCAAAACAGGCTTGGGATATTTTAGCATGTCTTTATGCAAGCCGCAATGAGGCTAAAATTGCTCTGCTACGTAAAGAACTGGAGTCGAAGATTATGCATGAGGAAGATGATATGGACACTTTCCTTGCTAGTGTCAAGGATATCAATGAGCAACTTATTTCTACAGGTGAAGTTATTTCAGACAGTTCCCTTGTGCAGACTGTTCTTGATGCCTTACAAGATTCTTACCAGACTTTTGCTAGTACTTGGAGACTTATGACCCAAGGAAATCCAGAAGTTGTCAAGTTTGATGCATTATGCACATTGCTGTTGCGAGAGTCACTTTCCAGAAAAAACTAGACAGCGTGCAATTGAACAGGCTTTTATTGCTTCTCAAAGAAAGGGTGATAACAGCAATGCAGCCACTTCTTATGGTTCTGCTGCGAGTGGCAAAAATTATGTTCCTAATGCTTCTGCTAGCAGAAATTCGTATGGAAATTCTAGTGATAAGGGAAAAAAGAAGATACGTTGCCATTATTGTAAAGCCAATGATCATTTCATCAAGTCGTGTCCTAAGTTGAAGGCCAAAGAGGCTAAGAAGAAAGAGGGTGGTTCCACTGCAAATACTGGTTCCACTACAAATGCAGCCATTGTTGAGTCTTCTGTGAAAGGAGACTGTGATGCTGATGTTGATGCAGAATGGGCTTTTAGCACAGAGTGCACTTACAATCCTGTTGTCCATGATGTGTGCTTGCCAGTTGCTGCAGATTCACATGTGTGGTATTTCGATGGTGGTGCTACAAAGCACATTACCTCGCATCATGAATTGTTTACCTCTCTCGAGTTTGTCCCTCATGAGAATTCAGTCACTTGTGCCAACAATGCCTCTTATCCAGTTCAGGGAGTTGGAAAGATTGTGCTTACTGCTGCTAATGGCAGTTCTTTCACACTTGTTGATGCACTTTATATACATGGAATCAAGAAGAATCTCTTGTCTGTATCCGCACTTGCTAGACTTGGACTTGTAGTCAAATTTGTGGATGACAGATGTACAGTTCATGATCTCAGTTTTGGTGATGAAATTGTTGCATCTAGCCTTTTGTGCCATGGGCTGTATAAGCTCACTTTGTATGACAAGTGTGGAAAAAAATTTGCAAATGTTGTTGCAAATTCAAGGGCTATTTCAGATGCAAAACTTTGGCACGCACGTTTTGGTCATCTGAATTTTGTCAGTTTGTTGCGTTTGTAGAAATCTGATATGGTTGCATCTTTGCCGCCTCTTGAAGCACCTGTCAAACATGTTTGTGAAGGCTGTATTTTGGGTAAGATGCAGCGTTCTAAGTTTCCAAAGGATGGTTCAGTTCGGGCCACATGCAGGTTGCAGCTTGTGCATAGTGATGTTTGTGGGCCCATGCAAACTCCATCCTTGGGCAATTACCTGTACTTCGTGACTTTCATTGATGATTACTCCAGGCATGCATGGGTATTTTCACTTAAAGCGAAGTCCGAAGTTTTTATGTGCTTCAAACAATTTCTGGCTATGGCTGAAAATGTCTCGAAATGTACTATGGGCACCCTCTGTTCCGATCGAGGAGGGGAGTATATGTCTCATGAATTTAATGCATTTCTGGCTAGTCGTGGGATAAAACACCAATGTACAGTGCCTTATACACCTCAACAAAATGGTGTTGCTGAGAGGAAAAACAAGTCACTGACAAAAATAGCACGATGTATGGTCAAAAGTCAAGCTTTGCCGCATTCTTTTTGGCTTGAGGCCATCATGTGTGCCACTTATGTACTTAGCAGGTGTCCTACGAAATCTTTGCTGTCTATTACTCCATATGAAGCATGGCATGATAGAAAGCCTTCTATTGAGCACATGCGTGTTTTTGGTTGTTTGGCATATGCTTTGGTGCCACAAGTGCAGCGCAAAAAATTGGATGATAAGGCTGTCAAATGTATTTTTGTTGGTTATAGTGCTGAAAGCAAAGGTTACAGGTTGGATCATCCGCAAACAAAACGTATTCTGGTTTCTCGGGATGTAGTGTTTGTGGAAGATTCTGTTCATCCCTTGCTGTCATGTACTAGAGACAGTAATGTAAGCTCACAGGACATTTATGACACTTTGTTGCCTCTTTTCAGTGGTGGAAATACGAATGTAAGTTTCAATGAGGCAAATGTACAGCCTATGGGGGTTTCTAAAAATGTTTTAGATCAGCCTATTACTAATGCAGATGTACATGATGTACTTGATGAGAAAAAGGCTGAAAATGAGCAGGCTAGAGGTATGCCAAAATGGCTGGTGCACACTTTGCGTGACAATAAATTGGATGCACCTTTGGCTAGTCGTACTCGTTCAGGCTTTCTCCATGCATCTTATGTATCAGATTGTTATGCTTTGGCTGTGTCTAGCTTACATGATGTTGAGGAGCCTCTGTCTTTTGATGAAGCACAGAATTCAGAAAATTGGATGGCTGCCATGCAATCAGAATATGATACACTTATAGAAAATGACACATGGAATTTATGTGATTTGCCTCCTAGCAAAAAGGCCATTGGTACGAAGTGGGTTTACAAGTTGAAACGCAAGCCGGATGGTGACATCGATCGCCATAAGGCTCGACTTGTTGCAAAAGGTTATGCATAGCAAAAAGGGATAGATTATGAAGAGACTTTTGCTCCCACTTGTCGTATGACTACTGTATGTTTTCTATGGGCATTGGAAACTCATTTTGGTTGGGATGTACATCAATTAGACATTGTTACTGCTTTTTGAATGGTGACATATTTGAGGAAGTTTATGTAACGCAGCCTCGCGGTTTTGTCATAAAAGGACAAGAGGACAAAGTGTGCAGATGTAAGAAAGCTTTGTATGGGTTGAAGCAATCTCCTCGTGCTTGGTATGAGAAAGCTGACACTCATTTGGTTAAACGAGGCTTTCGTAACAGTCCAACAGAAAGCACATTGTATGTAAAGCGTGAGGGTGATGTACTTCTCATTGTGGTTCTTTATGTTGGTGATTTGTTGATCACTGGACCAAATGAGAGACATATTGCTGAATTTAAGGCTGATTTAAATGCTACTTTCAAGATGAAAGATTTGGGACTGTTGCATCATTACTTGGGTATACAGTTTAAGCAGTGTGATGGTGGTATTGCCTTGTGTCATAAAAGTTACATAGAGACATTGCTATGTAAGTTTGGACTTGAGGATTGCAAACCTATTGCCACTCCCATGGAAACAAGTTTGAAGTTGAGTCTACATGATGCTGGCGATCCTGCTAATGTCACTCTTTACCAAACTGTTGTTGGCTGCCTCATTTATGTATGCAACACGAGGCCGGATATTCAGTTTGCAGTCTCACAGGTCAGCAGATTTATGCATAGCCCAGGGTCTAAGCATTGGCAGGCTGTTAAGAGGATTTTCCCTACCTTAGTGGCACTTTACATCTTGGCTTGTTTTATCCCAAGGGGGGATCAGTGCTGCTAGACTTACATGCTTTTTCGGACTCAGATTGGGTTGGTTGTTTTGACACGCGAGTGTCCACAAGTGGTTTTTGTTTCATGCTTGGTAGTTCATGTATATCATGGTTGAGCAAGAAGCAACCTACTGTGGCCACTTCGAGTTGTGAGGCTGAGTACAGGACAGTCTTCACAGGTACGGTTGAGTGTGTATGGCTCAGACGCCTTATGGCTGATTTGGGTGTTGGACAGGACACTGCCAACACTATCTACACTGACAGTCAGAGTGCATTGGCAGTTACGAGGAGCCCAGTTTTTCATGCTCCCACAAAGCACATTGAGGTGCATTACCACTATGTCAGGCAGAGGCTCTCAGCAGGAGAGATCAGCTTGGCTTATGTGCCAACACAGGACAACCTTGCAGATCTTTTCACAAAGGCATTGTCTCATGAGAAGCTTGAAGCTTTCCGCAAAGCTTTGGGCTTACTCCCCTTTGTGGACTGATCATGTCCTCAGGGCATGGTACTTTCCTTTACTCATGTGCCAGCTCTCGTTCACCGCATCACTCCAAGGGGGATTTGTTACCATATACATGTGGTAGTGATGTGTGTGAACACACTAGGACCGCCGGGGCATTTTTTCCCTCTTTAGGAGGTTTTTCCCCCCGAGCATTGTATATACGCCCATCACTCTAGGGCTATCTATCTTTCCATTGCACACTAACACACTCTCTATTGTGTGCCTTGAGCTTCCTTCGTCTTCTCCAAGCTGTGTGCGTTTCTCTGCAACCCTAATTCCAACATGGAAGGGTGTAAAGGCATAAAGTTAACATTCCTTCGTATCTCTTCAACAATTTCTTTGATTATCATGTTAAATATTTGTTTATTTTTTACTTTTCCCATTAAAAATTTAAAGCGGCCACGTGTTTCAAAGCAAGGAGTTGACCCGCACTCCAAATAATACTTTTTTACACCTGCATTTGTAGTGTGCTAACATATGGGACAAAGTGAAGGTTCACGTTTGCATCCTAAAAGAATAAATGGGAAGGGAAGTCAAGCCATGTAATTGTGTGAAATGAAAGAAGTACTTTGCAAACCCATCTTATCTTCGAAAAAATAAGAAACCACCCTTTTGCCATAGTGTCTATTTATTGGCACTACCGGAGGCAGTTGCCAATGCAATGATTCGATTTTTACTACAAAAAGTGTGGCCCTATATTTCGGGCCAGTAATAGTAATCTCCTTTTTAAGAGTTGACAAGTCTCTCTCTCTCTCTCTCTCTCTCTCTCTCTCTCTCTCTCTCTCTCGTCTTGTTGCTCCTAGAGCTTAAAGGACCTGGCCATCTGTGTGTTTACACTCACATGGGCTCGCGGAATATGGCAACGGAGCATTTCCAACAGGCATAGTAGCAAGACTCCTCGACTACAAAATCTTACATTGTTGTGGGCCATTATCAAGAATCGAGCGGAGGCACAACGCACACACGCAGGCGCACACAGAGAAACCGGCAGTGCCACTCATCCTGTAGACGCCTTGTTTTGTTTATCTAGTGGAAGGTATGTAAGATATTTATTATTGGCAATGTTCGACAAATTCACCCACCTAGTCGATGTTACATGTGACATAAATCAAGTTTGGCAAGTGTAATTGGGTGCACTCTACAGAATGAATAAGTAAGCACAATTTGCAATTAATGAACAAACTTTGTAGCTTTGAATTTCATGTGGTCAAATTATTGCAATGATCTTAATCTGCTTTCTCCTTTTTTCTTATGTAAGAGACCTTGTTCATAAATAAGACTATACAAGTATGGCTAGTCTAATCTATTTGGATTGAAATTGGCATAATGGTTTTGCACGCTAATTTTTTAAGCCTTGCAACTCATGCTGGACATAGATGAAGCTATAAAGCTAGTCTCAAATTAATTCGAGTTAGAGAATCAAGTTGCCTATGCCAACATATGGTTGCTTTTTGCGGGCATGGGAGATTAGGCTTACCATACTTATATGATACAAGGGAAACATACTTAACTAAGTTCTTGTTAAAGGGTGTCCTTGAAGGGTGTATAGACAGTTCACGGTCCTTTGTGTCCCTTCCACAATTGCTTAGATTACCATTGGAAATATTTCATTATTTTAGGCTTTGCCCATTGAAAATTTAAGGCCATGAGTTTCAAAGCAAGGAGTCGAACCGCACTCCAAATGATACTTTTGTACACATGCATTTGTTGTATGCTAACATATGGAACAAGGTTAAAGTTCATGTTGGCAACCTAAAAGAATGAAATAGAAGGGAAGTCAAGACATGTAATGCTGTGAAATGAAAGGACCCATTGACAAACTACAAACAAGAGCACAGTTCAATTGTTCGCATGAAAAGGTAGGTCCAATCAATGCCAGGAAACAATAAAATTACAAATGTCCATGAGAAGTAGGTCCAACCAATGCAAGAAAGCCATTGAATTGACCAATGTTCGCCCAACTCTCTTCTCCTCTAAAGCTTCTTTTAGAAAGCCAAAAACAATGACTCGTACCATGTTCATTACGCGAGATACCTTATCAAGTCCTACCATTTGCTGTTGCCTCTTTCGATGACCTGTATGTACCGCGAAGCCTTCTGGAATTTTGGCATGCTTGTAAGCTGATCAGAAAGAACTATTGATTTTGTGCATGTGCCTGGTGTGGGATAGAAAAGGAGAAGAAAGCAACTTCACCAACAGATGACGGCAAGATGGATCACACACGCTTTTATGGATTGCACGACACCCAAATAGATAATTTTGCACCAGTACAACCAAGATTAACAATGTTGCAACTTGTAGGGGCTTCTTCCACCACTACAGAAATATAAATCACAGAGAATATGCACTAAGTCAACCTCTAGTGCTCTACCTTGTAACAAGGACTACAGGTTCATCCCTTTTGCATAATAGCATTGTATTCATCAGTCTCTCCTACTTCAAGAACTAAGCTCCTTACAGGCAAAAACCCGTCCACTTTATGCCCCTGATGGTATCACTGCTCAGCACAACTCATCTCTCCTCTGCAAAATAAGATATCAGAGTTAAAATTTCATTCACATAGAAGAAGAGAAGGCTTTCTACCCCTCTGCTCATCTTTCCCTCCTGCCCCACCCAAGAAGTGGTTTCTCTATACATGACCATTTCTTTGAATATACTGACGCAGTTGGTTCTACAAAGCAATTTACATGCAGAAAAACGATCTCCCAACAGATTGACATATATTTCCATACAACAAAGGTGCTTCAACTTGATAAATCCAGACTGATAGAAATGACAGCAAGTTATAGCAGCAGATAAAGTGAGGAGTGCCTTTCAGATATTAGCACTGTGCATGCTGCTTTTAGCACAAAAAGCGCATTTCAGAAAATTTAAACTCAACTGGGACTCTCAGCACTTCTAGAAAACACAGTTTAAGGTGCTCTAGATGCTTCTCTCTAATGCCGAAAACAGTGAAATCTGTTGAGAGAGAGAGAGAGAGAGAGAGAGAGAGAGAGAGAGAGAGAGAGAGAAATGAAATGAAATGATATATTAACGTCTACAAAAGGCCAAAATTACCTATGAGACCAAAATGATTACAATGGTGAGTCTATTACCAAGTCTGGGTACAAACAAAGAAAACTACAAACTAGAAACTGAGATAGGAGTGCTACCGACTCCTATGGGTGGCTGGTAAGCTTAGCAATGGTATAATGCCACAAAGGTACAAAGTGGGGATAAGTGTCACCATGATACAATATAGCAGCAACATGAAGCCTATCCTAATCGACACTCTGGGTGTCACGCTAGGATCCTGTGGATCCTCTGCCGCAATCTCTGTCGGTGCTGTGTGGCTCCCCTCCTCAGTCGTGGCCGTCTCGATCTCCCCAACTCTAAAGCTCGATCAATGAGAGTACCACTGGTGTGTGTATGGGTGGGAACCGAGCTCTGTGGTGGTGGTGGTGGCCCCTTTGTGAAACCGGCCCGTAGGGCGGTAGGCGTTGGCTTTCAACCGAAAT
Source organism: Adiantum capillus-veneris (assembly GCF_014529385.1). Taxonomy (NCBI): domain Eukaryota; kingdom Viridiplantae; phylum Streptophyta; class Polypodiopsida; order Polypodiales; family Pteridaceae; genus Adiantum; species Adiantum capillus-veneris. The sequence continues at coordinate 136,255,354 of NC_140939.1, forward strand.
TCTTTACTTTATACACACACACAGAGCACTTTGCAAAGAGAACCTGCGACGGGAGTTAACACTTGAATACACACACGGCTCGAAAGCTAGAATGCTCCGAGCAGACGCCGACAACCTGTAGGCCCCAAAATTGGCGCCCCTTTCGGTATTTCTTTATTCTTTAGGAGGGTAAATTACAAGGTAAGGTCCTGGGAATCCTTCACGTGTATCCACCTAGATACCATTTGATTTGGCCAAATTTCGGCAGCATAACAGCCCCAAAACTTGCGCGAAACCAATTCCCCTGCTGGAACTCGCTTGCACTGGCGTCTACCCTCTGATTCCTGCCCAAAAACAGTAAATTCAGCACGCTGTATTTACTGGTTATTGCCCTGTTTTCAGCCCCAAACAGTCCCCTAACTGTCCTTTGCCAGTGGGGCACGATTCCCAATGATCCTGGCGTCCGTATGGCTGAAAAACAGTGAAATTACAGCGCATACACAGCGCTGATTTTGCACCTGTACGGTGAGGTTATGACCCTCACCAGTGCCTGCTTTGGAGCAGCAGTTAGCTACCCCTGTTCCTGCTCAAGGAGGCTCTTGCCTCAGCACAAAAGCATGAACCCACACAACTGTACATCAGTCAAATGAGTAGCCCTCTTGTGGGGCATCACATAACTGCACGTAGGGGAGAGAGAGAGCAGTGTGTAGTGTGCAGGGCATCACTCCTAGCACCACACTGTACATGAGAGGGAAAGAAAGCACTCCATAGCTCTTAACCTGTGACAAAAGCTGAAATGAGGCCTCTCCCAGCATAAAAATCAGCGCCCATTTTCCTGCAAGAGGCAAGTGCATGAAAAGTTGACACTTGGCGCATTTACAAGCATTTGCCCGTTTCGGGCTTGCCGCTTAAAAATATCCTGACCGGTTGCCCAGTTGACTTCGCGGCAGGGTTATAAAATGTTCCCCTAGTCATACCGGAGGTAATGACGCGAACACATTTCACGGCCCAAAATAGCAGTTCCCTAAATTTTAGGAGATGCTTCCGTTGGGCTGCCACTGGTCTTCTGACCATGTATCCTCATTAGGACCGCATCCAAAAGTGCAATGTGGCCCAACTGTCGGATACTTTTTGTTGGTAGTCCCACCTTGACTTTACGCCTTAATTGAGTTCACTTCCTAGTATCCACCAACTTGCTAAGTGCGACGGGGGGACCTATATGATCTTGCTCTGAGCCTAGACATCCTCTTACCATACGAATTCCAGTGCCGACCACTTCCCGTCTGCGGGTGAATCTACCGTTCACATTGGCCATACAATGTCCGACCGTTTGCTACTTCAAAAAGAGGGTCTTAAACAAATAAAATAAACCCCATTGGAAAGAAACCAACAACCAAGGTTAGCAATTGCCACATCTCTGTGACATGGTTAATAACTGCCACGTCCTCGTGACACTTTGCCTCTGTGTACTCGGACTGAAGAAATCTTAAATGCATCTCTGGGATTGTCTCTGTCTATGTCCTCTCAATAGAGAGTCTCTATGTCTTTGTATCTCAAGTAGAAATAATCCGAGACATCTCTGATCCTAATATCTCATGACTCTATCTAACAAGTCAAAACCATCTCTGAATAAACAGTGAAAGCGTCCCCGAATTTCATAGTAGACTGTGCAGTGACATAATGAAGTGAAACTCTGTCTCTGGCTCTGCATGGCATAACTGACATATCCTCCTGTCTACTGGTATGCCTCTGAATCTACCTGTCTCAATATCAACCTGGTGTGAAGATGTGCGTATCTGGCCTATAGCACATCGTAACCCATGAGATAGATGTGTGTCCATGTAGCTGGGCCGTGTGACAAAGCCGTCTGTCGTGAGTTGGAGAAGATGCTCTCTATAGAAAGCCCTCTTCGTACCCAACTCCCGTGATGGCTCTATCCATGTCCTCCTGGTATCAAGCTAGATAAAATCCTGCCGAATGAGTCTAGTAATCTCCATCCGGGTAAGAGCCAAAGATGGTGCATCAAGAGAATATTGGAAAGGGGGCAGCCTGTCCATGCTGAGACCATGCCTCTGAAACCATGAGCTCATCTGTGCATACCAACATGATGTATCTCCTTGTAATGCCAGCTGTCTGGATGACACAAGAGCAAGCCTAGCATATGTGTCCCTGGTGGTGTCCCACAAGCTGTGTACAAATGATACTGATCTCGTAAGTGCCTCAATCTCCATAGGTGGGGCAGCCAGCTCCGCTCGTATGATGTCATGTGGGACTGAGGTCTTGCCTCTGATCAGCCCAGAAATCATAGATACCAAGGGCCTCTCCATATTACTCCATCCAGCACTGCCAATAGATGGTCCCCAAACCTGAACCCCGTAGTGCATAACTGAAGCGACCAAAGTGTCGAAGAGCCAGAGCTGTGTTCGAGGTTCCTGGAACTCAACCTGCGAACAAATCCTCTCTAAACTGCCTAGGGCTGCATAAGCACGAGTCAATCTAGTGTCTGCTGCCACTTCCAGTGTGAACCTCGGTCCACTAAAGACCACCCCAAGATATGTGTATACATCAGTGTACTCCATACTGTCCTGTCCATATGTGAATGTAGGTGCTGATCTCCTGACCCACTGTGGTGTGTTATTAAATACCATTACCTTGGTTTTACCAAGGTTGACAGACAATCCACTATCCCCTGCAAAACTATGCAATGCGTCCAAATGTCTTTGCATACCCTCTGGTGAGTCTGATATCAACACGATATCGTCAGCATACAATAAAAGAGGGATCCATGTCCCTGCAAGCTGAGCACCTCTATCTCCTCCTCTGTCAATATAATCAGAGACCTCATCAACATACATACCAAATAAAGTAGAGGACAATGGGCATCCCTGTTTCACTCCGATAGTGGAGTGAACTATGTCAGATATCCCCTCTGGTGTGCGTACATGACCCATAACTGAACTGTACAATGCCATAATCCCCCATATCAGTTCTGTGGGTATCCCCAAATCCATAAGTGATAGAGAGAGAGAGAGAGAGAGAGAGAGAGAGAGAGAGAGGAGAGAGAGAGAGAGAGAGATGAAATGAAGTGCTATATTAACATCTTCAAAAGGCCAAAATGACCTATGAGACAGAAAATGTGGAACTCCATAAATGAACAATCTGAATTCAGAATGTACATCAGAGGGCTTATAAAGCCAATGTGATATACATGATAATCATTTGGCTACTTGCATTCTTTGACTATCCTGTTATTAACATTATTGTTTACCACACTAGATAGTAGAAGCACCCACAGTCTCCTTAAAGGAGGTATGTTCTGATAGCTCAATACAAGGTTAGAAAATTCAGCTTTGTCTTGTATTTGTCCAGGCACACCTTAGAATAATAAAGCTAAGAGTTTGTAGTCAAACTTAATCCTACCGATCCTGGGAATCTGCACTTGTATGCTTGTAGCCTTCTATTTAATTCAGTCATCATTGTTACATGCAGGCATCTTGTGCTTCACAACCTTAATAGAAGGCCTCAACTGCTAATGTGGACTAAATAACATATGCAGTGAAAAGTTAGTGTTAATCGTAATAAGATGTCCAGCAAGTGCACTCAGGGGCACATGCCCCGTCACTGCTTCATTAATAATTTGCTTCTTGCATCATCAATATTTCGACGACGTTCGTGGGCCACAAACAGGGTACCATGCAGTGCAGGGAATCTGTGAATTAGACCCTCTCAATAACTGGTAGTGCTATAAACCACCGCAGGAGAGCTTCACATAAGTCTAAGCAAGTGCAGACCAGAGCACATGCCCAGTTTGCAAAGCAGCTGCTTCATTAATCAAAAAAATCATTTGCATCTCACATCTACAACATTTTCCACAATGCTTGTGGGCCACAAACACAGTGATAAGTGACACACTAGCTCTACACTCTTTCTTCTATGACGGACTTTGCTAGGAGTGATTTACGGCACTAACGGTTTGGTCACTAGGAATGTAGATGATCTTTAGCAAGCCTTTGGGAGCGGATATTACCCAAAGTCGGCAGTAAGCTTGCCAATAACGAATCTCCTTCAAGCATGGAGTTTGGGCCACAAGAATAGGATTGTTCTTGAGATGACCCGGACTACGCTTGAGTATCGAGAGCTACCTAGGTCATAGTGGAAAAAGGCAGTTGTCACTGCTATTCAGAGACTCAACCAGGTCTACTACAGCTTCGCTTCCTTGAGAGACTCCGTTTGAGGCTAAATTTGCTAGAAAGATTGACCACTCCCATTTCCGTGAAGTGTCTTATGTCCATATTCTTAACAAGTAAAGTGAGAAGTTTGATTTCAAGTCCCACGCGATTTTTGTCATTCCCAACACTCTTTCCAAATGCTAAACGTCTTTATGACCAAAGCATGATATGGCATGGGGATGCACCTTCCCAGGAGGTCAACCATCCCAACATTGTTCCTGCACATGTGCTTAACCGCAAGGTTTCATAAAATGCTCTTAAGGTGTTAGGGACCTCCGGTCTAGCCAATTTACGCACGCCTTATAGTTAGGCACCACCATTATGTCACAAGTTGGGCTTACCCGGACTTGGGATTTCCTTGGTGCCAGCGCAGTTCACTTAATTCGCTAAGAGGTTGAGGTTGTCCAACATTGTTCCTGCACATGTGCTTAACCGCAAGGTTTCATAAAATGGTCTTAAGGTCTTAAGGACCTCCGGTCTAGCCAATTTACGCACGGCTTGTAGTTAGGCACCACTTACATGTCACAAGTTGGGCTTAACCTGGACTTGTGCCAACGCAGTTCACTTAATTGGCTAAGAGGTTGAGGTTGTCCACAAGATCAAAGGTCCAACTTGGCCCTCTTCGAGCTTAGAGGATGAACTTGCTCATGGGAACCTGCTTTGAGGATGGAGGTTGGAATTTGAACTTTGATATGATACCAATTGATATGGCAAGGGGCCCTTCCCAAGAGGTCAACCATCCAAGTATTGTTCCTACAAATGCGCGGTTAACTGTAAGGTTTCACAAACAAGTCCGAACTAGCTAATTTATGGAAGCCTTATAGTTAGGCACAACTTATATGTTACAAGTCTCGCTTAGCCCAACAATGCAGAAGTTTATCATTGTGAGCCAATAAGTGGTCTTCAACGAGTATGTAGCCAGTATCCCTCAATTTGCCTGTGTGTGATTATCCTGCCGATGATGGAGCTTATTACAAGTGAGCTCTGCTTTGATGTCTACAATCATGAGAGACACAGTACCTATGTGTTCAAGAGGCCCTCTCACAATTGAAGCGGAAGAAGACTATGCAAGCTAGAAGAATGGTACATACGAGTTGGTTTCAAGACTAAAGATTAAAGAAGTGGAAGGGCATTGGCATTAAGTGGGTTTACAAGACCAAGAACAAATCAAATGCTTTGTTGGATAAGCACTACCACAAAATGATGACGTGGCATGACCACTTGCGGACAGAAGTACTGACGTGGCAGTATGGACGTTGTGAACAGAAGTGCTGACATGGTAGTACGGACATTGACTTGGCATGCTAATGTGGCAGCCTGTACGGCCTTCCGCAATTCACGCTAACAGCAATACGGATTTTCCGCATATTGTGTTGACTGCTTTTTCTAGCAGTTTTTGGAACAACTTGCTTTTGGGACTTTTTGCTTTTGAGTTAGAAGCTTTTGGGGCTCTGCTTTTGGGGCATCCCGTGTAAAAATAAATAATCCCCAGGGGCCTCACTCTTCAAAGCATCAAAATGCAGAGTTTGAGAGCAGCAGAGGACCCCTCCGGGTGTTGTACTTTGCTCAAGCATAAATATAATAAAGTAATACCGAAAGGGGCGCCAGGTTTTGGGGCCAATACCTCTAGGCGGGGAGCTACGCCGGGCCGTGTCATTTGTAAATTTGTGAAGTATTAGAAGTGATTCTCTCGTGTGTTGTGCCGGATTCTCTACTTGGGGTGCCCAAGCCTATGACAGTGTATCAGAGCATCACGCGTGTGCTTTTCTCAAAGCATACCGGTCCTATCAAAGAGCAGACCAAGCACTTGGGCACTTTGGGAATTGTTATTGAAAGCATACCGGTCCTATCAAAGAGCAGACCAAGCACTTGGGCACTTTTGGGAATTGTTATTGAAGAATCTTCGTGTCCGACCCCGGACTTAAAAGGAAGATCCAGCACAGTCCACCTCACTTACCACTCTTATCTTGCATCGGACGCGCTCCCGTCTTCTTCACTTTGTCTTACAGGGCATAAGCCATAAAGAATCCCAGATTACACATGGGTTCTGGTGAAGAATCTGACAAAGATAACACCTCTCAGAGAAGATATTACAAGGAGAGGAGATACCCACTCCAAGAACAGATTTTGGAAAGGAAACTGATAGTGATACTGAAATCTTGCTGTTTGTGTGCAAAACACTAGTAGGAGCGAGGAACATGCATATAAAAGCATTTGGAAACATGGAACTGGACCTCGACTCTTTTGCAACGTGGTAAACCATTTGCTTAGAATTTTGCAGGTGAAATCGAGAATAAGATGAAGAATTGAGAGCGACGACACCTTGGAATGAACCCGATTACGATTCGAGATAAAAATCATGAACTTTGAATGAATGATGATAATTCTAGTGCATCAAGATTCCCATATGAATGAGATGACTAGATACTGTTGTGGGCGCATCAAGTGTTCCTGCGGGATGAGATGGCTACACAGGGATCTAGGTGCATCAAAACTTCTCAACGGATGAGATGACTAGATGATTAAAACACTGTGTTCAGTATGAACTAAGTGTGTGATTTGTGAATTGCATGGAAATTCCCCAAGATGATTTTGATTTATGAAATTAATATTTTCTGAAAGAACTTGCTAGTTGTTTGCAAATAACAAGTGAAAATCGAGAAAGATGATGATGAATTCGGAGCAATAACAGCTCCATAATGAACCTGATAACGATAAGAATCATGAATTCTGAATCATGAATGATTCAATGGAACTGTCGCGAGTGCATCAAGAGTTCATGCAGGATGAGATGGCCACACAGCTAGAACTAAATGATTGAACCACTTTGTTCAGTATTAACTTAGGTGCTCTTTGATAGGACCCGTATGCTTTGAGAAAAGCACACGCCTGATGCTCTGATACCACAATCACTGGCTTGGGCACTTGGGAACTTTGGGAATTGTTATTGAAGAATCTTCGTGTCCCGACCCCGGACTTAATAGCGAGTCCACCCTTACTTCATCTTGCATCGGACGCGCTCCCGTCTTCTTCACTTTGTCTTACAGGGCATAAGCCATAAAGAATCCCAGATTACACATGGGTTCTGGTGGAGAATCTGACAGAGATAACACCTCTCAAAGAAGATATTACAAGGCGAGGAGATACCCACTCCAAGAACAGGATTTGGAAAGGAAACTGAAAGTGATACTGATATCTTGTTGTCTGTGTGCAAAAAACTAGTAGGAGCGAGGAACATGCATATGAAAGCATTTGGAAACATGGAACTGGACCTCGACTCTTTTGCAACATGGTAAACCATTTGCTTAGAATTTTGCATGTTTTGTAGGTGAAATCGAGAATAAGATCAAGAATTGCGAGCGACGACACCTCGGAATGAACGCGATCACGATTCGAGATAAGAATCATGAACTTTGAATGAATGATGATGATTCTAGTGCATCAAGATTCCCATATGAATGAGATGACTAGATGCTGTTGTGAGCGCATCAAGAGTTCCTGCGGGATGAGATGGCTACACAGGGATCTAGGTGCATCAAGACTTCTCAACGGATGAGATGACTAGATGATTGAAACAGTGTTCAGTTCATAGATGACTAGATTATTGAAATAGTGTTCAGTATGAACTAAGTGTGTGATTTGTGAACTGCATAGAAATTCCCCAAGATAATTTTGATCCATGAAATTAATGTTTTCTAGAAGAACTTGCTAGTTGTTTGCAAATAACAAGTGAAAATCGAGAAAGATGATGATGAATTCAGAGCAATGACAGCTCCATGATGAACCTCATAACGATAAGAATCATGAATTTTGAATCATGAATGATTCAATGGAACTGTCGCGAGTGCATCAAGAGTTCATGCAGGATGAGATGGCCACACAGCTAGAACTAAATGACTGAACCACTCTGTTCAGTATGAACTTAGTATGTAAATGGACTGGGATCCCCGGAAATGATTACTCGCACACGACAGTGCTTGAGTACGGATGGAATGATTGACCACATGACTGCAGCATTTTGGTCTCGAAAATCTATGGACATAATCGCAATATTGGATTAGTCAATCCGACATCAGTGAGATCCGGGATGGATCTAGATGCGATTACTAAATAAGTTGCCAAGAATCATGGTCCTAGATCAAAACGGAATCTATGGACGTGATCGCAATATGGGATTAGTTAAATCGACATCAGTGAGGTCCGGTGCAGATCTAGATGCGATTGCTAAATACGTTGCCAAGAATCACGGTCCTAGATTCTATGTGATGTGTTATGAATGTGATTTAAATGTGATCTAAACGTGATGTTATGTGACTGTCATCTTTGTACAAGTGTTGGATTTGTATCGTCTAGTGCATCGGTACTTAGAGTCAATGTCTACTGAACTAGTTTATGGCTTATGTCTGATTTTTCAAGAGGGGTGTATGTCACAAAATGATGACGTGGCATGATCACCTGCGGACAGAAGTGTTGACGTTGCAGTACGGACACTGGCGTGGCAACTTGTATGGCCTTCCGCAATTCGCGCTGACAGCTCTATGGACTGTACGGATTTTCCACATATTGTGTTGATTGCTTTTTCTGGCAGTTCTTGGAACAAGTTGCTTTTGGGACTTTTTGCTTTTGAGTTGGAAGCTTTTGGGGCATCCGTTGTAACAATAAATAACCCTAGGGGCCTCACTCTTGAGAGCATCTGAACTTAGAGTCTGAGAGCAGAGGATCCCTCCAAGTGTTGTACTTTGCTCAAGCATTAATATAATAAAGAAATACCAAGAGGGGCGCCAGGTTTTGGGGCCAATACCTCCGGGCAAAGAACTACGTCAGGCCATGTCAACTCTATTTTTAAAGTATTTTAAGTGATTCTCTCGTGTGTTGTGCCGGATTCTCGACTTTGGGTGCCCAAGCCTATGACAAGCACAAAGCTTTGAGAGCTAGGGTTTTCTAGGATTGACTATGACGAGCTGGAATTGAATATGACCATATCTTTGCACAACTACTCAAATGGCCAAACGGACAGCATTATCTCTTGCAGCACATCATAGATGGCTCGTGTATCAATGGTTGTCCAATATGCCGTCTAGAATGGCTAAAGGCGGATGTGTGTCAAGAGCAACCTCCCGGTTTTTGAGTGCAAGCTCAACTCTCAATTTTGAAGACACCAGCCGTGAGTGCAAGCTCACCCACCCTCCATGTGACAAAACACATTTTCTTGATCAATGATTGCATAGACTACATCTCTGGTTTGCATGGCATCTGTGACAGCATATTTGCCAGAACCAATGACTTTTCATGTTTCTTTCGAGTTTTGTTTGGACAAGGTGTATGATGATTATTCTTCTTTAAGAGAGGGGCATATGACAACCTGATGATGTGGGAGGGTTTCACCAAACAGAAGAAACCAGAGCAGAAGGGGGAGAAAGATAGCACACCCGGACCTGGCTGAGGTGACTGATTTCTGAGGTGACTGTCTATTCAGGGGCCAACACTCTTGGAGAGGAATGCCGCCTCTCCTACGACTTCTCAAGTTTCAAGTGTGAGTGTTTTTCCAACTTCGTTCTGGCTGTGTATTACTGTGTGTCAATGCCTTCCTGCTTGGCACGTATTGATGGCCAGTAACAATGGCCCCTTTCAGTTTGAAACTAATATATGTATATCTCGGTCTGGTCCTCTATAACCCATGTGCCATTGGCAGGATCCTTATATATCACTGTATCTTCAAATTTTATCAGAGCTGAGAGAAGAGACCATGCAACTGTCACTACAATACCTCCACAGAGTGAAAAATTAAGATCCTTAGCTATACATCCTCATACCAGTCATTTATTGGCACTTCCTTTCGGCAGAAAGGGAGGGTGTATGCCGCGGGAGTTTCAGCCTGTGTACAACTAAGCACCCTCCAAATTTTCAAGGGAGACGGACTCTGTATACATGGACGGAATCTACAGACGCCTATGCACTGAGGACCCGGGGCGACCTCTGGAGGAGCTAACTACTATACTGACACAGACATTACATGAGGCAGCAGCTGAAGCATACCCACACACCCAGCCTGAGCAGAGCCGCCGATTTGGGAGCCTGCCTCAGAACAGCTGGTACGATGAGGAGTGCCGCCAGACTAGAGCCAGACTTCAGAGGGAGGTGCTGTTGGGGGACGTCACTCACAGATAGTCACAGATGGACTTCCGACGCCTGGTACGGCGGAAGAAGAGGGCTTTTTTGGCTAGACTAGAGCAGGATCTATATCAGCTATTCTTGAGTCAAGACTCGCGTGAGGCGTGGCGGCTCTTTCATGAGCAGTCCCCCCCCCCCCCTGCTATTTCCTCCACAGAGACCTGGGGTCAGTACGCATCATCTCTGTACACAGTACCTGGACAGCGCCCCTCCCCAACCCCCGCGACCCATGCCCACATACATGTGTCTTTTTCACTGCTGAGATGGTGAAGAAAGCCATTGACAGGATGAAGAATGGGAAAGCATATGATCATGAGGGCCTAGTAGCTGAGCATTTCATGCATGCCAAAGACCTACTAGCAGAGCTTCTAGCAGTTATGTTTAACCGTGCCATGTGTGAGGGCCTACCGGACACTTGGAGCCTATCTACAATCGTACCTATCTTCAAATCAGGAGACCCCATGGAGCCTGGGAATTATCGCACTATTCTGATTGGGCACACACTGGCACGGTTGTATGCATCCATTCTTGAGCAACAACTGAGTAGATGGGCAGAGAGGGAAGGAATACGTGCAACTGGGCAGGCAGGATTCAGGAGAGGCTTCTCTACTCTTGACCATATCCTAACTCTCAGGGCCATCATCGAGGAAGGCAGATCTCATGGGAGACGGATCTATTGTAGCTTTGTGGACTTCCGCAAAGCTTTCGACACGGTACCCAGAGCTAGACTGATGCGCAGATTACAGGAAATGGGAGTACCCACAGAACTCATTTGGGGGATCATGGCATTGTACAGATCAGTAGTAGGGCATCTACACCGGTTCACTCCACTATTGGGGTGAAGCAGGGCTGCCCGCTCTCTCCCACTCTTTTCGGTATGTATGTGGATGAGATTTCTGACTACATTGACAGCGATGGGGATAAAGGTGCTCAGTTGGCAGGGACATGGATTCCACTTTTGTTATATGCTGATGACATAGTGTTGATCTCCGAATCCCCAGAGGGAATGCAACGTCAATTGGATGCTCTGCATACGTTTGCCCACGAAAGTGGTTTGTCTGTCAACCTGGGTAAAACCAAGGTTATGGTGTTTAATACCACCCCACAGTGGATCAGGAGGTCAGCACCTACACTCACATACGGCCAGGAGACTGTGGAGTACACAGACGCTTACACTTACCTTGGAGTGGTTTTTAGCGGACCTACATTCTCACTCAGAAGAGCAGCAGAAACCAGACTTACTAGAGCCCACGCAGCATTCGGTAGATTGGAGAGGATGTGTTCGCAAGTTCAGTTTCAGGAGCCCCGGACGAAGCTCTGGCTCTTTGACACCTTGGTGGCTTCAGCATTGCTCTATGGAACCGAGATATGGGGACCTTCACTGGATCACCACGGGAGGACGGGTCGCTCAGACGGATGGGGGAACATGGAGAAACCTCTCGTCTCTATGATCTCGCGGCTCATTAGAGCCAAGGCATCAGTACCACGGGCCATTATCCGAGCAGAGCTAGTGGCCACCCCACTTGTGGTGGAGGCGCTCACCAGATTAGTCTCCTTCAAAAACCGCACATGGGCACTTCCTAGAGACAGATATGCTCACATAGCACTTGAAGCCTCTCGACAGTTAGCCATACAAGGAGATACAACATGCTGGTATGGGGAGATGACATCATGGTTTCAGGCACATGGGTTCAGCATAGACCGGCTGCCACCATTCCATTACTCATTGGATGCACCATCTCTCACCATTACGCAGTCAGAGATCACCAAGCTCATACGCCAAGACCTGACCCAGCTAGACACCAGAAGGACATGGATACAACCAGCACAGGAATTGGGCACGAAGATGGCTTTTTACAAAGACCACCTTCTCCAGCTTACGGAAGATGGTTTTGTGGCGAGACACAGATACATGGATACCCACTTGTCTCATGGGATACGATGTGCTATTGGCCAATTACGCACATCTTCTCACCAGTTGCGGATTGAGATGGGGAGATACAGCGGAGTACCAACAGAGGACAGGACATGCCCCTTGTGTAACATGGAACCTGAGACAGAGCTACACTATACATGTCGCTGCCCCGTCTACTACGAGATACGAGGCCGCTTCCATTGCTTGTTCAGAGAAGGTTTTGGACCACTCTCAAGAGTCATGGGATACGAAGATCAGAGATGTCTGGGTTTGTTCTTGCTCGAGCTGCGCAAACACAGAGATAGCCTGATGAATGGCGAGGCTAGCCAGTCTCAAAGATGGATCACAGACTTCTTCAGAGCAAACATGGGACAGCCACAAGAGCCACTCCCACAGCAGAGCTCCCCCTCGTCTCATACCAGAGGCACACTGATTGACCGAGCGATTGAACTGGGGAAATCCAGGCGCCCGCGACTGCGAAGAACTACACAGCATCGACGGAGGCTACGACAAAAAATTCGGAGCACGCTGGCCAGGCATGCACGACGCCCGGTCAGACTACTAACCATGGAGGAAATTGATGAGATTCGCCAACGACCGATACTAGATCTCTTGTAATTCAGCTATCCCAACAAGCCGCCCATTTTTTGCTTGGTTCACATCGATCAACTTAGGACCCCATAGTATATATCTTTGTTTTGTACTGTTGTTAGGTTATTTTGTTACTCTGACTTTGTATCAGATCCACCACTTTGTAACTTTCGGGTCTCATAGGTCATTATGGCCTTTTGAAGACGTTAATATAACATTTCATTTCTCTCTCTCTCTCTCTCTCTCTCTCTCTCTCTCTCTCTCTCTCTCTCTCTCTCTCTCTCTCTCTCTCTCTCTCTCTCTCTCTCTCTCTCTGGGTACGAAGATGGCTTTCCATAGAGAACATCTTCTCTAGCTTACGAAGGATGGTTTTGTGATCAGACCAGGATACATGGATACTCATCTATCCTAGGGAATACGATGTGCTATTGGTCAGATACGCACATCCTCACTTCAGCTAGAGATCAAGACAGACAGATTTAGAGTAGTACCCGCTGAGTCCAGGATTTGTCAATTGTGCCAGATAGAGCCTGAGACAGAGCTACATTGCATGTCACTGCCCAGTATACTATGAGATACGAGGCCGCTTTCATTGTCTATTCAGAGAGGGTTTTGGACCACTTTCTAGAGTCATGAGATACCAGGATCAGAGATGCCTCGGCTTATACTTACTGGAGATTCACAGACACAGAGAGGACCTCTTGAAGAGGGGCATAATGAGAGCGATCCAGCGACAGCTGCAGATTACAGATTTCTTTCAAGTCACAGACAAAGGAGTTCGAGCAGCCCCCACAGCACCAGAGGCATATAGCTTGATTGGCAGGCAATAGAGTTGGGGTGATCCCGTCGCCCACGAATGAGGGGGCCCTCTCGACATTGACGCAGATTGTGATAGAGGATCCGTACCATACTGGCGCAACATAGGAGCCAACAAAGTGCTTACCTTGGAGGACATTGAACCTCTATAGCGTTTTGGATACTGATGTATATGTACATGATGCCTCTACTGTCAGATAGTTCCATTGTATCAGCTCTCACCCCTTTGTATTCCCTTTGTATCAGCTTTCACCCCAGCCCTACCCACTATTTTCTTTTCAGTTCTTTGTACTTTTTGTACCCAGACCTGGTATTAGATTCACCAGACCTGGTAACCTTTTGGTCTCATAGGTCATTTTGGCCTTTTGAAGATGTTAATATTACATTTCATCACACTCTCTCTCTCTCTCTCTCTCTCTCTCTCTCTCTCTCTCTCTCTCTCTCTCTCTCTCTCTCTCTCTCTCTCTCTCTCTCTCTCTCTCTCTCTCTCTCTCTCTCTCTCTCTCTCTCTCTCTCTCTCTCTCTCTCTCTCTCTCTCTCTCTCTCTCTCTCTCTCTCTCTCTCCAGCTTACAAAGGATGGTTTTGTGACGAGGCCCAGATACATGGACACCCACTTGTCTCATGGGATACGATGTGCTATTGGCCAGATACGCACATCTTCACACCAGCTGCGGATCGAGACTGGGAGATACAGCGGAGTACCAACAGAGGCCAGGACATGTCCCCCTGCGTGACATCAAGCCTAAGATAGAGTTGCACTACACATGCCACTGCCCCATCTACTACGAGATACGAGGCCACTTCCATTGCTTGTTCAGAGAAGGCTTTGGACCATTCTCTAGAGTCATGCGGTACGAGGATCAGAGATGCCTGGGTTTGTTTTTGCTCGAGCTGTGCAGACATAGAGAGAGCCTGATGAGAGGAGAGGCTAGCAAAGTCTCAGAGACAGATCACAGACTTCTTTAGAGCTGCCACTGGACACCCAGAGGAGTTACTACCACAGCAGAGCTTGTCGCCTCACACCAGAGGCATACTGATCGACCGAGCGACTGAGCTGGGGAGATCCAGACGCCCACGACTGCGGAGGACTACACAGCATCAACGGAGGCTGCATCAAAGGATTCGGATCACTTTGGCTCGCCATGCACGACGCCCGGTTAGACTACTGACCATGGAGGAGATTGATGAGATCCGCCAACAACCGATGCTGGATCTCTTGTGATCTAGCTATCCCAGCTAGCTGTTTAGCTGCTTAGTTCACACCTAGCAGTTTAGGATTCCATAGTATTTTATTTTGTCATCTTGTTACTCTGACTTTGTATCAGATCCACCACATTGTAACTTTCTAGTCTCATAGGTCACTTTAGCCTTTTGAAGACGTTAATATAACATTTCATTTCATCTCATCTCATCTCTCTCTCTCTCTCTCTCTCTCTCTCTCTCTCTCTCTCTCTCTCTCTCTCTCTCTCTCTCTCATCGGGGTGAAAAGGCAATGCCAACGTCTGTCTCTAGACGCCTTGTTTATAGTGTACATGCTATTATTTTGATGGCTGAAAAAGCATTTCAGCATTATAGCAGCTAGACTTTCTGTAAGTAACTTATCTACATAGATCCTTGGGCTAGAGGTATTAACTTCGCTCAAAGAGCTATACATCACTTCTCTACAATGCAACCATATTACATCTCAAAGACGGGAATTTTTTGGCAGCATACTGACCAAAAGATAAAACACATACTTGTAAACATATGACGCCATAAACAGTGATATGCATAAGAAAAGCAGGAGCAAACCTCCAAAGCCCATATAGAACTTGATCCTTTTTAATGTGCTCATCCAGTAAAACCGCCACATCACTTGGATTGACGTATCCATACCTGACATCAGCAACAAAAAAAAGTTATAAATTCTAAAAACAAGCACACCATTACGTACATGACAAGTCAGTGGCCTATTTAAGCAAAAGAATAATATATCTAAATCAATAACTGAATTTCTCACACATACCAATGGCCTCTAAATTTGCCCTTGGAATCTTTGCCATATATAAGTACATTGCCAGCAAACTTATGGCCGCCGACATGGGAGCAAGCTCTCACATGCACAGTACTGTCCAGCCCTCGAAAACCTATCTCTTTCTCAAACCTTTGTATAAGCGCAGGGCCACAAACACCACATCGCATGTCACGACTTCCATGAGCACAAACAAAAATATGATATCCATCAAGTTGTTCTACCCTTGCTTGCTGCCAATCTTCTTCTAGAGTGAGAACTTTTGCCACAAAGCCATTTATGTCATGACATCCAAAGTCCCTTGAACACAGAACTGAAAGCCATTAAGGTGAGAAACCACAAAAGCATGCACAAACATGATAACAAGAGGATGCAAACTACTTAGCATGCAATGTCAACGAAACAAACCAGCAAGGAACAATCTTCATGATAAATACAAAAGGTTCAAAATTACCAATGCAGCATCCAAATATGTGACATTACTTTTATATGCCTATGACCTCCAAAAGTACAAAAAGTTAATGTCAATATATTTTGGATGACCATTTCACTACCTCATAAAATACACATGCAAAGGTTAGTGTACCAATCAATTTGGGTGCATTAAGAAAAGATATGAGCTTCTTAATTCACTTACTCTCTCTATGTTTTTTTTGGCAGAAAAAGGAGCTGTGTACTATATACAAGAGACCTCTGGAGGTGCTCAGCAGCATAGGCCCAGGCAATTCTTAAATAGGATCTAAGCCTAAAAGCAGTAATCAAAATCTGTAAGTTCCAAAAGCATCTGGTCTCTAGCGCGGGAGGCTGCCAGCGTAAAAAGCACCGCAAAACAGGGGCTTCCGTACAGCCTACCACGTCACCACGATTTGCGGAAAGTTGTACTGCCTGCCACATTAGCAATATCCACGCAATTTCATTATTTGTTAATTGCCCTTGTGTCCCCTGGGCCCCATCGGACGGGACCCCATAAGTTTGGAACACTTATGCCATTTTTATCTGAGTATCTGTCCGGATGGTCATGCCACGTCATCACTTTGTGACAACGTAGCCCTAATCCAAACTGAAAAATAGTGAAGACCTCCCCCATAGTCGAAGAAAGGAGTATCTACACCGCTCCGCTGTTCTGGAGGGGCCTGTTGAGATATCCCACAGGCTGCGAAGAGTATGCAGCAACTCTGTCCAGATATCTGTTAAGGTGATCGATGTCACTGAAGGCTGTGACCCCAAAATGTGAGCACTGCAAGCCTTCAACATAATCCATAAAGTAGTGCAGCAAATTGTGGTAAAAATTGTATGCCATTGAGGGAGAGCGAACTGATGGACAGTGTGTGGAAGCATCTCAAGAAGGCCTCGGCTATTGTCACAAAGTGATGGCGTGGCTACCCGCCCGATAAAGGAAGAGAGAGAAAGACGGCTGTACATATATATACCTTCATAAGTTCAGAATAGTCTGAACTCATGAATTATAAGAGGGAATAAAGCACTCATAAAACTATAAAAGCAAAGGACACACGAAAAGAAAAGAAAAACAAAAACAAACAAACAAACAAACTAAATCACTTTGTTTGCTACGAAACAAAACTAGATAAAACAAAACATTATTAACTTAAAAATGTTTTTAGAAAAGGCATGTGTAAAAATAAGTTGACGCAACTTACTTGGCTTAAAACAAGTACTCAACTTTAAGCAAAAAAAAAAAAGGATAAGACATCTTAAAAACTTAATCCTAGAAATCAAACTTCACACAACTTATAATGGAACACATTCTTAAGTCCTCAGGTAAGCTAAATATGAAATCGAAAAATGAATACTACTACAAACCTACGAAGAGCAAAGAACCAAACTTGACAATATGTGATCTCAACTTCACTGCTTGTCCAAACAGGAAGAATAAGATTATCACCTTTATCATGCATAGCTTGGACAACAGCTATGACATCCCTACTCACGTCGTCAGTGCCCAAGAGTAGGTGCAGGTTTATATAGAGGCCATTCATGCTTTGAACGTACTCTACAAAACCAACGAGCTGAGTTTCTATCACCCTCCGAAGGTGATGGGCATACTCAGCCATGATAAAGGCTAGCAATTGTCAAGCTATAGTGAAAATACTAGAAGCGCTAAAGATCAAAACAACACCATAAGGTGTTATTAAGTCAAACAATAAGTGGGCTTTTTAGCTCCCCACTTGTATTGAATTTACTATTGATTATCTTGAACATTCCAAAGGAAGAAACACTAAAAATAAACTTACTACGATGCAAAAATGAACGAACTTTTTTCATGATTCTTTTGAATGAGTATCCTTTTTCAACTAGTAAAGAAATAAGATGGCAAGATTGAACAACAAAAGTAGATTTACTAGAACAAAGACGAGAAAATCTAAATAGTTGAGAGCAAATGACACCATACTTAGCTAAAAGAGAAATGTTCGAAGAAATATGAGGCATGCGGATGATTTTTAGATTGGCATATTCTGGTTCAAGGCGCTTATCATAGATATCTACTTCTAATCCCAAGGGAGTCTGAAAAATCTTAAGGTCTAAAAAGGCACAACAATCACTATTTGTGGTACAGTTACGTTCACAAAACTCTTTGGGATAAATTCCTCCGCCTACAGAACTTGAATTCAAGTACATAAAATCTTGAAAAGAAGGAACGTCAGGGACAAAAAGATCATCTACAAAGCATCTTACATTGCATAACTTGTGCAAAAATATTGGGCAAGTGTTAGCAAGGACAAGACGCTCCATAAAATCAAACTCATAAGTAAAAAGATAGAAATTAGCAAGAAAAACAGCACAATTGGTGCCCATAGGGATACCAATTGTTTGCTTGAAAAGAGAGTCGCCGATGGTTATATATAAATTGTCCAAAAGAAAATCTAACCAAGATATGATGTCAATGTCATCTACAATCCTGGTGAATCTCTTTCTTCCTTTGTCTACATCTACATTCTTATTTTTCAGCCATAAGAAGTCAAAGTTCAAGGCTGACTTTTCTACTAGCAATGCCTTGTACCTATCCTTCTCAAGCTTGTACGCAAAAACTTTTGAAATAAGAGACTTGACTCTAAATTTAAGGTCCTCCAAATTTAGCTTCGTGTATAGCGTTGTAAAGTCAAAAGTTTGGAGACATAAAGGAGAAGATTTCTCCTTAAGGCTTCTTGAAGAGTTCAAAAACTTTAAAACGGGAATCACGCCTACTGAATCATTTAAAATCCAACTTGAATCGGTAGGTACGTCTGCTTCCTTTAGCATATTATTCCACAATTCATTTACGCAAGGTAAAATGGCTTTGAAACAATAACTAAGCCATTTGGAAACCTCGGTCAAAGAGGTGTTACAAGAAGCAGCTATAAATCTAGGCTTTATAGGGTTCTTGTGGAACTTCCAAACGGTATATAAAAAAGGTAATTTACGAAGGTAATTTAGGCTGGCACTTGAAACCAAAAGACTTACAAAAGTCTTGATGTTTCAAGATAACCTCTTGCATTGAAAGATCACAATCACTGTAAGTCTGAGAGTTTACTTCACCTAACAAGCATTCTAAATAGAACTTTTTGCACGTAACAACAAAGTTATTAGAGCACTTATCTACATAAGAGATTACAAAATCACGATGAAATTTCCTAAGAGCATCACGATCAGAAGAAGATAAGCTATTCCTTCCTGAAGAAACGTTCCGAGAGCAAGATGCTAATTTCAAAGAAGCTTTCTTGAGGATTACAGACTTCCAATGGGTAAAAATACCTTCAACTCCTAAAGACTCCTCAAACTTTACTACGAAAATAGAAATGATGATGTACAGATGATGACATGGCAGGGCTGAATTTGGCACCATGATTTGCATGACTGGTGATGAGATAGTTGACTGCTTTATTAAAACAATGACTTGCAAAGCTTTTTGGGTGCCATGTTTTTGAAAGAATAGCTTTTGGATGCTAGCTTTTGTAACAGTTGCTTTTGGGCTTTAGTGCCTTTAAATATGAGCATCAAGGGCTAGTTCTGGCAGGTGTACTAAGGATATTATTAAAATAAAAATAAGTACCAAACAAGGTGCCTTGTAACCGACCTGTTAACTTCAAAAAGGGCGGTAGACTTTACTTCAAACCTTGATTTAGCTTTCACCAACTATTCTACCTGTGCTATAATGACACAAGAGAGGGGAATGGGATACAGATGCTAGAATGCATCTGTATGCGAGTCAGACACTAGATTGGCCCCTAAATAGGCGCCCCTTTCGGTATTTCTTTATTCTTTAACAAAGGGAATAAAAGCTGTGATTCCCTACAAGCTGCCCCGCAAAACCTTGGCTGAATTTCAACTGTTCTGGCCCGATTTCGGCAGCATAACTGTACTAAGACCCTTCACAGTCAATATTCCCACGCATTGGATGACTTTCCCGACGCATACGGACACTATGCAAAACCTGGCGAGAATCTGCAGCACGCTGAATTCTCTGTTTTCTGCCCCGAAAATGCGCCAAATCACCTATACAGCCGTCCCCTGGTGTCCCAGAACCTCCTGGGGGTATTAGGGTCCGTTTAGAGCCGAAACCCTAAACCTGCAAAAATACACAGTAGGCTGTAATTCCCTGTTTTGGGCTCTGTTTCGTGTGCCGGTCGCATCCGTAGCAAGTCCTCAAGCACCCGCACCTGTAGGGCTACTTGCCCTTTGAATCGGACAAGATTTCGCACGTGAAACCTCTCCGAATCACCTGTACCTGCGGGGGATTAACCGCTAGCTAATCCAGTACCTATGCAAGAGGCTCTTGCCTCGGCAATCGCGCATGAACCCACACAACTGTACATTGGTCAATCTGATGAGCCCACTAGAGGGGCATAACCATAAAGAATAGGGGAGAGAGAGAGCAGTGAGAGGTGTGCAGGTCATGACATCCTACACCTCATTGTACATAGAGGGTAAGCCAGCACTCCATTGAAGCTCTCCCACCTGTGACAGCACTCAAAAACGAGCTCACAGCTGAAAATCACGTTTTTGCCTTCTCTTTAAGTAGTAAACTGGCCTCAGAGTGCCAAGTGTCACTCATTTGTGCATTTTCCCGCTATAGACCCTCGGGTCTAAAAATATCTCACCTGCAGCCTCTGTTGACTTGGCCACAGAGTAACAAAATGATCCCCATGTCAAACTGCACGTAATGACGCGAAGACATTTTGTCGTCCAAAAATAGCAGTCCCTAAAATTTAGGAGTTTCTGCCATTACATTCTTCTAGGTCATCTGACCCTCTTTGTACATTGCACCCACACCCAGAACTGAAATGTAGCCTATGTAGCAAAGAATTCCGCTTTGGCTGGCCAATGACCCCACTTTGGCTAACCATAGTCCTTGTCCAACCTTAGTGCTCTTTAGCCCTCAGGCCTGGACTCTCTCTAAACAGTTCCACACTGGCTATGCAATGCAGGGCAGTTACATTTCCAGAGGGGTGTTTCCAAAAGGTAAAACAAACGAAATTCCCAAAAGAAAGAGAAAATAAACAAAAATGGAATTGCCACTGGTTGGTGACACACCCCCCTCTTAAAATCTCAAACGTCCTCGTTTGCACCTATGTCGTACATGCTTACAATCAGCACTCGGGTGTCCGGACACCGTGTCGACACATGTACGACACATACATGCTCACAGTCAACACCTCGTTGACACATGTATTGCCTGCGTGTGAACCCTGTCCCAATGACATAGTGGAAGCGTCACACTCTGCCATTGCTTTGAGTCCATAACTTTCCAATGACAAAATGGAAGCGTCACATTTTGCCACTGTCTTTTAGTACATGTTGGATCCAGTAACCTTTCGAGCATACCCACACCGACAGTTTAAGAATGCAGTTACACATGTACTCTTCAATAGAAATAATTGTTGTACCCTTGACAAACTGACAAGAAATACTCACTTCTATAGCACTAAACAAACTTTTGGACATTCCATAAGAGCAATTGCCAAACTGACAATCTGTACAGCTCTAACATTCATGTAACATGCACTTCATTTGAGCTCATTGTAAGTAACATGTACATTTCTTTCAGAAGCGATTGTCACACTGGCAATCCATGTAGCTCTGAATCTCAAGGAGTCAAGGTAGGTTGCAAACCAAGGTTTTAAGTTCCCATACTTTTAGTGACTCTGCTGCAAGTTCACTTTTTTCCATCCACTTGACATCCAGAGGTGAATAGCTTTTGAACTTTACCAAACAGCACCTTGCAACCTTGCCTTTTCTTTTCTTTCTTTATGTGCCAGAAGATATGCCAGCTGAAGATCAGCCGGAAGTCGAGGAACTTAACGAGATCTTGGTCCCGGAACAGATTTTGGCACCCACATAGGGTCTGAGAAGACTCACGTGAAACACATTGTGAATCTTCCAACTCTCAGGCAATTTCAGCCTTTATGCAATATCACTGATTTGCATACTGAGCATCGAAAACAATCTTTCTCTGCTCTTCATCTTGATCTTTGGAGATTAACCTGTGATGTACCCTTATGCTGTCACTTTTATTGGGCTGAGAATTCTCTTTTTGACCCAATTTTGGCAGCATAACTGTAGTAGAAACCTTCACAACCAAAACTCCGCATATCCAAGTGATTATCCACGCATAATAGAGCACTTTTGCAAACCTGTCCTGGAAATTCAGCACGCTGAATTCTCTGTTTTTAGCTCCTAAAATGCTCCAGATCACTTGTATTACTGTCCTATAGCTTCCCCAAAGCTCTTGGGACAAAAAGGCATCAAATAGGGTCATAACCCTAAATCTGCAGAAAAATACAGCAAGCTGTATTTTCTTCTTTCGGGCTCTGTTTTGCGTGCCAATCGCACCAATTCGTCGCCTTTGATCTTCTGCATTAGTAGGACTACTAGCCCTTTGATTTACACGAGATTTCTCGCAAGAAATCTTGTTAAATCATTGTGTACCTGTTTTGAATTAGCTTTTAGCTAATTCAGTACCTGTATGAAATCATTCCAAGTGGAAGGAGTCTGTCCTTGTAACAACAGTGTATTCCACCACTGACTTGCATTTTTTCTCACAAAAGTGGCACCTTTCCTGACTTTACATGCTCCTTCCAACAAATGCTTTGTCAAACTGTTTGAGGAAAGAGAAAACCTTTGTCCTCTCATCAAAGCCATTGAATGTGTCAATGGACTCACTGATCATCTTCTTTGTATGGCTTTAGCTTATCCATTGACTCCAAATTGTCAAAAGAGACAGTTTGTATAATAAGTACACCTGTGGGAGCCATCTGTACTCCCTGGCCAGTAACATGTTGATGTTCAGGTGTCATATTCACTGATGGGATTGAAAAACCAGCCATACCCAAGTTGCCTTGTGACACCCCAAACTGACCTTGTGTGCCCTGAAATCCTGGGTGCAAACCAATGTTTGCATACATGGGGTTGGGCACCATGCCTTGCATACCCCTAAATACTGTTCCTGGCATGCCAAAATTGCCTTGAACTTGATGTGTTATTGATGAAGATTGTATGAACTCCATAAATCTTGGATTCTCCATCAATTGCTTGAACATGGTCACAGTAGTAACAACCTGCAAAGCTTTCTCTGCTTGGCCTGAACTCTCGCCAATTTCATGTGCAGTTGGAATAGGCTGTCTATCCTTTGAAGAGGAACCCTCTTCCTTGTTGCCATCCATTCTGTATACAAAGAAAGACTCGTAGCCTTTCTCACCTGTATCCAAAGAAAGACTCTCGTAGCCTTTCTCACCTATAAATCCAAAGAAAGACTCGTAGCCTTTCTCACCTGTATCCAAAGAAAGACTCTCGTAGCCTTTCTCACCTGTAAATCCAAAGAAAGACTCGTAGCCTTTCTCACCTGTATCCAAAGAAAGACTCTCGTAGCCTTTCTCACATGTAAATCCAAAGAAAGACTCGTAGCCTTTCTCACCTGTATCCAAAGAAAGACTCTGGTTGTAAATCCACTCGATCTACTTTCAAATTCTCTGTGTTTTCAAGGTCATCCCAAACTCTCTCTATGTCTTTAACCCAAACTGACCAAGGCTCACTTTTTGACGAAAAAGTGATATAATCCCGTCGATGGAACCATGTAACCGGCTTGTTAACTTCAAAAAGGGCGGTAGACTTTACTTCAAACCTTGATTTAGCTTTCACCCACTATTCTACCTGTGCTATAATGACACAAGAGAGGGGAATGGGATACAAATGCTAGAATGCATTTGTATGTGAGTCAGACACTAGATTGGCCCCTAAATAGGCGCCCCTTTCGGTATTTCTTTATTCTTTAACAAAGGGAATAAAAGTTGTGATTCCCTACAAGCTGCCCTGCAAAACCTTGGCTGAATTTCAACTGTTCTGGTCCGATTTCGGCAACATAATTGTACTAGGACCCTTCACAGTCAGTATTCCCACGCATTGGATGACTTTCCCGACGCATACGGACACTTTGCAAAACCTGGCAAGAATCTGCAGCATGCTGAATTCTCTGTTTTCAGCCCCGAAAATGCGCCAGATCACCTATACAGCCGTCCCCTTGTGTCCCCGAACCTCTTGGGGGTATTAGGGTCCGTTTAGAGCCGAAACCCTAAACCTGCAAAAATACACAGTAGGCTGTAATTCCCTGTTTTGGGCTCTGTTTCGTGTGCCGGTCGCATCCGTAGCAAGTCCTCAAGCACCCGCACCTGTAGGGCTACTTGCCCTTTGAATCGGACGAGATTTCGCACGTGAAACCTCTCCGAATCACCTGTACCTGCGGGGGATTAACCGCTAGCTAATCCAGTACCTATGCAAGAGGCTCTTGCCTCGGCAATCGCGCATGAACCCACACAACTGTACATTGGTCAATCTGATGAGCCCACTAGAGGGGCATAACCATAAAGAATAGGGGAGAGAGAGAGCAGTGAGAGGTGTGCAGGTCATGACATCCTGCACCTCATTGTACATAGAGGGTAAGCCAGCACTCCATTGAAGCTCTCCCACCTGTGACAGCACTCAAAAACGAGCTCACAGCTGAAAATCACGTTTTTGCCTTCTCTTTAAGTAGTAAACTGGCCTCAGAGTGCCAAGTGTCACTCATTTGTGCATTTTCCCGCTATAGACCCTCGGGTCTAAAAATATCTCACCTGCAACCTCTGTTGACTTGGCCACAGAGTAACAAAATGATCCCCATGTCAAACTGCACGTAATGACGCGAAGACATTTTGTCGTCCAAAAATAGCAGTCCCTAAAATTTAGGAGTTTCTGCCATTACATTCTTCTAGGTCATCTGACCCTCTTTGTACACTGCAACCACACCTAGAACTGAAATGTAGCCTATGTAGCAAAGGATTCTGCTTTGGCTGGCCAATGACCCCACTTTGGCTAGCCATAGTCCTTGTCCAACCTTAGTGCTCTTTAGCCCTCAGGCCTGGACTCTCTCTGAACAGTTCCACACTGGCTATGCAATGCAGGGCAATTAGATTTCCAGAGGGGTGTTTCCAAAAGATAAAACAAACGAAATTCCCCAAAGAAAGAGAAAATAAACAAAAATGGAATTGCCACTGGCTGGTGACATGCCTACTGCTTCTTGGAGTGAAATTCCGCCACCTCGTGCCCACTGCCTCCTATATACAATGTGATGCTCTCTCTTTCAAGTTCAAGTGTTTGCTATTTTGGTTGTCAGGCGCAGCAAAGGGTTTAAGGATTTTATCTTGAATCTAGTACTTCGCACAAACACAAGGTTACAACTTACTTTACTTCACTTGAAAGAATTGAACTCAACACAATGAGATAGAGATGCACAGACACACACACACACACACACACACACACACACACACACACACACAGAGACGACATTGCATGTCAGGTCCCAACGACCCTCAAGGGCCCCTTTGCTCTGTTGCAAAAGCAAGTACTTGCTTTAGATTACTTGCACAAATGTTGGTACAATGGCTAAATGCTGAATGTTGAATACTTCATGCTGATGTTCATCCGATGCAACAACGCTGGGCTGATCTGGTGTAAAAACACTGGGCTGATCTGGTGCAAAAACGTTGGGTTGAACTGATGCAAAAACATCGATGATGTTGGGGTGCTGGTGATGCTAGGGTGTTGGCAATGGAAATGCTAGGTGCTGAGGTGCTATGGGCGTTGGATGCCCCTGTGGTACCTGGGTTCTGATGTCCTAAAAACTGAAGGCCATTTATAAGTTTTTTTGCCATGCTTTTCCTATCTATTTTTAATAAATGTCGAGTCAAAATCACTTATTAATAAATGACTTAAGTGTTCATATGCATATATGCTTAAGTGACTATATTATGCAAGTGAGGGTATGCAGCTATGACCTGCCTGATCATGCATGTCCTTCTAGAGGCTCACAAAGTGCTGGGCTAGATTCTAAGCTAACTAAGACTAATACTGACCTGTAGCAACAGCTTATCCACGTTGCTCAAGTGCAATGCACATGTAACATCCCCCCATTAAAGGTGAGACACAACTGTCGATCTACTTCCTGTGGGTGGGTGCTTTCTATATTCTTATGTCGAAAGCTTATGATGATTGTGGATGCATAAGCCAATGAAAACCCCTCCAAACTTACGGATATTGTGGATATAGGTACTTCTGCAATGTAAAAACTGACCATACAAGTTATCAGGTAGCCTTACTACTATCACAGAATACAGCCTTGGTATTGACTCTACCTTGCAAGCAATTACTCCCACACGAATACTCCTGTCGTGAAAACATTGCGGGTGAAGATGAAAGGTAAGAGTGCTCAGAGGTATTTTCAATGGTTCCTTGTCGACGCAAGTGGATGCACGTTACATGCGAATGCAAATGCAGAAGAGGGTCAGGGATCTTGTCTCCAATTCCTTCCATATCCACATAAGAGGCAAGCAGATCCTAGTGCTCAAGATTTGGATCTTCATGTATCCGTCGATGACGATCTTCCTTTATAATGAAAAGATAATTCCTTAAGGGTATTCAAGACATAGCGATGAAGACAAGGAGTGCCTCCGATGTGCGATGGACTAAGGGTGGGAGTAAGTCCGAGGGGGACGCGAAACTTCTTTGGAAAAGAAAAATGTGAGATAGGTTTCTTGGATTCTTGGTTTTCCTTGGGTTCCTGATTCTTCCCTTTTGCGAAGCCAAAGCACGTCCAAAGCTCTAAATCAATATGAGATGCAACGAAAGAGTCTTAAGGGTTTTAGCTCAAATCTAATACTTCGCACAATACTTGCAAGAACTCAATTGAACACAATGAGACAGAGAAGTAGAGGGGGAGAGAAAAAAGACAGCATTTGTCACAACGTGATGCTGGGGCATGGCCTAAAGGATAGAGCCCAGACAGAAGGGGTCTAAACCTCTCAAGAAGAAGCAGAAGAAGTTTCGACCAACTTACAAAATTCAGCCGAGTGGCCCAAAAGGGGTTAGGATTAAAAACCTAACCCATAAGTTGTACCAACTTATGAAACCTCGCCAAGGGCCTAAAACCTAAAGTTGTACGGACTGGCCCGCGATTCACGGAGGTGACACGTGGCATTGTACGGACGCTCAACATTTTACGGAAAGCCTAGAGGGCGCTAGCTTTTGGGCACCATATGCTTTTGAGACTCACGCTTTTCATGTAATTGCTTTTGACTACATCACGGCCCTTTATAAGGGTGTCAAGGCCTCATCTCTTGGATCGCCAGAGACAGAAACCTTAGACCTTTCTTTCTGAAACATAATAATAAAGAAATATTGAGAAGGGGCGCTAGTCTTTGGGGCCAGTGCATCTGCGTATGGAACTTCGCCATGCCGTGTCGTCTCTCTCTCTCTCTCTCTCTCTCTCTCTCTCTCTCTCTCTCTCTCTCTCTCTCTCTCTCTCTCTCTCTCTTTTCAGTTCTGTTAAGTTTTTTTCAATTTTCCCTCACGTTGTTATTGCAGATCTCCGAATTGGGGTGTCCAAGTCTATTACAATGGTATCAGAGCTCAAACGATTCTTCTTGTACGAAGGATCCGATCCCTTTTCCCACAGCACACATGGATTCTGGCAATGAATCCGACGAGGAGGAGACAGTTATCCCTACTCGCTTGAGTGAGGAAACCAACAGAAGATCTAGTGGGAGTCGAACTTCTTCCAAGACTTCGGAAGAAGAGTACGACCCTCTTCCACCAAACGACATCGAAAAGATGGAGGCGCATCAACAGCTTCAGGTTGACATATGCGCCAATCACATGCTCAAATACGCCAAGGACGCGCAGTATGCAAGATTTCTAAAGAATCATCCACTTGACGATATTCATTCAAGATGGCAAGCGGCCATTCACTTACCTCTCAAGAAGCAGAATTCTAAGCCGAGGGCAAACAAGCAACGATTGTACGAGTTTGACAGTGTCGTGGAGCAACAAGTCAACCAAGTTATGAGGTCTTTGAATGGCTCTCGTAAGAAAAGTCGAGGAGCAGATTACCCCGGCTACCTAGGTCGGAGGAAGAGGAACTCTCCCAAGCTGTTTGAAGACGAAGATGAATCGGGGTCATCCTCAAAGCATACAAGCTTCTTGGATCTGCTAATTGCTTCGAATGTGGATTACTCGAAAGAGCAAGAAGAACAAGAGGAATGGTAGGGACAAACGATCCAAGAATAACAGATCCCGAAAAGGATCTCGAAAGCACAAAACATTCTAACAATTCTCATAAAAATACCTTCTTCTTCGACAAATCTGATTCGGATGAGAATGTTTGGAACAAGGCAGAGACGAGGCTACAGACTGAGCCAGTTTGACCAGCTTGAACAACGGTGGGAAGACCAAGGATTTTCATGAGGGTGGGCAAAGTACTTAAATTCGACAACTTTACAGGATAAAAGGACACCCACAAAGATCTTGCCTTCATTCAAAGATTCGGCATTGTTTTCTCGAGAGTGCGCTTTTCCGAAGACTCCAAAGTACAACAAGCGTCTTTCTATCTGAAAGGCAACGCCCAAACTTGGTGGTCTACCTTGCTTTTGCGAAAGGAGGCACCCACCACGTGGATAAAGTTCAAATGAGTTTTTACCTCAACATGGCTCACCGAAGAGTACAAAGAGGACATTATCACAGCATGGAACCATCTTCGGATGACCAAAGAAGACACTCTTGATGACTATTGCCATCGCTTTTGGGATGCTTTTCTACCAGCTTCATCCTTCAAGAAAATTACCTTCAAGTATCAATTTGAGCGGTGTTGTTGTAGTTTACCCACGAAGATCCGGTGATACTGTTACAAAAGAAGGTAGACTCCATTGAGCCACTCATGAGTCATGCAAGCAAGGATTTGAAATACACGCCGATATAACGTACCCAACGAACATGCCAATGTCTACTCAACGGGGGCCAAACCAACCTAATGGTAAAAAGAAGAAGGGGAAGCGACAAAAGAAGAAGCCATCAAGCCCTAGATTGTCAGAGAGGAGCATGGTGAATACTACAAAGAGGGCAAATGTTATGGATGTGAGGAGCAAGGGCATTTGCCAAGTGCCCTAACAAAGCATCCAATGATCAAGCCGAGGGCAAGTGACAGAGGTCCAAAGCGGCAGAGCAGTGAGCAAAGAAAGGAAAGACCAAGGCAGCACTAGTACCAGATTTTGTGGGGATCGACCCAAAGCAAATGGATGAAAGTACGGAGCTCTGCAGAGCGTGGGGCAAAGTACGAGATCAAGAAGCCCTCGTTTCCTTCGACAAAGGAGCCAAGGCCAACTTCATCTTGACCGAATTGGCGGCTCGACTTGGAATCACACCCGAGGAAATGGGACCACCGGTAGAGGCCGTTCTAGCAGTACCAAGATGGGATGTTGCCATTACACCTGTCAAGGCAAACTTCGGTGTCACAAACTGCTCAAGTGTCAAGCCATCGAAGACCTAACAGGTTAGAGCTTCTCGAGCCTAACCCTAGCCGACCTACAGATCCCGACCGAGGGGCCTAAATCCGAGTGGGCATGATGGCATTTGGACAATCATCAACCGTTTCAGTAAACAGGTCCACTTTATTCTGATAAAGAAGACAATTAAAGCTGACTATTTGGCTAAGTTGTTTGTCTCACAAATTTTCAAACTACATGGTATACATGAATCTATAGTTTCAGATAGAGATCTCCGCTTCACGAGTTTGTTTTGGAGGGCAACAAGAATATAGGCACACGGCTTAAAATATCATCTTCGTTTCATCCACAGACAGATGGGCATTCTGAAATAGCCAATTCGGTGGTCTTAGATTTGTTAAAGTCTTATATCTCTGATAAGAAGACTCAGTGGGAGAAGTTTTTACCCTTGGTGGAGTTTGCCTACAATAACACAATTCATACGTCTACGGGGAAGGCACCATTTGAGATTCTCGAGAGTGTCAAGAAGGTTCCACCCATTCTAAGCACCGAAGATAAGATTTTTGAAGCAGATCAGCATACACAAGATCTAGACACTGCTTTTGCCAAGGTACGGCAGGCTTTGGAGAAGTCTAAAGTACGGCATAAGAAGGCAGCAGACAAGCATCAACTTGCAGCTCAAGGAAGATGATTAGGTGCTACTCCGGTTTGAGAAGGCACGTTTACGGAAACGGAAGGGGAAGGAGAGGCTTTTTCCAAAGCTATGTGGGCCTTTACCCCAACAACCTCCTACGTAAAGCCAATGTGGCCATGAGGGAGAAAACAAACCAAAACCGTGCAAAACATGTACAAGGCTATCACAAGTATGACCTCATCCAACGCCCACTGGCTCACTGAATTTGTGTGCATCCATCTCTATTTGTAGAGAAAGTATAGAGCGATCGACTACATTCTCCTCACCAAAGCCGCACACATCCCGCAAGTATCTCACCATACGCTGCAAAGTGCCCCTATGCTCAAGGCCAACGTCAGTCACACTGCACAACTGACTGCTCCCACTGCAAATGCACCTATCGCAAATGCAATCTCGGGTCTCGAGATCAATATCTCGTACATGAGACTCCCAAATGCTGATGCAATCCTGGAAATCTCTGCCAATCTGACCATCTCTATCAAATCTGGCTCAAAACTCCAATCATGAAAATCACCCTGACATGCGAACTCCGATCCCTAGAATCCATCCTCGTGTCCATCGCGTGTCACGAACCCTGTGTGGCAAGAGCAATGCCTAGTTCCAACTCACACGCATCAGCCTCTGGCCTAAGCATATTCATGAAAGATTGAATCACAGCTGAATCCTCAACACTCAAGCCATCCATATCCGTCATCATATCCACGAATGACATACCCTGCTACACAACTATTTGCACAACTGGCTCAGCATGCTCGCATCATGCAACCTATCCGCAAGGGAGACATGCCTCGTCTCTCTGCATGGCTGCGTAATCACGAACATTGTGTCGTCTCGCATTTGACATACTAGCATCGCATGAATCGTGCCAACACTAGCATCTCTCGCTATGACTAGCTGTCCACGATACAATCTAAAACTATGCTCGTCCAGCACTACCTGGCATCCGATGTGTCGTAACTGACTCCCCGAGATCAAGCTCTGCGTCAAACCTGGCACATAGCTTACATCTCGCAACACATATGATACACCACTCGGCAACAATAGTCTGACATCTCCTACACCAACTATGTCATGCACTGAACCATCAGCAAGACACACACGTCCAAGCATACCACTAGTATATGTGCTAAACCACTCACGACTCAGCGTGACATGAAATTTAGCACTCACATCTAGTATCCAATGCGAAGGTAATGTGTCGTCAAAAACCGACATAAGAAAGTCAGGAGTAAACATGGAAGCAAAGTCGACATCTCCGTCATGCATAGCCACATACGCTACAACTTCTCCCA
Organism: Adiantum capillus-veneris; assembly: GCF_014529385.1. Lineage (NCBI taxonomy): Eukaryota > Viridiplantae > Streptophyta > Polypodiopsida > Polypodiales > Pteridaceae > Adiantum > Adiantum capillus-veneris. The sequence goes on from NC_140939.1 coordinate 136,286,855, forward strand.
CATCATCCAAAGTGATAGCATCTCTCTTGTGTTGTCTCCTACGTTGTCTCATTTGCTGAAAACAACGCCTACGTATATGCCCTGTATGACCACAATGCCAACACACAATATCTCTGTGTTTGCAAGATCGTCCTTTGACTGTAGGCATCTCTCTAGACTCATGATCATGTTACACCTTGGTGAGTCTGTCTATCGCATTGGTTTGGATGCATGTATATCTAGAGATTTATGGCAAAGATTGTGCAATGCTTTTGGCACTCAGTGGTTGCTTTGCTATAGTGTTTTCGCATCGCATTGTGAGAGTGTTTGCTCACCGGATTATGTCATTTGACATATATGTGGTAATCTCTTCGAGAGGGAGATTGTTGATGATAGATTCATCCGTTACCGCTCTAATCCAAGATCACTATGCGGTAACCGATGAATCTATCATCAACAATCTCCCTCCTGAAGAGATTACCACATATATGTCAAATGACATAATCTGGTGAGCAAACACTCTCACAATGCAATGTCGAAACACTATGACAAAGCAACCACTAAGTGCCAGATGCAATCAAAACACGACTGCAAATCATGCGCATAAACAAATAAACTCACAATAAAAATCCGGTACAGTTTCGACAATATTTGGCTATCTAACCATACATGCCATAAACATGCTCAAAACCATGAGCAAATCATGCGCAAAATCCGCACTCAAGCATACATGAGCGCGCCAAACTCTCAACTCCCCAAACCTGGAACACAATCCTGTAATCCGAAACACAAAGTGCATCAACCGCACTCGACAAGCGATGCATATACTAGCATACACCTGGATGCAAACCAACCAAAATATGGTACAAATTGATGCTCAAAACAGTTGAAAATCATCCCACATATGCCATTGCAAGGCGAAGAATATCATCCACCGAAAAGCGCACATCGTGTGTATCCACATAGCAATATAAACTAGCATCAAGCATACACCAAATGTAAAACAAATGAGCATCCGAATCAGAGAAAAACTCACAATCATGCCAGAAATATTTGCAAAGCTCTCTGAAATCTGTGCACCACAGTCTCGAAATCTGTTTAATCGCATAAGTCAATGCACATAACCTGTGATGAATCCACTCTCGAATCCAGAGAGTCCACAAGAATGCATACATCCACAAAGCATTCTCAACGTATGCGCATAAATTTGTTGAAAATCCCAACCCACACTCTCTTCATTGAGAGCAAAACATCACTATGCAAAACAAGAGAATGACAAAGCTCAATCCAAGCTCTCTGAATGTAGAAAATCACCACAATAGGCATACATAATCATCAACTTTCCGAACACCCTGCAGCTAGTCAGTCCATATCTCTCAAACCGTTCAGAATTTGCAGAAACTTCCTTCCGCAAAGTTGTAGATCTCAAAAAAACGATTAAGAATTTATGGAATGGGCCTGAAATGAGCTGTTCTTACAGGTCAAAAATGATCTGTAAAAATCTGTAGCTGTGTACCCTAGACGTGCAGGCAATCTGCCAAACGTACAGCAAAATCAGTGCTGAATTTGGAAAAACTTTTAACTGGAAAGCTGTAGACCACGACGTTTTCGGTAAGAATTGCGGAAATCAAGCTGAAAATCGATGTTGAACTTAGCCAAAATTCTACTGCACCCTAGACGTGCAGGCAAATCTGCCAAACGTACAGCAAAATCAGTGCTGAATTTGGAAAAACTTTTAACTGGAAAGTTTGTAGACCACGACGTTTTCGGTAAGAATTGCGGAAATCAAGCTGAAAATCGATGTTGAACTTAGCCAAAATTCTACTGCAAAACAATGCTAAAAATTTCACACCTTCACATCAATCTCCACCACAATGTCGCCATGAGCTTTGATACCACTTGAAGTGCACGAGCGGGAGCGTGTGCGAGTGTGTGCATCAATGGAGAAGAGATGAGAAGAGGAGACCTTGTGTTTGTGGGAGCTAAAACTCTCTCAATATGTGAGCCCCCATATTCTATTATGTACATAATGAACAAGTGTAGTGGGCGGGCGCTTGGTCTAACCGGCCACATGGTGTCCGTCCACTACACTTATTCATTATGTACATAATAGAATAAGGAGACTCACATATTGAGAGTGAGTTTTAGCCCCCGCAAACACAAGGGCTCCTCTTCTCCTCTCTTCTCCATTGGTGCACACACGCTCCCGCTCGTGTACTTCAACTGGTATCAGAGCCGGAGAGAAGGCATTACACCATTGCAACGTTGCGGCGGAGATTGCGGTAAAGCTGCGAAATTTCCATCATTGTTTTGCAGCAGAATATTGGCAGAGTAAAAGGTCGATTTTCAACTTGATTCACGTGATCCTCATCAAAAACTTTGTAGTCTACAACTTGCCAACTGAAAATTTTTCAAAATTCAACACAAATTTTGTTGTACGTTTGGCAGACTGCCTACACGTCTAGGGTACACAGCTACAGATTTTTACAGATCTGTTTTTACCTGTAAAAACATGCCATTTCAGGTCTCTTCCTGCAATTCCTAACCGTTTTTTTGAGATCTACAACTTTCTCTTGTTTTGTGCATTGATGTTTTGCTTTCAGTGAAGAGAGTGTGGGTTAAGATTCTCAACAGATTTATGCGTATACGTTGAGAACACTTTGTGGATGTATGCATTATTGTGGACTCTCAGATTCGAGAGTGGATTCATCACAGGTTATGTGCATTGACTTATGCGATTAAGCAAATTTCGAGAGTGTGGTGCACAGATTTGCAGAGAGTTTTGCAAGCATTTCTAGCATGATTGTGAGTTGAATTTTCAGCTGATTCGGATGCTCATTTGATACACATTTAGGGCATGCATGATGCTCGTTCATATTGCCATGTGGATGCGCATGATGTGCACTTTTCGGCGGATGATATTCTTCGCCTTGCAATGGCATATGTGGGTTGATTTTCAGTTGTTTTGAGCATCAATTTGTACTATATTTTGGTTGGTTTACATCCAAGTTTATGCTAGTATATGCCTCACTTGTTGAGTGCGGTTGATGTACTTTTTGTTTCGGATTACATGATTGTGTTCCAGGTTTAGGAAGTTGAGACTTTGAGGCAGCTCATGTATGCTTGAGTGCGAATTTGACGCATGATTTGCTCATGGTTTTGAGTATGTTTATGGCATGTATGGTTATTATGATTAGATAGCCAAATATTGTCGAAACTCTAAGGAAATTTTTTTGCGAGTTTATTTGTTTATGTGCATGGTTTACAGTCCTGTTTTGATTGCATTTGGCACTCGGTGGTTACTATGCCATAGTGTTTTGGCATCGCATTGTGAGAGTGTTTGCTCACACGATTATGTTATTTGATATGTATGTGGTAATCGCTTCAAGAGGGAGATTGTTGATGATAAATTCATCGGTTACCGCATAGTGCTCTTAGATTAGAGTAGGTTTTTGGCATCATTTGGGCGGTTTTGCTCACTTGTTTTGTTAAATTGATCGCCATATTTGTTTACAGTTCTCTTAGACAGCTTATGCCAGCTTATGTTGTATTTTGACAGTACTTGGTGTGTCAGTTAGCCGGGCTTTGGCTATTGTCAGTTGATCGATTTGTGCTTTATCTTGTCACAGCCTACAGGTTATCGCCATGGACTTGGCATGTACATCATTGTCAAGGTTTATGCTTTTCCAAACGAAGCTTGATGTTCAAACTTTGAGCATTGCAAAGCAGGTATACATGATGCATTGACTCAATTGGGCAAAGTGTTGCCACTACAGAGCATGGATTGTAAGGATTCTAGTTACTAATCCTTAACTAAGTACTTAACTCATGATTAAGACTTAAGAAACTTGAACTTGACTCACAGATAGACTCAGAAGACTCTGTGCTTGATTGATTGAATGATTGAAATGTGTTACAAGCGCATTCTTATATAGAAACTGAAGAGACACTATGAAGACACATGACCATAGGTCAAAAGACATGACTCTAGGCCAATAGTCGTGTCCCTCTGCCGTGGAGTCGTGACCCTTCGGCGTAAAGGTGCAACCATTCGCTAAAGAGGCATGGCTATTCGCCGAACAGGTGCGACTCTTGGGCGAAGAGACGCATCCTTTGGAGAATCGGGGTCTCGGATCTGGTACGTCTTCGTATCTGCAAGAGAACCACGTAAGAAGATAATACCAACACAAAGAATACGTCACAATCGTGACATTCCCTCCCATTTAAAATAAAACCGAAGGTAGTTGTAGAAACTCCAGGAGAGAAAAAAGTGTTGTTGTAGTGCCTCTGCATCCAAAGCTCTTTCTGTTAATTCCCACGTCATGGCATTGTTATTGACCATAACTATTTTGCCAAACTAAAAACTGATCATATCCGTAACTTGATAAGTGCCTTTGTCAAAGTCTTTTGTAACTTCGAGCTTTATCCAAGAAAAGATTGAATCTTTATCTGCTTCGAGTGAAACTATTGGTAAACTGACTTGAGTTTTCTGTTGAGTGAAGACCACTTGTTGGAAATCTGTAAGGTATTCCGTTGGTTTGTCTGGAACAGTAAAATCCTCTTGAAGGAATGTCGTAGACTCAGACCGAGTAGTGTTTGGACGTATATCCATCTATAAAGGTTTATCAATAGAACAAGTTGTGTCCAAAGATTCAATAGCAACGACTGAAGTCGTGCTGCAAGAGTCTGCATCTGTTTTATCCTTTGTACCACTGAAGGTGAGGACTGGTATCCAAAGAAGGAGCTATGTGCTTGTTGGTTGTCACACAAGAACTGGAATCTTCTGAATCTTCAGCTTTCTCAGCGGGTATTCAGGCTTCCAATTGAGAAGGGGGAGGTCGAGGGAGTTGTTTCCTCTTAGACCTCTGAAGGATCCTCTTGCACAAGGAAAGGATCAATAAATCTTTGTTAGGTACAGCGGAATGAATGTTTGCACTTTGCTCAAGATGAGTGCTCTGAACTGTGCTCAAGGTTCCTTTTGTTCTTATGGGAGGTAGAGCCTTCCGTTCTTAATGAGAGAATGCTACGATCACAAACAAAGTGAATGGACACTGTGCGTGCAAGTGTATGAGACTGAGAGATAGAGAGAGAAGAGAGATACGACACCAGAGACGTTGTAAAACCCTCCTCCGAAGGCCCCACTCTCGTTGGCGAGAGTGGTCTACTTATGATTGCACAAACTGGTACAATGGGGATGCATGTGACTGATGCAAGTCTAGGCTATGTCGACGATGACGACGGGGATGACGACACCGACGTAAGGGCTGAAATCTGCAATCTTTTATCTGCTGTCCAAAAACGCTATGGGCTGAAATCTGTTGTTGCCGAAAAACGCTAATTTTGGGGCTGTTTTTTGATGGTCTTTGTCGCTGAAAATCTGCAGGTTTTAGGGCTGAAACTGTTGATCTTTCCGGGCTGAATCTGCTACTCTCTTAGGGCTGAATTTGCAGGTTCTTCATGGCTGAAAAATGCTGCATGCTGAGGTTGTTCCTGTTGAAAAACGCTAGGCCAAAACTGAATGGCGATGATGGCTTTTACTAACACTAGGGCTGAGACTTTCTTGCGGTGAAGATCTGATGCAAAAACGCTAGGTTTGTAGTCTTGCTGTCACCGGAATCTGCAAAGCAAATCGTTGGCTTATCTTGATGGGAAAAACGCTAGGTCCTGCAATCTGCAAAACGCTAGGGCTTCTGATGGGTTCTGTTGAGAAGTTGCCTGTTGAGCGTGGAGCTCCTGCTCCTTCTTCTGCCAGAAAGTTAGTTTGCTTATATACAAACTTAGCAAAATTGCCCTACCTACTTTCCAACAAAAGTCACTTAAAAATAATAAGTGAAAAATGTAAAAAATAGGTAAAATAGGCTAAATGCACTGGAAAATTCCCCTGAAGGATTCTGATGGATTCTGATGGGAATGCTTATGATCATGATGTGTGCAACCAGAGGATATGCATCTACACTAAGTGACTGAGCATGCACGGTCTACGAATAGACTCACAAAAGTGTCAGATCACTTCTAATCTAGACTAACTGGACTAACTGAACCCTGTTATGCTGTAGCTTGTCCACGAACACATAGGGTTGGATGTGTCACGTGACATCCCCTCCTTTTCAAAGTGAGGTACTCGTACCGAACTGTATGGCGTCGAGGGACATCGCCAATAGCATCCGGAATCCTAGAAGGGACTCTTCGCCGGCCCACTCTGATGTGTGGGTCATGCGGTACTTGAACTTCATAAAGGTCTACAACGCTTGCTTCTTTGGGCCGCGCCGAAAGCGACACAAAGTCTTGTGTGGCTCCTTCGATGCTTCAACTTCGTCGAGTGTCATGCTTCTTTCTTCTTCAAGAATCTCCATGGCTGAAAATTCCTGAAACTATTTCCAACACAAAACCATGAACATACCCATTCCATGTAAAGTGAATGGAAAAAATCTTGTCTTCCTCAAAGACTATGCATGTAACGTAGATGAACAAAGAGACGGAGTGCCAAACCGTTCACCACACACACGCAAACGATGAGATCGAATCTTTCTCTTTTCATCTAAAGTAATCAACTGTGGCAATTCACAATGGAAATACCCATGCTTGGTGCTCATACTGTCATGTGCTCTTTCGGGTACTGTGTCATGCCAAGGAAGAGACACGGAATGTGACTTCCTTACATACATACTTTTCAGCTTTTCATGAAAAATCCGCATACATTCGTGCTCATCCATGAGTGAAACATGCTCAACGTACAATATGTCATGCCTAATAAAAGGGATCACATAAAGACGCTGACTAAAATACATGAAACGATCACGAATGAAACACGCGAACAATGCGTGCGTATCAATCATGCGAACACATAATACCTGTAAGGGTTCTTTGGACCTAGGCTCGAGAGCCAAGATCAGTTCTTCTTGAAGGGGTTCTTTGGACCTAGGCTCGAGAGCCAAGATCGGTTCTTCCTGAATGATCGAATCGTCCTGTGGGGGTTCTTTGGACCTCGACTCGAAAGCCAAGATCGGTTCTTCGTGATTGATCGAATCTACAACGAGGTTAGCTTCGCTAGAAAAAGCATCTACTAACACATCATCCTTGTGAACGATCACATCATCTTTATGCAACTCATCATGCTTGTGAGAAATCACATCTTGATCGTGCAAATCATCATGCTTGTCAATGTCATCCAAACATCATGCTTTTCACAATCGTGCAAATCCTGTGTGTCATGCTTTGGAGAAGACGAGACTGAGAGAGTTTCGTTTCCCTGATTTTGTTGCATATGTGACTACACTTGAGAAAAGAGTCGCAACATCTCTTGCATTCTTGCTTTGTTCTCGCGATCAAATCTTGCTTGACTTTCTTTTTCTTCCAAGTCGTACGGACGCTCTATGGCTGCCATTTCTTCTTCGTAGGCCTTTCTTTCTACTTCTCTTTCTTCGCGTTCTAACTTCCTTTCCATAAACAATTGCTTCAACTCCTTCATAGGAGTTAGTGCAATCCTTGTCGTAGATGGGGAAGGCTCGGAAAAACCTCCTGGTAGGGAAAATTCTTCTTCGTCTCTCTCATGCTCATCACCTCCAAGCGAAGTATCCATTCCGCTTCGAGTGATGACCATCCACTGAAGTTGTGGGTTCTTATGGGTTCTTGGGGTCTTGGGTTCTTAAGTTCACGAGGAACTTGGGTTCTTGCGGGTCTTGAGTTCTTAAGTTCACAAGGAACTTGGGTTCTTGGGGGTCTTGAGTTCTTGAGGGTCTTGAGATTTTCTTTCGCTTGCAATCTGTGTTTAAGAAGGATCTTCTCTTCACCCGAGTTCTACTCCTTTCCGCGGGCGCACCCCTTGGCGGCCTTGCGCTCACACCAAGGTTTCTTTTTCCCACCTCACATCAATTGGTCGGCCGCTAAGTGCACGGTCCGCTCTCAATGAGTGAAAAGAGGCACAAGGGGAGGCTGGACAAGCCCTTCTTTCTTGGGATTCTTGTCACTCTTCAAAAACACGATTAGGAATCGACATGCCCAAGTGAACTTGGGTTTGTGCGACCGCAACAAGCAAAAAAAAATTCTTGTGATTCTTGTGGTTCTTTCCTTGAGTGATACAGAACACTGTCAAAGCTCTGATACCAATGTAAGGTGCAACGGAATGAATGTTTGTGCTTTGCTCAAGATGAGTGCTCCGAATTGTGCTCAAGGTTCCTTTTGTTCTTATGGAAGGTAGAGCCTTCCGTTCTTAATGAGAGAATGCTATGATCACAAACAAAAGTGAATGGACACTCTGCGTGCAAGTGTATGAGACTGAGAGATAGAGAGAGAAGAGAGATACGACATCAGAGACAACGTAAAACCCTCCTCCGAAGGCCGGCGAGAGTGGTCTACTTATGATTGCACAAATTGGTACAATGGGGATGCATGTGACTGATGCAAGTCTAGGCTATGTCGACGATGACAACGGAGATGACGACACCGACCTAAGGGCTGAAATTTGCAATCTTTTATCTACTGTCCAAAAACGCTATGGGCTGAAATCTGCTGTTGCCGAAAAACGCTGATTTTGGGGCTGTTTTCTGATGGTCTTTGTCGCTGAAAATCTGTAGGTTTTAGAGCTGAAAACTGAGGTTCTTAAGGGCTGAAACTGCTGGTCTTTCCGGGCTGAATCTGCTACTCTCTTAGGGCTGAATTTGCAGGTTCTTCATGGCTGAAAAACGCTGCATGCTGAGGTTGTTCCTGTTGAAAAACGCTAGGCCAAAACTGGATGGCGATGATGGCTTTTACTAACACTAGGGCTGAGACTTTCTTGCGGTGAAGATCTGATGCAAAAACGCTAGGCTTGTGGTCTTACTGTCGCCGGAATCTGCAAAGCAAATTGGCTGATCTTGATGGGAAAAACGCTAGGTCCTGCAATCTGCAAAACGCTAGGGCTTCTGATGGGTTCTGCTGAGAAGTTTCCTGTTGAGCGTGGAGCTCCTGCTGCCTCTTCTGCTAGAAAGTGCTAGCTCTAGTTTGCTTATATACAAACTTAGCAAAATTGACCTACCTACTTTCCAACAAAAGTCACTTAAAAATAATAAGTGAAAAATGTCAAAAATAGGTAAAATAGGCTAAATGCAATGGAAAATTCCCCTAAAGGATTCTGATGGATTCTGATGGGAATGCTTATGATCATGTTGTGTGCAACCAGAGGATATGCATCTACACCAAGTGACTGGGCATGCACGGTCTACGAATAGACTCACAAAAGTGCCCGATTTTTTTTTTCTAGACTGACTGAACCCTGTTATGTTGTAGCTTGTCCACGGACACAAGGTTGGATGTGTCACGTGACAATCTTCAACTTTACTACCATCAGATAAGAAAGACTTAAATGTAGGGCATGGCTTGCGAGGTGGAACTTGTCCAACGTCGCGGCATTCACCACCGAGTACTCGACTAGGGTCGGATATATGTGCCACTAAGTAAGCCCATCTTGATATTGCTGATTTCTTTTTAAGATGAGATCCTTTGGAAGCTTCATGTTGCTACTTCTGTTGCTGATGATTCCAATAAGAAGTAGGTTGCTTAGAACTATAACATTTCCAAGAATATTTTAGTTGTCTCGAAGAAACCATGATTTGGGTGAGAAAATTTGAGTTCCGAAGCCTTTGGTTTGAGTGGTTCTTCTTGATCGACCACTGGAGCGTCGAAAGAAGATGGCAGAGAAGCAGCATCTGTAGTTCGAGAAGTAGTAGTATGACTCCGGGAAATGTTTTGCGTTTGCATTTGATCCAAGCACGTGTGAATAGATGTGAGGCTTGTTGAAATTGCTTCCATCTGCTTTTTGAGAATTGCTATCGGATTTTCGGGCATAATATGGTCGTCGACACCTTGTAATCAAGTCATGCTGACTCCTTATAGAAAGTAATTGATAACTTGGAATAAGCTTACGCCAACGCTCAAGAACTGGAACCTCTGCGGGAGTAGGTGCTGCAGCAGAAAAAGGTTCTGGAACGAGTACTCCGGGAAGAAGAATTACTTCGGGTTCTAGAGTATAGGGAATGACAATCACTTCGGATGGAGGAGGATTCTCCAGGAGGACGTGTCCGAAATCTCATCTAGAGAAATGGGACGGCACATTGAAGTCGTCCGCAGCCATGGCTCAAAAGTATCCCTTCCGCGGCGAAGCACAGAAGGCCAGCGCTAGAGGAGAAAGGATGGAGAGCAACGCTAGTAAAAGGGAATTGCTGGTCGTGTAGTTTTTTTTTTCTAAAAAAAGTGAATTGGGCATTAATGTATGAAGTGTATTCATATGAGGCTTTAAAAATTTGGGGTTGACCGGCCACTTTCAGGCATTAAAACTAAGTATGATAAATGCCTTGCACTGCTGGCTTGTTTACGTAAAAACACCAGCAAAGAATTCAGTTAGCGAAAAGGTGCCAGCGTAGGATGTTTTTCAACAGATCACGTGAGTGTTTTCAGCCCAATGTTTCAGCAATTCAGCCAGCGAATTCAGCAATTTAGCCCAATAATTCGTCCCAGTGCAGAAATTCAGCGTTTCAGCGATTTTAGGCCAGCGCTTGGCAAAAGGGCATGGCTCTTCGCAAAGAGGTGCGAGCACCGGCAAAGGGGCACGTGAAAATTTCAGCCAAGGAGCCCATCGATTTGCACGAAGGGGTACATCTCATGGCGTGCACAGGAGAAGGGTGTTTCCTTGGCCATCTTGTGTCCTTTCGCGTGAAGGGGTGCGAGTCCGAGGGATACTACCCGAGAAAAGGGCACTTGAAGAGGCACCAAGAGATGGATTCCCAAAATGCATCGGGTACGCAACTGACGCACATCTGTGTTCGGTTCTTTAGTTATCGAATTGGAACAGAAAATTTAAGTTACCTCATGCTCGTAGTTGTGTGTATACCACCTTTCTTCTGCTTCCATACAACTCCTGTAAGGGGGAGAAGGGAGAGGGTCCTGGCGAGGGTGAGAGGCTCACAACCTTCGAGTCCAAGAAACTTTTTCTCTTATACAACTGTAAGGATTCTAGTTACTAATCCTTAATTAAGTAATAACTCATGATTGAAACTGAAGAAACTTGAACTTGACTCGGAAACAAAACTAAGAAGACTCTGTGTTTGATTGATTGAATGGTTGAAATGTGTTACAAGGGCGTTCTTATATAGAAACTCAAGAGACACGATGAAGAGACATGACCATAGGTCAAGAGACATGACTCTAGGCCAATAGTCGTGTCCCTCTGTTGTAGAGTCGTGACCCTTCGGCGTAAAAGTCTTAGGTGCAGCGGAATGATTGTTTGCGCTTTGCTCAAGATGAGTGCTCCGAACTGTGCTCAAGGTTCCTTTTAGTTCTTATGGAAGGGAGAGCCTTCCGTTCTTAATGGAAAATGCTATGATCACAAACAAAGTGATTGGACATTGTGCGTGCAAGTGTATGAGATTGAGAGATAGAGAGAGAAGAGCGATACGACACCAGAGACGTTGTAAAACCCTCCTCCGAAGGCCCCACTCTCGTCGGTGAGAGTGGTCTACTATTGATTGCACAAAGTGGTACAATGACGATGCAATGGACTCATGAAACCTGGGCCTATGCCGATGACGACGACGAGGATGACGACGGCGACTTTAGGGCTGAAATCCGTGGTCTTCTACTTGCTGAATTTCGGGGCTGTTTCGATGGCTGAAAATGACTTCTTTGGCTGCGTTTTCGAGGGCTGAAAATTGGGGGTCTTCTGCAACCAACTAGGGTTGAATCTGCTCTTGTCCAATAGGGCTGAAAACGCTGACCATCTGATGCATTTATGGCTGAAAACCAAAAACGTTGGGCATCTGTTGTAGCGTTAGTAAAACGCTGAGGTGATCTGGAGTCTACGAATACTCACAAAAGTGTCAGATCACTTCTAAACTAGACTTGACTGGACTGACTGAACCCTGATCATGCTGTAGCTTGTCCCCGGACACATAGGATTGGATGTGTCATGTGACATCCCCTCCTTTTCAAAGTGAGGTACTGGTACCAACCTATATGGCGTCGAGGGAGATCGCCAATAGCATCCGGAATCCTGGAAGGGACTCTTCGCCGGCCCATAAAGGGACTCTGATGTGTGGGTCGTGCGGTACTTGAACTTCATAAAGGCCTGCAATGCTTGCTTCTTTGGGCCGCGCCGAAAGTGACACAAAGTCTTCTTCAATGCTTCAACTTTGTCGAGAGTCCTGCTTCTTTCTTCTTCAAGAATCTCCATGGCTGAAAATTCCTGAAACCACTTCCAACACAAAACCATAAACGTATACCTATTCCATGTAAAGTGACTGGAAAAAATCTTGTCTTCCTCAAAGACTGTGCATGCAATGTAGATGAACTAAGAGACTGAGTGCTAACCCGTTCACCACACACACGCAAACAATGAGATCGAATCTTTCTCTTATGATCTAGAGCAATCAACTGTGGCAATTCACAACGAAAATGCCCATGCTTGGTGCTCATACTTCATGTGCTCGTTCGGAAACTGTGTCATGCCAAGGAAGAGACATGGAATGTGACTTCCTGACATACATACTTTTCAGCTTTTCACGAAAAATCCGCATACATTCGTGCTCATCCATGAGAGAAACGTGCTCAACATACAATATGTCATGCCTAGGAAAAGGGATCGCATAAAGACGCTGACTAAAATACAGGAAACGATCACGAATGAAACACTCGAACAATGTGTACGTATCAATCATGCGAACACATAATACTTCCTGTAAGGGTTCCTTGGACCTAGGTTGGAGAGCCAAGATCCGTTCTTCCTGAATGATCGAATCGTCCTGTGGGGGTTCTTTGGACCTCGACTTGAAAGCCAAGATCGGTTCTTCATGATTGATCGAATCTGCAAGGAGGTTAGCTTCGCTAGAAAAAGCATCAACTAACACATCATCCTCGTGAACAATCACGTCATCTTCATGCAACTCATCATGCTTGTGAGAAATCACATCTTGATCATGCAAATCATCATGCTTGTCTTTGTCAATCAAATCATCATGCTTATCATTGTCATTCAAATCATCATGCAAGTCATTGTCAATCAAATCATCATGATGCTTCACACCATCATGCAAATCCTGTGTGTCATGCTTTGGAGAAGAAGAGACTGACAAGTCTTTTTTTCCCGAATCTCTTGCATCGGTGCCTGAACTTGAGAAAAGAGTCGCAACATCTCTTGCATTCGTGCTTTGTTCTCGCGATAAAATCTTGCTTCTCTTTCTTTGGTCTCGCGATCAAATCTTGCTTCTCTTGCTTTGTTCTCTCGATCAAATTCCGCTTCTCTTGCTTTGGCTTCCAAGCGTGCTTGCTCGCGCTCACGCGCTATGGCTGCCATTCTTTCTTGGTACTTACGCTCGATGGCTGCGATTCTTTCTTCGCTTTCTAACTTCCTGTCCATCATCCTCTTGTCGAAAGCCTCCATAGAAGTTAGTGCAATCCTTGTCGTAGATGAAAAAGGGGGAGGGTGGGAAAAACCTCCTAGTGGGGAAAATTCTTCTTCACCTCTCTCATACTCATCACCTCCAAGCGAAGTATCCATTCCGCTTCCAGTGATGACCATTCTGAAGTCGTGGGTTATTGTGGGGTCTTGGGGGTTCTTGGGTTCTTAAGTTCCCGAGGAACTTGGGTTCTTGGGTTCTTGAGGGTCTTGAGGTTCTTGAGGTTTTCTTTCGCTTGCAAACCGTGTTTGAGAAGGATCTTCTCTTCACCCGAGTTCTACTCCTTTCCGCGGGCGCACCCCTTGGCGGCCTTGCGCTCACACCAAGGTTGCTTTTTCCCACCTCACGTCAATTGGCCGGCCGCTAAGTGCACGGTCCGCTCTCAATGAGTGAAAAGAGACACAAGGGGAGGCTGGACAAGCCCTTCCTTCTTGGGATTCCTATCACTCTTCAACAAAACACGATTAGGAATCGACACGCCCAAGCGAACTTGGGTTCGTGTGACCTGACCTCAACAAGCAAAAAAAAAAAAATCTTGTGGTTCTTTCCTTGAGTGATACAGAACACTGCCAAAGCTCTGATACCAATGTTAGGTGCAACGGAATGATTGTTTGCGCTTTGCTCAAGATGAGTGCTCCGAACTGTGCTCAAGGTTCCTTTTAGTTCTTATGGAAGGGAGAGCCTTCCGTTCTTAATGGAAAATGCTATGATCACAAACAAAGTGAATGGACACTGTGCGTGCAAGTGTATGAGACTGAGAGATAGAGAGATAAGAGAGATACGACACCAGAGGCGTTGTAAAACCCTCCTCCGAAGGCCCCACTCTCATCGGCGAGAGTGGTCTACTATTGATTGCACAGTGGTACAATGACGATGCAATGGACTGATGCAACCTGGGACACTATGCCGATGACGACGACGGGGATGACGACGGCGACTTTAGGGCTGAAATCGGTGGTCTTCTATTTGCTGAATTTCGGGGCTGTTTTGATGGCTGAAAATGACTGCTTTGGCTGCGTTTTCGAGGGCTGAAAATTGGGGGTCTTCTGCAACCAACTAGGGCTGAATCTGCTCTTGTCCAATAGGGCTGAAAACGCTGACCATCTGATGCATTTATGGCTGAAAACCAAAAACACTGGGCATCTGCTGTAGCGTTAGTAAAACGCTGAGGTGATCTGGGGTTGCCGGCGATGTTCAGGGCTGAAAACAGAAAACGCTGGGGTAGCCTGCTATCGTTGATGAAAACGCTGGGGTTCCAAGGACTCCTGGCGATGAGAGAACTGCAAACGCTAGGGGATCTTTGGGAGGTGTTGTGGGAAACCAAAACGCTAGGCTGATGAGGGTGTGGGCAATCAAGGAACACCAAAACGCCAAGGGTTCTGATGGGTTCTTGCTGAGAAGGTGCCTGTTGAGCAGGAGCTCTTGTTGCCTCTTCAGCCAAATAGTGCTAGCTCTAGTTTGCTTATATACAAACTTAGCAAATTGCCCTACCTACTTTTGTTGGAAAGTCACTTAAAAATAATAAGTGAAAAATACCAAAAATAGGGAAAATAGGCTACATGCATTGGAAAAATCCCCTAACTGAATCTGATGGATTCTGAAGGAAATTATGATGATCATGTTGTGTGCAACCGAAGGATATGCATTTACACTAAGTGACTGGGCATGCACGGTCTACGAATAGACTCACAAAAGTGTCAGATCACTTCTAAACTAGACTTGACTGGACTGACTGAACCCTGATCATGTTGTAGCTTGTCCACGGACACATAGGGTTGGATGTGTCACGTGACAAAAAGTGCAACCATTCGCTGAAGAGACATGGCTATTCGCCAAACAGGTGCAACTCTTGGGCGAAGAGACGCATCCTGTGGAGAATTGGGGTCTTGAATCGGGTACGTCTTCGTATCTGCAAGAGAACCAAGAGAGAAGGCAATACCAAGACAAATAATACGTCACAATCGTGACATGGATACTAGGCCAGAGTCTATGACTGACGATGAGTGGGAGGACTTGGATGAGCTTACACGTTTGACGATCATGTTACACCAAGTAAACTCTAGCTTAGCATCCATACCCTGTACTCGCAACACTTGGCCCAACTGAGTCAATGCATCATGCATACCTGCTTTCCAATGCTCAAAGTTTAAACCATCAAACTTCGTATGGATAAAGTGTGCAACGTGGAAGAGATGCAAGGGCTGAGAGATTAGGGTTTCAAGAGAGGAGAGAGAGAGAGAGAGAGAGAGAGTTTTGGTGGAGCTTCTTCACACACTATGTGTGAACTCCTTATTGTTCTATATTATCAATAAGAAAGAATGAGATTAGGGTTAGTGAGCGGTTAGTCTGTGATGGTATAGGCCTAATGGCCTTTATCCCCAACAGTTTAGGGTTTGGGAAGGAGGGTTATACCATGGAATCTTGAAGACACCATCTTCTTGATTCAAGCAAGGCTCTGCAGGAGCACAAACGTGTATTGTAACAAAGATCTCTTTTGAGAGGATTATAATATAAGTCCTTTTGGAGGGGGGACCAGCTCCAAGCAAATCCGATCCTCATTGAGTTGTCAATCTTAATTGGTTATTCTCTTTAAATTATGTGCATGGTGAAAGTGTTTTTTTTGTGTACTTGTGTAAAGAAATCAACCCGGCACAACCTATTTTCTCCTTGCTATCTCTCTCTCTTTAAGGAAAACTCTCTTTTCATAGTTAAATTCCGTTGAATCTAAAAGTAAGTGTTAGATTCTCTGACATTGGTATCAGAGCTAAGGTTTCTCTTTTCTTGCCTAAGAAGAGACGTCCTTCAATAATCTATGAAAGGAAGTGGGACTCGGAATTATTAACTTGGTTGGTATGCTTGTTTACAAGCTACGGGGGACACCATCAGGAACTATAGTCTTAATAATGGAGTCTTACGGGACTTGCCTACGACTTAACCATATTGAGCTATTAGCAAGCTCAATAGGAATCGATGCTAACCTCGCACTGTTAAACCCACTCCACTACTCTCTGCAATTAACAATATTCTAAACCACGGGTGTAGCTACTCGAGTACTAATTTTCAAGAAATAAGTGGTAGCCAAAGTTTTGGAAGTGCCAAGGAAAGAGGTTGCATACACATATAGGAAAGTTTAATTATGACCCACATAATCAAGAGAATGTAGTTAATACTGACAACTTAGATTTGGCTCATGGTATAGCATATGATGATGTTGCAGCGTCGTCAACTACCTTGTTAACAAGTTACAAGAAGCAACGGGAAACCCTATTTTTTTACAAGCGGAGGTTCAAAGCCAAATTCAAGCCCTTCAAGCTCAAGTTTCCCCAAGTGCCCAAGAAGAGAGAATTCCTGCGAAGCCTCCAAGTGAGAACTCCAAAACAGGAATCTCTTTGAGTAATGAAGAGGAGATACCGGAAGGACCCCCAAGGCAAACTGTTTGAGAAGAAGTGCACCCTGAACTTTCAAGCGAGAGGTATGAAATATGAGAGTGCGCGTGTGCGGAAGCGTGAGGAGAGGAGAGAGAGAGAGAGAGAGAGAGAGAGAGAGAGAGAGAGAGAGAGAGAGAGAACAAACGCTATGCGTGGAAGAGGGGGCGATCAGCCCCCCATGACTACCAGAACAGAAGACCCTGTCCTGTCTATACAACTAGATGTGTGATCTATGACTGAGAAGTGGGTACCCCCCGTGGCCCCATAAATAGGTGCCCAAGGAGAGGTAGGACAAAGGTGGGCGACCGGCCCGGAGGTCTGACAATGCAGAGAAAGTGCATATGCAAAGGGTGGCCAGCCTGGAGGCACACTAGCCGTACATACATGCCCTAGACATGGAAGCAGCAG
The DNA here is from genome assembly GCF_014529385.1 of Adiantum capillus-veneris. Taxonomy (NCBI): domain Eukaryota; kingdom Viridiplantae; phylum Streptophyta; class Polypodiopsida; order Polypodiales; family Pteridaceae; genus Adiantum; species Adiantum capillus-veneris. The sequence goes on from NC_140939.1 coordinate 136,304,094, forward strand.
AGTGGGGTAAGTCTTAACACCCCCTCTCAGCACCAGATACTAAACAAACCAGGTGAAGCCGAAGATATGAAGCAAATGATGAAGATGTCTACTGCAATGTTTGAAGGAGTCTGGCGTGTGACAACCTCCAAGAAATCTCCATGGAAAGATGTCGTCACGAGCAATGTAGAAAATTGTTGTACTCCACCGGATACAGGGTGAAGATACTGCGTGCAGGTCCTGAAAACAACTCCTTTGTCATAAAATAAGTGCCAATAGACCTGCAAGTGTCCTGCCCAATAGGATCTGTGGTGTGTGTAGTCAAACCGTCTAGAGAAAATGAGGAAGCCCAAGAACCTTCATGAGAATGATCGGAAGCCTGTTAATGCACCACCTTGCAACCCAATGTGGCTGCTAAGCTGTGTAAAACTCCAAGAAGGTCAGATGTAGCAATCTGCGCCGTAAACGTCCTCCGTAACAAGGAAAGCCAAACTGAACAGTCTGCATTGTAGAAGCTACCGTAAGCTATGGCAGTCACCATTAGACCGCACGGACCACCACCAGATGGTGTCCTATCAGTACGTAGGGTAATCCAAGATGAGGGGAAAGCCAGACTGTTTGTCTATGCTGTGAAGGGCCTCTGAGAAGAGGTGTGGTCAAACCAAGTTGTCTGCACCATGATCATCTTGTATGAAGAAGGCAAGCTAGACTGAGCAGTCTGTGCTGTGAAGATCCTCCATGTAGAAGAGGAAAGGCCAAACCAATCTGTCCGCGCCGTCTTGCCTGTATCTCCTGCCTCCATTCCTCCAGTGTCAACCAAAATATAATCCGTGCCAACACCACCACCAAACCGCAACTCTGTGTGGCTCTCAATGTAAATGAGCTAGGAGTGGCCTAGGCCCTACTGCCCAAGTCAGGGGATGAGTCTGTTGTAAGGTTATTGAGGGTGAGTGTAAGCAACTCTAAAGGTAGCAATCTAAATGATCAGGAGTTACAAGAGCTACGGCACTACCATCCAAGCCAAGCTCCGGGTGACTCCGGATGTAGTCGCAAGATGCCTGATCTCCCACATCTAATGGGTAAACTCTCCAAGAGAGTCCAAAGCACTGAAGTCCCACTCCAGTCTAGAGATCTAAGCAATAAACGTGTCCAAGAAGAGATCCAAGATCCTCCCTAAGTCTATGTAGATCCTCCTGTGTAAGCAAGTGATCTGAATTGTCGAGGTCAAGTGGTAAGTGTCTGTCCACCCAAGATGGTGGTGTCTTCTCTGGGAATGTCGGAATACCATATGCCATGAGCATGGCCATATCTCATGTGCGCTGTGAAATCCTCTGATGAGTGCATAGGTGTGTCTGTAGCAAACCACAAGTCACCACCCCCTTTGGAGTGCGCACCAGCCGAATGATGGCTGGACTGAATGGATCTCCCAAGGATCGTACGCCCGTAGATGATCAAGCCGATGTCGAAGATACCATGTACTGCAGTAATCACGGAGAGACAGCACGGACCACCACCGGATGGTGTCCTCGCAGGAGGTAACTTCATACTCTGTAAAAAACACAAGCCATGTGGCTGCTGTCCACCCAAAAGGCAACTGCAAGGTGAAGAAAACACTGTTGTCCAGCGATTTTCAGCGTGTTCGTACGCTTCCGGTATGGTCTGGAGCAATGTAGAGGGTCTGGGGAGGGCGGGGAATCAATGTAGCAACCCAACGTGGGCTGAAAGCACAGAAAAGACAGCAGGTGTTTATGGCTGAAAATTGTAGTAGAATCAGAGGAATCTCGCCAGTAAGGCACCGGATGCCGAACCGTGTAGGAGGCAAGATCCAGTGGGCCAATGCTGACGCTGCCCCCCTCTGCTGAAAATGTTGATTTGCACAAAAACGTAAATTTGGCTGAAAAACGCAGGTGGAGCAGAGGGTTTTTCTAGCGAAAAAAGTGCCCAAAAAGGTAGCGCAAGCAGCCAGAACTGGTGATCGCCATGTGTGGAGACAAAAACCCAAGTGAAGGTGGGGTCCTCCACGATAGAAAACTCCATATTCCATCACGTGTCTAGCTTTTGCAAAACGTCAGCAAATCTGCAGAAAACGCTGACTGATTTGATCTTCTTCTTGGGAGGAGAACCTCTATAGGTGAAGCGCCAGAACATGAAGAGCCTGAAGCTCTCATACCATGTGTGAGTGCACGTGTGCGGAAGTGTGAGAGAGGAGAGCAGAGAGAGACAATAGACACAACAAACGCTATGTGTTGAAGAGGGGGCGATCAGTCCCCCCATGACTACCAAAATAGAAGACCCTGTCGATACAATTAGATGTGTGATCTATGACTGAGAAGTGGGTATCTACTATCCCCCCCTCGCCCAATGAATAGGTGCCCAAGGGAGGTAGGGCAAAATCTGGAAAAATCCCCCATGACCCAAATGAAATATAAGATGGGCGGTCGGCCCGAAGTGACAATGCAGAGAAAGTGCATATGCAAAGGGCGGCCAGCCCGAGGCACAGTAGCCGTACATGCATGCCCTAGATGTCACAAAGTGATGACGAGGCTGCCCGCTCTGCAGGAAACCCTAACTCTAACTGCAAAAAATCAAAAACCCTAATTTGTTGAAACCCTAACCCTAAATTGCTGACATGCCGGGCTGACATGTGGCTGTCCGCTCTGCTGTACGGAATCTCCAGGATTCGCGACGCCCTTTGTGGGATTTTGCTGGCAGCTTTTTGGCGATGCTTTTTGCTACGCTTTCGCTGGCTGCTGATTTCTACGCAATTGAGAGAAAGCCTCTTTGCTTTATTAAGCAAGAGAGAGAAAGCCTCTTTGCTTTATTTTTATTAAGCGAGAGAGAGAGAGAGAGAGAGAGAGAGAGAGAGAGAGAGAAGTCTTCTGCTTTATTTTCAGGAAGCTTTTGATTTTCAGCTTTTGGGGGCTCTGCTTTTGGCATCCCATGTAACCTTTAAATTAACAGGCTGGCCTCTCACAACTCCGAGCATCTGGACGTAGAGTCTGAGTGTGAGCGCCTGCCCGCACTCTTGTACTTTGAACTTAGATTAATACAAAAAGAAATATCGAAAGGGGCGCCAGTCTTTGGGGCCAATATCTTTAGGCACGGAACTCTGTCAGGCAAGTGTTGAATCAATTGTGAACTGTGAACTGTTTTGAAGTGGTTATTTGGTGCTGTCGCGGTAGATTCTTGGCTTGGAGTGTCCAAGTCTGTTACAGTGGTATCAGAGCACGGCCGATTTCTCTTCTACGGGAAATCCGATCCCAAAAAAAAATTCGCAGCACCTATGGCTTCAAGCAAAGATCAGTCAACTCCCTATGCATCCGGAGATGCGGGAAGGCATCACAACGAAGATTCCGGTAAGGAGTATGGCCCGCCTCGGCCTACTAAGGCGGAGCGTCGAGAGATGGAGCGTTGTCAATTGATCGGTGAAGCAACAAAGATGATGCTCAATTTTGCGAAGGACCCAAAATTTGCAAAATATATGAGCGAGACATCTTTCCAGGAGGTGCACGCGCAGTGGCAGAAAACCGCACCACCACCCCCAAAACCCGCTCTTAAGAAACCTTCTGCTCACAAGAAATATTCACAGAAGGAATTAGAAGAGGTGGTTGATGCACGAATTGCTCAGCTTTTTGACGCGCAGAACAAAGCTAAAAAGCACGGCAAAAAGTAGAAGAAAGGCACTGACTTCCCGGGCTATTTGGGTCATCAGTCGCGACATTTGAAAAGGAAAAGAAACAGAAGAAGCGTGTTCGATTTGAAGGAGTACCCAGTTCTTCTTCTTCCTCTTCTTCCGACAGTTCTTCTAGCTCATCTCACTCAGGCGAAGAAGACCGAAAAGGCAAACAGCGAAGCAAGAAACAACGCTTCGGAAAGGGCAAGAAAAAGGCAAAGAAGTCTAAATCTCGCCCAATGAGTGACAGTTCTACAGAGGACTCGTCTACAGACAGTTCAGACTCTGATGACCGCAACTTTTATGCAAAGAAGAAGAATTTTTACAAAGCCAACGAGTATGACTTTCTAGAAGATAAAAGCAAGAAAGTCCGAGAGTTTAAAGAAGGTGGACAGTCAATTAAATTTGACACGTTTTCGGGGTGTAGAGATGCTTCAAAGGCTTTGTCTTTTGTACAGCAGTTTGACATCGCTTTCGCGGGAGGACGTTACTCAGAGCACTCTAAGATTTGAAGAGCTGCCTCTTACTTTAAGGGGAATGCTCGAACTTGGTGGTCCACGCTTCGACTGCGCCAGTTAAATGGCTGAAATTCAAGAGGCTTTTTATTTCTTCTTGGTTGACTCGAGAGTATGAACGAATACGAACTGCTTGGAACCATCTTCGGATGACCAAGAAAGATACAGTGGACGCTTATTGCGAGAGATTCTGGAGCTCTTTTCCACCCGCCTCTTCATTTAAGAAGATCTCGTTCAAGGAACAGATTGAGCGGTTTACCTTGGGTCTACCTACAGAGATCCGAGATCTCTGCTTGGAACAGAAGTCAGCTTCTATTCAAGAGTTGATGAGTCATGAGAAAGGGGGTTTTGCCATCCATTCTGGCAGCCTGACTTACCCCACCGATGAGATCATGACACAAAGAGCTGAACAGACTTCGACAAATGAAAGTAAAAAGAGAAGAGCAACTCAGAAAAGAAAGATGCGCGACCCAAGCTTACTCCTCAGGAGAGAGCTCGCTTCATCAGGGAGGGGAAGTGCTTTGGATACGCGGAACCTGGACATATCTCCGCGAAGTGCCCTAAAAAGGCACAGAAATAACAGAACGATAAGGACGACGAAAAGCCTAAAAGTTCGAGCGCAGCTGAGGAACATGGAAGAAAAGGCAAGATGAAACCAGGACTGGTTCCAGATTGCGTGGGTACCGATCCCAGCACGTTGGACGAGAGTACAGAACTTTGCCGAGCTTGGGGCAAAGTGAAAGACCAAGAGACCCTTATCTTCTTTGATGGAGGAGCCAAGGCAAACTTCACTTCACCGGAATTGGCGGCGCGGCTCAAGATCACTCCCAATCGGATGAGACCACTTGCGGAGGCAGTTCTAGCGGCACCCGGCAGGGACGTAGCCATAACACCTGTCATTGGCAAACTTCGGTTGCATTGTCACGTGTATTTGGGGCATGAGGACTTTTACATAATGCCTTTGGAAGGTTGTGATGTTCTCTTGGGAATTCCCTAGTACCACAAGAACAACGCCGTGGTCGACTATCGGGCGAGGAAAGCGACATTGACTACAAAAGGGCAGAACAATTGTACTTGATATTAAACTTAAGGGCGAGTATGTCCCTATTGTATCGGCTTCGGCCATTTCTAAGTTAATGAAATCCAGTCTGTTTGTTTACTCGATCTTTATGAAAGAGTTGAGTGATGAGGATAGGACAAATATGTCTAAACTTGATAAAGAACGCCAAGATTTTCTCCACTCTCATGCCAATTGCTTCTCAGAGGGCCTACCAGGCGAGTTACCACCTGCTCGTCTAAAGATCTTTCCATTGATCTGATTCCTGGAAGCACGCCACCGAACCGGCCACCTTACCGTGTGAGCCGAGCACAGAATGAAGAGATTATGAACCAAGTGAAAGACCTCTTGGAAAAGGGTCTTGTCCAGCCTAGTACTTCACCATATTGCTCTCCAGTGTTGTTGGTTTTGAAGAAAGATGGATCCTGGAGAATGTGCATCGAGTATAGAGCTCTCAACAAAATCACCATCAAGAACAGATTTCCGATTCCTAGGATCGATGATATACTCGACAGATTACAGGGATCCTCGTGTTTTAGCAGGATTGATTTGAAGAGTGAATATCATCATATCAGAATCGCGCCGGGAGATGTCTACAAGACAGCCTTTCGGACGACTTTTGGGTTATTTGAGTTTTTGGTGATGCCTTTTGGATTAACCAATGCTCCTGCGACCTTTAACCAGATGATAGACAGGATTTTTCGAGAGAACACGCTATTTGTTGGCACTTTCTTTGACGATATCATTGTTTTCTCCAAGAATGAGGGAGAACATAGAGATCATCTACTTAAGGTCTTTCAGGCATTACGAGATCACAAGTTAGTTAGTGATTAATGCAAAGAAAAGTGAATTTTTCCTACCAGAGATACACTTTTTGGGACACATTGTCTCAACAGCAGGAGTGCAGATGGATCTGGCCAAGATAGAGACTATCCGTGATTGGCCCGATTTGAAGAATGTCCATGAAGTTAGAAGCTTCTTGGGACTGTCTTCGTACTACAGGCGGTTCATTCGAAAGTTTGCAGAGGTTGCTTCCCCTTTGCATATCTTAACACAGAAAGGAGTCCCTTTCTCGTGAGACCCACAGAGGTGACAGCCTTTCAAACTTTGAAAGAGAAATTGACTACGGGACCACTTTTGACTTTGTCGGACTTGCAGAAGTCATTTGAAGTATATTGTGATGCTTGTGGTCATAGTCTGGGTGCGGTCTTAATGCAAGAAGGCCATGTCATTGCTTACGAGAGTCGATTGTTCTCACGGCCAGAATTGACAGCACAGATTTATGAGAAAGAGCTTTTGGCGGTTATCCATGCTCTTACTCAGTGGCGGCACTACCTACTCGGAGCTGATTTTACTGTCTTGACAGACCATCAGAGTTTGCGCTACTTCTTGTCATAGAAGCAGCTATCAGAAAAGCAGATGCGATGGGCGAACATCTTGTCACAGTTTTACTTCCAGATTGTCCATGTTCAGGGGCAGAAGAATTTGGTGGGAGACGCTTTGTCTCGAAGCCGTTGGTTCTGGCTATTTCCGCGATACATCATAGGAGCTTCGAGGATATGGTCGACCAGTATTCCACAGATCCAGATTTTGCAGACGTTTTCACACGGATACGGGATGGGGAGACGGTAACGGGATATTCCATTCAGGATGGCTACTTGATGAGGAAAACCATGTTGTGCGTTACACAGCCGTTGAGGGAAAAGGTTATGACTGAATGCCACTGTCCACCTTTTACAGGTCACCGCGGCATTGCTACCACCATGAAAGGGGTAGACAGATGTTTCTTTTGGCCGAGACTCAGGAAGGATGTGAAAGATTTTGTGCGCAGTTGCTTGGTATGCCAGAGGTTCAAGTTTGACAGGCATAAAGCACAGGGATTGTTACAACCTTTGCCCATACCCACCGGCCCCTGGGAAAGTATTGCAATGGATTTCATTTTTGACCTCCCGAGAACACAGAGTGGTCATGATGGTATCTGGACTATTATTGACAAATTTAGCAAACAGGCTCATTTCATTCCAGTGAAGAAAACAGTCAAGCCAGATCACTTAGCGAGACTGTTTGTGTCCCAGATTTTCAGATTACATGGCATGCCTGAGACAATTGTCTCTGACAGGGACCCCAGATTTACGAGTTTGTTTTGGAAGGCAATTTGGGAGAACATTGGCATGCGGTTGCACTTCTCGTCATCTTTCCACCCGCAGACTAACGGGCAATCTGAGATTGCCAATTCAGTGGTTTTAGATTTATTGAAGTCTTATATCTTGGATCAGAAGACTCAATGGGAAAAGTATCTACCTTTGGTGGAATTTGCCTACAACAACACGATACACTCTTCGACGGGGAAGGCGCCATTTGAGATTGTTGAAGGTGATGCGAAGGTTCAACCCTTCCTAAGCACAAAAGATAAGATTTTTGAAGTTGATGAGTATACGGCAACTTAGACACGGCTTTTGCCAAGGTCCGCGAGGCTTTGCAAAAATCTCAGGAAAGACAGAAAAAGGCAGCGGATCGCCATCGTCGCGATTTGAAATTGAAGGAGGATGATTGGGTGCTCTTACGTTTGGAGAAGGCACGCCTGAGAAAGAAAAAGGGAAAGGAGAGGCTTTTTCCAAAGCTTAGTATGAGATACTACGGACCTTTCCAGATTTCCAAAAAGATCAATGATGTCTCCTTCCGACTGAAACTGCCTGACACTTGGAGGATTCACAATGCATTTCATGTGAGTCTCTTGAAACCTTTCAAAGGTGATGTGCCTGATGATGGGGAGCCCGATGAGCAACCCAAAGTGGAAGAAAACGAGGAGATCTTTGTTCCTGAACAGATTTTGGCACATAAGGACACAAAGAATAAAGGTAAAGTAAGAATGCGGTTCTTGGTTAAATTCAAGAACTATCCTGCATTGGATGCGAAGTGAATGGAGGAGGAGGACCTAGCAGATACTCCTCAGATTGTGAAACTTTACCTCGAAGCTTTTGGTTTAGCATAGTAAATCATGGTCTAAGATCCGAATGAATGTTGAATGTCATGTGATGTCTTGTGATGTCCTGTGATGTGACTGTCGATTGGTACATGTGCTAGATGTGTGTTCCTAGTACGTAGGTACTAACAGTCAGTGTCTGCTAAGGCAGTTTATGGCTTCTGTCTGTTTTGCAGGCATAATCGAGGGCGATTACAATGCTTTCAAGAGGGGGGTATGTCACAAAGTGATGACGTGGCTGCCCGCTTTGCAAGAAACCCTAACCCTAATTGCAAAAAATCAAAAACCCTAAATTGTTGAAACCCTAACCCTAAATTGCTGACGTAGCGGGTTGACCGCTCTGCCATACGGAATCTCCAGGATTCGCGGCGCACTTTGCGGGATTTTGCTGGCAGCTTTTGGGCGATGCTTTTTGCTACGCTTTTGCTGGTTGCTGATTTCTACACAATTGAGAGAAAGCCTCTTTGCCTTATTAAGCAAGAGAGAGAAAGCCTCTTTGCTTTATTTTTATTAAGCGAGAGAGAGAGAGAGAGAGAGAGAGAGAGAGAGAGAGAGAGAGAGAGAGAGAGAGAGAGAAATCTTCAACTTTATTTTCAGGAAGCTTTTGATTTTCAGCTTTTGGGGGCTCTGCTTTTGGCATCCCATGTAACCTTTAAATTAACGGGCTGGCCTCTCACAACTCAAAGCATCTGGACGCAGAGTCTGAGTGTGAGCGCCTACCCACACTCTTGTACTTTGAACTCAGATTAATACAAAAAGAAATACCAAAAGGGGCGCTAGTCTTTGGGGCCAATATCTGTAGGCACGGAACTCCGCTGGGCCAGTGTTGAATCAATTGTGAATTGTGAATTGTGGACTATTTTAAAGTGGTTATTTGGTGCTGTCGTAGTAGATTCTTGACTTGGAGTGTCCAAGTCTGTTACACTAGACCTATGAAGCAGCAAAGTGGTGTAAGTCTAACATGAAAGTGACACTCCACCTATTGATGTTGCCCCAAGAAGACGGAGATCACAGCAGTCACCTACTCCTCCCAAAATGAAGAGGAAATCATCAAGCACTCCCTCCCATGCTAATTCAAAGAAGGGAGAAAGAAATCCAAGCAAGAGGAAGCGAAGAGAACAATCACCACCTTCGCCTTCTTCCGCCTCGTCATCATCACCATCTTCTGACACGGAGGACAGCCACCTGCCACCCAAGAGAGAGAAGAGAAGGGGTAAACAGAGGAGCTATGCGGCAAGGAAGAGGTCACATAAATTGAAGAAGTTCAAAAAGGGAGGAAAGAACATCAGCATTCTTACCTATGAAGGAACCTTCGGAGTAACTGACAAAGTACTATCTTTATCCAACAATTTGACATGGCTTTTGAAGATGAAGATTTTTCAGAATCTTCAAAGCTCCGACATGTTTCTATGCATTTCCAAAAGACAGGCCATCAATGGTGGGCAAGGCTACATAGTCAAGGTGAAGCTCCAAAGACTTAGAAAGCTTTGAGGATTACTATTACAAAGCAATTCCTTCCAAGTGATGCCAAAGACAAAGTCCTCACAGAATGGCGAACATTGAAGATGGGCCATATGACTCTATCAAAAAGTATGTCAATAAATTTGGGAGTTATATCTCAAAGCCACAATCTACAAAAAGATGGACTCTGCGGATTAAAAATAACAATTTTGTGCTAACCTATATGAGGAGATGAGCGAGTATGTTAACTCACAAAGACCTAAAACTATTACGGAGGTCATACATCATACTATGGTCGCTTCAAGGATTCATTTCCAAAAAGGAACCAAGAAGGGCTCAAAGCCAACGGAAGCAAATGAATCAATTGAGCCAAAGGGGAAGAACAGTATGACAAAATTCTTCCGAGGCTAACAACAACAATAAAGGAAAGGCGAAAAAAAAGGGCCACAAAGGTAAAAATAAACTTTCTCCTAGAGAGGTTGAACGTTATTGTAAAGATAACAAGTGTTTCTGAAGTGTGGAAAGCAAGGTCATGTTTCCCCCGGGGGGGGGGGGGGGGGGGGGGGGGGGCGCATATACTTACAAAACTGCCCAAAAGCATTATAAAAGAAGTGTTTGAAGGGGAAAACCTCAAAGAGTTACTCTTCAAGGATAGATTGATTCAATTTGGGACAGTGATCCAAAAACACAATGTTCGACGAAAGTTATAGCTTTACACTTGGTAAAGGAGTAATTCATGCGACAATAAGAGGCAGCTTAGGCCCACCATGGCCTTATCTTCTACAAAGGCAGAGTATCGTGCTACTTGTAGTGCTACATGTGAGTCTATTTGGTTGAGATGGTGCTATATTCTAATTGGATTCTACACAAAATCCAATATTTCATGCACGGACGAAGCCTGTACGGATAAAACATCATTTTTTTCCAGAGAATATATTGGATGGTACTCTTCGGCTTGTCTCTTGACTCACGTTCTACTTTAGATAATGTTGCTGATAATTTCGTTGAACCTCCTTTGCAGAAGACACTCACCCATCACTCCAGCTCTCTTGAATTGGTTCCATCTCCAAGAGCTAAGAGTGGATTTTAAAGTGTGACCACTCTGTGACGTAGCATTGCCACAATGCAGAAGAGAGAGAAGATGTAGTAGCAACATCAAGGAAGAAGCAAAGCCTAAGAAGAGAGAGAGAACGATATCATCAATTACGTTTAGTTGCAAGAACTATGCACCTCATGCTAAAGCCAACTTGTTAAACATAGTTGCTTTGAGGACTTTCTTGAGTGTTGGTCTTTTATGTATGTAGTGCAAACTTATGAGAACAATGTACAATCTGCAAGTGCCTTTCAATTTTGTAACCATCCAGTCAAAATTATTACAGTAATCTAAACGTGATTGTGCCAAACTCTCTTGTTTGAGGCTCATGTATTGTCTACTTACAAGTGTGCTCAAGTTTGTCTCAGGTGTTCACTTACAACTGCACACATACTTGATTTCAAAGTTTCATTTGGGCTGTGTGTGTGTGTGTGTGTGTGTGTGTGTGTGTGTGTGTGTGTGTGTGTGTTTCATTCATGTACAACCCTAGGAGCATGCATGTATGTTCATGTCTGCATAGCCTCTCTCGTCACTTACTTGAATTTGATCATGCTTGGAAAAACAAGCACATCTCCCTTCAAAGCTTCTATGTCCCCAGCAGACCCTTGGCAAACATTGAACAGTGTCTATACAGATGCAGTCATCAGGGCCATAAGTAATCATGTGAGCGCTCGTACTGATGTTCAGGTGTGAATGGTGGTACCTTTTTGGGCAGGCGGTCTTTGTTGGCTTTGAGAGAGGCTGCAAGGAGGCGAGGAAGGTCGAGAGTGGGCGATGAGGAGGTTTCAATGATGGGCGGCCAGTTGCCAGGATCTCCAAAGCAAAGGAAGACGTGTTGCTGATAAGGACGCACAGTTCCACGGAGGGCATCCTTATACATGTCCGCTCTCACAAAGCCATGGAGACGATTGACCCCTTCATCATCATCGTGCTTGATATCATGGTCTCCACCATCATCACTGCCAAGAGAGCGGATACGCTGCAAGCTCAGCGCCAGGCTCTGCATTTTTCTGATGCCTCGGCAGAGTATGGGTTGCCATGCAGACTTGTTGGGCAGCCTGCTGTGGATCCTTGACGGAGCCAGAGCTGCTAGGCTAGTAGTTAAGAGAAATAAAAATGTTCTGACCTTCCAAATGATTCAGGCGCACCTGGGGCGGAGCTGGAAATCGACGGGGCGCTCCAGGCAGCGGGAGATGAAGAGGCAGAAAAAGAAGGGGAGAGGGGGGGGGGGAGGGACGAGACTGCTGCTACTGCTGTGTGTGTGATGGAGGGAGAGCCCAAGCGCCAAGCTGGAGCCGGGCGTCCGAGAAGACAACAACCAGGAACTGAACAAGTAGCCTAGCCGGGGGAGGTTATGATGCAACGGGAGCTGACACAGAGATTCGTGAGCCTCTCTCTTCGTCGACTCGCGGCTTGCAAGTTGCCTGCTACGAATTACCTGCTCATCTCAACATCCCCATCATCCCGCCACGCTTATGTCAAATCGGATCGGCAGCTCCTTGAACAAGCCTCTCTCTCTCTCTCTCTCTCTCTCTCTCACACAGCAATTGGAGCTGTCAAATTGGATTGGCAGCTCCTTGAACAACCTTCCAAGTCTCTCTCTCTCTCTCTCTCTCTCTCTCCAATTTGACAGCTCCTTGAACAACCTTCCAAGTCTCTCTCTCTCTCTCTCTCTCTCTCTCTCTCTCTCCAAGCTTGCCTCAGGCATGGAACGACGAGTTGTTGGTGCAAGGGATCATCTATAGATGACAAGCAAACGTTTGTCTTGAATGGCAACCAACAGAGGACCTTACCTTGTCATTGCAGCAGTATTTCTGTGAGTTAAAGAAAATATTGCGCCTTAAAATTTGGCCAAACCAGTTTTAAAATGTGAAAAAAATAGCCAAATCTTCTATAATTTCTTCTTTAGCATGTGACTATTTGAATAATGATTTTGCCCAAGCAGGATACTAAGGGATTGCTGAAAAGGTTGTCTTGGAGCTTCAATTGCTTGCAACTCGAACATCGTACACACGCATGAAGGAGAGACATCTCTAGCTTTACACAAAGGACAATGATATAGCACAAAAACAATTTAGCTTTTAATTCATTTTTGTACATCGTAGTGAGAATGAGAATGAGGTATCATTCTAGTGTTTTGTACATAACAAAGTCAAGAACAACTTTTTTTGAAGTGAAAAAAGCCAGGTTTAACATTGATGAACAACATCTTTGCCAAAAAGATTATAAGTAAAGATAGAGTGCTCACTTGCATCCATTACAATACAACAGAATTTTTAGCTTTGAATACGTATTACAGGTGTGAACAAACTTATCGATTGTTATCCATGTTCTACTTAAAACTTTTTAAACTTATACCTACCATTCATGTAGTGTTAAATATTAGCAAGTTCCATTCTTAGAACAGTAAGCCACATATGAAAGTAACATATGTGTGTGTATGTGTGCCCGTCCTAACCTAGGCACCATCCTCAATGAGTCGGCAGTATGTCCATTGAGTATGTATAGTAGTTTATGAAAATAGAATAGTCAAGTATGAAGCCAAGAAGCTATATCATATCAGAAAATCCATGAGTCTCATCGGAGCTATAAGTGACAATGTTAACAGAGCGGATTCTATTCTAGTTGAAGTTTTAAAAGGCTTTGTTAGCTAGTAGAGAATAGTATGGATGCTCATAGTCAATCGAGAAGTTTTTCATGCTTTAACCAGTTTCTATGGATAGTTCTCAAACGAACCGTTCATCCAAGAGTAGTTCGTTTATAGGTAAAATATTCTTGAAATCATAAGAATCAAAATACATACACAAGGGTAAGTAATTTTGGATTAACCTGCAACTTAAAACCAGCAAGAGTCAAAGACTACAATAGCTGAGTAAGAATTCGATCCATAGACAAGGAAAGACTACCTAACACCTGTCAACCTAACAAGAAATTATAGACAATGGGTCCATCAAAGCCTATATAAACAAAAATCTCCAAAGCTAATGTCCTAGCTTTCTAGGAAAACTTTGTGGTTAAGACGCGTGTATTGTTGTTTTTAGAATTATTTTTATACACAAAAGAACGTAACAGTTCAAAAGACAGTTGGCTTTAAACAAAGGACAATTATTAGCACAAAAATGACTCACTCTTTGATTCATTTTTGTATATCATGGTGAGAATGAGGTATCATTTTAGTGTTTTGTACATAAGATAGTCAAGAACAACTTATTATGAAGTGAAAGAGACCAAGTTTGACAGTGATGGACAACAGCTTAGCCAAAAAGATCTTAAGTAATAGACTCCCCACCTGCGTCCATATAAACAAGACAACAAATTCGTTAATTTTGAATACGCATTACAGGTGTTGTTATAAGCTCCAGAGTAGTCAAGTCGAGCTTAGAGTCAGTTAAAGAAGAAAAATATTCTACATCGAGCAAATCAATCACACATTCTCAAGATTGTAACTAGCATTGATCATTCAAAGTCATAATAAGGTTTAAAAAAACCACAACATACCTTGTCATAAAATCTAATATCTAACCAACCCAAATGATTTTCTCATATTAAACTGATCAATTAATGTGGGAGAATAAAAGGGAACAAGGGTTAGAATATAGATATGTGCTTATGGATCTGTTTCAACACGGGGCCAAGGTTAAAGGGATCCAAATGAGAGATGGTTTATTAAATAGCAATGCTACCTAATGGAGCTTAAATACCTTAGGGTTAGCTTCATTAAAGACCTCCAAAAGTTAGTGTTAAAAAGTCATTTAATCTTAGGCAAACTAGGGTTGACCTTGAGGTGGGAACCCTACCCAAGAATGAGGTGCTTGTCATCTTGCTAACTAAAGTGCTTAAAGTGTGTGGGAACCTTGCCCAAAGCTTGAGGTGATTTTTTATGCTTAAAATGACTAAGGTTCTTGAAGTGTTCAATTCAAAGATCAACTCTCAAGAGGCAAAAACTGTTTCCATGCTTGATTGACTCAGTGCTTGAAGTATTCAATTCAAACCAAATGACTTAAGAAGCATAAAAGACACATGGCAAAATTCTCCACATGTGGCCATCATGATGTGCTTGAATCCTATTGGATAGGCTTTAAAGGGGTCCAATGAGAATTTAAATGCATGAAAATAAATAATTAAGTTCTTTCTCTCAAAGAGGAAAAAGAAGACACATGTCCCAAATGATATAATTAAATATTACTAGAGAGAGAGAGAGAGGTGTGGACCAAGCATGAGAGGGGGGTATACTCTCCCACACACACACACACACACACACATTCTCTCATTGTGTGGAGTGCAAAGGCAAGAGCTCCATCTCCTTCTTCAAGCTTGTTGAGAAGTGGAGAACCTACACCAACACTCTTGGCTATGGAATGCAAATCCAACCAAGAGCCATGCTTGAATGCTTAAGCT